>NC_137462.1:141212928-141896499 GCF_964235325.1 Thermobia domestica | reverse complement strand
ACATAACCATACAGTGTAGAGTTCTTGTATGCTATTCATTGTTCGGGGAAAGTTTTCTTCTTTTCCCTTTTCTTTTCTCCATATGAAAGGATAACACCGAAAAGTGTACAGAAATAAAAATTTGCTTTACATTGTTGCATTGTTATGTTCTCAATGATTTTGCATTGTAAATATTGGTTTAAAAAAATATATATATTAATACAGTATGTTAAACCTGCAGTTAAACAGAATTTTTCAAGAGTTGTGCTATATATTTTAAATTATGCTTTATGCTTTATTATCTAAAATTATGCTTTTAAAATTAGTTTCGTTTGGACCCTTAGACAACCACAACCATGTTCAAGGTACCAACCATATGTCTAAATTGCTATTATGCTTTTTATGCTTTTGGGTTGCTCTACTTATCATCTTTTCGGGTGCAGAATAAACACGTTCAATACTACTTAAATGACGTAGATGTAGTGACTTGTAGTATTGCTCCCCCTCCCCAAAGCTTTGACCCCTTCCATAAAAAATAAAAAATCTGGGTGCGCATCTGTTCATAATTTGATTCCAGATCACATCAGAGGTGGACTACAAGGCAACCTATTTCTGAGGACTTTTTATTGTTTTCCTCATTATTTCACCATATATTCGTATTTTCATTGTAACCATAATTTCAGAGCATTAAACACTCGATTAAAGAAATAATAATAATAATGATAAATATAAAATAAACCTTTAAAAGAGCATATGAAAATATATTTTGGAACAACACCAGTTCTCTTAACAATGTCGTTCTCATCTTTGAATCTAGTCGAGAAAAAAAAAAGCATCCAGCACCACATTATTCCATGCCGTTGTCAGCTTTAAAAATGGCCACGTAGCAAGTGAAGAACAGAAAATCAGGTTTTTGACGTCATTACTCTACTCAGTATGTTACGTAGTCTGGTCTCGGACCAGTTCGTACGTGAGAGCTAGAAGATGATATCATGTGGACAGATTTGGAATTGACTTTTGAATGTTTCCACGATTTAGTCAGAAATCATTAAAAATGCGAGTGATAGACCGCAACAGGCGAAGGTATCTGTTTTTCTTCCCTTTTCACATAGTGATTGGAATAACACGTGTCTTTATTAAACTGTACAGTGATTGTAATAGATATTTGATACACTATTGTGAGTAGCTAAAACAATTTTGTTTCAAATGGTTTCCAAGAAAGGCGGATACATAGTCCAGATATATATTAAAGGAACAGCTATCATCGACAGTTTTGTTAACATGCCATACTGTAATCACGAGTGAAATGGCAGAATTGCAAGTTTCATCAACCGATTATTAGAAATATAACGTACCTGAAATAAACGATTCCCCTGAATACTCCGTTCCCTGCTGAAAGAAAGTTTGGTCGTTTTTAGAATAGAATATTCGGGCGAGAAGTAATCAACATTATATATATATATATATATATATATATATATATATATGCCCTAGTCTTTATTATTTATATATAGTATTTATTAGTCTACTTGTCATGGACTCGATTTTCAGTATTAGTCCAAAATGATCTACCATTCTCAAGCTATTTCTCAAATTCATAATTACTCATAAGCCGAACATTGGAAATTCAAATCAGTTCAGGTTTCATGAGGGCGTCTTAGCGACCAACCAGTCCATGGTTCATGCTTTCTACAGTGTAGTCCAAAATACGCTGTGTTGAATAGCCCAAAATGGCTTGTTCATTTGATACTTTCTGATCATTTTGCTATTAAGTACCAATAATAATTGTCAGTGGTTATAAAGTTACATCAGCGGTTAGGAAGCTATCCTTTGCGCGAATATATAATTTGTATTAAGCGAAACAGAAGCATCACGTCGATATTTTAGTTTCTATGGATTTTTGAAAAAGTAATACACTGAATAAATTATTGATATATCAATCTATTATACCTTTATTGCTGTTTTCTAAATACAGTATTTCTCTAGTACGATCCTTCATTAAGCCCCCTCCACTTTTTTGAATTTCAGTGAATAACAAAGATAATAAAGAATATAACAATGTAAAAAGTAAGCAAGGTAGTTTCTACAAGACGCTATTACATGAACTATTTTTTTCAAGACCTCCTGTGTAGTGTATAAATTTGGGTGCCGAACAATTATGATGTCATAAATAGCGCACCCAAATTTATGATTCATATAAAAACAACTGGAAACGTTTATTAATTTATTAATAGTGTTTTGTAAATACTGCCCGGCTTACTTTTCTAGAGTTTTGACGTTCTTCATTACCTTCAAGTTATTCAGTCAACTTAAAAAAGGGGGGACTTGGCGAATAATGAATATTTTTGTGAATGTATTAGTATTTAACTCTGCGGAATAATTATAGAGCGCTTAAAGATATACATCAAATGTAATGACTTGAGGAATATGTGCAAGAAATAATTTCTATATAAATATTTAATAAAAAGCTAAAGACGCAATAAATATCACAGCAGAGTAACTTCAATATGAAGAATATGCAGTAAATTATCCAGATACGTCCATTTAGACGAAAGCTTACTGAAGATATACAGTGGGTAAAAAAAAAAAAAAAAAAAAAAAAAGTATTTGGACAACTAGACCTAGGATGAAAACACAAGAAAATATCATATATGCAAGACAGTATAGAACAAAAGATAATTGGGGCGTTAACACCAGAGTTATGATAGTTTTGTCGCATATTCAAAACTGCCATGTACCCCATCTGTCAGCCGTGAGTGAAGGAAAAAGAAATAGGTAGGTAGGAGGGTAACAAAAAAAAGTATTTGGACAGCGCTATGATCGCGAACAAATCACACAAAAATTGGAGCTGAAGAGTTGCTTAAGTGCATCTGGGTAGTCTACAAAGTAGAGTGAGGCAGTTCATAGCAGCTGAAAACGAAACCAGTACCATGGGGAGAAAACAGAGAGAGACATCTTTAGAGGAACGAAAATTAATTGTGAAATTGTATGGGGAAGGTAAAAGTTACCGAGAAATTGGCCGTATAGTGGATAAGTTACCTTCCACTGTTGGTTATATTATCAAGAAACACAAAACAGAAGAAATACTACAAAATAAACCGCGAACAGGCCGACCAAGAAAGCTAAATCCCCGTCAAGAAAAGTACATCATTAGAACTGTAAAGAAAAATCCACGAACAAGTGCAAGACAGGTCGCCACATTACTCGCCCAGGACATGCAAGTCAATGTTACACCTCAAACAGTAAGAAATACACTTAAAACAGCAGGTTTTCGAGGATGTGCAGCAAGAAAAAAAAACATACATTTCTCAGACAAACAGAAAGAAAAGACTAGAATTTACAAAGAACTACCAAAATGAACCTGTAGACTTTTGGCACAACGTGATTTTCACCGATGAAACTAAAATCAACTCATTTGGAAGTGATGGATACCAACATGTGTGGCGAAAGAAGAATAAATCATTCGAAAACCAGAATATTGTTCCAACAGTTAAACATAGCAGCTGCTCAGTGATGGGGGGGGGGGGTAAATGCTAATGGAGTGGAAATATACATGTGATTGATGGTATTATGACTGCGAGAGTTTATTTGGATATCTTAAAATCAAATTTAAAGGATAGCGCCCAAAAACTTCGCTTGGGTGATAAGTGGATGTTCCAACAAGATAACGATCCCAAGCACCGAGCTTACGATGTTCGCCAGTGGATCCTTTATAATACACCCCACTATCTGGAAACTCCGCCGCAATCGCCAGATTTGAATCCACTGTCGAACTTATGGTTTGAACTAAAGAAAAATGTCCGTAAACGCAACCCTACCAGCAGAGAACAGTTGATACAGTATGTTCGACCGGAATGGGCAAAATTTGATTCCACCATTTGTTGTAAATACATCAATTCAATGCCAAAACGTCTTCAAGCAGTCGTCGCAGCTAAATGGTATCAGACAAAGTACTGAGAGATTCTCTTGTTTTCATTTCATAGCTTTTTTAAGTTCATTTTTCGTTGTGTCCAAATACTTTTTTTGTTGTATTGTGAACAGTTGTTATCTTTCATTCGATATTATAGTGTATAATTTTCAGATTTGTTAATATGTATACATGCAAATAAAAGACCGTATTTGCCCCTTGTTTCCAACATACAATCCAATCTATTACCTTGTTATGTACGCTGCGAAGTAGCGGCTCTTCTGTTTTTGTGCAAGATGTCCAAATACTTTTTTTTTTTTACCCACTGTATATAAAGGTATAGTAACATGCTATGCGATATATAGTAATCATGCTACATGTGATTACCTTCTTCGTTGCTGTAGTCACTAGCGCGTGCATCTTTACCCACAAGTTACCAAGTTCAGTTTCCGTTGGAAAAGGAACTAACGGATCACAGTGGTTACGGATAACAAATACGAAACTTTATTGATATTAAATTTCAACAATAGTAGCAATTGCAGTCTGATATTATAGTCTTTCACTTTCTGCCCATCGACAGTAGCGACACCATACGGTACATCTCTCCTCTAAGCTACTTTGCAAGTAATTAATGTATAGACATATAAATGGC
Organism: Thermobia domestica; assembly: GCF_964235325.1. Classification (NCBI taxonomy): domain Eukaryota; kingdom Metazoa; phylum Arthropoda; class Insecta; order Zygentoma; family Lepismatidae; genus Thermobia; species Thermobia domestica. The sequence continues at coordinate 141,891,961 of NC_137462.1, read as the reverse complement.
GGGGCTATACTATACCACTTGTGGTGCCATCGCGGCAAATGCAAGAACTACGTACTTTCACCCAAGTCCACGGTCAACGCTTCAAAGATTAATATAAGATCGTTGAATGCAGTCTTATTAATGGTTGAGTAAACAAGCGTGAGATTAATTCTTTTGCGACTTAACAGAATATGGAGAAACAATTTCGGTCAGCAAATTGATTTACCTTCTCAGTTTATGAGCAATGTTAGAAAATAACGAGAAGTTAAATTTTATTCATTCCTCTTTCTGTACACAGTTTGCAAAGTTAGTTTATGAGTAGTGTCGTGCTTTATTTTGACATAATACAATCATATCATAATAAGTTTTGAACGCTATTTGTTTTCGTAAGAGTTCTGCTCTTGCATGTAAAGAGCAAGTGCTACTAGTAGATTCTAATGTAAAATAAGATGAGTACGTGTACGAAATACGAAATTACCGTCTATCTATCAATCTCTCTCTCTCTCTCTCTCTCTCTCTCTCTCTCTATATATATATATATATATATATATATATATATATATATATATATATATATATATATATATATATATATATATATATATATATATTCCCAAATTAGTTCAGCATCCCGTCCGTACTTCTTTATTATTGATTCTAGTGCCGCCATATACTGTTACCAGAAAACCAATAATATATTACAGTTCATTATCAATTGTAAGTTTGTTTAAGTTTAGCGTTCCTTTTCAGCAACAAGGCTATATGGGACGTGAACCTACAGTTTAAAGAATCCGAACCACCATAATACGTTCAAATTTGCAAATCCTTTCTCCTACCAGGAATTGAACCCGACACCACTAGCCACTAAAGTAGTGGGAAGGACTATCCATTGTACTGTATGAAGCAGAAAGTGTGGGTATGTAGACATTTTTCATGCTCGTAAAACTAATATGAGGTTGAAAAGAATTTAAAAACTGGTAATGTGTTCAGTTTTGGAAGGAAATTATTATTGAGAGAGAATATGCCGAATCAGTATATCTGCCTAACATGCTTAAACCACTGTCTTTGAAATACGAATGATGAAGATAAATTATTCTTGAACCTAAAAGATTCCACCTGTCAAAAAATATTAATGTTAAAATAGCTCAGCACACCACCATCCACCATCAATATCACAGCGAAGGTTCTCGTATTTTCAGAAGAGAGCATAATCCTTTCTCTTCTACAAAAGTAAATTACTGAATATAGTTTAAAAAAAAAAAAAATAGGAGAAAGAAATGGAGTGGCATGTTCAATCATAGGGACAGCTATAAAATGACAGTATGCAATTTATTATTCACCAAGGTTATGGAAGGATAATCGACCCGCGTATTTCCTGACGTGACAAGTACAAACATCCTGAGAGGAGAGCAATTCTGTAACATTACTGTCTGTTATGTATTGCATAAGTTTGAGGATGTTAAATCGATTTTCTCTGTGTTTACGTCATTTCTTGTTAGCATTTGTCTTTTCAAACAGGTGTGCTTATGCATGTTGATAAAACAGACTAAAGAGACAAAAATACAGATTCGCCGTTTTAAGAAGCAAAGTTTATACAAATAATATTCGCATAATACATAGCGATGGCCACTTCAATCAACGTGATAAAGTCGATTAGCCAAAAGTATTGATTAAATATGGGGAATGGATTTGTTTTCAGCATAAATAGGGACTAATGATTCGAAAATAATATATTTTTAATGGAAATATATATCAGTGATATACGAGATTATATTGGCCGTAGCCTTCATCAAATTCCGGGAACTTTTAATTCGGTGCACTTCTTTTTTGTAACCTTAAGCGCCTCCTCACTTTTATGTAACTGGTCAGTTGGGTTTTCTTAATAGTTTCACTGTCTAAAATGTCGGTATCCTTTATAATGTACAGGTGGAAATGTATTTTTTCCCATATGCTATACAATATGCAACCTGAAACTCAATAGAGCTGATATGGTTGTCTAACTTGTTGGCTGTTGTTGAGATATTACCCTATTAGGGTACGTACTTTAAAAATTATAAATAGCTTGCAGTTTCTTCCCCATAGTACCTAGATATGTCAAGCCAATAGTGTAGATTTGTATAAAAGATAAATAAGCAAACAAACATGCAGCTTTGTATAAAGTTACCAAATTAAAGTTTTTAATTTGTTACTGTTCTCTCTAATAAATTTATCTTCTGCTAGTTAGTTTGTTTCTACAAGTACTACATAAACATTCAGTATTATTTTCGTACGCAGTATCTGATGGATGCGATTCGATTGCATTTTTTTAAAATAGAAAACCAGAAGTTATTCCCGTAAAATACGTTTAGCGTGGCAACAGAAAAAAAAATGAGTTTGAAATTATGAAGGAAATAACCAAGGTACAAAATTGAAAAATACTGTATCTTGCCCATAATATCTCATCAAGCAGCACCCTTTATTTATTTATTTATTTATTTTTCTTATCAAAAGTTCTTTCTAAGTCCTTATATTCCTGCGTCTACATCTCTGATTTGATGCTAGCTACTACCTCCTATATCATGTATGTCATTGGTATGCATTCCTGCCTATCGTATAATTTTCATATAAGCAAATACAGCTCAGCATTTAATGTGTTAGTATTCTGTAAGACATATTATTATTATGAGCCTATTTTAGGTTGAGTTTGAGACTTTTTTTTACGTCCTTATGCAACTCCGAGGTCATGAAGGTCCCGCGGTGCCTCAATAGTAAAGCGTTCATGTCTGATGCGTGGGCCTCTTCTATCTCAGCTTGTGCCAAGTGGGCTTTGTGGTGGACAAATACCGTGTTTTCTCGGGATTCTCTAGTTTCTTTCCTCTTTCTTCATTTCACCATTTTATTTATTTCTCATTATCACCGCCTCCTTTAGCCTACGTGCCAGAATCGTAAAACTGACGAATTTCATTTTTTTCGAGGTTATGAAGGACTGGATTTACAATTAATGTGGGTTTCAAACCACGATCGATGTTTGAATCCGGTGTAGTTGATGGATTCACAGTTTGTTCGTTCGTATTATGATAACTTAGAGACTCTCGAAGAAAGAAAAAAGTTCTAAACATATGGACACATTTACCTTCAAAAAGATAAAAAGTAGAAAATATAACTTCTTTATTTCTTCTGTTTATCTATTATCTTTTGATACCCCGCTTTCCACTTGTTTTTGAATTAAGAGTCTATCGATTTTTGTCTTTGTTTTCTCACATCTGTTGAATAATAAATTGATTAACTTCCCGACAAAGAAATTAGTGCACATTTTCCGTTTATAAATATAAATTACTTACCTGATCATCTTATCTATTATATAGTTCTTAGGAAGCTAAATGAGGTTAATCCCTTTTAATGAAAGGAAATGTCAGAAACATAAATTCACTAAAATGCTCTTTCCTGTTAGCTGCTAATTCAAACTTATATGCTATGTTTTTTGTGCAAATATGGTAAACTGATGTACAACATTTTCCTTCAATAAAACCCTTTGGATTGTTAATAAGTTGTATTTGGGAACAAATGCATTTCGATCGTTTAGTTGCTTTTGACTGTGTAAATTTTGCACTCAATACTATTAAAATTACGATTCTCAGGGATAATCATCTTCCTATTAATTTTTATCGATGGGACTTCCCTCAAACTGACTGTTCGATTGGACTCTTCCTATTGTTCACTATGTATACTCTATCAAGGATGTTATAACATCCTTGCACTCGAATATCTTTTGACATGCCCCCTAAAATAAATAAATAAATAAATAAAACTTAGTTTTTGCTAGGAATTTCTTCTTTCTAACTTAGTGCGTCTGTCCTTCAATACTTTTCCCTGGCTTAGTATTGAGTTCTTGACTTGTAAGATGTAGACTGCTGTTCTGATGTTTTAATACAATATCGAAGTAATAAGTAGCCACTGTACGTCATGCACCACGAGTGCACACTTTAAGAATGAGTGAGCCGAAGAATATTTTTGAAATGAAATGAAATCTTTGAGTTTTACGTCCCACGGTTATGCCAAAGGAGACGGTGGTGATGAGTAATGAATGAAATGGTGGAATGAAGAAAGTGGGAGGAAACGGGAGAACCCCGAGAAAACCCACGCACACTTGGCGGGGGCTGGGATCGAACCCGGGACCCCAAACACCAGAGGTGAACGCTCTACCACTGAGCCACCGCGGCCCCCGAAGAATATTTTTATAAATGTAACATTTTATTTATAATCTCGTATTCTAATGACGGAAGAACTTGAGTTTTGTTAACGTCTTCACATTTATATACTGAACATTTTGTAGGAGTGAAGATTAGTCATCCATATCAAGATAATAAATAAATAAAATAAATATAGTTAATTTTTAGAGGGGAGAGGGGCAAAATCCTATTTCCGTAAAAACTATTAATCTATTAACAGCTTTCAGTTTTATTAGGTAGGCCTATGCTTGCGTAAGGGCATTTCGTAACTCACCGAGAAGTGGAGGAGACGTTGCGAGAGATAACGAGCGGGGGCATACAAATAGCACAGACGACCAGGTACGGGAGGCACAGGGACTGGCATTATTGTAGTCACTACGACAAGCAAGTGCTAACTTTCTTCACAGTTGTCTAGGATAGGTTAACTTCAAGTTAAGGAAATATTATGTTCGAAGGCCGGATCACACTGTACGCATGCATGTTAAGATAAAACAGTCTTAATGGCGGTGCAATGCCAATATTTTATTTTATTAAGATACCATTTTGATTTTATTCTCTTCAAAGTTTTTTTTTAAAATATAAAGAACTAACATGTTTAGCATGTTGTCAAAAAATGTTCTGCTAGTGCAATTTAAATACCTCCCTCAATATTTAATTAGACTTCCAGCCTGAGATGTTGAGTGATTTTAGTTTAGCGTCCCTTTCAGCAGCGAGGCTATATGAGACGTGGACCTACTGATTAACGTGGAATCCGAACCACATGAGCTCCCGCCGGGAATCGAACCCGGGTCTCCCACGCCAAAGGCGCGTACGCTAATCGCTTAGCCACTAGGGAGCTCTCAGCCTGAGATGTGTAAATGCTGTTGGTAAGTTTAGAATTTGTAAATCGTAAATTTGTTCAATCGATGTTTCGCTTATGTTCCTCAATTTAGATTAGGTTAGATTAGAATATTATTACCTAGTCCATTTCTTCATGATTAAACGATCTAGCTGATTGCGGTGGTCCATTAGATCGAATCGATCCCTGATTGAAGATTCCATTGTGAAACACCTGTCGCCGGAAAAAAATATATTAGGTGGTCTACAGCAGAGTAGAGCGTCGGTTCCGATTACAAGTATTTTAGATCCGATTACAAGTAAGGAAGTAACGGTATGGTATGTACCGGTACTTGTAGAATTGTATAGAAAACTGTCTATGGAATACAAAGAACGCTTTTTACCATGACATTGCGGTTAGAGAAGTAGCTCTAGAAGAGATTACAAAGCAACTTAACTTTAAAATGAGAGTTGCTGAACTATGGACTGAAAGTTATATATATTGGACCATTTATCTTGAAACACCCTTGTACGAGTAAATTCTAAACTAGTAGCTGAATAACACTGGAATTTTGTTGGACATTCTCAAAAATAACACCAAACTAACAGTGTTCACGACCCAATACAAAGTTATTTTTTCTAGTGGGACTACAGCAAGTTATTACACATTTCAAATTTACATGTTAAACGAAAGTTTACAATATCATACTTACTATTCAGTGTTACAAACTAAGAATGTATCACATAGAAAAATGTTCAAATTTTGGACGTCTCTACAAGATTAACAATGTAAATGAGACGAACGGTGCAATTCACCTCCAAAGTATTTTAGTATGGAATACATTAGTCATGATACGAAACATTCAAATTATTTGGCACAAGAACCCAAGGTATTGAAAAATTATTTTCTTTTTCAAGGGGATGCAATTTCGAAAAACTCCTTAGGTAAATATCAGATTCAATCACATAGATTTTTTAAAATAAGAATAGGAATAAGAATAGACTAAAATTTGATACTGTTTTAATTCTTTGTCACTTATTGAGATGAAACTCATATTGGATTATACCCTCATCGTTAGGACAGGACTCTATCAAGACGACAGTACATACGGTTAATGAAACATAGCTTACAAGTGTCATCAAACACTTAAAATTTAACTTCTGTTTAACTAAAATATTATCCAAATATGAGACATATCATTCTATAGACCACATCGTTCTGAACTAACATTCTAGACCACATCGTTGTAAATAACATTCTTTTGAAGCGAAATTCTCATGTGTAGGTTTCGAGAAAATCGAAAGAAACTATCTGTGACACTAAAAAGTTCGTCGTACGGTGCCAATAATAATTAACAGTATTTGTATTACTATTATTTTGCAGGAAGAAATTATGTATTGTATTATTTAGCAAAATACACCGTTAACTAGTAGATTGTCTAACGGTGACACACACATTCTGTACGCTCACCCTACTTCTCACACTAAAACAAAATCTAACCATCACATTCTCAGGGTAGTTATTATCTTAACCGTCCAGTTTCACTTTGTCCCACTTCTAACCTTATAATTCGAAAACTACAACGATCGGAAAGAAACCTTGTAGAGGTGCTATCACTTGGGTTAGTTAAAGTCAAGCATTATATTCGAAATCTATTGCAGTGATCCCAATAGATTTCATACAAAGCAAAGGCGTCAAAGTTTTTTTTTTTATTACATTTTTTCCCCGTGATTTGTATACGTAATCACTGTGTTCGATCATTTGAGGCATCTAGTATCAAAATCTGCCACATACATTTAGCTTAATTGCGAGTAATCTTGGAATGAATCTGGGAGTGCAGTGAATCTCCATATGTACGCGTACAAAGTCCCATATTTGAACTTTTTTTTTTTTTTTTTTTTTTTTAGTATGATATATTAAGCTTTTAAGCAAAATACTGTTTCCATGGAATTCCTTTAGATCAAACATATAACAAACAATATACAAGTCAATTTCGGTATATATATATATATATATATATATATATATATATATAAAGATTTGGCGACTTTTTATACTAGGCGCCTCCCTAGGAGAGTTACATTCAAACTGTTCTTTCTTTTATCATCATTATCAGTAATATGAGAAAGATGTTTGTAGGCCTATATATATATAATCAAATTAACCCCTCCGTACTATTCCATTTCAGAAACTATGTTCCTTGGTAATTGGAAATACCTACATCAGAAAAAATATTTTGTTAGAGTGGAAACTTTGAATTGCTTTCTCACACCACTACCTTATTCTACTTGTAATATAATATGCATTTAGCGAACATAACCATATGGCAGCTCTAGATATATTTAAAAAAAAAAAAAAAAAGCAGAAAGATAAATCAGCGTATGAGCAAACAATTGTCTATTCGTTGAGCGTGGCAGGTCGATATGTTTCAAAACGTCAAGTCATTGGCTGTAACTTTGTATTGCCATGGAAACCGGATAAGTAACACTCTAAAGTAATTTACTTTTTTCTTTCTTTCTTTTAATGTAGGAGGCCACCCATAAGCTTTACAGCAAAAATAAACAAAACATTATATGAACTTTTTTTTTTTTTCAATCAGTGTATCCAGCAGGGCTTCTCTTGCTACTTGAAAAAGCTTTTAAATTGATTGGGCAAAATTTTTTCATCTTCTACATTATTTCAAATTTGTTCATCGTTCCTATAGGTATATTTTCTCATTTGCTATACACACTTTCATTTTCTGAAGCTTTCCTTCCCAGTCAATAGTGTGGATGTTTTACATGTGGGTGGACTAAAAAGCTTATGCATAAGGATTTTATTGTTGGTTATTATGGGCTGTTATTTTTAAGACAACTTAAATGGGACTTAGTACGTCCGTCCGTTGCTCCACACTATAACCGTTGAACAAAGGCAGATTTTTGAATTATTTTCGCAATTTTTTACAGTAGATAGCTATAGTGATTATCTCAACTCAGTTCGTTAATGGAGGCAATTCGTTAACACCTTCACGGATAATGGTGACTTTACCCAATTGTTATACCTGTTAATAAATATTTATAGTACGTTCTGTACTATATACTTTATCCGTTTCGTTCACTTATAACGTTAGCCTTACAAGTTAAGCCTAACGACATATAAATTTTTCCACTAAACCAATCATTGCCAAAATGTAAATATGAATGTTTACTTTAATATAATCTATAATTCCAATGAAAAGCTGATCTAAACAAAAACATATTTGTAAAATATATAACTATAAACAAACACTAAATACATCATAGCAAAAACTATATAATTTTAATCTAAACAATCCACACAATACAGTCTCATTTTTATCTTTTTAAAACATTTTCACTTTGACGTGTTTGTACTTATTGCAGCACCTATTTCCCAATGCCAATGTCCTATTCTCTATTATTTAAATAAAGGTACAGTAGAAGTTATACATCGTACCGTGAGATGGCAGGTAACGTTCTCCAACATTGACATCTACCGGACAAAATTGATACTAGTAGTGTATGATCCAATCTGCCAGAGTATATTCTCTATATAGTCCCCTACTCATGGTCAGGTGGCCAATGCGCACGTTTTTATATCTGTGATACGGGTTTGAACCCTGATAGAACTAAAAGCCTTGCATAAAAATCTGAATAGTAGTTCAATTCTATCAGGAGTGGTTCTATGCCTTCCCAATTAATATGAAGAAACATACATATGAATATTGTCACTTCGATCTCCTTATCTATAAGCTGTAAGGATGGCTGATTAGAACTTGTAGCAGGCTAATGGTAGCGAAATTCATCGATAATATTTCCAGCTCATTTATTCATCTTTCTTAATATAGGCACTATTACTATTTTTTAAAAGGAGTTTTCCCTTTCTGTTGTATAATTGAATACTGACATATTAGCCTGCACTGAGAAAAAAATGTAGATGGCGTACTTAAAAAGGTAGGTTACATGAGTAATTCCTGTAGTTTTTGGACAACGTACAGTAGACGTATAACTGAAAACGCGTGTTTTATAATATTTTCCGCATAAGTGTTCCATCTATACGTACTTTCTGTATCAAACAATATAGGCGGTCAGGATCTTACATACAAATGGACGTATATAACATATAGCTGATTAATGTAACATAAGTATATGCATGTGATATACGGAAAACCGTTAGATGTCAGGCATCCTGCAACGGCATGATGTAACATCTAAGGGCAGTGCCTATGTAGCATATGGATAACGTATGCTCCGTACTGATTTCTGTAGTAAGCAAGAGTATTTCGTATATTTGTACAATATACCGCTGTCCGGAGAACGAATTTTTCTCAGTGTGATTGTAAATCTCGTAACTATGGTGGGTGGTCCTTTTGTCTTGGGTAGTTCGATTGAAATAGGATCAACTCCCCGGAGATTTATTGTTTGTTACCTATTTTTATTTATTTTTTTTTAAATTTAATAAGGTTCCTTAGTCCGTGATACTGCCGTGTTTACTGCGTTATCTTTTTCTGCGTGTCCGTCTGTCAAGGACGTTTATTGGATCAGCGGAGATGTTTCTATTTCCATCCTGAAACGCATTCATCTGAACTGCTTTCTAAGCCCTCTTACACTTCTTTTCACAAACCCATTATGTTTCTGTGTTTGCAGTTTTCTTATATTTTCAATGTCTTGTCATTATTCTTCTATCTTCTTGCTCCTAAACGTGCAAGTAGCTTCGTGTTTACTATTCTCCATCTTTTCGTGATTCTGAAGGCAGTATAATATAGCCTGTTTCCTCTTTTCATTCTGTGTTTATATTACTCATCAATTAAGTTAAACTTCTCATATCCTCCACTTTTCTCCACTGCTCTTTTTACACCATTCTGAATTCTCTTCCATGTTTCATTATCATCGATGCTAGTTTCATTATTATTTTTATCTTCTTGATAGCCCGCACGTGCAGAATTTCCAACTTATTGCAAATACTAAATAGATCTTCTGAACTTCAGAATTCTTTAGTTTTCCAACATCAAATTTTGTTCCCTTTTACGGCTTCTGTTTCCTTCTTTATTACCGACTGTCTTTCACATTGTGAAAAAAGAATGAAACGTTCTTATTAATACAATCTATAAAAATTCTGTATAGTCGTATTCAATATCTAAAACAACTTACTGCTTACTATATATTGTATTATTGCAACAAAAATAAAATAAAAAATATATATCACAATCTGTCCATTACCTAGTTAAAAGACTGGAATGATTTCCTACTAGATAATATTAGAAGCATAAGAAGTGACTGACGCTCGTAGTCTCAATTTTGAGTTCTAGTGAGGATACGAAGCTTGAATAGTAGTAGTATGATTTCAATTTTAACAGTACGTGTTGTCTTGTATAACAATGATTTTTATCGTAATAGTATTCTTGGTTGATTTGGAGTTGATCGACGTTTTCAGCAGCGAGGCTATATAAAACGTGGACCTACAGTTCAGTGGAGATCCGAACCACATGAGCTCCCACCGAGAATCGAAACCTGGTTCCCGCGCCGAGGACGCGTACGCTTAACATATAATCAGGAGAGAGCTCCACAGTAATATGAAAACAATGCTGACTTTCTCTAGAGAGGGAGTGGATACTACAATTTAAGGAAAGATTCGAGACCAATTGTTATTTTTTTATTATTTAAAGTTGCACAAGGGTCAGTCCACAAGGCGTAACTTACCAAGGGGTTCATAGCAAGGACGTAGCTAAGGGGATGCACGGGGGGCACCGGACTCTCCAAATCTTGGGTTGGCCCCCTCAAATATTTATTTAAAATTATATGTTACAAATTGTTTTTATCCGACAATAAATGAAAAAAAGAAAATATCCACAGTAGACTGAAATTATTCATGCTTTTAAGAAAACATTTTTTAAATCCATTTACAGATTCATTCCCGTTTGGCCTATTCCCGTTTCACCTACGGACCTTCCAGCAATATATATCATTATCTCAATTTCATCTTAGATGTAGGCCAGACGGATATTCCCGTTTGGCCTATTCCCGTTTTGCCTACACCCACTCGACGAGGTATATTTAATATCTGAGGGACTTTTTCTACAAAGATTTATGAACAAGTTTATTTCTTAACGTTAGTGACAGCTCTGACGTCATTGATTGTGATTCTAGCCAAGTATGTGCTGTGCCACTAATAGTTCCAAAGGTCACCACTTCAAAAATGCTCGTTTTAAAATGGTTGTTCTTGAAAATGTTAAATTTACTTTTCAGATATACTTTTTACTAGCTAAAAGCAGTCATTGCAAAAAAGATGCATTAAAATCCACTATTTAATCTAACAAAGTAGGAATAAGTAGGGAAAGTGGGTCTACACGTGTATAAAAAGTAGATGTGTCCCCCAGTTTGGAGTTAGCACAATAAATCTAGAAAGGACACGAAATTAAAGACTTAATCATGATTATTCTTGTAATTCTGTGTTACATATTAGTAACATTGTAGATTTCACAAGGCAGATTTGAATTTTCTGAATAGTCTAAGGGCAAGGAGAGAAGAAAAGAGGTTTTAAAACCGTTTTAGAAAGTACCAACTAGAATGATGCTCAGCATAGGGTCAATCCATTTCAAATCAACCAATATAATCGCTATCAATAGTTTTTCTTACATTTTGCATAGTACAAGTTGTACTATAAAACAAGAACCATTAACTTTTTGTTTAGATGCTTAGTTTGTTTATGAGGGACCGTTGTGCACACCTGTTTAAGCTAATTTTGAACTTTACAAAGATTTGCTCTAAATTCTGTAGCCCCTGTATTTTTTCAATATTTATTTTAAAATATTTAAAAGAGACAATTATTGTTTCATCTAATACTGTTCTGGTCCATTCACTTTCCATCCTTGTTATCCACATCATTAGCCGGGGTTCCCATTAGCTATCGGGAGTACTGCCCTAGGTGTAATGAAATCTTTACAGAGGGAGAAAAATTAAAGTGACTTAGTTTTTCTTTCAAAAATTTAATTTCAGGAATTATGATTTTCGTTATTTAAACTATAACATTCAAAAATGTTTCAAAAGTATCTACGGTAGGGGGAGTCAGTTTAATATGAGCAGCACGAAGCTTAAACTCACACAGCACACATACAGTATACCTTGCGCAAGAGGAAAACAACGAAGTTCATAGCATTGTTTGGAGTTTCATGAATTTGCAGAGGGTAGCCCGAGTTCGTTCGTGCAGTTCTTGTGAAATAAGAGACAAGTTTACAGGTACGGAGAATTAAAATGTGTAGCTTTTTAGAGCTATAATTAAATCAGGGTAATAAATAATAAGCTAAAACTTGGTATTTATGCGTTGTATATAATTTGTGACTGGATTTATAGTCAGTTCTGTTTAGGAACATAACGCCAGTCTTTTGTTCACTTCTTTTCTATGAACAGGGTTGTCAACCACAACACGTTAAAATATCATTAACAGTCAGTGAAATATGAGCTTTTGAATTTAGTTTAATATGGGCATACATATTTTTTGAAATGAATGAGAAAAATTGACGTGAGGATCTTTTGCAGATGTTAACTATAGTAGACATTCCGTAATAACATACGAGGCCTGTCTAAAAAGTATCCGACCTTAATTTTTTCCAGGCAAAGTAGTGATTCCCAGGCGGCGCCACCGTGCACGGTGGAAGGAGGAACCTTAATGCGCATGCTTGAATTTTTTCACCGCGTTCGCGTGTGCCAGTCGTGAGCTGGTGGTCGCGAAGTGAGGTGCTGTTGGTAGTGTTCCGTCGGATTTAGTGTTTCTCGCAAGATGACTGAACGAATTGAGCAAAGATACTGCATCAAATTCTGTCAAAGGCTGGGTGATTCTCAAAGCCAAACAATTCGTAAGATTCAGCAGGTGTTTGGAGAAGATGCGATGGGTGTAACACAAATTAAACAATGGTTCAACCGATTCAAAGATGGCCGCACATCAGTCGAGAGTGAGCGGCGTAGCGGCAGGCCCCAAACTGCTCGGAATGCAGCTGTTGTTGAGCGGGTGCGAAATTTGGTGATGGCAGATCGCCGTTTGACAGTGCGGGAGATTGCATAAGATGTTGGAGTGAGTAAAGATTCTGCACATGCAATTTTGCGTGACGATTTGAACATGAAACGAGTGGCTGCTAAATTTGTACCCAAGTTGTTGTCTCAGGAACAAAAAGACACCCGTTTTGACGTTGCACAGGACCTTCTGGACATCACCAACACTGATCCTGGGTATCTGAATTCCGTGATAACTGGAGATGAGTCATGGGTGTACGGTTACGACCCAGAAACAAAACAACAATCGTCTCAATGGAAGCATCCCGATTCTCCAAGGCCGAAGAAAGCGCGGCAGGTGCGAAGCAAAATCAAGATGTTGCTGACTGTTTTCTTCGATGCCCGTGGAATTGTGCATCACGAGTACGCACCAGAAGGACAAACAGTGACAAAGGAGTACTATCAAGATGTTCTCAGGCGACTCCGTGACGCAGTCCGGCGCAAAAGACCAGACATGTGGACAGCGAAGAACTGGCACGTCCATCATGACAACGCCCCAGCACATTCATCCCAATTGATCCACACGTTCTTAGCCAAACATGGAATTACAACCGTTCGCCAACCTCCCTACTCTCCAGACCTGGCTCCTTGTGACTTCTGGTTGTTTCCAAAATTGAAGACGCCTCTGAAGGGATCCCGTTTTGAGAGTAGAGAAGACATAATGCGGAACACGACGACGGAGCTGAACAACATTCCAAAAGAAGACTTCCAGCGGTGTTTCCAGCAGTGGAAGGATCGGTGGGCTAAGTGTGTGGAAGCACAAGGGGCCTACTTTGAAGGGGATTAGGGTCCCAAATCTGTCAGGTATTCGCAACTATTTTTCTGGCCAAAGGTCGGATACTTTTTAGACAGCCCTCGTAATTTATAATAACATGGATGATATAAATTCTACAATCTTCAAGTTCATAATCGGCTTGGATACATTTCGTCGATTTCCAGTCTATCACCACAGCCGTGTTTGGGATGGGTATTGTCACAGTCTATACGTGCGGAGAAGGTGAACAAGCAGATATCTATAAATAAATCTAAAGCTCGCAGATACCCATAAATAAATCTAAAGCTTGCAGACATCCATAAATAAATCTAAAGCTTAAGTGGATTATAATAATTTCATTGAAGAAAACGCCAGAAATGCTGCGCCAACATCCACACAATGTGAGGAGAACGAAAGTCTTTGCCATATTTGTGAAGAAAAGTTTACTAGAGACTCCAAAGGGTAAGAATGGATCAAGTGTGATATGCGCCAAGATTGGTATCATGTTCTTTGTGTGAACGTTCAGTGCCCTTAGCTCTTTGTTTGTGATTATTGTAGCAGATTTAATGCCTAGATATTTACGTCAAACCAATAGACAGGACTCTTGACATGAACTGTGGTTTACGTGTATGTGCAACTATCTTTTGCTCGTTATTGTAATCATTTACGTTTTATTTCTTCTTTTGTACTTTTTTTTTTTTTGGTATCTGCTTTGCATTTTATGTGAAAATATTAAAAAAAGAAATGCTGCTCATATTTGCCCTATGAAGTGCTCATATTACCCTTGTACTCCGGAAAATATGAGCACTGCGCACTTACCTTACTAACCTGTTTATTACTCACTAACAAAAGTATGTATAACCTTGTATTTTTCAGTGTTTGTAGACGAAATATCAAGCCTTCTTTTGGAGAGACTTTTTTTCTTTCTATAATACATTATTTTTGAGATATATTAGGATTTTCATTAACTCTTATTCAACTGACTTCCCCTACAGCAGGCTTAAATTACACTAAGCACTAAATAGTACATTTAGTTTACTGTAAATTGTATTATGTTTCAAATCAATATCTTCAGAAATAAAAGAACTACAGAGTTGACCGCAAACCTTTGAAAAGTACAAAAAGCTTACATAGCAATTGATGCAAAATGACTCCTCATAAACAAACTAAACATCTAAAAAATGAATGACTGCTAGTTTTCCTTATACTTTATTATCGTAACGTCTAACGTTCTATTTTTTTACGAGCTCACAGAATAGTTTAAAAAGGCAAGTGACTAGCTATTCAAGATCAGTTTCTCGAACTTTACAAGGCTGGTCATCACTTCCGTGGTTCTGAGAGATGAACCATTATACCCTCCAACTCCTCTGCTAGAAAAAATTCTTAATGTAATTTTTCAGTCTTAGTGGTGGGTAGAAGGAACTTAGTTTTTCTGCCTGAATGCAGAAATAATTGTAATATTGCAAGTAGAGTAAAATTGAGCTCGGAGAGAAGGCTCAGGAGTACATGAATGCTGCAGCCTTTTAAAGTTAGCGAAGTTTCGTTAACTTTGATGTCACAGTTAGCAACACTGGGAACAATAAAAGTGCAATGATTTGATGATGTTTGTGGTTCACATTCATTAAATGAAGAATAAAAGGTTTTCTTGAATGTTTATTATTATTATTATTATTATTATTATTATTATTATTATTATTATTATTATTATTATTATTATTATTATTATTATTATTTTGATCAAGAAGACTCTCTGAAATAGTAAAATGAGCCTCCCGTACTCCTCCGTTTTCTTAAACCGAAATAATCTGAGGTGGAAATTACGATTACGAAACGCACAAATTTCAAGTTCACTTGCTTAAAATGGTCTTCGGAAACAAAATTTCACTTATTTTTTTTTTATTTTTTACATGGACGAATCATTTACTTGGTTGGTGTCTTCTTCGCTAATAGCATGTAACCGTGAAGGTGCTCCAATAGATGTTGGCTCACGCACAACTCGTCCAGGAGTGGATCTAGGGGGAAGAAACTTTTTTATTTTATATATAAATAAAACCGATCTCAGATTTTGGAGCTCTTAAAAGTAGCTCTAAGTAGCAGTATTACCCCCCTCCCCTTCCAGAAGTCTGTCCTGGATCCGCCCCTGCGTAGCACATTGTCGATAGTCACAAATGCTGAAGGTCCATGTGGAAGCATAAACAGCACTTCAACTTCACGTAATTCATGATTTATTCATAATATTTCTGCTACGCACCACTGGTAACAAAAGTTCCTTTTTGCAGATTTAAGAAAAACCGATTTACACTTTGAATTGCAGAAGTTCGTTTTGGGGGAAGCATGAAGTTAGTTCATGGTGGCCCGTTACTGCCATAAAAACTTCGCCATTTTCCGAAAGCCAAAGATGACTTCGTTGAATACCGGCCGCATACTTTCCCTTTTTTTTTCTTCCGGAAGTCGTCGAATTCATTTCCAGGCAACAAAACGAGAATAATACCCGGAGTTTGTACTTGCACTATACTCAGAAATTCTTCTGCGGTTTTAGTGGGGGCGCGGTGGCTCACTGGTAGAGCGTTCACGTCCGGTGCTTGGGGTCCCTGGTTCGATCCCAGATCGCGCCGTGTGGGCTTTGTGGTGGACAAACACCGTGCTCATGGGTTTTCTCAGGGTTATCCCGTTTCCTCCCACTTTCTGCATTCCACCATTTCATTCATTTCTCATAATCACAGTCTCCTTTAGCCTAACCGGCATAAGCGTCGGACGTAAAACTTGAAGATTTCATTTCATTTCTGCGGTTTTAACACTGTGTATCTGTATTTGCCTAAGGTTATGCCGCGTTGCCACATTCTTTACACCCCCCCCCCCCTCAATACCGTCGCAGAGAACCTTGCATGGCCGGTTTCACTGCAAAACCACTGCTTTATCGGACCTGTCTGCATCTCGAACATTTGAAAGCGATTTTTAAAGTGGGATGCAGCACCATCAGAAATCACTGACACGGTTTAAGAAATTGTAGACACTTATTTTCTCGTATTCAAACCTTTTCCTATAAAATATTTTATATTTTCGCTTTTCTTCGAGTATTTTTAGAATCTTGTCTATGGCTATGAGTACATGAGCCGAATCGTGTGTTTTATCGTCGTTTATTACAACAAAACTGTCAGTTGATTCATATTCCTGTGATAACTCTGAATTTCACTTTGCAGAATAACAGTCCAGTTTTCAGCGAAGTCCACACGAAGTAAAATAGAATTTGTATCTTGAAATTTTATACGGTGCTTTTCGGTAGCAATTAATTCTCTTTGGATTTTCTTGATGTAGTCATGAATTACAATTCTTACAGTAAACCAGCAATGTACGATACGAAAACAGAAAGTGGCACAGTTTTTTCAATGAGATTATTGTTTTCCCATATGGCATACGTAACACTTTCATTTTCATCAGGATCAATAATTAAAGACTCCACACTTATTCCTTCCACTCCAGGACATTCACCACATTCTTGAAGAAGACGGTTGTCATTTTCTACGGATCATACTACTAAAGGAAATAGGTCACTCATGACAGCTTCAATACAGGCTCCACCTTTGATTTGTAGCAACGCAGTAGCAGCTAACTTAAAATTTGCACAACACACACACACATACACACTCTCCTCGCAGGTTGCGGACTGACACACTTTAGTCGAATACTGTAAAATTCCGAGTGACCCATTCTTATGTTGGGATTGTTCTGTTTAAAAAGTCAGTAAATTTCTTTGGAACGCGTAAAAAAACGTTTCGATTTTTTTTTAAACTTTTTGTCCTTTTTCGATCACTAATGACACCGCACTTAATTGAGACTTTGTCTGGAGCATTCCAAATCATCACTGAGGTAATAGTTCTGGCTTTTTGTAGATCATCAGAATTGTTGGATGGCCATTTCAAGTAAACATAAAATTTGTGTGTTTCGTAATCGCAATTTCCACCTCAGATTATTTCGGTTTAAGAAAACGGAGGAGTACGGGGAGGTTCATTTTACTATTTCAGAGAGTCTTCTTGATCAAAATAATGAACAAAACAGCCAAGAAAACTTTTTATTCTTCATTTAATGAATGTGAACCACAAACATCATCAAATCATTGCACTTTTATTGTTCCCAGTGTTGCTAACTGTGACATTAAAGTTAACGAAACTTCGCTAACTTTAAAAGGGTGCAGTTAATTCATGAAACATTGGTCGAGAATGGTATTTGGTGTGTTTATTATTCATGTAAAGTTGAACCATCTGACAAAATTTCAGAATTTTAAAAGATGGTGATTTTGAGAAAATGGCGCCCAAAAATGGCGATTTTTGAAAATTTTACAATTTCTCGAATTTTTTGCGACAAAACGGTTGCACACAGAAGCGGTACAATTTTTTTTTTTTCGGAAAGCGGGTAACCAGGTCTTGCCTACCGTGAAAACAGAATTTTAAAATTCAAACCGAAAGTGCTCGAAAAAAATTCGCAAACTTCGACTTTTCAGATAAATTGACGTTCATTTGTTAATTTATGTACAAAAAGGTGCGTATGCGCAAACCAAACTATAATAAAATATAGTTTATTTATATCCCTATGTACATATCACAACAAGAATTATAACCGTACCTGTCTCCATAGCCGAATGGTGAGGCTCTGAAGTTGACCATTTTCCATGTCTTCTACAATTCATAAATTGTACTCCCCGTCTTTGGTGGCCCATTACTTGTCGGGAAAATTTTTTTCGACAAAACAAAAAAATATGGGTCTCTTAAAAACATGTCTAGTTGCTATAAAAAAAGTTTCAACAATATCTGAGATGGTGATGGTACACGCTCTGCCTGAATTGAAATGGAAGGCACCTTACCGTAATTCGTAGTCACCCGTGAAATGAATGAAAGCCGTGCGAAACATATAATGACGCTTATACTGGCTTGTAGCGGGTTCTTTAAAGGCTCAATAGATGGCGGCACGCTAGTTATCGCGTGAACAGGAAAATGAAGATGGAGCTGCAAAGAGGAACAGTTGTGAGTCAGCGTCGTCCAAATACGCGGTAGTGTGTTCTCAGTCGAAAAATAAACAAGCTGGTTCGCGGAAAATGGAGACCGATAAAGTGGAGCAGCGTGCCATTATACGGTTTCTTACCGCCGAAGGTGTCGGCGCATGGGCAATGCACAGACGAATGGTTTGTGTTTACGGCCTGCATGCACTGTCACTGCAAGCAGTCATCAAGTGGAGCAAGCAGTTTGCAGAGGGTCCAAAGACGCTTTAAGGTAGCAATCGTCCGGAGCAGCCCGTGGTGACGACACCACAGTATACTGCACGAATGGACGAGATCATCCGGGAGAATCGGAGAACTACTGTGAAGGAGGTGGCGACGGAAGTGGGCAGCACCGTCGGATTGATCCACTCCATAATCACCAGGACGCTTCATTTTCGCAAGGTTTGTGCCCAATAGGTGCCCCGCAGCCATACTGACGCTCAAAAAAGGAAAGTATGGAGGGAGGTGTGCCAGTCGCATCTGGACAGATTCGAAGCTGAGGGTGAGGCATTCCTGAAGAAAATCATCACAGGAGACGAAACATGGTGCCATTACTGCGGACCGGAAAGCAAACGCCAAAGCTCGCAGTGACGTCAACCCACCTGTCCCTCTCCAAAGAAGTTCAAATCGATTCGAACCTCAGCGAGGAAGATCATGGCCTCTGTGTTCTTCGAGATTCGAGGACTACTGCACACGGAATTTTTGGAGCACGGACAGACAGTGAACGCTGCCAGGTACGGAGAGACCTGCACAATCTCCGCAAGTCCATCAAGTCCAAACGTGCAGGAAAATTGTCGGCGGGTGTGATTTTGCTTCATGACAATGCGCGGCCCCATATGGCCAACGTGACGCAGCGGACTTTGACGAAGTTTAAGTGGGAGGTTCTCCGTCACACGCCCTACAGCCCAGACCTCTCCCCTTGCAATTTTTACCTGTTTGGGAAATGAGAAAAAGCTCTACGTGGACATCGTTTCCATTCGGACGATGAGATTATACAGGAGGTGACGTCGTGGCTTCGCCGGCAGCCCAAGACTTTTTACCAGAAAGGCACCCTGCGGCTCGTATCACAGTGGACAAAGTGCGTCGTCGCCAGAGCTGATTACTTTTAAGGTAAACAGTTTCCCATATTTGTACAGGGTGACCACGAATTAAATGAATGCTTCTTATATATTCACATTTATGAATGAAACGATTGGATGTTTTGCTGAACGTCTAGCCAGCTTTTCCTTTTGAGATAGAAACATATTCAGAAAATGAACTCCAAGATTTTATTGATTGGTTGGTTGAATTATGCTTTAGGGTCCCGTTCAGGCCCGAAACTATATCAGACCTGGACCTACAGCTTAACGTGGGATCCAAACATTTTGAGCTCCACTGGGAAACAGACATCAAACTCGGGTGTCCCGCTCTGAGATGCTACAAGAGAGTTTTGTTATTATTAGATGATCACACAGCAATTACCTCTTTATTAACAGTATATACTGTATATTGGCGCGAATTCCTTAATATGAGCTATGCAAGTTGTGACTTAGGTCGAACTACTATGAGTGTAGCTGAAACTATTTCTGGTGCTTTAGGAGGTAGCCTTCTGTTTTTAAACTAAAGTTGAATGTGACACCCAATTCATTTTTACGTTGGGTCCCAATAATATGTGCCTCTATCGACGACATTGCCTGGGACTACGCGCCTAGAAATCAAGCGATCTGACTGCTTATCCATACTCTTGTAAGTTTTTCGCGTTGACTGGACACCTAAAATGTTCACGTAATTACTGGCCGTAAAATGCAAAAAAAAATTCTGACCGATACCACAGAGCCCCCGTATTGTTTGAGAGCAGAGAGAAGAGAGTTCGTAGGTGTCTGCAATAGGTAAACATGGCCTGTTGTTGGAAATAAGATGAAAAGGGACTCGTCGGACTATATTACGCACTTCCAATAATCGTTGATGCTATTTCTATGGTCCTGACATTTTTTTTTTTTTAACCCTAAGAGTTAAGAGACGGGATAAACAGTTTGGAATACTGCAACCCAACGACAGATGTTCAGGTTAACAACTTATGTTGGACTGTGCTCGTCGAGACTGTTCAAGGTGCAGATTGAGTTCCGGAGTAAGTTTTACAGCATTCGCTCTGCGGTCTTTAGTTACAATCCTTTTCAGTGCTCGCCAATGTGTGTTACTGAGGCTTCTCTTCCGTCAACTATTACTCTTCGCCAATGTTGTTTTGCCATGAGTTGTAGGCAATCATTACCATGACACTGTTCCTCGAGACACATCTTATACACTGGGCACTTGAGATACACTTGCGTCAACTAGAATCTCGCACCTGCAATTTTGCTTCTTTTTAAACTAAGAGGTCTCACATTTTGCAACTTCATCGTCCGCCCATTTCAACACGCCTCCGTTTTTCCGTGCCAGAAGTACCACAGACGATTACCTAACACACCTCTAACAACAGCCAGGCACTGTAAACACATCTTCAGTGTTTTTCTTATATATCAGAAATTCGGGTGCGCAGTTTAAGACGTCATAATTGTCATGCAAACGTATACACTTGCACGAATCGTCTTACAATGTTGATATTTTTTGTAGATACTACCTGGCTTACTTTCTTTATTTTTGATATTATTCAGTGTGTTTAAGTTTTTAACTGAAATTCAAAAAAATAAAATAAAATAAGATAGGAATTAGCTTAGCGAAGAGCTTTAATGTAGATGCAACAAAATGTCTTTTGACGTCACGGAACACAGTTGCATATGATTGATCTGCAGTAAGTACACGTACAAAAACAAAACTAACCAATCTTAATATTCACGCATGAATAGAGAGGATCAATATTCTATGGGAGAAAGGCAGATTGACACAAAGAATACCTCAATAGAATCTGGTGAAAAAAAAAAAAAAAACATTTTTGAGAAAAGGAGACAGCAAACTAAACATAGAATGGACAATGAGCATGAAAACGTATCAATAAAACAAAGACAGAAGAATAGTAATGAAAATTACAATCATATCAAAATAAATTAGAAAGAAAGAATTGCAACATTTATACATACTGTATGTAAACTCATTACAACAAGAACATAAGATGGATTTAGAATGGATTTTACGAAATAAAAGTGCACCATACATACATACACACGCTGTAAACTGTAGGGAGTACAAAATAACCTCTTCGGGCTCCACATGGTCGATCGTATACGATACGACATAAAAATCGAATCTTTTTTCATGCGCTCTACTTTCAACAATATACAGCCGCGCGTCTGTCGTGCTTGCTGTTAGTAAACTGAAACACGTGTCGTGGGTTATCACGGTTCCTACGTTGGAGAAAACTTACCGCTAATCAGCGCGTGTACAAATATTAAATAAATAGTGAAGTCGGTCAATAAATTGATCTACGTGCGTAGGTGATGTGGTGAGAACTATATGAAATTGAAAATGGGCAATTGTTCCAGTGTCAAAATTGAAGATGTGTCTGGTAAGTAGGAATTCATTTTGAAATGTTTGAAATGTTGAGCTAGCAGTTTTTTTCGTTTTTAATTAAAACATGCAACAGATGAACTGAAGATACAATTCCTTTATTTGAACACGCAACAGTAAATCATGTTTTCTTGTTGTTTTTTGAGGGAGAGGAAGTCATTTTGTTTCTTTTTTTTCCGCCGGTTATTTCTTGGGGCATTTTCGTTACTTCCGCCACTGAGTGTTTTGTATGTAAATTGAATACTTTTAATTTGAGATTTTTCACAACACTCAATACCCATTATAAACTACTACTGGTTTCAGTATCTTTATATAGTACAGAAATTTGGGTCCTACGACTGTGTCCTCATAAATTTCGTCAACAGATTTCGGATTATATGAAAAGATCGGGAAACATTTATTAAGTTTTTTAATACTGTTTCGTCAATACTAGATGCCGTAGTTTGTAAATTTTCGAAATTTTAAATTGTGTTTGCAAGACACCTAAAAAATGCAATGTAGTAGCATACGCAGAATTTCCTCAAGTGCATGTCGTTTCATGATTTTTGTATACATATCTTAATGTAATAAATATTAATTTCTCATATCTTGTTCAAAGATGGGGGTTAAACCCCAGAGAAGCCCTTCTTTGCTATGCCACTGACTTCAAGACATAATTGTAGTGCAGGCTTCTTCTTGATACTGTTGTACTAGTAATTTCTCCATGTTGTCACGTTCAATTATGCTCCCTCGTTATTTAATTTTATCTTGTTTGTTTGTTAAGTTTAGCATCCTTTTTGGCACTAAGGCTATATGAGACGTGGACCTACAGTTTAAAATGGAGTCAGAACCACCAGAATATTTGAGTGCCCTCCTACCAAGAATCAAAGCAGGCCTACGTGCAGCAAAGGCGCGCGCGTTAGCCACTCGACTAGCGGGAAGGACTAGTATATATATATAAAAAAACCTTATAGACAAATAAGGTAGGCGTAACTCTTTTTCTTGCGATATTGATCTCCGTCAAAACAAATCCACGTGAACGGCTCGTGAACGCTTCAGACGTTGGTTCAGATCATTAAGACAAGTAATAGAATTAAAACCAGTACATTATGCTATTTTAATCCGAGACAGCCCGAGGGGTGCCTCTGAGGCTCCTACTGAAATATGAACTCTTCTACTGTTCATTTTTTTATTACTATTGACAAATGATTTCATAGCAAAGTAGTGACTAGCCTTTTCTATTTACTACTAATAAAAATGGGCGAGGTGGGTTCAGGTAGCTTGTATATGCAGCAGGGAGTCTCAGAGGCATCCCTTGGGCCTTTTCAAGGTAAAATTATGATGGGCTTTCTCGGGTTAATGAAATTACAACAAATTGGTGATAGAAATATTGTTCAATTGCATATTACAAAGAATACCAGACACAGTGGATAGTAAACTAATAATTATTCATATTAAAGTAATGATCCGTCATTACATTTTGTTTTAATATCAGCTTATTGTTCGTATAGGCTGCTGTGTAATTTTACTATTTATGGCAGTCATATTTGACAGTGGTTCGTTTTATTCTGACTGAAAACTTACAAAAAATAAATAATAGGAATTTTCAACTTCAGATAAAAATGGTCTGGGAAGGAAGGAAAAGTCTGCTACTGTCGTATGTTTTCCACCATATAGGCCTTACCCGATGCATACGGAGCAAAATCAGAATAATGCAAAAGAATGCAAGTAGATATGGAATGGGCATGAAAATATAAACAATGCATTTGCAGTACTAAAAATGCTGTTGGGACTTAGAGGTAGTTCGATTTTGAAAACAAAACATCTTCAGACGTATAATTTTAATTTTTTTCTTTCTTTTCTTAAAATCTCATTTAATTCCTGCTCTTACTTTGTTTCGTTTTACTGAAGCAGTCCTTTCGAGTTAAAAGTGCTCACTGTTGGCCAATGTCGTGATGTATAAAAGTAGACCAGTTGCTGGCGTCCTCATTAAATCACCAATCAGTCAATCACAATCCCATTTATCATATAAACTGTATTTTTACTTATATTGTTTCAATGTGCGAGAAGTGATCAAAAAGTAAGGTTACAAAGCCTGCAATGAAACGTGTATATATTATTTCATACAACTAATATAACTAACATATATTACGTACATTAGATTATTTCTCGACATAGTCTCCATATCAGTTGAGGCACTTGTCGCATTATGGGATGAGTTTGAAGGTTCTCTCCTGTTAAAAATCCCATCCTTGCATGTTCGGCCATGTTGTTACAAACTTACCGGTACTGCAGAATATCGTGCACAATGTGACGAACATTTCCGAACGACATTCCCAATTCTGCCATCAGAATTGTGGTCAAATCTTGATGCCATGCTGGGTCGGCCATTGCACTCCTCGTCGGTGACGTTTTCTCTACCAGTTGCAAACTTTCGACACCATTCTGCGACTTGTTGACGAGACATTACTGTCTGTCCGTAAACCTCTACCAGCTGCCGGTGAATTTCAGCCACGGTTACATGTTTCGCCCACAGAAATCGAATAACTGACTGGACTTCTTCGCGAGACCAATTTTCCAAACGAGTCGTCATTTGTGTTTATGTACAACTAGCACCTTAGATGACGGGTGGCTGAAACTCTGAGCAGTTGCCAACTCCATTTATTAAAATTACTATATACCCCTCATTCCTCTATAACATATTAAACTCCAGAAATATCTGCCTTGTAACGTTAGTTTCTGATTCTCCCTCGTATAAGTATTCTTTTATAATTGGCTATAAATAAATGTGTAATATGATGTGATTATTTTTATAACAGATATTAGGGTGTACAAATTTACTTATACGTTTCACTTTGTCGTATTTCGTCTTTCTTTTTGTGTAATTTGCCTTTTATACAATTCTTATGCCCACAAAATAACTTTATGGACATCAGATAACACGCTAGATAACACAATTGCGTATGTCGACATAGAGTAAATGTAAGTTGTACAAGTAATGCCAACCCATTCGCCAATCAATTATGAAATAACTAATGAAGAACGCTGAAACAGACGATTAGCTCAACAGGATTTCCAAATGAATTCCCAGGTACTCCCAAATTGGCTGTTATGCCATTACTCGAATAACTTCCATTTACTGTATGTCGAACAGTGGGAGGGGCTCTTCCTTATGTTTCTTACTCTTTACGAGCTAGCAACAAAATTAGAAAATACGTAAAAGTTCACTAGTGCCTTTAAGGTCTGAGGCAAGAGACTAGATGACAAAGATGATCCAGCATTCAGAGAAAGAAGAACACTTCTTCCTGCCAAAGGGCATTCTCTAATACGTTCATTTAACATTTGATTGACTCAAAACGTGGGTAACTCAACTTCGGAACATTAAACGCAAACCTAGTTCAAAGTTCAATACATGGAATAATTTTATTATCCTACTATATTTATTTGTATGCGTTATATTTGAAGAGTAATTCTGTGAAGATCATCTAGATAAATTTCGACGGTTTTATCAGTGGGGTAAACAAACTTAGGAAACAGAACAAAAAGTGTGAGTTCAAAATATGTCAAAATCTTGAAACAACTTATTTTGTTAATACTTTTTTGAATTAATGGTTTAAAATTATATCATATCGATCCATATCATATTATATTAAGAAAACAAAGAAATTCATATCAAAGTTGAATACACAAGAAATCGTCTAAATAGATAAAACATACTTTTATAATCGATAATCGAATAGATAAAACATACTTTTTTAACCATCTGTACTCATGAAACAAATTCACCCTAATATTTTTAAAATCTTTAACTTATTTATTCCCTTATTATTATTTTCTTTCAAGAAAAGAAAAGTTTTATATGTTTTATTTGTTGTACTCTCACTTGTGTGTCCTTGAGTTAAAAAGGAAACCAAAAAATTACGTTCATTTTATCCGTTTTATTAAAATTGTAATTCGACTAGTTATCTATGCGATAGGATTTTTTTTTTAAGTGTAACGTTCCACCTTATGCTCAGAGTCTAAGTGAGACTGTGATGATAATGAACGAAATGGTAGAATGAAAAACGTGAGAACGTCGAGAAAACTCATGTATCTTGTGTTTGACGTCCACAAAACTGCTTGGCGAGAGCTGGGATTAAACCAGGGGCTCCACAGATTAGAGGAGAGTGATCTACCATTGAGCCACTCCCCAAACAAAATTATAGCAGATAAGTGCATACAAAGCATAATGTATTAGGCGATCTGAGTGAGTTTCGAACAAGAAATCTGATACAAGTAATGGAAAATGAATATGAATACAAAAAGTACATACTTTACCATTTCGAAATTGCAAACTTCGAGATAAGCAGAAAATACCGAAAATAGTAATTAAAGTTATTTGATATCGTTTCAGGTAGTGGTCAGGTGATGAACCATGTGAATTCACCAAAAGAGGGAATACGTCTTAGACAGACACCGTCCAGTGACGCAAGAGATGCACATAGACGAGCATCCAGCTATGCACCACCTTCGTCGCTTCCGCAAAGGTAATTTTAAAATTCATCAATTGCAACGTGATTTTCTTTCATTATTAGTAATTACATTTCTTAAACCATTTGTTTGCTGAATGATTTTTTTTTTTTTTTTTTTTTTTTATGTAGATGCAAAGAAGCATTGCTCATTGATAACCCGTAAATTTTATTAGCTTTTATTGCAGTAGTGCATATTTCTTTGAGCTTTGCCAGTTGTCGCCACTGCTTAAGGTTGAAATCGGTGAAGAATTAGAGGATGAATTTGCCCTATATTTCGTGATAAATTGCGTAAAAAGTTATGTAGATTTTTATGAGAGCATGTGTTTTATGAGACATAGCGTCTTTTATGAAGCATTGCACGCATTTTGTTTGAAAATTTAAACTATACCTGCTGTTTATGGTTGAAATTAGCCAGAGGTAAGGAGCTGTCATGGACTACAATAAATAAGTAAATAAATAATAAAAAATGTGTTTATAATTTTGCCTAGAAATTCAGGTTTTCAATAACATAGTGCTCTTTTCCGAGACTTCCAATGATTTTTTTTTTTTTTTTTTTTTATGTCTTGAGTTTCCTTAAATACTTGAAATTCATGGCGATGAAATTTTCAAGAGAAACGTGTTGAAAACCTTCAACTTTAGATGAGTTTAAAAGGGTGCTCATAACCATAGTTGGCAGGCCGCTATTTTCCTCTCTTTTTAAATGTATTTTGTGGGAAGCGAGAGTATTCGCAACAATTCAGTCAAAATCAAATGACGGATTTCCAGACTTTATGGAAAAACAAATTGAATCATTAAAAAAAAAAAAAAAATGAATAGAACCAAATAATTGAAAACTCGCGGATTATTCTCTGATAGGTGATTATATTTGTCTTTGGAGAAACTTTGAATATTAATCTCTTGAATTTGATTGAATTATTTTGAATGCTGTCGCTCCAAAGTAGGGGACACGTGCTTCCATTTATTGGTGATAGTGGAGCCTTCGTTCTCTTCTACAGTGCAGGGTACTATCGGTTATTTGAAATTTAACGAGGTAATATGGAAGGTCTCGGGTCGACTTACAGCTTTACGTAGTCTTCAGACCGTGTACACTTCCACAAAGAGTTCGCCCGCGTTTCCACACTAAAAGGAAGATTGCAAACCATCTAGCTACGATGGATCCCAAAGAATGGTGAATTGTTGCATGGACGTAATATTTTTTTATTATTTATTTTTATTTTATTATTATTTTTTTTAAAGTGGGAGAGCTATTGTGGTTGTATGACGACAAGGTTAGTATACTATTTATTGATCACATTCTTAGAAATTTAGAATTATTCAGCATGTATAATGTAGTCTAATAAAATTATTATTTTTTTTTTCTGTAGGAGATCAGCACATTATCAGTCTACAGGGTCCCTACACTCTGACAGCCATAGTAGTAACAGTGCGTCGCCAGCACCTTCACCGTCGCCCACCCACACCCCACATCGTGTTTCACCTGCACCACGGCATACGATGTCACCCTCGAGACCACCTTCCACCAATTTGCATCTCGCTAAGAGATGGAGTTCCACTGGAGACTTCAACAATGTTTCGCCTTCATCGCCTCAGAGCCACGGTAACTCTATAGCAAACAGGTAAGTGACTGCAGCCATTTTTTTTATTTGTTAATTTACGTAGATAAAGCACATTCTCTCTCTGTTTGCATGCATGTATCTACATGTGGATGTATATGGATACCATAGGTGTTAGTTTAATATGCATTACAAAATTTGTGAGTGTTAAGATTTCTACTTCTATCTATAGTAAATGCTCATTAATCGAGTTTTTTCCGTGATATGCATACAGCATCTATAACATACTGCAATTATAAATCCCTTCTGGTAAAGTAGTATGCTGAAAATTGAAGTCGAAGTTCAATCAGTCAATTTATTCATAATTTAAATGCATTTTAATTTCCTATTGCAATACATATTAAAACCTATGCTTCTTTCCACTTTTTATTTGTTGATAGATATTGATACCACTTTATGTTAACGCGTTCTTTGTGTAAAAAAGCGGCTTAAAACCTCTTAAAATTGAGAACAATGATAATACAAAAAAAAAAAAAGTACGGTTCGAGTATTTTCTGTGTTTAGCGGCTACGGATGCAAAACGTGCTAATTGGACAGTTTTTGTTGAACACATAAGAAATGGCAGTCATCTGAGTCGTTGCTACGTCAGTTATATTTGCAAATTTAGTGCTAAGAATAATTTGTTAACCTAAAAACAGATTTATATTATATTCTTTCAATTAAATTGACCACACTTGCGAAAACATATGCATAAAATTATTAAGTGATTAATTGCTCAGTGAGATATCTTTTGATGAATGTATAAGATTTTTTTTAATATGTCAGTGTTCATAATAGCTATTTAGATAGGTGCAAATTAACTGAAAAATTTTCTTCTTAGATTTGTGGTGTTCAAAATAAAATAATGTCGAGGTGGCAGTCCATAAAATCCTAAACCTGACAACTGCATGATGAAGTTTCAAAACTTGAGATGTGAATATTTAATGCTAATATATCTAATAACATTTTAATCAGACAGGCTTTAAACAGATTAAATAGATTTTCTGCTCAATTTTTCAAGAGCGAAAATTCGTTTTTATCTTCGCTTTTAGAAACAGTCACAGTGATGTTTTTCCTAATTTTTTCGAGTTCTGTTGCCCATACAGATACAAACTTTTGCAACTGAGAGCGTTACAGTAGTTGAAGTGAATACATTGATACATTAATTTATGTCGTCTGATCGAAACAAAAGAAGAAAGAAATAATGATATAATAAGGCGAATATATATGTAAACAAAGTAGTTTTAAATATTAGATTATCTTCCCAAATCGTTTTATGTATGATCAAAATTCATTATAAAAAGCAGCAAGTAGAAGCGTACTTCAGGTCCCGGAACATTAAGTACTAACCTTTTCCGGAATATTACTGTAAAATTGCAAGAAATTACTAACAGTTATGTTTCGATAACTTTATTGAATAAATCAGACCCAATCAGCGTAATTCAAGGTTACTTTTGACATTAAAATAAGTAATAATTGGTCATTATTGTAATATATAATCACTATTTTAATATTAAACGTATTCATCGGGTTAAGCTGGTGTGTAAGTTAACTGGTACGTATTGATAGTACATCTGTTACTGATTCGTTGTGATTTGTCTCAAATGTTGCAGTAATGTTTCCAACCAAGCAAATGAAGCCAACTACATTCAAATTGGCAAGTAATTGCGTATTAAACTCCCATAAAATAACTGCTTATTAAACTTGTCTGCTTCATGAGTCAATTATCACTGCCTAATTACTGGCCAGCCACGTTAGAATAGTTTGAGCTTGTTTTGTGCTTACATTTCTTTGCTCTAATAGATTGGCATTTTAATAAACGAACAGAAAAGTGAAAGATAATTAAATTTTTTCTCCAGCAAGCTTTACGGTATATGGCATCTTTAAAAAAACGAGAAATTAATATAGGGATGGATTATACTTAGAATCTTCAGAGACTGTTTTCTCGTTTTCCTTCAATTCTCAATGACTTTTCGAAAGTTCAACGAAGTGCACATAAAACATTTTTAACCGTATGACATAGCATCAGCGGCATAGCGTTCATGGAAACTATGGAAGCGCCGGTTCCTGTGAATAAACAGAATGTAAATAATGCAATAATGATGTAATAACAATGCGGAATATTAATAATATTATTAACAATGCAAAATATTATTATTATTATTACAATATCAATAATAATAATAAAACATTAATATAGTAATGTTTTAAAAATAACCGTCCCCTAACTAGAGAACCATACTACCCCACTGGTTAGCATTTTTTAATTATCAGTAATATTCGAATTTAAGATATTTCGTGTAGTCTTTAATTATATTACTACAGTGCTTATGGTGATTGAAAAATGTATCAGATTACGATTTTGCCTGCATATTTATTCAGATGTACTAATAATAACTTACAGTTGAATTGCGTGGTTTGATGAATTCATTTATCTGTTTCACTTAGAAACATTTCAGTATATTTTATACAGATCATCTGCTTCGTATAATAAAACAGTGTATCGTACACAGTTTACTCGTCAGTTCACTTAATTCTTATTTCGCCTAAAATTTCAGTAGCTGTCATTCAATTATAGAAATCTTATCCGTCATTTTAGAGACAATTCGATCTTATCAAGAATTGAATAGCCCTTACACAGTAGACTGACAGTATTTCTATACCTATATATAAATAACAGATATACATAGTGAAGGGTATATTAACAAAAATATATACATTTTAATTTCAAATAACTATTATATAAATTATTTCAAACACACAAGAAATCACATACATTAAAGTAACCACTATAAACATATTAACTACTTGCCAGAGTAAATCATAATTCACAATTAAAATAAATAAATAAATAAAATTCTAAAAACGTAATTTACAGGTGATCATACATTTAGTAAATAAATGTAGCTCAAAGTGGAATGTCAAAATTAGGAGAATAGTATTGTAGAACACAAGAGGTATTATAAAATATAGTGATAGAAATTTTGAACATGATACTTTTAGTTGAGAAATGTCATGACCATGCTATGTGGTATCTTAAAGTTACCATATCTTATTCCTAAACTGAAGATAGCAACAAATGGATCTACGTTTTGAAATTTCAATGCTGGTTTCTATGTAGGGCATTTTTTCCGTGATAATATCGTTAAGTGGGATGAGAATTAGGTCAAATGCGGATTTGCATTTCGCCTAGAATAACGGATGTGATTTTTGTCTGTGAATACAGCTGACAAAATGTTAGGCAAAATGAAGATTACGCGAAACCCGTTGTATCAGATTTTCGTTTGATTTGTGTGTTCTGTATATGGAAGTTTCATAATCTGATATATAAAGTGCAAGGGACGATGAGTAAAATTTCATAAAATTCCAGTTATGCTGAAGGATTATCCTCTTCTTTTCTTTAACGTCATTCATTCGTATCCTAAACGTTAGAAGGTGAACGAACGCTTGTACTCTTTAACAAGACACGCTTTCGTTAGTTTTATGAGAATAGGTCGTTATATTCATCTTATCACGGCTGGCTGAAGAAAATAGAGCTGCAGCCATGTCTGTTGCTTATCTCACGCAAAGGACGTTTGTAGTGAAATGAATGGGCTCTTACCAGATCCTTTTCAGAGGAAGCAAGCACTGCATGATTAATTACTATTCTTGTTCCCAAATCATTGGTATGAATTTCTTTTATTCAAATAGTTTTCCTTCTTTTCTATTAATTGTAATGTAAGCTCGCTCTATAAGATGCTAATGTTGAGTTTGTTTATAAGCGCGCGTACATGTGGTCCTGGGTTCGATTTTTGGTGGGAACACAGTATTTTCGGTGTTAATGGATTAGGAACTCCGGCCTAGGAAACCAGAAACAATAGTAGTACGATCCCATGCGCTGACTAGGTATTATTTTCCTAAAGCCATCTGGCTGGCCATATTCTTTGTGGGTTGTAACGTCAAGAAGCATAATTTTTAGTTTAGTACAATAATAGATTACCATTTGTTCATTTTGTGTCTGTGTCTCATAGCTTTTTTTACTTTTCATCGACAAGATTAAAAAAAATGTAAATATCGAATCCATGATTTTAAGGGTGTAAATATTACATAATTTCTGCATAATAATTCGTAATTCTCAATCCATCCTTCCACTGAAACTCATAGTGTTCAGTGTTTCATATATTTTTTTTAAAGAGGAAAGAAATTAGTCACCCTATGTCTGGTTGCTAGCTTATGATTCCATCCAACTACGTTAGAGGAAATAGACTGGAACATGCCTTCAGGCAAAATATTCAGCCAAAACAAATTTTAGAGGAAGTTTTTTTTTCCGTCATCCTGTGTGTGTGTGCTGACATGCTGTGTAATACATAGGTAGGATATAATAATAATAATAATAATAATAATAATAATAATAATAATAATAATAATAATAATAATATATTATTATTATTATTATTATTATTATTATTATTATTATTATTATTATTATTATTATTATTATAGATGGGTAACAAGTACTCTTTTTTTAATTCTTGTTACGCCTTCGAACAGAAAAATTGTAAATTACGATTTTCTAGAAAATAGCATTGCTTATTTTGTTTCTGTCTACCCAGTAAAGCTTCCAATCCTCTAAAAACAATTGAATTATTTAATGAATATAAAGCTATGAATGCCCGGGAAAGTGATTTATTCTTGTACCGGATTTCCAGACTTTCCTGTGAGATTTAAAAAAAAAGAAGAAGAAAAGAAAAGCTGACAGACGAATCGTTTTGTGAACTCCCGTTCTTATGCAACCACATATACACTATTGGAGTGTGGGTTGCAGTGCAGTTTAGGAATGGAGAATGAGATTCCACCAAAGTCGGTGCCGACATACTCATTGCTTCGTCGATTGTATACTGAAGATAGATAATGAATAAATGAATAATGATGGTTTAATGGTTACGTCCGCAGTGAGGCTATTTGTCCCCGTCTTGAAGACAAATAAAAATTGTTCATGACCCTAGAATGCATTATTACTGTACATGTTTGTGCCAGGAAAATCTAGAAGGGTTTGTTTATGATGAACGCAAGTAAAAAGTAAAATCTCAATTGAACGAGGAAGTTAGTATTATGGAACCGTATACTCTTTGTGTCTTTTTCTTGAATCCGAGGCAGACGAGGGGTTGCGTGACAAAATTCTGCTGTTTCTTTCTTTCTTTATCTCTTTTTTCTTGCACAATGAATTTTTGATTACGAAAATGTAAGCTAGAGCGTCTGGAAACCCGAAAGGAATAATAGATAGAATCTGATCACGTAATTAAGACAAATCACGCCATATTCTTCTACGTTCTGATAAAGAGTATTGTAATACAGAATAGTAGAACATTGCCCTAATTTCAAAAATAACGTTTTCTAAACTATGTCAGCATAAGATACAGCAAATTTTTATGGAAATGTTAACATATATTGTGATTTTTTTTTTTTTACTGGTTTTAGAATGCATATACATTGTTAGGTATTCTAAATCAACCCACTTTCTTGGTTTTCACAAAGTAGTACGTATATCTATATTAAATCTATATAAATAGTCGGAAACGATAAAGCATTTAGTACAAGACATAGAGTAAGAAGACTGAGAATGTTTATGTTGATAAAACATGAAATTCATTAATATTTTTTTTTCGTTAACGATAATGTTATTATCTTTAGTATCTGTTTCTTTTTATTTGTATTATTGGATCGAAAGATCCAATATATTTCATTCAAAAATTTTCGTTTATACCTTATATCTTGAGAACTACACATAGTGTAACCAAACTCAAACTATCATTTAACTGAGTATAATGTGCTTATTCCGTAGAAAATACCAAAAATCGATTTAAGGTCAGTTCAAAAATTTTATGGTCCCTGATCCAAAAACTAATTGTTCGTCAAGATCGCAATCTTTAGATCCACACTTTGGTCTTCCTAAAGTTTAAAAAAAAAACTCCTCGTCTAGTAGCTAGCGTTTCCCTATGGTGCACGTGGTCCCGGGTTTGATTCCCAGTAGGAGGGCATGAAAATTTAATTTCACAATCATTCACATTCATTAATCATCCGTCTCCTTTAGCTAAAAGGTGAAACTGTGGGATGTTAAATTTAAAAAATATAATAACTGCATGAAGTTCTTTGCAACCGTTCAAATAACTGTTAACCATGACCATCTGTGCTCTTTGGTTTATAATATAAACAGTGTGACAAAATATACAGATAATGCAGAATATTAAGTTAAAATATGCAGCAAAAATACCAAATGAAATTTCAAATTATTTAATAAACATGGACTAAAAGAACTTTCGTTAGTATTGGAGTCACAAGAAATCTTCTTGGCAAATACAGGGTGGTTACAATTAAAGTGCCGCTATTCACGGCGGTCGAGCGTGGGGTATAATCGACGTATTACATTGAAATTTTACAAATACGCTAATGAGATCATGTGGAAGCGAGTTGCGCTGGAAAAAATATTAGTTCCACTTACCGTCACCAGGAGAAAATATGGCGCTGCATAGGTAATTAGCACGTGAAAATTGTCCTGAATGTTTGAATAAGACGATTATCTAGGGCGAAGAGGTCAAACATGTAAAATAAATGTAATGAAAGCAAGGTGAAGGTCAGGTGATTGCAACAAATGAGGCAAAGGGTACAACTTTAGGAACAATGTGAGGGTAAGGAAACTCAAGGCATTGCGGCAGATCTTGGGGTTTCAGTTGCTGTACTGTGTAAATTCTGTAAGGATACTAGTGTAAAATAACCCTAAGAACTTTCCTCACTGTTGACCATGAAATGGCCAATTCCCGTGACATCGCTCGGGCACTGGTAGTGTTATATGGAGCACATACTGCGTGGTTATCAACCTCGTCAACAAGCTCGGTAGGAATGGACCGTCTCCTCTTGCTGGAGCGACACGTAACTCTCCCGT
The DNA here is from genome assembly GCF_964235325.1 of Thermobia domestica. Lineage (NCBI taxonomy): Eukaryota > Metazoa > Arthropoda > Insecta > Zygentoma > Lepismatidae > Thermobia > Thermobia domestica. The sequence continues at coordinate 141,856,648 of NC_137462.1, read as the reverse complement.
TGTCTCGAATTTCATTACCATCTTCTTTACGACATTTCTTGAGAGAAGTTCTCTTCTAATTCCTTTCAGACGCCGATATTTCCTCAATGCCGCACTGTAGTTGCTTCACTGTTATTCTGATAGACCAATTTTACTAACAGTACACTGTCTGTCTTATAAATAGTCATGCTGCTTCTCACGCTATCATGTGTATGAAATGTGAGCTCGTGTGTGTTCGGCCTGTTCAGCGCCACATTTTTCTCTGGTGGCGGAAAGCGGAAATAATATTTTTTCAGCATAACTCGCTTCCGCATGGTCTTATTAGCGTATTTACCAAATTTCAATGTAATACGTTGATTACAGCTCGCGCTGGACCGCCGTGAATAGCGGCACTTTAATTGTAACCACCTTGTGTTTCTAGAATCTAAAATTTAAACACAATACAGTGCCCAAAGAGAAGATCTATCTATAGAATCCAGTAGCATGCAACGTTTTTGAATGTAGTTTACCGTTAATTTTCGAAACGATTTGTGGTTTTATCATTCCTTCCCGTTTAAAATTATCTAAAATTTAATAATTTATATTGTCTAATTTGCTTATATGTCTCTAATATGCTTTGCGTCTCTTAGTTAACGCTGTATAGTTCAATGAAGCAGAGGATTATGGCCATCAAACACGAGCGTGCTACAAATTCTAGGTCTAGGAAGCCGTTTATTGACAGATGAATTATATTGATGAATTATAATTTAAAAAAAAAAAAACAGTTTCCAACTTCAAAATCCAAAATAACTTCATTCTGAATGCAAGGATATTTTATTTAACTTGTGATTGTAATGAAATATTGCGCGGAGATAATTTTTACTACCCGGAAAGTTTCACAAATAAAAATTTTGTATAATATACACGGAATTTTGGCCAAAATTTTATCCTTTTTGCATGGTTGTAAACAACTCTTGTAACTAAAGTAGTATTGGGTACTTGACTTTTTCTCATGTTGAGCCTATAATACCTTCAAAAATGTCGAGTTTGTGGTGAACATCTCTGTAGTATGTAGGAAAAGTGATATGTTAGTGTGTTATGTAAGCATGTGTTCCCAAGTTCATAAAGAGAGAGACAATAATCGAAACTGATGGTTGTATTTAGTGTTATTTGTATTATTATATGTTATCTTTATCATCTTTATTATTAATATTATTATTATTATTATTACTATTATTATTATTATTATTATTATTATTACATGTATTTAGGATCGAGGGTAGTGCATGCCACTATAAATGTATAAAAACATCAATAATAGTAGTTTTGTAGGTATAATAAGTATTATTTACACAATAGATAAAGTTGTTCAGTTGATATTATACGTTAAATCTTAAGATGGGAACATGGTTTATCTGGATACATATAACTGACTGTTGAACATTGAATATGAGTATGTTATATACGGATATTAGTTTGAAAGTTAGCAAGTTGTTCAAGTTTGTTAGTTTCTGCAAAGCGAAGGATGGCCAACTTAGGCAATTGTTTATTATTATACTATCATCATCATCATGGTAATAAGGATTCAGCCATTATTGGCAGGTCAGATTTTGAGAATTTAGAAACTTTCATTCACTCCGGTAGTCCGCCAATATTTTGTATCTTGTATGACGTAAAAAATAATTTCTTTAGAAGTTCTGTTGAATTTTGATGGTACGAAGAAATACAGAAATTTTCCCTACCAACAGCAATATACCTATCTCAAATGCTGAGATATATGAATAGTTCGTATTATGTGTCCCACGTTGGTAGTACTCTGGTGAACGTAAATCTAAGAAAACATCCAGTGCATGGCCCACCTATCGAGAGTTCAGAACTGTTGTCCCTGAGAAATGGCTGTCTAACGAATGGAACAAATGATAATCCCTCAATGCAATATCGAAGAATATAGAGATGTATTAATTGTTTCTCAACCAACTAGTGTTACGGATGACCTTAGCAACCAAAATGTGGCTTTGCGTTATCTTCGAGCAGGATAACACCTGAATTCATAAACACTGGCTTCACGGTTTTTCATTTTTCATGAATGGGTTTCGGATTATACCGTTACACATTATATTGGTTATCTGGCCAGATGGAATCAGTTTGTGATTCATTATACCCAAACATTACACTGAACACAGAACACAACCCACTAATAATGCAGTATTGATTTTGGGAATGGGTTTCATATAATGCTGAGTATCGTAAAGAATGTACCTCTCATCACACAGCAGCATTGTTCAGAAACAGATCTTTCTCGTGACGACATAACAAACAGATTTTGTTCGTGTCACTTTTTACACTACAGCTAAATTTTATAGGATCTAAAATTTAAACACGACACAGTGACGAAAAGAAGATCGTATCTATAGAATTCAGTAGCGTGCAACGTTTTGGATTAGTTTACCATTAATTTCCGAAACGATTTGTAGTTTTATCCAAATCTGATTCTCCCATCGTATAATGTTTCCTAAGCTTATGAAGATGTTCTGCAGATTAGTTCCTGTGCAAAGTTAAATGTTTCCTCCGATGTCTTATACGATGATGGTCTGTGCGACCATCAACTTCCTCGAGTTCAAGCTCAGGTTGTGATTCAGAGTCCCACTTTAATAGTAAATTGTGCCCTAACTTCAGTATTGCATATGGAATCAAAACAGAAAAAAAAAAAAAACTCAAAACAGCATTCCTACCATCTACGACAATGTCGCCTTACTATATTCCTCTTTCCTATATTTTAATTCTTTGTATGACTTTTTTTTTTTTTTTTTTTTTTTTTTTGCGAGAGACAAAATGAATGCAAGAGCTGTACTATATCAATGCACATTACAACAAGAATTCAGTAATGCTGTGACTTTGGACTTCTGTAGGTTCAGTGAATCTGAAGAAACATAGGATAAATGACGCTGATGGGTTTCTCAATAGTTGAGAGCAGTATTACTAACAGATGACAAATTTTCCACTAAATCAGGGTTCAGAACTCACAGGGCTTCCACTAGATACATATTAGATTCTACCGTAATCCTGCTGTAAAGAAATAAATTCTTTTATTTCTTCAAATATTCGAGCAAATCCATTAAACAGGGTGTCTTAAAAGTCCCCTGACAATAGGGTAACAGTTATTATCACAGTTACAACAAAATGTAAGGGGAAACCGTCTCTAAATATGTTTTCAATCTAAAGTGAAGGAATCTTATAAATCGGACGAGCCGTTTGGGATGTACACTCTTTATGTACCCAATGTTAAATGAAAATGCAACGTTGCCATTTATCTGGACCCAGAATATAAGTGAATGAAGTTACTGTCTTTCACGCTAACGTTTCGATGGCCAATCCCCCTTTCAAACAGTAACTTCATTCACTTATATTGTGAGTCCAGATAAATGGCAACGTTGCATTTTCATTTAACATTAGGCGCATAATGAGTGTACAGTCTAAACGGCTCGTCCGATTTAAAAAAAAAAATCCTTCACTTTAGATTGAAAACATATTTGGATACGATTTCCCCTCTTACATTTTGTTGTAACTCTGATAATAAGAGTTATCTTATGTCAGGGGACTTTTGAGACACCCTGTATATAATATCCATATTTTAACTTCTCAGTAAATGACTTCAGTATTAATTTTTTCTTCTGATAATTGAATAGCCTCTTCGGCCACTACCAGATTTTCATCTGAGTTAATGTCTACCCTAAAAACTTTTGCATCCTTTAAAGTATTTCGAAATGTTTCTTGTATGACATAATTTGAGTGACACCTCTGTTCACCTGTTGAAGACTCCCAAGCAGTGGCGTATTTAGGGGGGGATTCTGGGCTTACCCCCCCCCCAAAATCTTACTATGGTAAAGTATATGAAATATCTTGCAGAATTTTCACATTTTCAGGCAAAGCCCTCCCCGAAAGTTAGCAAAGCCACCCCCGAAACAAAATCGTAAATACGCCACTGCTTCCAAGTATAGCATCTTCTCTTGAGTTCATTGAAAGAAGTAATTCGTATTACACCAATGAGTTGTGTCTACAAAAATTTAATCATTCCCCTCTCACATTGTTGTGTTCTCCTAAACGTGTTGTACTACCTTCCTTATCTTTAACCTCAACAGCTAAATTCTCCATTACAATTCTGAATTACTTCCTCTTCTATGTGGTTTTTATAAAATATTTTTCCCGTTATTTAAGTCCGTCTTTTCTTTCAAATTTCGTAAATTTCCACTTAGCAGCATAGTACGTATGTCCCTTGTTCTATTTATCAAAATATTTCACCCTTAATTATTCTATAAATTTGTCGCTCCGTTATGTGCTTTAGTTAAATAGTCTCTCCTTAAACATCTTCCTACGAGAGATCCGAATGGAGAGATTTGCCTGAGAATATTTTGCCCTGCGAAAGGCCACTGTAAATACTTTTAGATTTTCTTTTGTAGCAAACTGGAAAAAACAGTATTGTAGTTTCCCGTTGGTTTTCACACTACATCTGCACTTCAGTGTTTCAACTTCATCCAGCCATTAATATATCTTTCCATGTTTGAACTGAACGTCAAGTTACTTTGCCGTTTATTGGGTTCTCGGCAAGGCAACTACTGGATGAACTGCTACATACTCATGTAGACTAAATTCGGTATGGTTAAAATATTTTTGTAAGTAAACTACCTCCGACTTAGATCTAAATTTCTTTATTTCCTGTCCTGTCCACTCCACACATGAAAGAATCATTATAGAGACTGTACCCTATTTGTGTACTATACTTTTATTTAGTCTTCCTTTAAAATATATATATAGAAAAATAATAAATAACTTCGACACAATGGTAAGTACAGTTACAGAAGTTATGTGTAAGTTATATTTGTACACCGAAGATTTTTTTTTTTTTAATTACACATATAGAAAGTGAGAACGATAACAGACTTTAGTTGTTGTGCTGTTAATGTTCTTAGGTTGTAGCTCGATTGAACCTGTTCTGTGTATTTCATGTGGTGATGGTGTTTGTATTTGTTCCATTTGAGCTAACTTCTAGCGCAAAATCTTTCTTTATCTGTAAAAGCAGTATTGATATATTATGCATTTCGTCAGAGGGAGCAAAAGAAACATGTAACACTGTATGTATTGTCATTATTATCATCATTAGTATTTGCTGTTACTGACAGCTTACATACCGCTAAGAAGCTTCCATCACGTTGTACCTAGGGATCTTCACTTTTTTTTTTTTTTAATACTGTCTTATCAATTTTAGTCTTTTTCAACCCTTACAGCCTTTCCTTCCACAATACCTTCTGTCGCGTTATTTAGGATATATTTTCATCATCTTAGCCAATGTACCAATTAGTGTCTTTTCTTCTTGTTAATTGCATTTAATATTGTTTTTCCTAACATTTAATATTGTTGTTTTCTTTCTCATTAGTTTCCTGTTTGACTTTGTTAATTTTCTCTACCCTTTTCCACTTGTACATTTCAAAAGCTTCTAATTGTGTTTCATGGCTTTTTCGTAGTGTTTATATATCCGCCCCGTAGAGAAACATTTTATGAGATATTTCTAATTTGCACATCTCTTCTTCATAAATGTCTCTTTCGTTCGCAACTCCTGTCCTTTCTTTAATTTCACGTTCACACTCATTTCTTTACTAATAATATTACATAGGTATCGAAAACTACTTTCTCGTGTTCTGCTTTCTCCCCTCCTACTTTTATATTTGATATAGACTGCTTCGTTCAACCACTATTGTTTTTGTCTTTCTATCTTTTATGTTTATCTCATATTCATTCTTCTGCACTACCTCTTTTAGATATTAAATAACTTTGATTAGAGGCAACATCTCTGTCAATTATGCACTTTTCGCTTCTCTTTTCCCCTTTACTTTCTGATTCAACTTCAATAACCAGATCTACGTTATTTTGTTTTATCAAATTTTTCTTCCTTTAATATGGACACATGTTTCATGTTTCTAGCTTAATTCTTGTGCTTTTATTGTCTTTTCCCCTCCAACTATATTTTCCACATTGTTATGCTCTTGTCCTCGAACGAGAAAATTTTTAACGCCGGCACTGTATTTTGACCTGTGAAAGACTGTTATACAAATTTTCTCTTTCTTTTGTCGACAAATTAGAAGTTGAATGGTAGTTTCCGGTTGCTTTCCACAACACAGATCGCAACTATTTAAGTCACTCTGATCACACCTGAAACAAATGTAAATGTTGCCATAGTAATCACAAAGATTTTCGGCAACTTGGACCACTGGAAAAACTACTGTCTTCTCCCAAGCCACTCTTCGTGTGCTACTCCATTTAGACCAGTTCGGCAGAGGCGCCTCTCTGGCAGTGAAATACCGCCGAAATATCTATATATTTCACTGAAGCACGCAATCCTTCTCACTTGAGAACAATTGTTTTCGTAAAAGTGGGAACTCTCCAATTTAATTGTTTAAAACAATCTGTAACAATATACAGGATAAAGTTCCAAATAGCAAAACATAAAAATTCAATTTGTTTAGCTGATTTATTAAATCTAGTTCTGAATTCTGAATTTTAAATTTGCTGATGCTATAGAGAAAAAAAAAAGGCATGTACAGAACATGCATTTTGTTTATGTATGTCGAAGAAGCTTAATATACGATTACCCGTAATTTATATTAAAATATAGCTGCAAGATTTTAAGTTCATTACTGGACAACAGATAACATATCCTAGTAGTTGAATATGTTAGGAGTAGATGGCGAATTCCTAGTGCACAGTTAATAATAACAAAGTAAAGCTGCCACAACTTAGGATTTCATTATTGCTGCTGATTACTCATTCAAATATTAATACAACCAGGGGAGTATAGTTGGATGCATTGGACATTTACAGGAGTTAAGGGTCCTCGCTACACCCATACTCACTTTTTCAATTGTAATGAATAACTTTAAAGACAATGAAGAACAAAAATTTAGAAATTGAGCCAAATAGTATCTATAATACTATTAAATAAACTTACATTGTCTCCAAGGCCTCGCATATGATGTAGAAATTTGACTTACTCGATAATTATGACGTAATAATCTGCGCATCCAAATACACGAATCTCGCTTATATTAGAAGGAAAGTAACAGTTGTAAGTTTATTTAATAAGATTTTGCAGGTAATACGTATTTGCCTTATTTTCTGTATTTTTAACGTTCTTCATTATGTTTGAAGTAATTCAATAAATTTCAGAAAAGGTGGGAAAGCGCTGTGAAGATCCCTAAAAGAATACCACAAGAACATTGTAATAGAGAAAGTAAACAGAAAATCGTGTGATATTAACTGTTGAAATCGCTCGTAGTATTCTTTAATTGGGGTGGGTGACGAGTGACAGAGAATCCTAGTATGATCCAGGCTCGTAAACAGCCCGAAAATGTAAGGGGAGGGGACGATCCAAAATTATTATAGTTCATCACCATATTATAGTTCATTTGCAAGACTACTGTGAAAATTTTAGAGGGGACCAGTAAAAATTTAGGGGAGGCGGCCCCCTAGACCCCCTGGATACGGGCCTGGTACGATCTCGATATTCCCGACAGAGATTCTCAATTAAATTTAATTGGGATTAACATTGATAATATGCATGATTTATTTCACAGATATTCAATATTTTAACGTCGTTCATTTGTATGGTGTAAATGAAAATTTAATTATTTTGTATTAATTATTTACTAAAAGATATTTAGTTGGGATTTATTAAAATTGATTTTTTAAATGAATCTTTCACGGGACATGTTCTGGGCGCCTTACGTAATGTAATTTATCTTCTGAAATATCTTCTGCGGAGAGATGTGTGATAGATATCTCGCGTGCTGAAATATATTTTAAGACTTCATTTCAACCTGGGGGGCGCGGTGGCTCAGTGGTAGAGCGTTCACCTCCGGTGCTTGGGGTCCCTGGTTCGATCCCAGCTCGCGCCGTGTGGACCTTGTGGTGGACAAACACCGTGCTCGTGGGTTTTCTCGGGGTTCTCCCGTTTCCTCCCACTTTCTTCATTCCACCATTTCACTCATCTATCATCACCGTCTCCTTTAGCCTAACCGGCATAACCGTGGGACGTAAAACTTAAAGATTTCATTTCATTTTTTTAATTTCAACCTACCTAATGTTAATATATAAATTTCGTAACGGTAATTTGTCCTTTTCTTTTTAATGAAGAGATTTGTTAAACAGTACGGATTAATTTGGTCAATTTCCCACTTCCTTATATAATAATTAGAATGAAAATTCAACCGTGAGCATAAATATATAAACGATATACTTATAAATCCTTATAAAAAATAAATGTACTTGTGAAACTAATTATGTAAATTTACTTTTGATTCAATTTCTTTTCACCCATAAATTTGTACTTTTCTTATTTATATAGCATGCCTCTAAAATTGCTGTAAAGTTTTCAACTATAGCCAATTTCAGCTCTTATAAGATATTTAATAAAGTGCTGAAATTGGACGTAGTTGAAAACTTTATAAACACGCTATATAGAAATACAATAAAATCACAAATAGAAGGGGCAAAAGAAATTGAATCAAAATTGAATTTTATAGTTTCAAAAGTGTATTTGTTTTATAACAATTCTGCTTGGGAACTTAAAGAACTAGTACAATAAATAAAAATAAATAAACAACATTTGGAGAATGATTTAATTATTATTTGGCAAACATAACTATATGGATATTTAGTTCTTCCTGTCTTAGAAAATAAACTGAGCTCCATAATTGTGACAATACATGTGCAATACATGTGTTAACATAATAGCAATTTAAATGTTCACTGTAATATAAAGCACATACTTGGTTTGGAAACCATCTCTCCAAAGTGATTCTTTTCATTGAATGCAGGTGTTCAGTCACAGGTGGTTGTAAATGTTTTATATACATTACACGTATAAAAACATTCTCTTTTGTATTTGATGAATAGTCATGTGTTATTGATGTCTTGTTTGAATGTATTTTAGCATGGCATGTTTTGTTTTTATCATGGAATGGTGAATGTGATTTTTTTTTTCTTTTGGCTTGGGAATTTTTCACTCTTTGATGAATTACTGTGTGAATATTTTTCTATCACGCAAACATAGACACACTATTTTTTTGTGTTTTCTTTCTAGACTAGCAACGAAATCTCTATTTAACCTGTACATGAGACCTCAGCAGCAACATATGTTAAAGCATGGGTATGCAGCTTTCATTTATTATTAGTAAAATATTGATAAAATCATTGTAACTGTTGAAGAACCTGAAGAAGCTAACAAAAGTTTGCTGGACTTGGTGCCAGATAATTTATACTATTACGTAGAAGAGTTAGTGATTCATTCATCTTTGCCCAGGCCATAATACGTATTATAGGCAAAAACATGGTTAGGATTTTTATATATATATATATATATATATATATATATATAGAGGAAGCAAGAGATAAGGAAGGATTTTTGAAACATTTATTCCAAGGGGATGATAAAGGGGTATTCAAATCTTCTGCCAAGAATTGAGTATATTACGAATACTGAGGTTGGAGAGATGAAACTCAGCATATAAACTCTTTTTTTAAAAAATAAGGGAATACATACTTCCGCGTTATCAATTATTCGGCTCCTGAGGAGGACATTTCTGTAGTACTCAAATTTCCCTGTCTTTATTCAGAAAGTGTCACATGTGAAAATTCGCGTGAGTTGTAAGTGTGAATTATGGTATGCTCGTAATTAAAAGTAAGGTTAAACATGCTTCAACATTCTCAGAAATTCTAATACAAAGAGGGGAAAGGGGATAATTTATATAATATCCAAATTTCCCTTTCTTCATTGAGAAAGTGACGAATGTGATAATTCGCTTAAGTTGGAGGTGTAAAATTCGATATATAAACACTTGGTTAAAAATAAAGGAATATGTGTTCATCGTTTTCGAAAATTTTGCTCTTAAAAGGGGAAATGAGGAAGTTTTTTTTTATAATACTGAAGTTTCTTTTGTTTTTTTTTCTTTTATTTAGGAAGTGCCTAGTGTGAGGATTCGCTTATATTGGTGGTATAAAATTCGGTACACGATCTCTTCATTAAAAATTGACTGAACGTGTGTTTCACATTCTCGGATACTTTGATTCCAATATTCTATATCCAGTTTTATATATATTTCACCTTGTTTCGGTGTGAAGAACGGCACTTCTCCTAGTTCTCAATAAAATACATAATTAATCGTAGTAATTGTTAAGTCGCTTGAAGCTCACAGTTTTTTTCTACAGTTATCAAAATAATGGAAAACAAAGACAAGTTAACATTTAAAAGGAACATAAAAATCTAGTACTTAATAATTAAGGAATTATAGTCTGCGTCACCTGAATTGGCGTGTGGCATCAGCCAATAAGCTCGCAGTGCCCTGTTACTAAACTTTTAGAGAGGAATCTAGTAACAGGGCATTGCGAGCTTATTGGCTGATGCCACACGCCAATTCGGGTGACGCGGACTAGTAGCAGTCAAAAACAAGAATTATAAAGCTCTCAAGAGCACTGCTGGGGGACAAGGTGGCTACAGTCCATTTGATACAACTTGTCCCTTCTGACAGTTGCTTTCCTTTGTTTTATCCTTCCTGTATGTGGTCACAACAATCAGGCAAGAAGAACTGTTTCTATGGCAACAGCACGTTCAGCCAATTATAGTGTCTTATTTCTCTTGCTCTGCAATGGTAAACTTTCCACCCTTTCCGCACTTTGCCAATTTGAATATAAACAAATGCACACTGTTTTAATCGAATTTCAACTTGAGTAGTGGACCTGCTGGTTATTGAGAGCATTATTTTTAGTTTTCTTTTGTGTCACTTAATTTTATAAAACTGAGATTTACTTGCAGCAAATAATTTCGTGTCTCAATACCTGACGCAAAAGCTGGCAACACAGTATTGAGCATCACGTGCGCACAACGAACTGTCAGAAAGGACAAGTAGTATCAATTGCAGTATAAATAGGAGGGTGCTCACCTCTGATGCCAGGGATTTCTGGTTCTATCGCAGTCCATATAAGTTTGTGGTGGACAACATCGTGTCCGTGAGTTTTCTCTGGGTTATCGTTTCTTCCATCCGTTCTTTCATACTCATTCACTTTCATTAAACACCAATCTTCTCTAGCCTGTGTGGCATAACCAGTCATAAAACTACAAATTTCACTTTCATTTCAAAAGTACTGTATTAGAAAATCATAATTAAGAAATCTAATAAGCTGTTTATCGTGAATGTTATCTATGGATTTTGATTAGAATGTTACAAAATTGAATAAATAAGCAAATAAATAGTCTGAGAAGCTAGTTCTTTAATCGCCTACCAATAACTATGATTAAAAAAAATAACAATAAAATTCAAGTCAATTCATAGCGCAACCATATAGCCAAACTTAATTTGAAAGTATTGGATGTACTTCTTCAGGTTCTACTACAGTTAGTTATACCATATTACTTTTTTTTTTTTTTGTAATTTATTCATGTAATTTTGCATCTTGTTTACAGAGTAGATCTTAATGTTTTATACATGTAGTGCACATTATATTAATGTATATGCACCTGTAGCAAAAATAAATCCAAAAAGCACTAGACTTGGTATGATGTGTACGTAGAAAGAAATACAGGCGCATTCTTTCTCAGAAGCATAGCTTAATGTGATGTACGTAGTGTACACGTATCGTTGCATGTATGATTGATTATTATGTGACTTTGGCTTGACCTTGTGCGAATGTGCTCCTCACGCTTCTTGGACCAGAGTAAATTGCTTTAAGTGAGACTTGATAGTGTAGAGATGCCATGATTAAGTAGAACGTCTTTTTGTAAAGAAGAAACGTTTCATTGTTTTGGAATGCGAGGTAAGTTATGTTTAGCCTTTCTTTAAAGTAAATGATCTTTGTTCATGTTCACTATTCTTTTTCAATGCATACTGTAGTTGTATTTCTACATACTTCTGTAAAATTTGTAAATAAATGTAGAGTTGTATATGTAGAACAGTTCGTAGTTTCAAATATTGTTCTGTTATTGTCTTAATGATTGTATAGAATTTTAATGAGTGTATTTTTATGTATATCTTAAAATTATTTGCAATACAGTGAAACCTCCATGACCTCTCAGTAGTGGAGACCTCCGTAATACGGACAAACTGTTTTTGTCCCAACAAGAACCCTCCCTTTTACAGACACTTTCACATGTCAGATACGAACACGGACAGTCTTCGTTCACTCCCAATGTTTTAATAACCTCTTCGTAATGGATGGGAATCATTATACAAGCGCAGAAAATACTTTCTGCAAACTGAAAATAAATCTTCGCAAAGGATTCAGCAATCACAACCAAATTTCGATCAAGTGCTAGTGACTGCAGGATTGTGCGACAGATAACAATTTCAAATTTCCCCCCAAGAAGTACATAAGTCGTTATTATTAGTTAGTCTATATTTTTAGTATTTGATAATAATTATGTTCGATTTTCTTATTGTGTTACTTTTACTTCTACTATAGCTAGTGAATAAGCGAATTAAGTGACTTCTATAGTAAGTGTTGTACTCTTGAGAAGAAAATGATCACACAAGAATTTTGCGATACATACCCATATAAACAATTTCTAAGGGATCTTTTTATTTCTTTACAGAGCGAATTTTCCCCTCTCATTCTCTCAGTAATTCGAACACAGAATACAGTATTTCTATATTGAGCTATACTGAAATTTAAAGCTACTTAAATTTATTATAATACAGCATACAATTACTACCTAAATTGTGAGCAATCTAAATTTGTGGAACCTTTTTGTAACCGTTGGGATTACAATTTAACCCCCGCTCTCTCTCTCTCTCTTTTTTTTTTTTTTTTTTTAAATTTTGGTTTTTACATCACTATGGTGAGACCATACACTGCAATTTTCTTTCTTAATCAGCCTTCTACCGAGTCCCGACTCCCCTCCCATAACTTCCTAACTCAACATAATTTGTACACTTGCTTAATAAAACTATACTTGTTTAACAGGGAAATTACTGATGTAGCATAAACATTTAATTTTACACTTCATCTGTACTTTTTCTGTTATTAAAAAAATAATCTAGTTTTATCATTTTTCGTGAAAATATAGATAAAAGTATTTTACAATTACTTATCGGGTACAAAATAATACCTGTTCAATAATACATAGACGTAGTGGCTTGTAGTATTGGACCCCCGCAACAAAAACTTCTGGATGCGCGTCTGAGTCTATTATAATATACAGAGATAAATATCCGTGGATCTACCATGGTATTCTGTAGCCACGGAGGAAGGGGTTTGATGTATGTATGAATCATTTGTATCATCATGAACTAGCCATGTTATGTAGGGTAAGAGATCAGATAAACATGCGGGCCAAGGAAGCAGTGGAATATGGTGTACATCAAGAAATTGTTGGACGTTGTGTTGTTGTGTTGCATTGTGTTGCAAACTGCCATTTACGAACTGTAGTAGTGAAACCAAACAGGCTTTTTAGACTTCAGCGATGTGCATTAGCTGGTCAACGTTCCGTTAATCTGTATTAGATGAGATCGAGGACGGAATCCATTGACATCCTATACCATAACACGTGGGACCTTATTTCGGAGCGGTTTGCATCAACGCTACTCGAAATTTGACTTTTAGTTATTCGTGTTGCGTTGGAAAATGTCGTAATTGTCCAAAAACATCTGATTCATAGGATGCACATGGTTCTCTAAAATGGTGACGTAATCACGGGCAGTGACATGACTGGTAAATGTCAGCAGAGAATCCACTGAAAACAAGGATATTGCGACCCTTGGAATTACAGAGCCGCTGCCATTTTTGACGGTTGGGCGGAGGCACTGCATATCATACGGTTCTTTGGACGTCCGCCTGACATAAACGCGGTTTAAAATGAGGTTGTAATGACTCGTCACATCACGCGTTTTAAATCCTCAGCCGCCCATGTTACATGTTCGCGGCATTATTGGCGTCTTGCTAAATGTTATGGTCCCTTATCTGAGGTTTCGTCCGTGCAACCCGTCCCCGTCATGTAACTCACGGTGGATTGTGATTGCCGATACAGGCTGTGGGGGTGCTGCTTGAGTTCTCCATCACTTGCACCACAGTCACACGATGTTTTCTGAGTGAGAATTCGTTTAATGCTCGGCGGGACCTATTACTGAGGGCTTTCTTCCGACCACTATTCCCCTTCGCCGATGTGGTTTTGCTGTGAATTTTGTATGCCATCATCACCTTCTACACTGTCCCGCGCGATACACCCAATACACTTGCCACATTCGTCACGATTACATCATACCCAAGTGCCAACAATATGACCTCTTTGGAAATCAGAGAAGTCACCCATTTTACACTATCACCGTCTGTTCAGCTCACTGCAAACTCCATTCTATTGCTTCTCATGGTGTATGGAGTTTGCCCTAAAACACCTCAACTAAGTCCGTCACTGCGGTCGCCGCCTGAACGTTGCTAACCCAGACACCTGACGTTTCCAGCTCCAGTTCTTTCCACAGAATTGATAAATATCTTTGGGTTGCTCCGTCCAAACACTTGTCCATTCAATCCCCCCTCGTCGTATCTCAAAATAATGGCAGACTAGTTTTGACACTTTACACAAGTATTACTAGTTTCGAAATTAAATTATGCCGATTTTCATATTAAATCATTGAAACTGTCCTTATTCTTTTTTTTTACTTTGAATATTCTTCTGATCTCATTTTGCCTCCATTTCGTAAGTTTTGGTTTTCCTCTTCAGCTTCATTTATTTATTTATTTTTGAGACAGCATGTATCCCACTGTGTATAAATTTATCTGTTGATTCATTTATATTGAGGGGCCGCGGTGGCTCAGTGGTAGAGCGTTCACCTCTGGTGCTTGGGGTCCCGGGTTCGATCCAGCCCCCGCCAAGTGGACTTTGTGGTGGACAAACACCGTGTGCGTGGGTTTTCTCGGGGTTCTCCCGTTTCCTCCCACTTTCTTCATTCCACCATTTTCATTCATCACTCATCATCACCGTCTCCTTTAGCCTAACCGGCATAATCGTGGGACGTAAAACTCAAAGATTTCATTTCATTTTTTTCATTTATATTGAGCCTAAGTCAATGTGCAACTGTACCGCGCATGCGCAACCCATCCCCGTGAGATTGCCACGAGGCAAGCAACACGTATCTCGTTAGTCATGCAGTAGAACACTGTGGTCGAGCTTAATCTGAACAGATTCTGGAAGGGATTCGTTATGATCCTTTCCGACGCTAAGTTCGTGGTGTTGCGCATCGTAGAAGTGTGTAAAGTGCATAATTTTCGTGTAGATCGTACCACTGTAAATCGTATCATACGAAAATATGCTACACAGAGTCCTAGGCCCATCACCCCGACCGAGCAGCCAGAAACATGCTTTCCGTAAAAGGACCCCGGCACTATTGCATATTGTTCGACGTATGGCGACCTCCGAAAATTCCCTACACAACATGCGATGGCCTCAAATGCTGCCCATCGCAGACTACAATTAACTGCGCCATTCACTGGGATTTACACGATCATTCGCAAGAGCAGTGTGCACGTCCTAAAATCATGCCTTGTGGCTGAGCGAAAAAGAAACTGCAGACTTTGTATGAACGTCAGCTCACGAGTGATCGAGGGAAGTTTGCTGTTACCCTTGATGAGGCTTGGATTTACCTCACAGACTGTGGTAAAGTTCGTGCCATTACATAGAGACCTATTGACGCCAAGGGCCGAAGCATGTTCTTCCCCAGTGCGCAGTGGGTTTCCTAAAAGGGTTTATGATTGTGTCCGGTTTCACGTAAGAGGCAAACTTCATCTCCGAAAGGTGGAGCGAAATGTCAGTGTCAATGTTGCATACTACCAGACTTATGTCCTGACTGAAATATACCAGCATGAAATCCCAGTTTTGTACGGACAAGATGTAAACCAGGTTGAACTGTACCAATACAAGGTATCCAGCTACACAGTGACAATATCGATGGAATTCTATCATCATGTGCAATAGGAATCTGGAATTGCGGCAGTTCTCTCCTCAGGCATCCCTGTCAAGAGCTCCTTAATATACTATTTTGTGCTTTCCAACTTCTTAAGCGGGGTCTATCCCATTGTCGATTCCGCACCGTATCCGGCCTGTGGAAAGCCTGTAACAAGAAGTGGGATGTAATATCCGTGGTCCAGCTGCAACGCAGTTTCGTGCAATGGAAACTCCGATGCCGAGCAGTAGTTGGTAGATGTGGATGTGTCTTGCGGATCGAACACAACCGATAGTGCAAACGTGATATTTCGTAGGTGACATTCAAATTTAGCTCAATATAAATGAATCCATCTCCGTAAATGTTATAATATTTCTTGCTTCCTCCCCTCTTCCCGTTGAGTATTCAAATATGAAAACAAGTAAGCACAGACGTTTCCGATCCAAAACTTATTTGGCTAAATAACAGTGAATACTACTGTTGATTCCATTTTAATAATAAACTCTCCTCAATAGATACTATCTCAAAAGTTTTCGCATTTAGAAGTGAATATTTGAATATGTTTGTATAGAACTGCAATGAGAGTACAGATGGCGTTAAGGAAAATAACGCGTAGTTTTGTGAAAATGATTTTGCTCTTATATTTGCAGTTTACAAAAGAAATATTTTTTAAAAGAAAAACAGAAAACATGACAAAAGAAATATTTTTAAAAATAGCAGAAAACCAGCTTGTTTGTCGTTATATATGCGTTCACATCAACTTCGGATGCTTGTGTTTTTCCTTTCTGTTTTGTGAAGTGTTACTTTAACTTTTGTAGCAGCACCATTCGCTGAGTGGTTCCAAAATCGATTCGTGGACTGTTTTCTAAGATAATTCAACTTTCCCTTTGTTCGAAAGTTTCATATCGGAAAACCTTCCCAGATATAACCTAGTTTCATCGCTTGGTATTTATCACTGGTTTGGGTTCATTCTTATATTACATATAGTTTTATTTGTTCCAGAAAGGCCTTTTGTGATAATTGTTTTCAGTGATCTATTGCAGTCTATAGATAATAACTGTCAGTTCACATACGTTAGGATTTAGGAATAAAATGAAATAGCCTACTTTTAGTTCAGTGCAATAGTTTCTAGTTACCTTCTGTATCTTTGCTGATAGAAATTCCATAAAGATAATAGATTGTGGCAAAATTAATTTTCATCAAAATATTCTTTTAGGGATTTGAGAAATCAAAAGTTGGGTTTATTAAGTTTACGCAAGAGGAACATATAAAGTTGTAATGTTAGTACGTCCGTTACTCCACACAGTAACTGTTAAACGGAAGCGAGTTTTTGAATTATGTTTTTTCCCATAGATTATCTCAGGAGCGTCATTTCAGATTTTGCTTGGGGGGGGGCAAACCCCTTGATATAAGTAAAATTTCGCGTATTTCACAGATTTACTACTATTTTATTGATAAAATCTATAGAAATTTCACTCAGGGGGGAAATTGCCCCTCCCCCTCCTAAATGACGCCCCTGGATTATCTCAACCGAATTCATAATGGAGTCAGTCCATTAACATCTTCACAGGTTATTGGTGGCTATCCATTTTCTGTTTTCTACTATTGGAACAAAGGTAGTACAAGTTACACTTCGCGCCGTTAGATGGCAGCAAACGTCCTGTAACAGTTGACATCTACCAAACGAAATTGAAACTTCTAACATGTGATTCTTTGCACTATCTACCATAGTGTATAAGTATTAATTATCGTGCTTCTGATTAACTCCAATTTCGTTCGCGGGAGACCCGGTTCGATTTCCAATAGGAGTAAACGTGATTCGGATCCCACGTTAAGCTCTAGCTCCATGTTTCATATAGCCTCGGTGCTAAAAGGAGCGCTAAACTTCCATCGAACCAACCATCCAATTTCATTTTTATATATAATATATCCTATTAATAGCGGTCTGTGAACAAAAAACTTGAAAGTGACTATGTTTGTGACAATCTCTTGAACCACCCGACCGATCTCTATCAAATTTTTGACGTAGATGCAGTTCTGGCCTGCGAGTGTTCTTAGCTATTCACTTTGACGGTGGAACTTAGGGGAGGGGTGGAGGGGGAATTATAAAAATAAATAAAAAAAACTTAATAACTCTTGAACCAAACGACCAATTTCGATCAAATTTTCAACATAGATGACGTTCGTGCCTGGGATGGGTTTTATCATTTCAGTTTGACGGCACAATGTAGGGGAGGGGAAGAGGGACATATATGTAAAAAATAAATAAAATAAAAGTGACTCTCTTTGCGACTTCATCACGCTTAAACTACCAAACCGATCTTAATCAAATTTTCAACATACATGACATTCGGGCCTGGGATAATTTTTATCGTGCCGTGCCCTGCAACTTGGGGAGGGGAGAGGAATATATAAAAATCACCGAAAATGTCCAATGTCAAAGAGCGCTTTAGTAATTGTAAAAACGGATACTACTATTTTTCCTTAATTTAACCCAGCGAAATCGGAGTGCGTCTTAGATTCGAGGACGTCATAAATTCGAGTAATTATCGAGAAATTCCTAATTAAAAATATTATTAACGTGTTGTTAAAACTACTTTGCTAGCCATAAATATTTTAAATTTTGTATCATATTCAATCATTCAGACAACAATAGTGTCCTGCGCTTGCGCAGAACGTGCGGGTTTGCTAGTATGCATAATTATGGGATCTACAGAGGGATCTGTTCATGTGGACCAAAAAGTTTTATTCGTTTAATGTATTTCGAGATTAAAATAACACAGGGTTACCGACCCAGGTTTGTGCCCTTAAGTTTTTTACGAATGCGCGTACAATTTGTTATTGGTCGAGAAATATTACAAGCTCATACAGTCTCGGAACTGCATTGTTTCCTTGAAACTATAATATCTGGATAGAAGAACCTGAAATTTTCTCTAGCTTAGAAATTGCTGTATATTTAATCATTGTGCAGCTATTCAGTTCTATGAATGTAAAATTATGACCATTTTCCTGCAGAAATTTTATCTATTTTGTCGAATAAATTGGAGAAATTTCATAGATTATAAAATTTCATATTAAGTCTTCTACTATTTTACAATTTTCTAAAATAATAGCGCGTCATGGCTTATTCGAAAAGTCGGAATTATTGTCTCCAAAGATCTTGTCAGTCCGATCTGATGAATGCTAGCGTGTACGAACGAGATATTTTCCCCCTCAGCTAAGTGTTAGCCCGTCAATGATGATACAAATAAATTATTTGGAAATAATGGTCGAAAAAGTGAAATGAAAATGAATACTCCTAGATAACAATGTACAAGAAAGTTCTTCTAATAGTTCACATGGCATAACAGGTTCGAACACGCAAACGTCCATTATAAAGGCAAGTGAGTATGGTTTCTAGAATAACATTATCAGGGAAATAATCTGAGAACTGATTACCGTAAACTAATCATTTGCATTTGGTTTAAGAGAAGCGCTTGACCGCTGATTCTCAAGATTGAAGAGGATACTTGTAATCTAAAATGTTTCAAGAGAATTATAATGGAATTTTATTTCCATTATTGACAATATTGAGGAGATATCACCATTGTCCATAAAGCAATGCCGTACCCAGGGAAGAATATTAGGGTTCCCGGAATTTCAGTGTTTACGCTGAGTAAGTTGGCATTTTAAGCCAGTAGCGAACACAGATCTTATCAGGGGGAAGGGGGCTGAAGCTTCAAGGTTCATATTGTTTCAGGATTCCGCGTCGAAGTTGCAAACACTAACCGTATAATCATGGGGGAGTTCTTCGGGATTTTTGTATACATAGGCCTATCTCAATTAAATATTTTTAATAATATTTTATTCAATTGGAGATTAAAATATTTAAGTCTTCTGTAATGAGTGCTCTTGATTTTAAACACACACCATTTTTTACCCTCTGGGTGCAGCCTTGGCGATAAAGTATGTCTGATACTCTTGAGAGCAACTAGACCTCTCTCTCCTTCCTGCCCCGTGCTGTATAGGCCTACACTTTGTTTTTCTGCAAAATAGCAAATCACAGAACGATATCGTAGTTTTGACTTAATAACGATCTGGTGTGTACAAAGTTCAATTAAAGGCATGTACCATTTCTATTTTGTAGGAATTACTCACTTTTGATAGGCGTATTTTTTCGGTTTTGTTGTAATAGATAACTTCTAGTTTAAATTTTTCACACCAGAAACATCAATATAAACTCATCTTATGGTAAACTACTTCAATATAAATATTGTGAAATTGCTCTTCTGTATTCCTTCATATTGCAAAATATTAATTAGAATATATTATTACTTTTTTCAAAAAAATAGGAAACAACATAGGCCCTACATATGTAGTTTTTTTTATGCTAATGGCTGTCTTAAATTGTAATTGTCTTCATCTGTTAATGACAGTGATTGTTTAGAATGGCAGAGTGACACCTGTAAATTATGTAAATCTTTTATATCAAGTGAGCGCAGGAAATTTTATGTATTCACTTCTCAAAAAGCTTTTGTTATGACTCAGGATTGTTTCGCAAATACAATTTCAACAACTGCACTGCCTTGTGTTGGTGATTCATTCAATAACGAAAACTTTTAGCTTCTTCCTCCATTTATTTATTTATTTATTTTTTTAATCTTAGTGAGCGGTAGAGTCTAGATCCGTAGACGAAGGTTACAAAATCCGATAGTTGTTTTTATTTTCTCTTATGATGTGGATAATGAATCGTCCTGCTTCAAGAATGTTAGACAGGCAAATGTGGCCTTGAGTTGGAGGAGGTTGTTATACAAGTTGCTCGTGTGTAGAGTACAGAGAGTAACAGAGAGAGAAATATTGGAGAAACTGAAATTAAGGGGAGGTAAGGAAAAACTGCAGAGTGGGGTGTGGTGTGGAGAGACGGAAATTCTGTTTCCAGTGATAGCGAACGGATAGGCTTGCGCGGCGCACTCGGCATCGCCAGTAACTCAGAAACATTGTTAAGAGTGTGACGGTGTTGCGGTAAGCGGAACTGCAGAACATCATTTATTTACAGTTTGGATACAACAGCTGTCAGCAACAGAACTCATTGGTAAAGTCCGCTCGTTTTCGAGTCTGTGCGGTATTTCAGCATGTCGGATGACAGGTAATTTTGGTCCAATATTTCTTTTTATTATTCACCTTTATAACAATGATACAAATATTTTATCTGGAATGTTGTTAGAACGAATACGATGATATCATAAATCACTGACTCAGAACGAACTTGATTCATAATACTGGAGCATTGCATAACTTCGGAAGTCACTTAGTGCGTAGATGTTTGTTGGTTTTTACTAAAAACATTACACCAGAACGTGTGTTTACATTGAACTAATAGCAGGCCCGCTTTTGTAAACGGGCACACACAGCTCTTACCGAAGGACGCAACATCCATGTAAGGAGGAAGTCAAAAACCGTTTTAAAAAATAACTAAACTTAGAAGAATAAATATAAATGTGATAGATGTGTCGCGGCCTTATTATAAGTAGGATACGCCGGGTCTTTAGATGTGGATAATGCGAAGGCTCCCCGCAGGAGAGTTAAGGAGAAAATCCCTCTCGAACCAAAATTGACATCCCACTGTCTTTTTTTTTTTTTTTTCTGCTGTTATACTGGTAGCATAGAGAAAATAACAAGTATTTTCTTGTATTTTCTGTGCAGGTAGTAGAGGCTCAAAGGTCAGAGAGAAGTCTCTTGGTCACTGCATGTCCAGGGCGCTGTTGTCAAACGTGGGCTTTGAGTAAGCGAAGCGTCAAAAGCGGCATTCACATAGAATTCGAAGGAAAAGAAATAAAAAGGAAGACACTTGGAAAGAGTTTGAAATGAAAGCTGTATATTCTTGTAGCGTACGAACAAACCTCCATGGATACTAAGCAAGCTAAGGTGATGTCAGTCAGTCCATGGTTGTCTTCGTTGCATGAGATCCGGGTTCAGTGTTCTGTATGATGCGGGCTGTTTTTAGTTTTTTCGTATCGTTGTCACAGTTAACAGGTGATATTTTTTGATGTCTATAGCAGGACATTTATTCAGTAGGGCTAATTCTTTTATTAAAACAACATTAATACATTGGCATCTCTTAGGAGGTTGAATAGGTCTGACTTTTTTGTCAGTTGCTTTCCCTCATTGGCGTACGCATGGGGGGTCGGGGTTTTAAACCCCTTGAGCAAGAAATTATGCAAATAGTTTTTTTTTTTCATATTATTATACTACATAAGACCTGAAATTACATGAACTTGGGAGCTTATCTCCCCCCATCTCCTCCGCCGCCTTGACGAACTTCTACATACGGCACTACTACTCCGTAGATTAAGGAAATATAGATCAACAAAGAACTTAATGACTAAAATATAAACGTAAACTGATCTCAGTAATACTATTTCTTCAGTTTTTCTTTTTAAAATTTATTTTATATAAGCGAAACTTAGTGTTTATGCAGGTAGGCTTATCATGGGCGGAGTTGTGGGGGCGTTGCCCCCACTTTTTGACAAAAAATAAAAATGCAACCTATAAGATGGCCACATACCAAGACCTCCGAGACCAATTAATTCTGCCCCTCCAGCAGACAATTCTTAGCTCCGCCTACGAGGCTTATGTAACCAGAGAGTGGCCAAGTTAGGCTAACCCCGAACAAACAGAATCAGAGACCGATCTGTTTATTTCAATTGGTGGTACAAAGTACGTAAGTTCAATATCTTGATAAGCTCAATACATATGTAATATTTTGACCCCGGCTCGAAATGATACCTACTTAAGCCAAATTTCAAGTCGGGCTACGCATCTGTGTTTGTGTTATTTAAAGGGTCATACTACTAAAATTTTAATTTTAAGGTTGGTTTAAAGGGACAAATTTTGCCGATAGATGGCACTACTGTTTTCGTATCTCTACCATGTATTTTTTAGCTTTCACGAAAATTCACGATTTCTCTTACAAATTTCAACCTACAGACTTCAAATTTTTAGAAGAGTAACTTCATAATCTATCAAAGGCAATAATCCGTACCAATTTTTTACTTAGAATTTTCTTCATTGTTGAAATGGCTTGATTGTTG
This sequence comes from Thermobia domestica, assembly GCF_964235325.1. NCBI lineage: Eukaryota > Metazoa > Arthropoda > Insecta > Zygentoma > Lepismatidae > Thermobia > Thermobia domestica. The sequence continues at coordinate 141,833,643 of NC_137462.1, read as the reverse complement.
AAATGGATATCCAAACCTTTAACAATGGAATTGTTTCAACAATGAAGAAAATTCTAAATAAAAAATCGGCACGGATTGTTTCCTTTAATAGGTTATGAAGTTCCTTCTCTAAAAAATTGAAGTCTCTATGTTGAAATTTGTAAAAGAAATTGTAAATTTTCGTGAAAGGTAAAAAATACATGGGATAGTGACATATTTCGGCAAAACTTATCCCTTTACACTAACCGTAAAAGGAAAGATAAAGTGAAGTATATTTCAAGGATAGACGTATTTGCTTCGCAATTCACAAAATGTCGAGTTTGATCCTACTTACCTGTCAGGGGGGCACGGTGGCTCAGTGGTAGAGCGTTCACCTCCGGTGCTTGGGGTCCCTGGTTCGATCCCAGCTCGCGCCGTGTGGACTTTGTGGTGGACAAACACCGTGCTCGTGGGTTTTCTCGGGGTTCTCCCGTTTCCTCCCACTTTCTTCATTCCACCATTTCACTCATTTCTCATCATCGTCTCCTTGAGCCTAACCGGTATATTCGTGGGACGTAAAACTTAGATTTCATTTCCTACTTACCTGTCATACCATGATAGGTGATACTATAAATAAAAGACCCAGTAGATTCCATTCTTTGTCATACTTCCGCTCAACGTGATCGTTGATTGATTTAAGTGGCATAGGAAATCACTTTTTTATTTTGTCACTCCTTGAAATACGTTAGGAATCTTTACGCCACTCACTCCTATTGCTCCTAATTGACATTTCTGAAACAGATTTTAATCCTAACAATCACTAGAAATTATTTTTTAAATTACTCTAAAAAAAACTTATATCACTATTATTTGTTAGTACGGGGTGAGGTTACAGAGTTCTTGCTATGATGTGCTAGGGAACTGAAATTTCGTCAATTGACTCTCTTTTTCTTCACATGTCCAAACTGCTATAACCACAAACTGTTCACACCTATGGAACAGTCCTTTAAGACCAGTTTCGTACGAGTCTGCATCTCTTCACTTCAGCAATGACTTCACCATCAGTATGGAAATATCTTTAGCATAAATGGTCCTTCAAAATTTCGAAAGAAGTAAAAACCAAAAGGTGTCAGGTTGGATGAATATGATGGATAGAGCAAAGATTAATAGTTACAACTTTGAACAAAAGTGACAGTTTCAGTAGCACAGTGTGCTGGTCAGCTAGCAAACACACATTTTCATAACAAATCCCGTCATTATCCATTGATAGCATTTCAAAACTTTTGCAGCAAGGTATTGCATTATCCGTATGTTATCATTGACCCATTTTTAAAAATTATAAAACTACAATTCTTCATCCCAAACTGCACATTAGCCTCTGTGGGAATGGATGATTAATGAGAGACAAGCTTCCATGTTTTCTTCATAGTTTAGTTTCGGAATTATAGATATAACATCCATATACACTGATCTATTTTTAAAATGCCCCATCGTACATATTCCACGCTTTACTGTTTTTTGATTTCAACAACCAGGAACATCCGCTTGTAGTCACTTTTCTCATATACTAAATGTAATTTGTTGTACACTGCCAACTTACTAGTGTTCATTCTCTTGTCCATACCTAACCAATAAATTAACCCAGTCATTAGTTGCTTTGTTTTGCTTTCATGGGTTGTTTATGCGTATTTTCTTTGAAAATATAGGAGCCTGATAATAGTTCTAGACTCAGTTTTGTCCAACATGATGCTATCTTCTACTCTTGTGGCTCTAACACCAGTTCAGCAGTTCGTAGTTAGCGTAGTGGCATTTGGCGCAGAAGACTCGGCTTCGATTCTCGTTGGGAGCTTACGTGGTTTGAATCCCACGCTAAGCTGTAGGTCCACTTCTCATGTAATCTCAGTGCTGAAAGAGACGCTAAACCTCAGTCGAACCAATTAGCTCAACAGGATCTGTAAGGATTAGATACCAATATACAATTGTGTAAATCTTTTGATCTATATTATGGTGAGGATAAGAACCTTTTAGTCTCTCATCGTATAAGAATTTAATTTACCTTCAGAAGCTTAGATGGGCTACTCAAGATTGAGCTTCTATATGCTCTATATACGTATATATAATATATTATCCCAGATAAAGCTCATTTTGCTAGTTACGATACCTTAAATATACCGGAATTTGTTTAATTCTTTGGAAAGATGATTAATTTGAAAAACATGTTTGATAGTCCATCTCCAATGCTCTCCTAGCATGAAATGAACATTTCTGTCCTTTTTCAAAAAGCTCTTCCCAATAACGTAGTATTAATGTTTTCGAATGATATTTCAAAAATATTTACTTTCTAATGGGCCCGTAGCCAGCTGAAATAATGTATATTAAGAGCTCTAGAGAAATGAAATTATTCAATTTAATTCAATAATTTAATATGAGAGGTCGGAGGAAGCAGGAGAGCTCCAAGAAAATTCATAGTAGGTGCTGTTGTTCGGACTTAGGATCGAATACATAACTCCTTTGCGAGCTCCTTCGTGGCTAAGCGGTTAGCGTAAGCGCCTTTAGCGTGGGAGACCCGGGTTCGATTCCTAGCGAGAGCTGATATGGTTCGGAATCCACGTGAATCAGTAGGTCCTGTCTCATATAACCTCACTGCTGAGGGACGTTAAAATCAACTCAACGCATACTCCTCCCATAAGTTTCAACCGTTTCTACTCATACTACACAATGCAGTCTATTATAATTTCTTGATACTAAGAATTTGTGGTAAACTTTTTTTTCTGTATTAGAATGTAGCTGTTTAAAAAATAAAACCAACTAAATGATACTTGAGTAAAAGAAAAATCCTTAAGCGATAAAGGAAAAAATCAGCAAGTTTCCTTGAATAAGAAAAAATGTAGAGAAAGGAAAGCATGGTCATTCTGATGTTATATCAAGCAGCAAATGCAATTCCTGGCTAAAGATGACATCACTACATTGCAGTGAGACATTAAAATACGACACGTCATAATAAGGAAACTCTCTTTTCTTTTCCGTTGGCTGGCGTAACCACACAGTTTTGAAAGAATAGCTATCACTTAGGCATAAGAAACAATATTAGCTGTGTATTATCTATACGGGAAATAGATAATTCTGGTAATTAAGGAGCTGACACTTCCCTGTTCGTCTTCTGAAAATGTTAATTCTTCTTTTAAAGTCTAAATTTTCTCTTTGTTGCAATTAGTATTTATTAAAGTTGCTAATTAGGCAAATAAGTGTCGCAATTATGGGGACAGCGAACGTGTACTGAATGGAACAGCGAACGAATTATTTCCTCTTTTTAAACATTAAAGTTGTTTCGCATGATTTCTTTCATTTGCTTTCAAGGGTGACTTCGTTGCAAAACATATTGTTTACAATGCGTAACATATTCTTTGTTTCCCAGAAAGGTACAATCAGTTTATTTGTGACTTTAGCAAATATTACACGTGGAGTGTAGGTGTGAAAATGAACTCAGATAAATTGTGTAGTAAACAAAACAAATTGACAACGAACATTAAAGTTCCAAACACCAAAAAGCGACAACTACAAAAGAAAAAAGCTGTTATAAATGTGCCGTTTTATCTTAAACCGTAAGCTAACTTTGTTGTGTTCTTACTCACTATTTTAATTTTATTTTCTTAAAATCCTGTAACTTAGACTCAATTTGGACAGTATTTTCCTGACAGTTTTTATAATTTGTATTGTATGTTTTGCTGCATGGTATGCTAAACCTGGGAGCACAAGCCCCGGTGTAGAGAACTAGAAATAACTGTAAAAAGAAACATGCTGAATACTGAACCTGACGTAAAACCACCTGGCAGACCATAGCCTTGTCAGCAATTTTAAAACTATACTGTATATCCCGTCATATTAGGCTGCCGCAACGGAACTACTAGTGCGTCTGAAGAAAGTTAACGCTTTATAGAAAATTATATTATTTACATGTATTTGAAAACGGTAATTAGCTATTTTTAGTTACATGATAGGAAGTTGCAGTTTTGTAGGTAAGAAATGTTTCTTTATGATCAGAGTTGCAAAGTAACTTGGCGTTAGCTATACTCGTATAAAGGGAAAAAAAAGTTAACTTTTGTGTATGTGTGCGATATGATTTTAAATTATAGTTAGAAGAAAAAAGTTGCGGTATGTGAGTTGTAATGACAGTTCTAGTTTAATGACAATGCAGGTCAAATTCGTCGTTGGCTGAATTGGATGGAATGGCATATCGGTAGAAAATGTAATCGCCTAAAGCCACCCCAGAGGCAAAAATTTAAAATAAATTCTACTACATTGAAGCATTGTCCAAGTGTACTCTAGCTTTCATAGTTGATACTGTACTAAATAAACTGAATACACACAAAGGTTTTAATGAACAACATCTACACAAACACTTAATATCATATACCACCAATAATTTATTTCCAAATTCGATCAATGCTAGTAAAAAACCAAATAACTCGAAAGGGACTGCAAATGCTGTATTTCCTGTTACACTTGACAAAACTTACTATCATAGTGCATACTAGTGCTTACTTATCTTCTTATACATTACAAAGTGTTATGTATTACTTATAAAACACTTTTTTGAAATGAAACTTACCCCTTTCTCCAATAGGATTTAGTCTCTGTTAGGATTTTAGTCTTCAAACAGTTTGCCCGATATTCGACCATAGAAGTAGTACACAAAATTGTTTTATTTACGAAAAATATGTGACATATGACATATTAAGTACTATTATTAAAGTTCAATTAATACTATATTATTTGGGAATATTGGAATGCTTGTCAACCGACTATTCTGAAATAAGATTTATGGCCTTGTCTTTGGCTGCCGTCAGTTATTACGCCAAACAACGAGGAGTCAAATGACGTGACGATAGTAGTGCCTACGTACTGGGTTTCTATGCTTTCTAAATTTTCGTATTGCTTTTGTTTTTCGTTATTTTGAATTCAACAAACGAAAAGAAAGAAAAAGTATTGTTTTTGAAAGTAGAACCTCTTTTCTAATTCCAAATAAGAATCGACATAATGACAACTAGGGTCGAATTTGGATTAGTCAGTTTTCCTAGTTCTAAATAGCTTCTACTTATTTAGAATAAGAACGTTCACGCAAGCGTAAAACAGTACTTTTTGGTTACATGTGTAGAAACAGTCATAATGAAAGATCTAACTGGTGACAATGGGAGTGTCCGTGGAAGTTCTGACTTTATTACAACTACAGTAGTTGTTTCATCCGAGCCTTCGACCCTTGTACACTAGATTAGATTAGGCAAAACTTCTTGCCTAATTAAAAGCACTGTATACCTTCAATTTTTTCCCCTTAATTTTTGTCCTAGGCTTTGTTATAGAGGAAGTGATAGTTTAGGTAGCAACATCTATTAACGTTACCTACAGACTTTGGCGTTTATAATTTTTGGCGTTTATAATTTATTATTAAGATGTAGGAATACCGAGGTATGAAATATATATACACACACATAATTTAGTACAAATGTTACACTTCATAATAATAAAGAATTTAATTGTAAAAAATATGCTTCAGACCTGTTTCCAATTTTGCATGCGTTCTTGCATTTTTACCGTGGTTTTATAGTCTGTATTCTATTTACACTATTCAAAAATACCATTCTGATAATAAATAACTGAAATTCAGCCGTCTAGACATTCCTTTCAAATCCTCTATTGCTCTAAGATCATAAGCAGCCTGTTGTGTAATACAAGTGCGAAACACAGTTCTAATATTAACGTAGAGTAATCTTTTGTACTTTTCAGAAATAGAGATCCAAGAGAGTAAATATTTAATTGTGGAAGTGTAGAGACGATCTTTATATAGTGTTTTTTTTTTTAAATGTTAATGTGAATTTTTTATAATACTTAACTGAATTGTACTTTTCCTGCAGTACCAGGGAAGCCACCTATAATGAAGAAGAGGGCTATGTGCGAATGTTTCTCAGGGGAAGGCCTATCACTCTGTATGCGCCAACGGCACTCATCGAAAGCTATAACATTACTCAGGTGGCGACGGCTCCTTCGGCGAAATTGAAATTAGAATGGGTGTATCCTTTGTTGATACCATAGTAATTAACCTAATGTGTTATTGTACCTAAATGATAGCAACATTTATCCACTAATTTACTGTCATACCACGCAATGTATAAATTTTATTACAAATATTTACTGCTTGCCTCTTAATAGTAGTAGTATAGTATTATATGTGTATCGGGCCGCTGTGGCTCAGTGGTAGAGCGTTCACCTCTGGTGCTATGGGGTCTCGGGTTCAAACCCTGCTCCCGCCAAGTGAACTTTGTGGTGGACAAACACCGTGTGCGTGGGTTTTCTCGGGGTTCTCCCGTTTCCTCCCACTTTCTTCATTCCACCATTTCATTCCTTACTCATTATCACCGTCTCCTTTAGCCTAACCGGCATAACCGTGGGACGTAAAACTCAAAATTTCATTTCATTTTTTTATTATATGTGTATCGATATACATAATAAATGTTTTCATTTAAGAAATTTTAATTCTGTTATACATGGACGTTCAAGTAGGTTTATAAGCAAGCAATTCTGTGGGTGGAATGTAAGGCGAGGAAAATGATCCTTTCAGGTATTGTTGGTATTTAACATTCTGTCAAACGTAATGGGTAAAATTGAGCTTAACTCATCTTGCATCGTAGTATGGTTTTGCTAAGTATTAAAAGGGTTATAAACTGGAGTTATTTGATGCTTCTTATTGTGTCTTCTCCCTTATTTATTTATTGAATTGTAATGAAAGTTAAAGCCCTAAACTAATGATAAAATTTACAGTTGTATTTTCATTTACAGTGACTATATCTGCGAAATTTTTTGTATCAATATTCTATAAATGATTGGGGAAGAATCCTTAACTAATTAACAGATACGGATACCGAGGAAGAGACTGCCGATCAAATCTATATCTCTTGCCAACAGGTGAGATGGTGTATTTTATTGCTGCAGCTGTTGTATTATATAATGTAGAAGAACAAACTCAGCGACATTATTTAGGACATACGGATGATGTCAAATGGTAAGATTATTATTATTATTATTATTTTTATCTTTCGAATCTATAATCAATGAATTAAAAATATATATGATTGTAAAGTTTAAGTAAAATTGTATCTTGCTAAGGATCTTCACAAACTTCCATTTTTGGAATTTTAGTTAATAAATTTAAGATAATTAAGTACAATATAAAATATGTAGAAAATGAATCAGGTAGTATCCACAAATTTTTTATTAAATAAACTAATAAAACACGTTGAGCAAATCAGTTTTTGATATTCGCCCCCGTGAAACTTTACATGTGAGATCGAGCTCTGAATTTTTCACTCGTGAGTGTCTTCATTTCAACACCAAACTTCTATGTCAGATAGTTGGATATGCTGAAGAGTTAGGTCAAAATAGAAATAACTTAAGCTATAACATTTAATATGGCTTGAGTCGAAGAAATACATATGTGAGATAACTGTAAGAAGGAATATTAACTAGATAGAAAGATGATTGTACAAAAAAAAAGAAAACTTTACTAAGGAAATTTTTAAATGTGTAATTTCGTTCTCTTTTAGTATTGCTGTCCATCCAAACAAATTACTCATTGCAAGTGGCCAGACAGCTGGTCATGATAGAAGAGAGGGCAGGGTAAGTGTTGCAAAAGATTTTGATGTGAATTTTAAACATTTATAGCTTTTTATTTATATTTTTAAAATAAGAATTGGAAGTGGGCCCAAAACGAGTAAGTGATAGTGTGAAAAAATGAAAAAGGTTTTTTTTTGGTATGGTAATGGTTCAATGAATTTGCTACAGCATGCACTTTTTTAAAAATAAGGTTTTGGAAGCTTTTATAATCAGTTTACAATGGTATGGTTAATATCCTCAACTAAACGAAGATTTTATTTTAAAAATAAATGATTGATCTGCCTATTTATCGACTATGTTTTAGATATTAAATCACTAATTTGTTTTGTATAACGAAATAAATATTACACAAAATTTGACATTCTAATTTGGTTGTCATGTCAACGTTTGCAAACTACACAATCTGGCTTTCAAATATAATTTTTTCTAATAACCAGTTTGTTCATTATGCATTTACTCTATCAATTCGCAGCAAAACACTCCAATATCTGTTTACAAAGCCGGATTTTGTAAGTGGTATATAAAAGAAATGCACATTATAAGCAAAACTAATATATTGTTAAACTTAATTAGACAAATTTAGAGAAGTTTGGTGAAATTTAATCATATGACAAGAACTGAAGCATTTTGCATACATCATAATAAAATTAAGTTGTTTAACTTTTAATTTAACATTAACATAGCTTAACTACTGCAAAAGAGATTTATTCACGAAAATGTATTTTACCATAAACTACGCTGGAATATTTAAGAAAATAATAAAAAAATAAAAATAAAATCTGCGTGTACACAGTAGTAGTTTCCGATTTATAGTGATGATTTCGAAATTCACCTACCTTAGGAAATTCCATGACGCCACCACTGATTACTCGGGCATATCAAAGTTTCTATTGGAAAAGGCTGGCACGTAGTGTTGACATGTCCAGTTGCAACCACTCCTCTTTCCACGGGCCGTCAATGGTGTGGGGTCCCCGCTGTACCAAGCTCGTTTGAGGAAATCGAAGATGCAATAGTATATCATCGGGGAGGCTTCGAATATTTCATTGTGATGTAAGGAAAGAAATGGCATGGATATTCTTCTGCTGTTTGTTGTAGAAGAGCTGTCTAATGGGAGGTGTGGCTGTAGCCCTGTCTTGAAGCAACCGTACCCTTTTGTCTCACTCCCATATAGATGAGGAATAGATAAATTTGCATCAGGACATTGGTCTAATAACTGGAATTCATCTTGCTGCTTTTGGCGAAACTTGTATATTTACGGCATCCTCTTTGGATGTATTTCTTCCGTTCTCTGAAGAAAGAAAGAAGAAGAAGAAAAAAAATCACGTTGCCTGTTAGTCATTTAGGTACACATACGGCTCGTAAAATGTGACAATGTATTTCCACTTGACTGCTAGGTGATGCTCGTAGAGCCATCGACAATTGCTGGGATATTCTGCAATGTATTTTGACAAGAGTTTCAGAACATGTTTCTTTCGAATCTCCTCCAACCCCAGTCTCCCTTTCGAATCTCCCAGATTAATTATGATGTGGAATGTCTTGGGTGATGTTCCGACACGGTTTGCAATACCTCTCTGTGTACTTGGGTTCCTCCCTGTAGCGAGAGCCTGCACTTTTTGAATAGTAGCTGGTATACGGCTTATAGCAGGGTGGCATTCTTCAACACGAACGTCTATACACCTGCTGCGGATAAACTGAAGTCCAATGTTTCTCTTCGATTGGTGACACCATTAACTTTGCGCTAGATGGTGCTTATAAAACAATCACTATAGGTCGGAAACAACCTCTGTATGCGGTAAGTGTATGGAGGATTTTACAATAAACTCAAGGTGTAATGGAGATGTTTTGATCATCTTTAAGATTATTAAGCATGCTGATCAGTATGAGGTTAATTTTAAATTTCTTTGCTTTCTATTTTTTTTCTTAAAAAAAAAAACAAAAAAAAAACACGCTACCTTGTTTTTATTATCCATACAACAAAATTGTTACAAAATTAGAATTTTATTATTCATAAATATATCTAATCAATCTTCAAGTTTCAGAATAACGCTTTTAACGTAAAAGGGTGTTGTTACTGTCTAGATATACGATATTATCGTCAGTAGACTGATTATATTTAAAAACCAGTTTCACTTTACTAATCCCCCCCTAAATAATTACAATTGAGAAAAAATTGAAGAAATGTGCTTCCAACAAAATTTCATATTGTACTACAGGATGGTCCAAGGTCAGGAAAAACCCTAGTAAGTGGTGAACGCTACAACATATAACCAAAGTATCAATGTAGGTGGGGAATAGGGATAAGGAGAAATGTTTGAGGACATACCATAATGATGTCTACCATCTTGAATTTTATGTAATTAATGTTAAATGGAAACCATAGCATTTATAATGTCATTTTAATTGCAAAATTTCGTAGAAATTGAATGACTCTAGTATTTTCGCTCTAGCTCGTTACAAAGTTATGACTTTTTTTTTTTTTTTTTTTTCTATATGGTTGCAGTTGACTTGCTAGCAGAAGATGAGCTTGACGCATGCATGCGCGTTGAGATTGTGCTAATGTCTAGAAAACGAAACACCAGGGTGATTGCAAATGTTTTTAAGCGCGATCATCCGGAAAGGACTCGCATCCGCAATGGTGTTGTGTTCAAAGTGCTGAGAAAATTCCATGAAACCAGATCTGTGGTAGATCGACTCAAGACAGGTATACAACATACGGCGACAGACGAGGCAACAACTAGGACAGTATTGGCGTCATTCAGTAGAAGTCCCAGGACAAGAACTCAGTGTATCCTGTGAAAGTGGTGTTAATCACACCTTAGTCATGCACATTATATAAGTGAATATGTGGCGCCTTATAAGGCTGCTACAACTTCAACACCTTACAGATAATCGTTAAGGGGCCACAGAGCAGCTACGACAAAACCCCACATACGTCTCTGTCATAATGTTTACTGATGAGACAGGAAGACTTACTGAATGTCGAGCGAGATTAACAAATAGAACATGTGGCACTGGTCGGATAGTAATCCGCATTGGTTTGACGCATCTGCTGGTTTTCCAGCCAAGGTGATGGTGTGGTGTGGCGTGTGTGGGGGACTCATTCTTCATCTGTGGGGTCCTAAGGTGGTCGCTTATCGGCGCATGTTAGAAGATATCTTCCCATCGCTGCTGTCGGAGGATGATCTGATAGAGCCCCCTTGACTTTATTACATGTGGAGCCATGTGAAGTCTGTTATGTATGCGATGATAATTAATGTTCAGTATATCAAGGCACGAATTGTGAACATATGTCCTAACATTACACCAACTCATTACGCAAGGTTTTGCGTGGCTGGGAACTCAGAATATACATGACAATCGAACGGAATTGGAATACATTGAACTGAACACGTCCTGTAACAGTAAGTGGGCCTTGCCGTATAACTAACTTCTTTTGTTGGAAACAAAACAGTCATAATTTTGTAACGTAAGCGCAAGAGCAAAAATAAGTGCCATTCAGTTTCTTTCTTTTCTTTTTTTTTTCTTTTTTTTTTTTTAAGTTATTAAAATGACATCACATGTTTCCATTTAAAACAATTGCGTAAAATCAAGATGGCGGACTAATTTTGGTGTGTTCTCAAACATTTTCCGCTATCCCTATTTCCCATCTACATTGTTTCATTGGTTATATTTTGTAGCGTTTACCATCTAGTAGGATGTTTCCATACTTTTGGACCACTCTGTACAACCGATGATGCTAGATTATGATTAGCGCTAGATGAAAGTTGTATATTAAAAGTAACATAAAGTTAATATTAACTTCGTGTTGATTTCAGAATATAATCTGCTGTTTGTAATATTGTGAAACAAGTTTGCAGTAGTTTTTAAATAATTTATTTTAACTTTCAGGAAGATGAGTGAATGGATTTTAGTAATAGTTATATGTAATATAACACCTTGGCTATTTAGTAGTAACAGCCATGTTATTAGAAACTTATATTACACGAATATCGTTAACCTTTGAGATGATGGTTTCTAGTTCTCAGTTAAATAAAAAAATATTGCTTAACATTCATTAGAGAACATTAAATATTAATCACATATTATATGTATTAAATGTATCACTTGCGATAGTTTAAAATCGAAATGCGAAATAATTCGTTGATTCAAATAGATAATTCTTATTTATAACAAAACTTCTTTTACAGTAAGGTAGCTGGTCGTTGAAAAGAAGCTTTTTTGCACGAAGCTTTGGCATGCAGAAGTATTTTTTTGAATCTTGCAGCTACGATGTTTTAGTACTTGGTCTATTCACATGTATGGGCTACACTTGAAAGCTAATAGCGTAGAATTTGTAGTAAAACAAAACAAGAGATTAAAAGGAAAATAATTTCAATTTGACTGTAATTTGGTTTGTTTTTAATACATTTTAATTTTGATATATTTACTGTTGCTGTAGTCATGGAAATTCAATCCTCCACCTGATAGATCTGCCCCTGAAGCAGAGGAGTGGGTATGTTTTAATGTACAACACCTTCTGCACTCTGCATATGCTGCCATTTTATACTTAGCATTTCACTAATAACACAGTGCAGTCATTGCAGTCTTTTTTTTTTAACATGTCAGTTTCATTATCTGTTTATGCTTCCTGTTTTTTGGGCGTTTCCATTCGTAATAACGGTGGAAGCTTTTATTTTATAATTTTGCAGTGTTTTTCGTTTTTTTCCAGTATAACATCATAATGATAGATCACTGAGTCTAAATAATAATAATAATAATAATAATAATAATAATAATAATAATAATAATAATAATAATAATAATAATAATAATAATAATAAATGAAAACATTAGGGCTAAGAGATTTCGTTTAATGCTAAAGAAAACATATATAGTAGATCTTTTCATTCAAACCTGAAAATATGGTTTTAATTTTGTTAATTTCGTGAAATCGTCCACACTTCGACTACTTTGAGATGCCAAGATACCAGACTAGCTAGTAAAATGAACAAAGTGCACCTGTATCATTTCGAACCTCGAATATATCTTTATGGCTTTGATTTTTCTCAGAGGTTCTTTACTTGTTCCCCAATTTCTTGAGCTGTAAGGACTTAAGTTATCGAAATCTACTGGAAAAGGAAATATGATTTAATAAATTTTCATATTAACTAAATGCGTGATAGTAAATTAATTATTTGATCTTCCTTCTCCCGTAGTGCTACAAAAGATATATTTTCTTTATCACAAATCAGTTATTGGAATTGTCCAGAACATTTTCATACTGTACGTTTACAAAGAAGTTGATCGTTTAATAATTGAACAATTCTACTTATTAATTATAGCTTAATCGTTTTCGGTAATTAGCAAATTTTTATTTCGAAGACTTTGACTAGCATGATTTCAAAATCATATCCTTGAGTAAATAGTCCTTTAAGTTCATCCGCTTTGTAGACATCTGTTTCGTTTGTGTGTGTTCATCAGCTCAGTAATGATAACAGGGAAAATTTGTGTCCAAGTTCTCGATTATGGAAAAAAAATCGATATTAATCTTCATTTAAATTATAAATCAAATACCCTTTCACTAGCAATTGAAATGGTTGATTCTTCTATTTGTATTTCATGAACTCTTAACTAAACAATTAAGCTTAATTAAACTACCGGAAACAAATATGATACTTGCATAATTAATTTAGAATGAGAAAAATATATATTTATGCAGGATGTTTGTATAATAATAATATATATATAGCAAGAAGATGAAATGCTTAATCCCTATTATATATATATATATATATATATATATATATATATATATATATATATATATATATATATAAAATGGATTAAGCATTTCATCCTCTTGCTATTCAGTTTAGATTCCTAGAGAAAATAATACTTCCAAATGGAATCACAAGTCTTACAATAAATAAATAAATAAATGAACTTTACATAATGTAACAAAAGTAAAGTTAGGCATGTGTTAAGATGAAAGAACAGGAACTAGTTCATATTAATCAAACAGTAATGAGACGAACACGAAAAAGTACAGAAATATGCGAACACCTGAATACAATTCAGCTATACCTTTCTTTACAAATCTAGACATTTTCTTTCTCTTACTTTCTTTTCAATGGAAAAGGGCTTTACAAGCCTAGCAAAAACTTTTTTTGTGTAAAATAATTACTGTTACTCAGTCGTCTATCCCTATGGTGACTGACGGAAGTTGAGACAATATAAATTAGGAAACTTTATTAATTTACGTAATATACATACTTCGTACTGTTTGATTTGAAAACGGTTTTAAAAAAGCAAATATTAAATATGGTACAAACTTTTATAATACATATATTAATGAACATTCTCTTTCCTTAATTGACGTGAACTTTCGCATTTTAAGTGCGAATTGCGTTATTATTCGGTCCAATATATAACTGTACCAAATCGTGTTGAAATATGCTTAAAACATGCGAATGTTCCAATAATTGTCTCAATTTTCTTGTGTGGCATTGATAATTATAACACAGTTTTTGCTGATACACTTTATAGTAACACATTTTTTCTTTTTTTTCCCTACTTCAAAAAATCTTCAAGATAAGGATGCTTATGGTAAACTTACTGGATTTCTACAAGGAATACTCATGAAATATTTATATAGAATAGTTACTTTTAATTATTGCATTTTTCGTTTTTGTGTATAACACCATATTGATTTCTATTATATATCTGATATTTTGCTTATATACAGAGCTTGCGTAGTGTTGGGTAGTAGATGCAAATAAGTAGTGTTTGTAGTTATATCGTAGTGTACAATACTCTCTCTTTAATGTATACAAAATGAGAAAGTAGAACAGTATGAATTTCTTAGACAGCATGAAATAGAGGGAAAATAACTTTCAAGTTACTGTTTCGTATATAGCAGCTGTTCCGCGTATATGTGACCAAATTGTACCTAACAAAATAATTGCGGAAATCATGGCACCAGGTGTGTCTGCACTCAATGTGTGTGTCCTCTGGTTCCGAACAACGGCCCAACAACAAAGTTTCCATTGCAGAAGGCTTCGTTGGAGAACTGCAAGGGGATCTTGTTAATTCCTCTTGCCCGAAGCCCCTTTAAGCAGCTAGAGATGCAAAAAAGCCGGCTTTTTTGAATCGATGGTTTTTTGCACATAAAAAGCCGGCTTTTTTGGGAAAAAAACGAGAATTTTGGAAATTTTGGCTTTTTTCATTTTCATGATTTTTCTATTTAAATAGCTTTATTATAGTACAATCTAAAGTTAAATAAGATTTCATGACCTAAATGCTATATTTCGCTCTGGAATTCACCATCATGATGGATGGAACACATGTTTTATGAATTAAAGTAAACATAAAATACGTAGTATTTGAGGGCAATTTTAGAAGCTATTTAACTTTATTTTAACTTCTCAATTATCGACATTTTTTTTCTTTTCTACATCATTTCTTTTTAGTCATCCGTGTTTCATTTCCTAGAGATTAGTAGCTTCTACCACATAAGTTAAACTTTTGTTTTTCAATATATCCGTCAGAGCGTACTTCCACATTCTTGTTATACTGTAGCTGTGCAATGATTTAGCAATAATCTTCCGGATACAAACTTGAATACCATTTTATACAAATAATCAGTACGGATTCATAAAAGTATTTTGGGAGGTGTTTCTCTGCTTAATGTTTGTTTTTTTCTAAAATTTTCTAATTTTTATTTGGGAGTTTATGAGTACAAGCATAACTAATATTTCGTTTTGTTTGTATATTCAGCAGTAACCTTCTGGATACAACCTTGAAGACCATTTTATACTGATAATCAGTAGCGGATTTAGAAAAGTATTTTGGGAGGGTTTTTTCTTTTTAATATTTAGTTTTTCTAAAAATACCTAATTTTTATTTGAGAAGAGCTTGAAGTTTGAGTAAGAGCATAACAAATATTTCGTTTCTTTTAGAAATTCTGTAATTTCGGTGTACAAGCTTCACCCGTAAAACATCCCCACCCTAACCCCCTTCACAAATCCGTCACTGCTGGTAATTAGTAATAACAACGATTAAAGACGATAAGAAAGGAAGTCGACCAGAACTCACAGTACACGCATTATCTCTACATTCACAGATACAATTAAGAAAAACTTTTGTCAAAATGGTCGAATGCGGGGTTGAATCCCGGACTTCCCGATAGAAGCGCAAAAGCTAACCACACACTCATGGTTGTTGTGCAGTTGTGCTTAACTTAAATATATTCTCTCTATCGCTATGGCCTATGGAATCCGAAGGTTCAATGCCGCGTTCACAAAAACTCTCCACTGACTTCAATTCTTAGCCAAGTGGATCCAGTTTTTACTTTGCATTCCTATTTCTGCAAGATCCATTTTAATATTGTCCTCCCATCTGCACCTAAGTCTTCCTAATGGACGTTTTCCGATTGGATTTCCAGTTAAAACTTTGAAAGCGTTCCTACCTTCTTCCATTCTGGCTGCGTGATCTGCCCACCTGAGCCTCCTAGACTTGATGACCGTAATCATGTTTGGCAAACCGTATAAATTATACAGTTCTTCGTTGTGAAATTTCGCTCATTCCCGTTTTTCTTGGGTTCGAATATTCTTCTCAGGATTTTATTTTCAAATACTTTCAGTCTGTGTTCAACCCTCATCGCAAGCGACCATGTTTCACAACCATACAGAACAGGCATGATTATCGTTTTATATATTTTAAGCTTTAAATTCCTCAACATAATTCGCGACGACAAAATACTTTGAATTGAATATTAACATGAATTTCCTGATTTCAGTCGACATTTAATTTCTTTGTGGATATGATTTTGGTCTGGTGATATTGATCCCAGATATTTGAAAGTATCCACTTTGTCGAAAGTATTATTTGATATTTTAACGCATCCATAATTTGCCATATTACGATCCCGGTGAACTTCCATGTATTTAGTTTTCTCTGCATTTACTTCTAAACCAATGTCGCTGCAACCGTTTAATAAGGACTCTGCATTTCTTTCTATTGTTCTCCTATCACCCCCTATTAAATTTACATCATCAGCATACGCTGTAACCTGGTGAATACAATTCAGCTCTAAGGCCTGGTTGCTATCTTTAATTTTCCTTATAGCGTACTCCGGAACAAAGCTGAACAATAATGGCGATAACGCATCTCCTTGTTTCAGGCCATTCTCGACGTGGAAGCTCATGGACAAGAATTTTTCTGCTCTGACTTTACTCTGGGGTTCATTTAAACACATTTTAATTAATCTAACTAGCTTTTTCGGTATTCCGAATTCTGTAAGAATGTTGTACAATTTTCCCTCCTATCCGAGTCGTAAGCCTTTTTAAAACCAATAAACAGCTGATGTACTGGCTAATATATCCCCATTTCTTTTCGAGTATTTATCGAATAGTAAATATCTGGTCGATAGTTGATCGATTTCCCTAAATCCACACTGATAATCTCCAATAATTTCATCTGCGTATGGAATCAATGTTGTTAACCCTTCGTAAGTGAGGTGAATTTCTGGAACATCTTTAGTGAGGCTGGTCTCAGAGACCGTTCTTTTCTTTTGTTCTCCTATGAATTCTTTCTCCTTATTAAATCTAAAAATGGTTGCATTATATTACCATCACCTTTATCACTATACAATTATGATCATTTCAATTATTGCCCTAAAAATACTAAGAGGTTCAACTCCGACACATGTCCCGAAAAAAAAAGTAAACAACAAATGACCAACACCCGGAATCTGAGACCGTGCCTCACTAACGAAGGGTTAATAGAATGTTTAGAGAAATGCCTCGATAATTATTACATTCAGTTTTGTCGCCTTTCTTGTGAATTGGAACAGTGATTGATTCTTTCCACTCTTCTTAAATGTATTCCATAGCTTTTTTTTAAAGTTTCGTAATGATATGTTGAATTCCTGTCGTTAAAAATTCAGAAACTTTCAGGACGGGTAAACCGTGATGGTGGTCATTAGTCTAGGAAACCGCACGATCAGATGAACAGTCTATTACGCATATGATCCATTAACAGAAAATTTGGTACTTTCCCGATTCTGAACAAGCTTAAGGAACAGTCAGTGTATTATAGAATTCGGAATTTTACCGATTTTGCAGATTCCAAGCACCTGATAAGTGGTAACATTATTACGTATGTGATCAATGAATGAAAAATTTGTTCGAAATATTCATACAATGTATATGAAAGTTAAAACTTAAAAATTTCAAGATGTACAGAACCACCCTAAACCAAGCTCTTGATGTGCAGCTTTTAAGATTATCATATAAATGTATTTCTCTCATGTTTTATTTTTTGTTTCAAAAAGAGGGTGTGTGATATTTTGAAGTAAAAATACTACATATAATTTTGCTAGTTATTTGTGTATTTAAAAAAAGTACTTACTTTGTGTATAAAAAGTAAAAAAATTATTATATATATATATTGGCTAATCCTTTGGAATTCATAATGTAAATATGTTAAGAATTTTTAAAAAATCTTTTCGAAATTCATGGTTTGTTTTAGAGGTTCTATATTATTACCTACATCAACCACTAATCAAATGAGTTCTTGTGCTGTAGAGAAGCGAAACAAAGTCTGCTTTATCAATTTAAAGCAGAATTCTGAAAAAAGCCCAAAATTTCCCAGGCAAAAAAGCGAAGCAGAAATTTTTTTTTTTTTCTTTTTTCGAGCCCTTGCATCTCTCTAAGCAGACAAGTCCGTGAAAGACCATTAAACTTGCAATTCTTTACCCTTGCGAATCTTCAGTTTGCCTCGGTGACAGTAGCAGGTAACCATCAATGAACCCTTTCGAGAAAGCCTCTTTCCACGCTCGGATCCATTTTATGAAGCGTGTGACAGTACGCTCCTTTGTCTCTGTACATGATGATTCCTAGTTTGCCACAGTTGGAAAGATTAATCCACACCTCATCTAGTATAGTCCTTTGATTTGTCACATTCCGGTTGTACAGACTCCTGGTTTGCCGCAATCGGAAAGATACATCCACACCTCAGCCAGTATGAGTCTTTAGTTTGCCAGATTCCGCTCGTACAGCTTCCGAGGGTTATACTTGGTTCACGTCGGTGGGCATTGGTAAGGTGATAATAACTAGCTTTGAATACCTTTATCTAGATTCAGTTGTTGGTACAAGATGCGGTTAACGGTCCCCAAAGACACATTTAGGCGATTCGACATTTATCTTTGGGTCGCAGGATTCTCTTGTATGGCCATTCTGCATAGTTTCGCCTTCATGTTAGTGGTGGCTTGTGTGAGCGTTCTCGTCCTCTTGATTGGAGAATCGAATGCTGAAGTCACGGAATCCTTATACTTGTCAATCACATCCTTGATTAAAGTCAAGGTAATGTCACAACCCTTGCTCTTCCGTGTTTCCTGATCATTGAAGCAGTAAGCTTTGCATCTTAAGCGATTACGATATAACCCTCTCTAAAGCGACTCAGTTTTGGTGGGATTTTCGTCTTAATGCGAACACACACTCAAGTTTTCAACGTACTCCGAAAGCGGCTCATTTTGAATCGAATTTTTGGCCTAACGAAAAAAAAAAAAATCTCAGCTCACACACTACACTGCTAACAGACGTATCTGACCAAGATCAGGTGAGTTCATTCTACGCGGGAGAGGGAATCTTATTTGGTCAAACATACGGAGAAGACTTCTGTACTTTACAGTGTTATAGAAATATGCATATTTTAAATGTATCCAAGACACACACAGGCGACTTGGCCTATACAGTATTCGTCAAAATTAAGAATTCAAGGGATTTCTTCAGCTTTTTTGTCAGAACAAGTTACATAGTGTGTGAACATGTAAAATAAGTTCGATTCAGAGACTGATCTGCTTCTATCCGAAGAACTTTCAGACGGCGGCACCTGTCAAACCGGGTTTCACAAAGAAACAAAACTGTACTTTCATATGTCTGTCAGCTGTTTTGTAGCAGAGTGAAAGGTGTAGTGGGCAAAATGTCTCCGAAAATGTAATTTTAGGGAAGGGCACGTCAGGGTTGTAACCCATGCAAGCGTTAGCATTTCCCGCATACTAAAACAATATCGGAACAATAGTGTTGTGTGTTTACGCCATAAGGAAAATCAAAGATAGCAACCAGGGCCTAGAGTTGAACGGCATTCACCAGGTTATGGCATATGCTGATGATGTAAATTTAATAGGGGATGATAGGAGAACAGTAGAAATAAATGCAGAGATATTATTAAACGCTTGCAGGGACATGGGTTTAGAAATAAATGCAGAGAAAACTAAATACATGGAAGTGCGTCGGGACCGTAATACGGCAAATTGTGGAGGCGTTAAAATATTAAATAATACTTTTGATAAAGTGGATACTTTCAAATATTTAGGATCAATATTAACAGACGAAAATCATATTCACGAAGAAATTAAATGTCGACTAAAAGCAGGGAATTCGTGTTACTATTCGGTTCAAAATCTCTTGTCGCGAATTCTGTCGAGGAATTTGAAGCTTAAAATATATAAAACGATAATCATGCCTGTTGTTCTGTATGGTTGCGAAACATGGTCGCTTACTCTGAGGGAAGAACATAGACTGAAAGTATTTGAGAACAGGATCCTGAGAAGAATATTCGGACCTAAGAGGAACGAGAATGGGGAATGGCGGAAGCTTCATAACGAGGAACTACATAGTTTATACGGTTTACCCAACATTGTTAGGGTCGTCAAGTCTAGGAGGCTTAGGTGGGCAGGTCATGTAGCTAGAATGGAAGAAAGTAGAAACGCTTTCAAAGTCTTGACTGGTAGACCCATAGGAAAACGACCATTAGGAAGACCTAGGCGCAGATGGGAGGATAATATTAAGATGGATCTCGCAGAGATAGGAATACAAAGTAGAAACTGGATCCAATTAGCTAAGGATAGAAGTCAGTGGAGAGCTTTTGTGAACGCGGCACTGAACCTCCGGGTTCCATAGCAGGGTGTCTACTGGTCATGAAAGTCATGAAAAAGTCATATATTTTGCTTAGTGGTCATGAAAGTCATGAAAAAGTCCTTTATTTACCCAACTGGTCATGAAAATCTGAAATCTCAGAGTATATTTTTATACTTCATACTTTTATACCTCATACTGCATGTACTGAAACAGTTGTATCAGGTCAGTAATTGTGAGAATTTCCCCCACCAGTTAGTGCTGGCTAACTGGTACTTTACTGTCTTCCTAGCTGCTCCTCATTTCATCTTCTAGTCTCTGTAATATAGTAACAACTTTTTACTGTCCAACTTTCTGTTCTGCTATTTCTTTACTTCTAAGAAATGTAAATTGTGTATTTTTGGGCCTTTAGACTTATGCAAATAATATTATTCGTTTGAGTTTGCAGATTTTAAATTTGATGATCTATTTTTTTAAAACGAATTTCTTTCGTAATTTTTGTCTTTGGGCAGTTCTCTGAGTGCTTAATTTTAGACAAATTTCTGCTAGATGGATAATTATACTCAGAATTAAAACTTCAAATACAGTTGATTCACTGGTAAGAGCAGGCCTGTATTTAGGTAAGTGCTATTCTGTGCTCGAGCACAAGGCGGCAGAATTTTAAATTCTTTCTTTAAGATTCACAATAAATGATATTTAAGACTAGCAACCCGCATAGTTCCGATGCACCACTGATGGTAGGGGTTTATTATTACTAATGGTAAATTTTTATCGCCATGGTCATGAAAATTTGAACAAAAAGGTCATGAAAAAGTCATGAATTTACTTTCTGGTATTCCAGTAGACACCCTGCATAGGCCATAGAGTTAGTTAGTTAGTTAGTGTTGTGTGATTGGGTCTCTTGTCAATGTTATAATTGTTATGCACAGCAGCCTCCTCCACAACTATCCCTAAGAAAATCACATCCAAAGAGGACGTCAGTAAAAGTAACAAGACCCGTGCTAAAGATGATTCGGGATGTACATTATAAGAATCTATCACTCACCTCTCTACTCGTCAAAAGAAAAACAATACCTGGCTCGAGATTCTTTTGTCACGTATTATTAGACAGTCCTACCCCTGTGCGAGAGTCCCGGGTTTCGATTCACGGGGGGAGGTGTTTCGGATTCCACGTTAAGCTATCAGTCGCCATCTAAATTCAAAACAAACCAGTTCTTGGTGTGTGATATTGTTACTATCTTTTGATAAGTAATTATCACATACAAAATCTAAAGCAAGCGAAAATTAGTCACAAATTGTGTTCAATGATTAACGGTAAATTAAACTAAGGTAGGGGAGCCCTGCTTAAGTCAACTGACAATTTTTGCTTCAGTTCTACCCATAAAATCTTAGCATATTCATCATGCAGTATCTTCCTGAGAGCGATATAAATTGAATTTGACATGCTGAGGCTTCCAAGCCATAAGTAATTGGTTATTCTTCGTGCTCTTTACAGTGAGCATTGATTAATTGTGCGTTAAACTTTTGAGAATCCTTTAAAAACTGTGGGAGTACGGCATTTTTGATTATTCATAGAAAAGAACAACTATTTAATAAATGAACACTTAGGTAAACTATATTCTATGAAATTTTCTGAAAATGTATTTTCACTAACATATCAATTTCACAGTAATACGCACAAAGGCTTAGTACAAAATTTTCTTTTTGTAGTGTAATTATCCAAAATGTAAATAATATAAATATTTTTAATCTCATCTCGACAGAAAATTATTTTTCCTCTATTTGTTTCAAATAAATATGTAAGATATATATATTATATACATTGATGAAAATATATTCGCAGTTTTCTAACTTATTTTAGCAATTTTTGAAAATAGTGTAGCATGTTATATATATATATTTTTTAGAAACAAATTTCTATTTTTTTTAATATTGTGTTCATACTTTTTTCTGTATAGTATGTTTTCATACTTGTAGTTTTTAAAAACAAAGTTCTCTTTGTGTCAAAATTTATCGAAGTTTTATTTTGCTTTCAGCCTCATATTAGAATATGGAATTCAGTGAGTCTACATACACTCCATGTTATTGGAATTGGAGAATTCGAAAGATCCATATGCTGCATTTCATTTTCACGCGCTGTAAGTCTGTTTGTCATTTACATTTATATACACTATGTAATCAAAAGTATCCGGACACCCCCAAAACATACGTTTTTCATATTAGGTGCATTGTGCTGCCATCTACTGCCAAGTACTCATTATCAGCGACCTCAGTAGTCATTAGACATCGTGAGAAAGCAGAATGGGGCGCTCCGTGAAACTCAGACTTCGAACGTGGTCAGGTGACTGGGTGTCAGAAGTCTGTACGTGAGATTTCCACACTCCTAAACATCCCTAGATCTACTGTGTCTAATGTGATAGTGAAGTGGAAACGTGAAGGGACACGTACAGCACAAAAGCGTACAGGCCGACCTCGTTTGTTGACTGACACGAGACCGCCAACAATTAAAGAGGGTCGTAAAGTGTAATAGGCAGACATCTATTCAGACCATCACACAGGAATTCCAGACTGCATCAGGATCCATTCCAAGTACTATGACAATTAGGCGTGAGGTGAGAAAACTTGGATTTCATGGTCGAGCGGCTGCTCATAAGCCATACATCACGCAGTTAAATGCCAAACGACGCCTCGCTTGGTGTAAGGAGCATAAACATTGGACGATTGAACAGTGGAAAGACGTTGTGTGGAGTGACGAATCACGGTACACAATGTGGCGATCCGATGGCAGGGTGTGGGTATGGCGAATGCCCGGTGAACGTCATATGTCAGCGTGTGTAGTGCCAACAGTAAAATTCGGAGATGGTGGTGTTATAGTGTGGTCGTGTTTTTCTTGGAGGGGCTTGCACCCCTTGTTGTTTTGCGTGGCACTTTTACAGTGCAGGCCTACATTGATGTTTTAAGCACCTTCTTGCTTCCCAGTGTTGAAGAGCAATTCAGGGATGGCGATTGCATCTTTCAATACGATCAAGCACCTGTTCATACTGCACGGCCTGTGGCGGAGTGGTTACACGACCATAACATCCCTGTAATGGACTGGCTTACACAGAGTCCTGACTTGAATCCTATAGAACACCTTTGGGATGTTTTGGATCGCCGACTTCGTGCCAGGCCTCACCGACCTACATCGATACCTCTCCTCAGTTCAGTACTCCTTGAAAAATGGGCTGCCATTCCCCAAGAAATCTTCCAGCACCGATTGAAAGTATGCCCGCGAGAGTGGAAACTGTCATCAAGGCTAAGGGTGGGCCAACACTATATTGAATTCCAGCAGTACCGATGGAGGGCGCCACGAACTTAAATCATTTTCAGCCAGATGTCCGGATACTTTTGATCACTATATATATATATATATATATATATATATATATATATATATATATATATATATATATATATATATATAAATAATATAATATAATATAAAAGACCGCGTTGAAATGCCCTACCTAATTGTGCTTCTGATATTATTTTCGCCTCCGTTTGGCATTCACTTACAATTAGTTTAAAAGATTTTTGTTAAATGTACTGCTGCCACGAATATTTATTTTATTTAGTTAACTTAGTTTTGTTTTAATATAATGTGGAATATGTAAATTTATGTTGAGCTTAATTGTCACTTTCGGAACGTTAACAATTTCATTATCAATCCTATTTGATAATGCTCGACTGCTTGTGTTAGTGTTTTAATTTTTCTGCCAATATTGTGTTTGCAGACGATATTTTTTTTAATGCTTACACTGATTTCATTAGTTGCCCAACTGAATTGGCATCAGTGAAAAAATTTCTCAAAATCAGGAGCAATATACCTAATCAAAATTATTCCTAAGCGTATAGACCAACATCACTAAATTGTGTAATAATATATTCTTTGCAGAATTTCTTTAATATGCATGTAAAATGAGTTAAGCTTTGTTTTAAAATATGAATTTCTCAATTAGTGTTTTAACTAATGTAAAGAACTGATATTTCTAACTTCATAAATATTCTTGACATATTTTTCGGTGTGTATTTGTATCGCAGGATGGAGGCTCTCTTTTGTGCGCTGTTGATGAAGCTCCTGATCATAACATTTCCATTTGGGATTGGCAGAAGGGAGAAAGAGGACAGAAGATAACGGAAACAAAAGTATGGAGTTAAATAACAATTAATTAGTGTAAACTTGGTTTGTTTAAAAAAATAGTCAAATTTCTTTATAATCATATTTTTTTTATAACCTATAGTGTTATGAAGCATAACACATTGATCATAATATTGTAGTATTTGAATTGTTTCACATAAATTTGATTGAATACCTAATAAATAAGTGAATAAAATAATCAAAGAATTCACAAAAACTTACACAAAATATATTTCTTTACAACATTAATTTTTAACATCAATTAGCTTCAAAATTATACATTTGTTCTTGTTGAATTAATGGTACTGTAGAATTTTTTTAGTTAATTCTTTTGTTATAAGAAAATAGTGTAATTTATCAATACTTAGACATGCTTTTCAAAAAGTTGAAAATAATGTACCGAGTGCTCTTGCAATTAATGCCTGCATTTTGTTTTCTTTGTTGAACATCGCACTCTGAAATATTCTGTACATACATGTATATTTAGTGAGAATTACATTAAGGGGGTGTCTACCCATCATCAGAGGCTTCAGAATCTCCATAAGGTAACATGTAAAATTTAATTCGTAAATATCTTACAAAATACTGCACTTAGAAACTTGCAATTTTCTATACGGATACCAAAGAGCAATACAAAGGAGGTGGTTATCTCAATTTTAAACTTAATGACTTAGATTAATTGTAATAATTACTTCCGTAATTAGGTAATCACTATTGCAGGTAAAGGATCAAAAGACCACTTTCATACTTCACAAATTACTACAGGTGAAATTCTTTGAAGAACACATGCTGGGGAAGGATGCATTGTGGCAATTTGAACAACGAAACTCATGTCTATCCCTCCATTTTCATAATCATTTACGCCTTGAGCAGTTTCCCTTACCACTCCCCGCCCCAGACGGCAACTACCTGAATTTGCCTTTTCGATGGAAACTGGAGTGACTCAAGTGTCAACAAAATACTTGGTAGAACAAAGATAATGATCTTTGAAACCTCAGTATTGAACATATGTTTCCGATTGCTTTTCTACATCTTTTTCTTTTCTTGAAACGGATGGATTCTTCTTCCAAGCAGTAGCTTTCACCTCTCTGCCACTCAAAACTATACAACGAAGAAAAGTCTAAATGTTTCTTATTTACCTATCTTTTGTTTTCTGGAAGGATAGGTTTCATTTCATTTTATATTATTTATCATAGAAAACAGACAGTGCGACGCTTTTGTGGTTAGAATGGATTAATTGTATGCAGGGGTGGCAAAAACCAAGTTTTCCTTGTTTGGTTTTTGAATAACTAGAATTTGGTTTACCTACTCCTTTATATATTTACCATACCCGTGTGTGCACGTGTGTGAAAAAAAAAGAAATAAAAAGTAAAAGGAAAAACTAAAGAACTGCTTGATGGATCGTCATCAAATTTGGTCAAAATATAGTCAAGAGTAAGGAATTTTATTTGTCATTAAAACCACCTACCCAAACCGGAAGTGATTTAAATAAACCTTTTCTGGTTTGACCTTTGATCACCATAGATCGAAAACGGCAATATGTAGTGAGATCCGGTTTTCTGCTTCGTAAGAATATATTTAATCTCTATTATTAACTCTACTACAACCTACAATGGTTCAAATCAACTATAATTTCTGCTTTCAATAAGTATTGATCTACACCCTCCATTCCAAAAGAAACCGAACTTTTGAAAACAAATAGTACCACTAGTGCCATCTGTTGTAATATTTTACCGGTAGATGGCGTAGTCCCTCATTGACAACTGGTATAAATGTCATGACATTTGGATGCACGGCAACAAAGTTATTGCGTTTCAACTGTCAGTGTGTTGTGTACATCGGTCGGAAAATGAGTTTCAAACAACGAGCTGCAATTGAGTTTTGTGTTAAACTGGGTAAAACTTTTAGTGAAACGCACCAAATGCTACAAAATGCATGTGGTGATGAGTGTCTATCCCGTACGCAAGTTTACGAGTGGTTCAGGCGATTCAAATCGGGTAGACAGACGCTGGATGATGACGAAAGATCAGGCCGTCCCAGAACCGGATTATCGGAAGAAAACATCGAAAAAGTGCGTGAATTCATCAAACATAACAAAAAATCGTCGGTGAAAGTTATTGAAATGGAATTAGGCATTCCTCAAACAACCGCATACCGCATTTCGACCGAAGTTTTGGGCCTTAAGAAGGTTAATTCGCGGTTTGTACCACACAAACTCACCGAAGACCAAAAAGTTGATCGAATTGCGCATTGCAAAGACATCGTTAAAAGTGCTCGGCAGGATCGAAACTTCTTGAAATCGATTGTAACTGGTGACGAGACGTGGTGTTTTGAATATGAGCCCGAAACAAAGCGGCAAAGTGCTGAATGGAGAGCGCCGGATGAAGGAACACCCAAAAAAGTCGCTTGGTGAAGTCAAAAGTTAAGGTGATGCTGATTTGTTTTTACGATTCAAAAGGAATTATCCACAAAGAATTTGTTCAGCCCGGCCAGACAGTCACTGGAGAGTTTTACTTGGGCGTCATGAAGCGTTTGCTGGCAAGAATTCGTCGTATTCGGCCCGAATATCGCGAAATCGGCAGTTGGACTCTTTTGGACGATAATGCACCATCACATCGTTCGCGACTTGTAACTGAATTTTTGATCAAAAATCACATTATTCGGTTGCATCATCCGCCCTATTCACCAGATCTCGCTCCGTGCGATTTCTATCTGTTCCCGAAACTGCATTTGGCGATGAAAGGAAAGTGGCACGCATCGATTGATGCCATTGAGAAGGCGACGACCGCCGTCCTAAAGAGCATTCCAATAAAGGACATGGAGAAGTCGTTTGACAACTTGTTGGAGCGTGCAAATATGTGTATCGATGCAGAAGGGGAATACATTGATTAATAAAAATGATTTGTTCCAAAATGTACATTGCTTTTTTGTTTTTTTAAAACGTTCGGTTTCTTTTGGAATGGAGGGTGTATATATAGCAAAAACGGTCAAAAATAGATGAAAACTGTTTCTTCCAATCGAGCAGCTCTCAAGCGTCTCAGGTGTACCTTTCATCTCCTCTTGTGATCTTCAATTGAAAGCTCGGTTTCAATAGTGATCTCCATAGAACAGGAATGAAGCGGGTTTTTGCTTTCTATTCAGCTTTCTAAAAATAACTACTATATTCTGTCTTCCAAAAGATGTGGAAATCAACTACTTCCGATTTTAACTTTGATGGCTATAGAATAAAAACTGTAATAGATAAGAAGCGGTTTTCTGCGATTAATTAGGCGTTCCAAGAATATATTTCGTCTCTAGTCTAATCTCTCTACTAAAACCGGAAGTGGTAGAAATCTACTACTATTTCCAGTTTCAATATTAATTGTGTAAATATCGTACCACAGATACCAAACTCTTTTGCGTGATGTACACGTGGCACTGCTACTTGTTTTTGAATCATTTTCTTTATCTTTTGGATAATCGAGGCCTCTATTTTTTAAATAATAAAATAAGTCAAACTCGAGGTCATATGTAAACTAGTTTTACAAATGATTTACCAGTAGGGCACAAATTATTTACTAGTCTGACCATTCATTACTGTTCAAGATTGAATAAACCAAACCGAGTAGCGTGTCTGAACAAAGGAGTGAGTTAGGGAAGCTAACACATAAGATTATTTGCATGAATAAAACCTACTTTAGATTTGTAATAAGGGATAAGAAATCTTAAACATCTGAGAGGTTATTTGGTTCACACAGTTACAGTTAAGAAATTGATAAGTGAATAAGATAGATTGGGATAGAGCCTAAGTCAGGATAAAGCGGGAAGTATAAAACACATTTTTGTAATGAAAGTCTTGATTCTGAGCGAAAACAGCTAGTTGACCTTTGACCTCGAGTTAGACCGGTTTGCGGTCACTTCTTAAGATTGAGACCGAGATCAGTTGAATTAGCACCCTCAAGTTGCAGTTATTCATCTTTTTGTTTTTAAAAAAAGAAGGGGCCATGGCTACAAAACTTTTAATTTATTTAGATTACATATGGATAGAAATAAGTTTTTTCTAGCCCGTTCTTATGTAACAGGGGGGTCATGAAGGACGGGACCTACAGTTTAAAGTGGGTTACAAACCATTACTCGGTTTGAATCGGAGAGAAATTGTCCTCTAGCTGGGCTCAAACCTGGGACCCCTGCCTGATTACAAAAGTGACAGTTCTACAGACTCATCCACGGAGAACACCTGATAAAGATATATTGTACTGATCTTGCATGTACTGTACTTGTGAATATTTCAATAGGAAAATAATTTTGGATCACCAGTCGAGCTAAAACTCGACTCGACTCGAAACTCGAGTCAAGTTTAAAGTCGAGTCAAAGATAATTTTCTCGAGTGGAGTTCCGAGAGTCAATGGCTTGAGCCATCTCGGTTGAGACGAGCCGTCGACGGGCACAATTAAGCTTTTGGCCCGAGCTTGCTCGGTTGGGATGAGCTACCGACTCGGCTCAGATGAGTCAGCAACTCAGCTGAGATGAGCCATCGGCTCGAGCCAGCTCCGTTGAAACGAGTTTATCGCCTCGGTTCGACTCGGCTCAACTGAGCCGATTGCTCGAGTTGGCTCGGTTGACTTCTCGGTTCGGCTCGATAGTGAATGAGCTATGAACCAAGCTGCTCGAGCCACTGACAACCCTAGACCCGAACCGAGCAATTTTGAACATGTTTGACCGGCTCCCTATAACTTTTAACAATTTTTGGCTCGAGCCTGAATATTTGCTTCTCCGGAGCTCAAACCCAGATCCTCGTGAACAATGGCCTTGCCTCCTGAAGACTTCTCGACGACCGAGATCGGAAGTCAACTAGTTTTTAGTATACAGGTACACCCCGCCTACTTTCTTGGTTATACATGATGTTATAATAATAATAATAATAATAATAATAATAATAATAATAATATAAGTAGTAGTAGTAGTAGTAGTATCATTGACCTATTATCTATGTTGGATACTTAAAAATAGTAATTGAAACTACACACGACTCGACTCGACTCGACTCGAAACTCGACCTGAATTCGAGTCGAGTTGGAGGAATTTTTTCGAGCCAAGAACTCGAGCCGAGCTCAAAAATGTCTGCTTCGAGTCGAGTCGAGTTTCAAAGAAAACTCACTCGTATCCATCCCTACAGTGAAATAGATATGAAGTTCGTGACCCGAGGTCTCGCTATGTATGTTCACAGGGTGTTCGAAAACGACATCAAATTACTTAAGGAAATTAATCCTTACACGAGAACATAAAATGAAAGTTACGGGTCACTGTACTAAAAACATTCTCGCTTAAATTTCTTAGGTTAAATCATATTATGTTGCTGTCAAATACAACAAAACTTTAGGGCGTTTTCGGAAAACTCCAAACTATTGCTCGAGTTGTTGCTTTCTTGTACCGTTACAACCAATTTTCTGTGGACAATATATCTGAAATAACGCAACTGTGCACCAAAGTTGGTCTATAGGCTATTTCATGTTTTCGTCCGAGGATTCACATCCCGAAGTTATTTCCTGACACCATGTGTATATATTATATTTGCTTATTTTCGAGTAACAAGATCTAGAAATGTTCGAGGTCCTAGTTCCACTTATATTTATTACCATAATGAAAACTTTAAAAAATCGTTCACGTAGTCTAAATTATAGTGACATTACTATGTCAGTTCTTCATTAGCTTGGTTGGTTTGGTGGGTTTAGAGTTTAGTGTCCCTTTCTGTACCGATGTTATAAGAGACGTGAGCCTTCAGTGGAATCTGAGTCCTTAGTGATTTGTTGATATTTCAAGGCTCTTCCGCCGGGTATCGAACCCGAGATCTGTGATCCAAAGGTGCGCGAGCTAGCCACTAGACAGACGAACGGGAAGGGTTATTGTATTTTTTAGAATGTTACTTATGCATGTTTATTCACGGGAAAGTTGGTTCATCGGGTTCAATCCATCGTTTCAATCTGTTGAATTTAGCTTGAAGTAAAGTTGATTTTTTTTATTACATCCAGAAAAATATGTGTTGAATTGCTAATGTTGCCAGAAAGTAGAAGTAACTACCTGTCACGAATTTAAAATCCCAGTTACTAGAGGGAATTCTGTAGTTTGTATCCATGCAAACGTCTCATACAAACTTAGTGCTGCAAAGGAAAGCTAAATTTCAACCATGATCTGTATCAAATTGTTGATTCTCCTCTTCAAAGTATATACTGTCCCCTATTTTCTACTGTTGAGGCAGTGTTATTACAAAGAGTTGGAACGTACTAATATGAAATTAGTGGTTAGCAATAATTATCTAACTAGAGTTACTAGTAATGAAGAAATTGGCGTTCTCTACCTGATCTTTGCTTTCGCAGTATACATCATACAGCATGAAATCGCAAGAAGCAAATATTTCAAATTGTCTTTGAAGCAAATATTCTTTCTTTGTAACATTTACAGAAAATCTATCCGCTCTGCAGAAACGGAGGAAAGAAATGGGATGAGGGTGGCACCCCGCGGCGTTCTACCACACCCATTGGAAAAGGACTTAAGAGGGGGGAGGGAAATACCTGCCTGTCAGCAGGACATCTGTTCGCGAAGATCACATTGGAACACACAACCTTCAATATACAGTCCATTACAATGTTACTTTAAAAAGTTCATTACTCTTGATCTACGTCATTAAGCGTGAAATTGAAACAATCATTTCATTTCTATTGCTTTTCTGTATACATATGAAAAATTTTAAGTTGTTACCTACCATATTTCGTTAGATATTCATGAAGTAAAGTTTACATGTTATCTTATGGGGACTGAGAAACCAGTGGCAAAAGGTATAATATCCCCTTAAGTAACTTTCTAATAATGTGTATTATTATTTCTTCTAGTGTTCAGCAGATACGGTTGTTGCAGCTGAGTTTCATCCTTTAGACAGACAGACCATCGTGACATGTGGAAAGGGTCACATCAATTTCTGGACTCTGGAAGGAGGAACCCTGAGCAAGCGATTGGGCATTTTTGAGAATCGTGACAAGCCAAAGTATGTAACGTGCATTGCCTTCTCACAGACAGGCGACGTAATTTCTGGCGACTCAAACGGAAATATCATTGTATGGGGAAGAGGTGAGGATGGTCAGTGTCAGTTTCCGTGGGTATAGTATAAATCCATGTGTTTTGAAACTGCACTAACAGTGTAATCCTGCTGCTTGCATGACGCTTGGTTTGTATACCTATTTTTTTAACGTGTGCGCATTAAAAAGTCCTGATTAGAAGTAAATGTTTCCAAATTTTAGTGTTAATTTACAGGATGTTTTGAATGGTTTTATACATTAACTTTATAAAGCTTGCAATGCTCGTCGTCGGTATTGTTGGTCCCTGGGTTGATTCCCGATCATGGTGGCTCAAGATTTCCTGCGTTTACACATTGTATTACAAGTGGGAAGCTACTTAAATACAGAAGTAAACAAGCTGAGAAAAAGAAGGAAATGTGGACTGTTGATTGATTTTGATTTAGAGTTAACACCTCTTCAGCACCGAGGTTAAATCAGACGTGAATCTACAGCTTAACGTGGGATCCGAACTACATGAACTCTTACTGGGAATTAAACCCAGTCTGCCGCATAGAAGATGCGTACACTAACAATGTAGTTACAAGGAAGCTCTAGGAAAATATGGAGTTGGAAGTCAATGCGCTAACAAATCATTATTTAGACGTACGCCATGGTCGGTCAATCTTTAGAGCTAACAGATTTATATTATATATTTATTTCATACTCGCTGTGCTTTGAGAAGTGATGCTGAGGAAGTCCTATCGTCGAAATATTTTAGTTTTGGAAAAAGTTTCTGCCAAAACAAAATCTTGTTTCTGTATTTTAGTAAATATTCTTCGAGGGCAGCGTGAGTACTTTTAAAAGCTCCGAGTTACTCTAGGTATGCGTACCGTATGTCCAGAACTTCAGATCCACCGCTATAAGATATATTAAATATGATATACTTATGATGATATATCAACATACCAATTTGCTTATGAAAAGCCAATTGCTTTTCCTTTAAATTTTACATTACAGCCACTTGCAATTTATCTTCAAAACATCCTGTAATAAAAATTTATTTAAAGAAAAAAATTTTTTTCTGTGTACACTTTTTGTCACCATAGACTTGGTAGTTATCCTTGCTTCATCGCTTTGTGCTCTTCTAACTGATCTATTATTTACTTCACCATATTCGTATAGGCACTATAACATGTTGAGACGATATATACAAAATATCCTGTCTTTCACAAAGGCTTATATTCTCTTCGCAGCGTCTCCTTTCTTTCTACTTTTTTCCAATATTTGTTGTAATTTATCAAAAGTAGCACAGCAAAACTTGTTTATGCTGGCCACTCGTAATTGGACTTCAAAACTATGAAACCACAAAGATGTGATTTACATGCTAGTACAACTCCGAAAGTTGGCTCTTGTGTGAGTTGGATATTTTCTGGGGGTTATTAGTTCTCATTTTATATATATATATAGGCGCGGATCCAAGAGGGACTATAGGAGCTATAGCCCCTCCCCCTTTGACGCTCAGGTATACACTGGATAAAAGGGACTTCAATTCTGCTTTACACTGGATAAAGCTGCAAACTATGGTTTAGCCCCTCCCTTGATAATATCCTAGATCCCTAGATCCGCCACTATATATATATATAATATAAAATACAGTAACGAATTCATTTAGTAGGGACCGGTGTAAACTGTGGATGAAGGTGTATAGAAAGGATTGCAAACATTGGAATATATGGAACTTATTTAAAGAAATTAATATATATATAAATAAATAAAATTTCGCTAATCTTGGAGGAATAACATAACTATACAGGGTAATGCGCTGCAATATTTTTTGATGTAATTACGTAGTCAGTTTTGTGAAGTAATTACGTTTCTTTTTCGAGTTTGAAGTGGAGAGAAAGAGTACGAAATTTTGTTTGAAAGGGGAAAAAAATTCCCAGAATTTTCTGAGGGTTAATTTCCAAGAACTAGGTATTTTGATTGGGAGCTGTGTGTCATAGGATCAGTACATCGATAAATATGTACCATGGAATTCTTGTTGTTCCGAAGGATTTAAAGGCAGCTCAGATTTCGTGAAAGTATGCATTTTGTTTCTCTAGCTGCAGGGTCAAATCGAATATCTTTGTATGATTTTGACTTTTGAGATAGCTGTTTGCATGGAAGACTACTCAGATACTACAATTTGTACAGCAAAGTGGCCTTATAAAATCATATTCCACTTTTCTAAATTTAAAATAAATAAGATTTTATCTGAGGAAAACAGAATACGTAGAAAATATTTGAAAGTGAAATTACATTTGTGCATAGGCATAAAATGTCTGGATTGCGATGAATTATTCTGGACTTGTTTGTAACTCGTATTTTAAGTAATTATAACGCCTTATTTTATTCCGTGGGATAATGTTACGGGAACTTAAGTTTTGTGGTGAAGTAACAATTTAGTTCAGAGATAACTGACCGAAACTCTCCTTTACTCTTATATAATAAATACATTGAACTTCATTAGATGCAGAAGTACTTATTCTAAAATATTCAGAAACGAACTAACAAATATTCATTTTCTCTTAGTGATAACTTTGCTGAAATATATATTTTGAGGTATGAAGCTTACGCACAAAATTAGCAAAATCTTAATATTACATTTAAATATAATTTCATATTTTACTTAAGTACACTAATAACCGCACACTGAGTGGATTTTCATTTAACTATAGTTTGTACTTGTAGTTTTTAATTTGTAGTTAACTTTGCTATTTGTAACACTTGTTATAGCCATTGTTGTGCATTAATGACGTAATTTTGCCGAATTGTATTCTCCACTATCGACGCACATAATTTACTGATTTGCACTTTATGTTATTACTTTTATCTTGAAAGGTATTAATTAATTAATTTATTTATTTATTCACGTACCTATTAGAAAAATTAAATACAGTATCAGTACAATTAGGATCAGAATATCAATGCAAATTCCATACAGTATTTGATAATATGTTTTCGCAAATTATTTCAAATAAATTATGTTCTTAATAAGTAATATTGTTTTTTCAATTGGAAACCTACAAGTGTTTGTTTATGGTCTAAAATTGCATATTTTACTGTATACTGAAGAACCTTGAAAGTTAATAATAAGATATTCTGTTGCTGGAAGTTTTATATCACAACCTTATTTTAAAAAGAAATTGAGTATCAAATGTTGTGACTTTTATTTTATCGAGACTTGTCATTCTAGAATGTTTTCAAAGCAGTGAAAACGCAGAATAAATTTATAAAACAAAACTAACTGCATTACGTTGAAACTAATAGCTTTTTAAAGTTTTATTTCGAAAGGTTAATAGATTGTGAAATTTGTTACTAACCTATATTTTTGTTTGAAAAAATAATATACATTAAATTTACAATTAGTAATATTACATTAAATTAAATCTAGAATTTGTAATATTCTAGTTGATAATGACAAATCAGATCGCAAAATAATCTTTTCCTATTTTGCAGGCACAAACACAGTAGCGAAATTTCTCCGAGGAGTTCATGAAGGACCCATCTTTTCTATTTGCGTGCAAAAAGAAGGCAGTATAATAACTGGAGGAGGAAAGGATGGAAGACTTGTTCAATTTGACTCTCAGTTTAACAAAACAGGTTATGAAGCAGAGGTGTGTGAAATATATGTATATAGAAAATATTTATTACATTAATTACGTACAACAAATATCCCAGCGTCAATTTGATTATAATTTACATTCGTATGGACAGTGCGAAGCTTGTAGTTTTCGTCATGTAGAGATAAATAAAAATTGTCTATAGATTCAGTAGGCTTTGTACGAACTTGTCCTAGAGATTCTCAGCCTACGAATTATTCCATGTCTGATCCCATGATAATTCTTAAGCACATTTGAGCGGGCAGTTCTTCCTACACACAAAGATCTCCGAAATTTACCTGTAAAACCTTCATGTATATCATAGTACAAGCAAACTGAGTAAATTACCTTGATCTACTTAGTTGTTTGAAAAAGGTTGATTATGATGTTTTATTTCAGGAACATAATATGATTGAATTCCCTGTTAGAGGAAATTTCTGCTGCTAAAATTCACAATAGATTTAAGCGTGCGTATGAAAATGCGTATTGGTGTTAACAGTATTAGAAGGGTAAAACTTTCTAAAGATGGAAACAAGAGATCAAAGATCAGCCTTGGAGCAGTCTCGTATAAACTGCTCATTGTGGATAGAATTGCTCCAAACACTTGCTATAAGACAGTCCAGTACAGGACATAAAGTATCCAATTACGATATTTTGAAGCATTCTTGTTGTGACATATACAAATATATTATTCATTGGTACTAATTCAATATGGTTGACTCGGGATGATATGAGGCAGAAGTATTGATCACAATGCAATTAAGTGGATCAGCTTTTTTTTTTTTTTAATTATTTCCATGAAATGGATGAATCAGTTATTTTTCTCGTGCAAGAAAATGATTTACTTAGACCTTGATTTGAAAAAGAAAAAAGAAAACTGCCTCGCTAGAACAAGGAGTTTCTTAAACGGGTTTCTAGTGCGAGAATGATTTAGTTAGGTCTCAACTTTGGTAAGAGATTAGTACTAACTGTGGGTGGAGGGAAGTCCGGAAACCTAGATAATCTGAACTTGCATGAGCGGATGTTCAAGCTAGTAACCAAGATGTTATAATGTTCCAGATATTTTAGAATGTGCTAAGAAGGGGTATTTCAACTAAGATATCTGGAATATTTTTTGTATCTGAGAATACTAATTCAGTATGTTTGAATCTGAGAATGGGGGTGGACAATAAACTGCAGTAATTTCAGATAGTTATGAATTTTGTACAACACGTTTCGTAGCAAAACACTGGTATCTAATATGATGATTATTTAGAGAAAGTTGTGTTATCAAGCAAGTTTCAGTAAAGCATTGTTTTCGTTACAGTTACCAGAACACCTTGGTTCTGTGCGAGTAGTGACCGAAGGACGTGGAAGTCAGTTGTTGGTTGGAACTACCAAAAACTGCATTGCAGCCGGCAACTTACAGTTGGGATTCCAACCCGTTGTTTTAGGTCATACAGAGGAACTGTGGGGACTAGCAGTCCATCCGTCGCTTCCTCAATTTCTTACGGCAGGATTTGATCGATTGCTTCACTTGTGGGATTCAATGTCTCACACTAGTGTATGGAGCAAGGATATTGGGGTAAGTAGCGTCTTAATGTACTTTAATTATTGATAAATATCCCTTATGGAACGTACAAATGAGCAGACTTCTAGTGATATGGAGTTCACTAACAAGACTGTGAGTGATCCAAAGCAATTACATTACATTATTAGTGATTCAAAATAGTATCAAGAATTGTTATTACTCGTCTGTTGAAAAATACTAATGTTTTGGTGTTGCAGGCTTATGTAGGTAAGTACACTCATGTCCAAAATTATTGTCGCATGTCTATAAATATGTTGTTATAGAAATGTAATTTGATAACGAATTCACCCCGTATTTCTTATAATGTTAGTATGTGTATAATCGGCAAAGACATGTATGTGGCAAATTTCATGTCAAAAGAGCAGTAAATAAGAACAATGAAACTAAAATAAAATTTTCTTGTCTATATAACATTTTGTTTTACTCATTCTAAGTTTGGTATTTATAATTCTTTTCCTATGAAATTTATCACAAGTATACATTTCCTGATTATACACATAGTATCAGTGATAAAGGTACCCTGCAAAATCATTATCAAATTATATTCTTACAAGAAGACAGTTATAGATATGCAACATTCATTTTGGACATCTTCTCTGTATGTTAAACCTAATTTCTTCTTAAAAGAACAACATTGAAAACTTACTATCAATATAATCCTAATATGTGCTTGTCATTTTATGTCTGTTATATCCGCTGTTATCAGGTACCATAATTTCTTGATGTACAATCCGCGGCAAAAAACCTGCAACATGAGGATGTAAGTTTATTGTGAAACTACGCCTAACAGCACAGGGAATGAACATAACGTCTAAGTGGAACGAATCACGCCAGGATAAACCTCGGCCTCCTCCCGTGCACACTTATTTTGGAGCAAAAGACTTCGTAATTTCACTATAAACTTATATGCTCATGTTGCAGA
This sequence comes from Thermobia domestica, assembly GCF_964235325.1. Lineage (NCBI taxonomy): Eukaryota > Metazoa > Arthropoda > Insecta > Zygentoma > Lepismatidae > Thermobia > Thermobia domestica. Next base: position 141,795,786 of record NC_137462.1, on the reverse strand, counting down.
TTTTTTGCCGCGGATTGTACAAAGATTATTAGACTCGATATTAGTGATAATAAACAATCTTCGCAACAGAAAGCTAAATAACTTTTATTTCGAGATCCATTAAAAAATAAATCTTCAACATTTTACTTCATTCAAAGTTTTTGATTAAATCGATTACACTGGTCAACAGTGAAAATGCTTCGGAGATAAAACTAACCAATTCTTACTAATTTTAGGGTGCTGATAACGAATATGAAATTAGTTTTTGAAGATTGGTTCGGGTTTCAAAGAAATAAGTTATCACCCGATGTGCTCTGCTGGGCAAATTAAGGGTTCGTGGCAACAGGAGCTGTCTACTTATTTCAATCAACTTCCATTGTTTGACGGTTAGTTTCATTGCTATCCTCAGGGACATACGCAGGGGTGAGTCCGGCGGGTCTTGACACCCCGACTTGTTTGTAAACTTAGTCTCATTTCAGGTGCAATTTTACAAATTTTAATATAATTTAGCTTCAAATTGTATTTGGACCCCCGAAAAGCTTAGGGCCCCTCCTGAAATAAATTCCTACGTAGTCCCTGGCTATCCATATTTCTCGCACTTCATCGCAAACAAAGAAATATCAACCACTTCACCGTTTAGTTTGTATTGAAGAGTTTGCCAAAGAAAACAAGTTGTGTAACGTTCTTTTGTAGTTACAAGTTGCTATCTCGGACGTAGTGGTGGTGAGATATTGGGTGGATGAGTGGGTGCTGTTGTTATTATTATTATTATTTATTATTATTATTATTATTATTATTATTATTATTATTATTATTATTATTATTATTATTATTATTATTTATCGTTCTATGACTATATTAAGCAGAAACATGTCGCGTAAATGTGTTTGCAGTGCAGAGCAAATTGTTGTTTTTAACGAAGTGAAGCGAAAAGTAGAATTTCGCTCCTATCATAAAGAAAGCCTATCACTTGTACTTTGGCTGTAAAGTGGGAGATGTGGACAAGAAGTGAGGACCACATATATGTTGTAATACTTGTTCTACAAATTTGCGGGACTGGCTACACGGAAAAAGGCCATGCGTGCCATTTGCAGTTCCAATGATATGGAGAGAATCGACAGATCATACTTCAAACTGCTATTTTTGCATAGTTCTTCCAAGTATATTCCTTGAAATGTTCGTCACTGTGCCAAACTCTGAAGAACTAAAGGTTCCACAACTTCCCGTACCGTACTCCAGTGTTTCACCCGATGAAGAGCAAAAAGTGAACAACGTGTGTCCCACATTGTCAAATTCTGCTGCAGATTCATCGTCTTTCACCGATCCTAACCTCACAAAACCAAAATATCATTATCTATTCACCATATGATACTCAACCTGAATTAAATTACCTGGGGTTGTCAAAAAGTGGCGCAGAACTGCTGGCATCCAAACTCAAGAAGTGGGGAGCTTATTCTGAAGATCTAAAAGTGTTCGTGTTTTGAACACGTCAGAATCCCTAAACAGTATTTCAGTGGAAAGTGACATATTACGTTGTAACAACGTAGGCCTAACTGGTCTTATGAGTAAACTTAACATAGACGATAATCTCGATGAATGGCGGCTATTCATAGACGCATCAAAACATTCTTCAAATATATTTTGCGTAACAAATTGCTGAAACTAAAATCAGGTAAGAACTCTTAATGGCACTCAAATTCGCTAACTCCTCAATGATCCTGAATTTGATGCAGTGTTAGAAAATGAGGAGAGGATTTCATGAGATTCTTTCCGAAAAGTGGTGACGAATGTTTTGGGAAACGAGCGGTCTCAGAACTATAAGGAAGTAGAGGTGCACCTAATACCTTCTACCAAGCAATAGGGTGTAATGCATCACTAAAAATACATATGTTGCAATCTCACATAGATTTCTTCCCAGAAAATTGCAGAGCAGTCATTGATGAATATGGGAAACATTTCTACCAAGTTATATCTACACAGAGAAAAATCCGTTCTCCGGACAGCGGTATATTGTACAAATATACGGTATCCTCTTGCTTACTCTAGAAATCAGTACGGAGCATACGTTATCCGTATGCTACATAGGCACTACCCTTAGGTATTATATCATGCCGTTGCAGGATGTCTGACATCTAACAGTTTTCATTATATCACATGCATATACTTATGTTATCTTCGTCAGCTATATGTTATATACGTCCATTTGTGAGATTCTGACAGCCTACATTGTTTCATACGGAAAGTACGTATAGATGGAACACATACAGAAAGTATTATAAAACATGCGTTTTCAGTTATACGTCTGCTGTACGTTAAGTCCAAAAACTACAGGAATTACGCATGTAACGTATCTTTTTAAGTACGCCACCTACTCTTTTTTCTCAGTGTATGATGAGAAACGATATCAGGGCTACTGAAGCAACTCTGCTCTTGCCGATTGTTGTGGGACGGAAAATTCCCAATTTTACTCCAATTTCCCCTTTTCTCGTACAACACACACACACACATTATCATGACACCATTTGAAAGCCTGTTTTATTCTGAAGAGAATGACGTATAAGTCTTGATACTCAAATAAATAATACTGTTCGGATTCATTTGATTTTATAGTTATCTCACTTTTCCTATATGAAATTTGGTATTGTCTAGCAGAACTGAGAAATATTTTTTCCGTCACAATTATTGTATGTATTACAATGAAAGTTGGCACATGTATTACTTATAAACTACAGTAGTTTTAAAGGTATATTATATTTGAGTGCCTTTAGTCGGGGCCGTACCAGAGGGTGCTACATTTGAAAAAAGACTTTTGGATGGGAAATACCCAATTTTACCTTAAATTTCCCTCTTCTTATACATTATGCGGATAGTACCATTTGCAAGCTTGATTTATTCTGAAGTGAATGACATATGAACCAAGATAATCGGATGAACAGAATTGAAGCAGTAGCTACTTAAGTGAAAGACCAAATAGAAAATTCAAGAATCTAAGTGTCAACAATACATAACACATTACACTTAAACTCGAACCAATTCATCATTTTTATTTTTATTTTCGTATTCAGCATCCTCATTTGCATAAGAAAATGTACTTTTCTTTTCCGAAACATGAAAAAAGTTAAAATTTATTGTCCAGTGTTATTGAAGAGAGAATAGGAGAATTAGGATAGACGCTTGAGTACATTTCTACATACAATGTGAATACGCTAATGCTATTTGTGTTTTAACTAAAATAATCTTCTTTCAACCTATTTTGATGACGATCATCCTTAGAGAAGCATTTTGTATATATGCGCGTATTTAGAGAAAGCTATTTAAAACTAAACCTCATATTTGTGTTCTGGTATATTTTTCTTAGTTTCATCTATTGTAATAGTATCATTCTGACTTATATTAGCGACTCATCTAGAATGCAAATGTCAGGATTTATCTAGGTATATATTGAAATCCTTATTTCAACGTATTTATGATTCTTGTCGTTCTTAACTCAGAAGTGACTTGCTATTTTATAAACAGTAATCATGTCTCAATTTGTGAGGGTAAATATCGTTGTTTGAAAGAAAATTGGAAGAAGATACAAATATATTATGTACAGTTTATAATACAAAAAGTAAAGTATTTTTGTCTGTTTCTTCGTATGAAGAAATAGAAATTAATTAGAAACATTGGAAGGAAATATTGATATGATTAATTTACATTAAAAAGATTAGAAAAGTACTATAAAAGATTGAGTTTTTGTTCTACTCGTACCATTATTAATGTATTCTGGTATTGTATTTCTGGTATTAACAGGAGCAAGCCCAATCAGCTACCTTCTCAGCAGATGGAGGAATCATCATTGTTGGAACAGTGACTGGTAGATGGCTAGTAATGGATGCTGAGACCAGGGAAATTTATTCAATGCACAACGATGGTGCCGAGCCTATACAGGTGACAGTTATTGAGAATTTTATTTGTTGCAATAATTTTATTAAGTTAGTTCTGAATTCAAAATTTTAGTTTCTTAACAAGTACTCAGATTATACATTTTCTAATTGTTACTCTTCCTGATAGAATAGTCATTCATTGTTAGAGAAACGAATTGTTATTGGTGCTCTCCAGTTGTTAATATTGTGAAACCAGTGTTTAAGGAATGCATACTGTACTAAGTTTTGTTTCTGTTGTATAAAGATGTCCTTTTAATAAAATTAAATTACACCACTTAGAAATTCGAGAAAGTGTAAAATGATTACGTTAAAAATAATTTTCCACGTAATAAGGATAAAAATACGGATTTCATTACATTTCTGTCTATTTAATGTAGTGTGCGTATTTTAGAAAATTAATCGTAATTTATTTTAATGGATAACTAACACATCTTTCAGAAATGCTGATTTGGCATAGGATGTCTACAAGTGTACTAATGCAAGATTGTCAAAGCTTCGTGTTCACGTTATGACTAAAGTGGATTCTCTCAAATTATTTAGAGCTCTTGGCCTATTTAATAGCTGTTCTAAGTAAATTTTAGTGTGTAAATGTTGTTTAAATGAGCAGTTTAACGCTAGTGGAAAAAGACAAGCACTATTTCATTTAACTCGTCAGAATTGTCTTATAGATTTGGCCTTGAAATTTTATGACATGTCTTTGTGTATTATAGGTCGTATCATATTCTCCCGATGGGAATTTTCTGGCTCTTGGATCCCGAGACAATAATATTTACATCTATCAAGTCAGTGAAGAGGCCAGAAAGTATAGTCGAATTGGACGTTGTGTGGTAAGCTAAGTTTTCTCACTATAGAACTCCATTTCCTAATAATAGTTCATTATTTTTTTAACGTACGTGATTGAATTTTTATTATACAAGAACAAAATGTTCATTATATTATATCTGATCGCAGATTTTAGGCTACATAACTGGAGAGGCTACGATTATTATACCAAACATTGAAAAGTTCAATCCCTTAGTAGGAATTAAACTGTTAATGAGTCTTCGTTTGTGGATTAAAAAAACCTGTTTAGGATAGTGAAAAATCAAATGTTTGTCTTATTCATAGTGTGCCTCGAAAGTTAATTTTATTTTTTCTACAACAGAACATAATTATTGATGCTAATCATACAAGAATAATTTCCAAATACAACAAATCCAGCACACTTTAGTAACTATTGCACGACTGTATAAAATGTAAAACAAAAATATATTCCAAGTTTTCTTTAGTTATAAACTATTTCTAAAACCATTCCTGTTTCATTGTATTTTTCAATGCTTTATTACTTTCTTCCCTTTCAATGTTTAATAACCGTATCAAGAAAGATCTGTGATTTGAATTCATCCTTCCAGCTAATTTGAAGGCTCATTTTTCTCTTAAAGCTAAAACTAAAAATTAAATACTAATGTACTGTAGTTAATGATTTCTGTTTAAATTAGTAATTGGTAAAGAAGCCTCACTGGTCTCATCTTCATATATATACAACGTTGCTGAAATATAGTTCTGCGGCTTTCCAACAGTCTATATTAAGATTATTCTACGTAATTCCAAATGAGATTCTCAGAGAGAGTTCAGTTTCCATTAGGCTTCAAAGCATAGGACGTAAACTGTAACAAATAAAAGTCTGAGTTACTGAATATTAAGGAGCATTTCCCTAAACAATAATAATAGATTTGGCTTTTATGGATAATGAAATACATTTTAAATCGTTTCAGTTTATTGAATTTTGCGGAACTTGAGTCTTCTAGTTCCTTAATATGTTTGCATAATTCAAGAAATTTTTGAGAAACTAAATTTCCCAAGAAAACAAAACGTTAAGAATTATTCTGCACTACCTTACGTTTATAAATAAAATAAAATCAAATCTTAGACCACTAATTCAGGGAGTAACAGTAAAGAGATCAAAGTAACAAATGTTGTGCTTATTTACAAGAAAGAATAAGAGAAAGGGAGAACTAGCCACGATAATGATTTAGGAACTCACGATATGGGTAATATAGCTATAGTAAAAGTTTAATACTCGCCTAAAGCATCCGAGTGAATCGCAAACAGTTTTAGTGATAAACTTACTATTGTCAGTGTTTCTTAGAGACCTACATTACATTCGAAAACTTTCGTAAAGATCTGATAGTCTTTAGCAGTCCAAAATATGTTTAGGGTTAATTACGAGGACTGTTGTGCACCCTTTGTAATATTATAGTAATTGGTTTCCGATTACATAATATGCAGTAAGTGAAAATAAATAACAAAAATTGTACATTGGTGATTTTTGTCTTGATGCCAATGATATATATGCCATTATGTAGGTATCTATTTAATATCATTGCACTAACAAATTTTTACATTTACATGGAAGTAGTCTTATACTTGACCAACACGGTATGTCAACAGATAAAGAATGAGACCAGTTGAAAAAAAAATCCTTTTCTCACAAGATATTGAATATTGTGATTATTATAAAATAGTTTTAAAACATTTAAAGAATAAGGTAATTTATTAAAAATGTATTTTGATGGTGTATGATTATTTTTGTCCTCACAACGCTTTTCAGGCACTTTTGTCTGCATGATATACACAAAAAAATTACACAGTTGCACTTTCTAAGTTGCGTGGCACGTTCGTGAAGTGCAGTCTGCACATACAATATAGTTTGTTTCTGAAAATTTAAAAATAAATCCCTCATTATAATAATACTTAACAGTAGCCTAATTAACTAGAATGTTAATGTATAGTAATTATAAGATTAAAATGAATCTTAATTATAAATTAAATGAAAATGCAACAGAAATAAGACTGTAAACGTTGCTTACTCAATGAAATTCAATTGTATTACATTATAAAGCTCTAAATGTTAACCTGAAAAGCGGATTTTGCGTAAAAAGTTTGAGCTTATTATGGTTAAAATCAGGTTAATATAGATTTCACTCTACAATTGCAATGTACTTGGAAAATTGGAAATTTTTATTCATATTATTTTTGAATAAGACGACTTGAGCAAGTTTTTAAGAGCGGGATAAATCTTTCTGTGTGTTGCAATTTCATTTGGCTTTTAACATTCCGCAGTTCATGGTTTTAATTGAAATTTGAACTACTAACTTCAAATACAGTTCACCATTAATTGTAACAGAACTTATTAAATGTAAAAGGAAATCGGTTTCTTCACATAGTTCTTCGAGCCATTTTTTCTGCATTTTAGTTTTCATTGTGTTATTATACTTGAGGTTATTTATAAGTATTCTTCATTTATAAATATTTGAAAATTATATTCTTTATACTGTACAGTATTAATAAACACACTGCTGAACAAGACTGCACTTATTTAATATAAAAAACACATTTACACGTGACGTTTCGATCTTCTAGCCAAGATCCTCATCAGACGTACACTGCTGATGAGGATCTTGGCTAGAAGATCGTGTACGTCTGATGAGGATTTTGGCTAGAAGATCGAAACGTCACGTGTAAATGTGTTTTTATATTAAATAAATGCAGTCTTGTTCAGCAGGTGTTTATTTTTCTGATTTTATTCGCAAGACGTTGACTATGAGTGTGTGTACAATATTAATGATATAAATTCGATCATTTATACATTCTTTTTGAAAGTTGTTAAAATTCAATTATTCTATAGAGATGTGTGGTGTTGTTAATACTTTTAAGATGTGTGGTGTTCTTAAAACGCACATGTGGGAGTCATATGTGGGAGTCTATTACTGGGAGTCATATGCATGTGTGTCACGCATACTTAACGCATTATTCCATAGGCCATTAAACGCTGCTTGCCCCAGAAGAAAACCTCTGATTATAGGGCTTGGCGCTTACTGAAGTTTATTATACGAACTATAGGAAGAAAGGAAATAAGAACGTAATAGGTACCTGAAAGAAGATTCCAATCATACAATTTAAAAGTGAATATAGGATGTATAAAAGTGTTGTTATAGGTACAAAAAAGAGACATGAGGGCATGGAGAAATCACTTTAGTTCGGTGGCATGGTGGTACCTATCGTACCTTGATAATAACTACTTAGTATTTGATAACTGGAACTTCTTTGTAGCTACATATTCAACGTTTGATGGGAAGACAGTAAGACTGTAGATGCATGTTTTGCAGCTAAATAAGGACTACAAACAAACTAAAAACAAACATGCTCGCAATTCAGTGAAGACTCCAGATATATTTTTGGGAAAGGAAACGTACAGAGAGTGAGTGAGTGTGTGTGTGTGTGTGGGTGTGGGTGGGGGTGGGGGGTTATACTACGAGATATCTTTAAATATAAATTTGAACTGAAGTGGTGGTGTTATACTTTAACCTAACAACAATTTTAGGACAACCTTTCTTTCACTTCAAGTATTTGTATAATTAAATTTTCACTGTACGCGACTATATTATATGTAATATAGATACATTATCTATATATAAGTACATAATTATCTACTTGATTGCATGGACCTGCAGCCAAATGAAGGAACTGCCCAACTTGAAAAAATGTTTTACTGTTTATTATGAAATTTTAAATTGCTTGTGTGTTATTGTTTCAACTTATAATGAGGGAAGAATAGCTTAAAGATGTTTCATCATTGATTGCTGCATGAATGTTTGGCTTGTTGCATTTGATATATTCGAGATGTGTAGTTTGAAGCGAGATGTAAGTGGGACGGCTCTTGAGGGAAGTTACAGCGGTAAAAATTAAACTTTCATCGCTTCAAACTAAGGGACAATACTTCTTGTGTAATAATTCTTGTATACAAGAACTAAAATATGAGAGATTTCTTTCCTTAGTTTGAAGCAATGTAAACTTAATTTCTATCGATGTAACTTTCCTTAAAAGGTTGAGGGTTTAGTTACAAATTTATGATAATTTTGCTGTAGATAAAATACATTCGAATAGGGCTTTTAGCTTACGAAACTGGCCAGTTTCACACTTTATTAAACTATTCAAAATAAACTTACAATAGTAAAGTTTACCCATTCCCACACCTCAGCGGAATGGAATTTGTAAAATTCGTGGAAACGAATGAGTTATACGTATTCTGTTTATGAAAAGACACCCATATATTAGGTTTCGTGATTTTATGTCCAACATTCAGAAGAAACACGGTCCTCTATACTTTTTTTGCTACCCTTTCAAAGTGAAACGAAGTGGCTAATGAAATATTTTTCCGCCTATAATAGTCATAAAAGGTAATTGTTCATAAAAGTCAGTGCATCTTATGAATATGAAGTTCAAGCCATTATTTACCATTATACTTGTTTTCGTGAAGACCAGAGTTAGTAAGCTTATCAACAAGCATTTGTGTAGTGTGGTTCATGGAGCGCATCATAATAATATTATAGTTCTAAGTTCGATAAAAAGGTCTTAACTGACAAAATATCAACAACCATGCTTTGTTTCCGGAATTCTTTGTGCTTTGCTACAATATTTTTATATGCATCTTATAGAGATACTTGAATTTCATATTCACACATACCATATACTTTTATGACCACTTACTTTTTATGACTGTCATAGGCGGAAAAAGACCAATCTTTAGCTATCTCCTTTCCAAAAATTCATGCAAGTGAATGGGATGTGCATATTCCGTTTATGGAAAAAACTCCCATATTTTCGCGTTTTTAGGTGTATGATTCAGATAAAACTGTCTTCTTTTCCTTACTTCCACTTTCGGGAGAAATTTCCAAAATTCGTGCAAGTGAATTTGTATTCGGATCAAAAATTTTCCACAAATAAAAGTTGAACTATTACTATGCTCAGTGGTTCTGAAGAAACCTGTATTTATAATTATTAAACCTTCCAGTTCATTCCTATTCCATTGGAGTAGAATTTCCACAATTCATCATGGACTGGAGTGTAATGTTCATATTGTGTTATTGAAGAAGCGTCTATACACAGTGTATATGTCCATTGGTTAAGAAGAAACTTGTCTTATCTTTTCCGACAAATCAATATTATTACGTGTTTATCTGTTTTTCTAAGGTTATTTACTTATACAGGACAAAGATGATATATTTCCTGTTTTGTTCGATGAACTTTTGCCATCGTTAAGAATCATAATTCCTCGTTCGTAGGATCAATCTTTATCGGTGAAAAATTGAACTAGGCACTGATTTATAACTTCCTCTGAGTTTAACATTGTACCACGCAAGGAATATTAGAGTTCGGTACATATGGAAGTCTGACGGCGCAAAGTTAGGCGAGTATGATGGGTGTCGCAACAATTCCGTCGAAGCTCCAATAATTCTTGACGAATGATCAACTTAGGCGTGATTTCGCGTTGTCGTGATGGAACACGACTCCTTTATGATTAACAAGCCCTTGACGTTTCTGGAAAGTAGATACGTCCAAACTGTCCAATGTCGACAGTGCACACTGGAATTTGTTTGGTTACTTTGTAGGATAGGAACTCGGAAAATCATACCTTTAAAATCTCACTATGCCGGGAAATTATTGTACCTTTCTCTGAATGTCTGCTTTCGATGTTCCAAGCGAATCATGACAAGTGGGGACCAAGTCCATTTGCGCACACATTATTATAAATAATTCACTTCTCATCACGAATTATGAATCATATTAAAAGAAATATAGTTTTCTTCGTCGTTAATGAGTATATCGCAGATGTTTATACGCGCTATCAAATGAACTTCTTTAAGTTAATGAGACACCAAAACATCGAGCTTGCTTACGTATCCCAACTACTTTTACAGGTGATCGTGAACGCTTGAATGGTTGACGTTCATTGTTTCTCTAATCTCTCGTGGAGTGTACGTTGGGTTTGACTCAATGTCGATTCTTTTGACGAGCGTCGAGATCAAAATAATCAGCACAGAATTTCGTGAACCATCGTTGGCACTGACCTTCGGGTAGAGGATTGACACTGTGAACTTCTCGTAACTTTTTACATGCGTGACTCACATTCTTTTCTTTGGGGAGATAAAACAGTAAAATATGGTGAAAACGCACAGATGGTCTTCAACTTGTATAATGTACAAAACTCATCCTCATCCAAATATTTTTAGCTATAACTGTCAAATTACATAGAAAAAAAAAATGTAGATGCGAAGGACAGTTCACAAATGAACTAGCGCCATCTGTTGCAAAGTGGATCCGACCTTCTGGCAACCCAATCATTAAATTCCTACACTCATTCGGGGAAAAATCTTTAAAACGTGTACAAGTGAATGAGATTTTATTTTGTGTATACAAAGTCCACGCTGTACGTATACCAAATTTCATGGCTTCATATCCGACGGTTCAGAAGAAACTGGCAATAGTTGTTCAATTCTTCCCACCCCTTTGGGATTTTTTTTTTAATTCGTACAAATGAACAAAGTATTTCTATTATTTATATTAATATATACTAAATTCATGCAATTAAATGTAATATTAATCTAGTGTATACCAGGAAGTTTTGTTTCGATACCCAGCAGAGAAAAAGTTCATCCTGCTCGTCCTGTATATTTAATTCGTGGAAGCGACTTGTCATATTTTTAAAGTATTTTGTCCCCATGTATCAAATTTCGTGTGAATGATGTAAACATAAGTAAAATTATCTGTACAATAATACGCACATCTTACTCCATTTTTCACGTTATTTGGCAGTTTTATGAGTAAGAGAGCGTGATAAGCCTATGCCAATGAAGACACTGATAAAAGTTAGTTTTGAGTCACTGAGGACCGAACATACATGCATACATATCGTTATTTTATCTATAAATTTGGATTACCTTCGCAGTATTGCTATAAATATAATTGAACTTTAAACAATCCACTTCACTTTATTTACTGAGGAATTGAAGTAAAATATTAGGATAGTGAAATTTACTTAACTATCTACCGAAAATTGATATATCGTTTGAAGTTTTCTGTTAGATATTCTCGAATTATCATTCGCGAGAAGCCAAACATCCTACTTACCAGGGGGGAGGAGATCAAACCAAGTACCCAACGGAAATTGCGTTTATTTCACACTTTTCGGAAAATGTTCTTTTTCATGCTGCGTCAGGCAGAAAGAAAGCCTAGAAGAAGCGCTTCCTTAACCTGTCTACTGGTAGGTTTTTCTGGACGCACCCTCTGTTCTCCATGCACGTAACATTATAGCACTGTTCCTATCCGTGATAGCATTCGAAGGCACAGAAATTATTGTAAATACTCATGAAAACGTGGAATTTGGTCATGACGAAGGGAGTCCTTTTCTCCGTTTATGGTTACGTGATGTACATAATATTGATACGAAATAAAAATATGATCAAATTCTGTGTATTCATTCCTGAAGATGCAAAGTCAGTCTTGAAAATTCCTTTATACCTCATGTAAACCCAGTTAACTTCAAATTCACACTATATTAAAAATCATAACTGTAATGAGTATAAAAGAAGCAACTGATAGAATTAGGAGTTATATAGAATTACTTACTGGCTAAAGCGTGTTTTTTACATAATGTATTGAACTCACAGTTCACGCTCTTTTCCCTGTAGATATATTACATTCCAACAATTAGTAATTTTCTTATCACAGAATTTTTCGTGAATTTTATTCTGATGAACAATTTCATTATTTAATGTCGTTTGTCATATTATGGAAAGAAAGGAGGGATTCGAAGTTTTTTTCTAAAAAGAAAGGAATTTTCATGATTTCATTAATATGCGTATTTTGTAAAAATATGTGAAGTATGTATGTGTTCCCCAACCAGCCTCTGAAAACCAGTGATGTAAATTGTGTCGTCTGTACCAGTGTTCTGACATTTCATGTTCACCATTTGTCTTGTTTTTAGCATAGTTACAGATCCTCAGCACAGCATGCAATAAATTGATATGGTTATGTGTGTGGATTATTCTGTCTTTTTGATTTTGCTTATCTGTGTTGAATGATTGATTTTTATCGAGGAATTTTATATTGTAGGCAAGTTATTTTGTTAATTGAAACACTTTCAAGTGGTCGTTGCATAAAATAATGTTGTATTTATGATTTAACCATATTTGATAGTTCTGCTTAGCAGAAGAAATATCTGAACCTAATATAAAATCAAAAGTATGGTTAATTGAAAAAAATAATAGTAAGTATATCGAAACTTCTGTTTATTCATTTCAGGGCCATTCAAGTTTTATTACACACCTAGATTGGTCTACAGACAGCCAATATATCCAAAGCAATTCAGGAGACTATGAAATTCTTTACTGTAAGTATATGTTTGGGCATGGGTATAAATATACACTGTCTCATAGTTGCGCTGTCTCGCCAAGCAAACTTATACTGTTAGTTTATTCTGTTGGGAGCATGATAGCTCAGTGGTAATAGCTCAACCTCTACTTCGAGGGGTTCCTGGTTCTATCCACGGCTATACGAGCTTATAGTGGACACCATCGTTTCCATGAGTTTTCTCAGGGTTCTCGCGTTTCCTTTAACATTCCTATTCTGACAACGGCAAAATAATCATGACTTTGAGACATTAAATCAAATAAAATTAAATTTGAAAACTATGCATTTAGCAACTTTCTAAACATCCTTTGATAGCAACAGTAAAGTTTAATCCATTGACAATATAGAAATTTAGTCTTTTGAATTGTTGCTTAGCTGTTTTTATAAAAATAGAGTTGACAACAATAGGGGTCCTTACAATCTATAGGGGTCCTTACAAATATCTTATTATACGTATGCTGTAATACGTATAATAAGATATTTGTATTCAAACGTAAAATTTATTTCATAAATAACTAATAGCGAATAAATTATCACAACTAAATAAACATCGAGATAATTCTGTTTACTGTAAGCACTGTGTAATTATATGCTCTCTCAGGACTGCGGATTTCTGATTTGTGCGACCTGAATTCTTACATCTCATCATCTAATATAAATAAAATAGAGTTTGTTTGTGTGTTTGTCTGGTGCGACCTGGGCACCAGACGAGTTACCAAACTTTGGTCACGGATACCTTGGTTCAAGCCCCAGACCAAAGCGATGCTTTTGTTTTTCTTTCTTTCAAAATTCGAACCAGGGGGTCTCAGGGGTGCGTTAACCGGAACATATAAAAGTAGTAGAAAATAACCGATATTAGTGTCGAATCCATAGTTTTCGCGGTCTCTGAGATCAATGGTGACACTCCCACAGGCGTTGGCTTCCAAATACAGCCCCCATACGAATAATGGGTATATTCGGCTAGTTATATAATAATTTTTTGGTCGTGTCGAATAGAAGTAATTTTACTTCTGCTTTCACCAGAATGCTTTCCACAAGCCATTTACATGAGAGAATAAATTATGATAGATAGATATAACCTATTTCAAAATTTTCTAGTAATATATTTTTACTTTAATTTTAAAATGTAAATGATAAACTGTTAGTACAATAGCAACATAAAATAACTAAAAGTTTGGTATTTGAGAGATTAATTTATAATAAAGACAAACATTTTTACATGTTATCCATGTAAAAAAAAAATAAATAAATAAATAAAAATACTTGGTTACTTAAGGACCAAGGAGTAATACATAAAAAAGACCGTTTTACGTAATTCGTTCTGGCAAGTAAACTGTCAGTCCAGAGATCTTTCAGTTATTATTATTCTATTCGAAATAAACTAATGATATATATATAATGATGTATAAAGTATTATTATTACCATTATTTTAATCTAGGATATTTGTTTATTATTTATTATGTTCACTCACATTCAATGTCTTCTATTTGTGAGTTTATACAATTTCTTTTACTGTAGGGAATGCTGGATTATGTCGACAGATCACGCAATCTTCGCAGCTACGTGATGTGGAATGGGCAACCCATTCGTGTACCTTAAGTTTTAATTCTATTGGTATTTGGCCTGAGGGAGCCGATGGGACTGACGTCAACAACTGTGATCGATCTCACGATGGAAACCTTATGGCAACTGCTGATGACTTCGGCAAAGTGAAGCTTTATTCATATCCAGTAATTCAACCAAGAGTGAGTATAACCTAACATATTTTTCTAATTAACACAATAGTACATTACAAACTACGTGCATTCCATGCTATCAGGAGTCTCTCCAAGAATCCACAAGGTGGCAGAGACTCTAAGATATCACAGGTACGTTTTCCTGTTGTGTACTATTGTGTACTGTTGCAATTGACAGCAAAACACGTTTGAAACGACAAAATATTTTTTCGTCTTTTTTTTTTCTCATGTTATATCTTTATGGTGGTGGTGTGTGTGTGTGTGTTCATCCATCTCCCTACATGTAATGTTTATATATGAACTAGCCTTCCATTTGTATATTTCAGAATTTTTTAATTCGTTGCTATTTTCGGGAGAAAAAAATAATTGCCATGATTTTTGCAATGACCCTCGTATAATATTCCTCTCAGTATTTGAAAATCTTGATTTAACACATTTTTTTGTGTACAGGAAGTGCGCAGCGTTGCAGAAATTCTTTTACTTAATCTCTAAATTTTCCAAATATGTTATTAGTTTTCATTTTATATACTATTCCGTAGCCGGCGTTCACCTAAGAAAACACCACTAGGACAGATCGCAGTGTTGTTTTTCTCAACTGTTTTCGTTTGGCGCCTGTGAAATCGTTGTGGTAGATTTAAAGAAACAGAATATTTGAAATTTTGCTTCCTGCTTGGAAAATCGGCAACGGAAGCTTACCAAATGTTTAGACTTTCAAAAAGGATGCTATGAGTAGCACAGAAGTTGAGTTGTTTGGGCGATTTAAACGGGGTGAGATATTGAAGGTCATGCTCGTTCTGGGAATCTTCATTTCAAAAAATCGTCCTTTCACGATTGACGAAATTTCAGAACAGAAGTTGAAGCTCGTGCCAGCAGATTTTGACTGAGGATTTGCAAATGAGACGTGTTGCCACTAAGTTTATTCCTCGCCTGTGAACAGCTATTTGGGCTTTCAGGAATGGGCTATCCCTGCACGGAAACGAAGCTATATTTCGAAGTACTGGCGAACTCAATATGTGCAAGTGTCAGTGCTGATTAGATATCAGTCTTCGTTGGCATAGGGCAATAGATGCCATCGAGGTAGTATCAATGGTGTGGAATTGCAAATGGTTATCTAATTGGTCGATACTTTTCGATGGAAATGTGAGAGGAATCTTTTCTGGAATGCCTCAGATATCAATTACCACTTCTCATGAGGATATGGACTTACAGACAAGACAAAGAATGTGAATTCAATTAGATGGAGCTAAAGAATAGTGCAGTGCTTGAATACGCGTTTTAGTGAAGAATAGATTGGAAAAAACGGATCAGCATTATGGCTTGCACGATTCCCAGCTTTAAACTTACTAGGCTTTTATCTCTGGAAATATCTGAAGGATGTATGTGAACGCAAATCTACTACGAGGATCTGATGAAAGAATTCGATTAGCTTGTGCACAGATCCTACGGAATGTTTTATTGAAAACTGTAACACATTTTCGTAGAATTGATCCATGTATTTACGCAAATGGAAATGTTGTTGAACAAAATGTGCAATAGATTTTGTCAATTTTGTTGATACGTGAGAGGCTACGGGAGGCTACGGCGTGTTGATACGGGACTCACGAAGAAAAGGCATCAAATAAACATCGTGTAGACAGCAGCTGACAAATTTACACATTTGTGACTTCAAAAAACTGCATTATTCGAAAACTTGCTTCGCATAAAAGTTGTCTTTTTTCCGCATCACGAGTGTTATCATTTAAAATTAAGTTCCTCTTATTTCTACTCATTATAGTGCCTCTATTATTTGTACAAGAAAATGTCTCAGACAAACCATACGTATTTTGTTGAGTAACATCCGAATCTGCAATCAAAAGTAGGGGCAGGGGAGGTAATTTTGATAGAATTGGATTTCTCCTTTCAAAATATAGAACTTTTCCTCTAATATTTTTTTCTACGTTGCATCATTGCCGAGATATTTCAGTGGAAAGATTAAAACTGACCACCCTCATATTTATAATCTTTCAGCATTTTTTTCTTAATAAACGTAAAATTTTGATATTTTATTGTTTTTTCTTCCAGTCCTTATGTCATACATATGGAGCTCATAGCAGTCACGTAACCAGTGTAAACTTCCTACAAGATGACACCAGACTAATTTCGACTGGTGGCAGGGATATGAGTGTGATGCAATGGATGGTCTGCTAATTGCGGCAGCTACAGCAGTGCCCTGTGATTTTCTTCTTTTAAAGGAGAAAACAACTGAATTGAATTGTGATTTGCAATGCAATCCCGTTAAAATCATATAAACAAACAATCCGTCAAGCATTATTTGTAGCTTCTCTTGCAAATATGTAGAACTTTTTAATTGTAATCCGCCTTGTTGGAGAAGTTTTATTTTTGTATATCGTATACAATTTCACTGAAATCGATTGATGTCTTTTTGATGCTTGAATTTGGGTTGTTCTGTGCACTGCGTCATCCAGTGAAATTGTTTATATTTGTAGTTATATATTTTAGGTGTGTACAAATGTTCATTTGTAATGTATTAGTTACCTTAAACGAAATATGAGTTCATGTATGTTAGAAGATTATGTTATTTTAATTACGTTGTGTTTTTGTATGTTCATGAATGTTCTGATTGTTCCCATGTATGTAAGTGAAGGATGCATGGTTTTATGAATGTGTTCGTAATGTTCAACTATAAATGGTGTCAAATTTTAACACTGGTGATATACATGACACCAATTATTGTAATATTGTATTCTATAATTAAATAATAACATGCACACAAATCTTAACATGGTGTTTTATTTTTTAAAAGCATAAAATCATATTCCATCTGATACTGATTTGAATATCTTTTCATAATTAGTTATCTTATTGTGCATTGCTATAAGTACATTTTAGAATTTTGACTTTCAACCACTTATTTACATAACAAATGAAGTAAATATGAATGAGTTTTGTATCAGAAATTTATCTGCTTTCCATATCTGGATCAAATTTGTTAGTACCTTTTCAGCAGCAAGATTATACGAGACAGAGACCTACAGTTTAATGTTGAATTCCGAGCACGAGCTTCCATGACAACTGAAGCCGAGACTCTCGCTCTGAAAATAAGTACTTGTGTTATATATTCAACATAATTTTTAAGGAGATGCGTGTAATTAATTCTGTGGCTTGGGTCTAAAAGGGCCAATGTCACTTTTCGGCAAAAATGAGATATTCGTCAAATTTTAACACCTATAAATGGATATTTTCTTGTGCAAGAAAAGCAAATGTTAATATGAATGGTGTATATATTCCAAACTATTTCGTGTTGACATTTGCTCTTCTTGCACAAGAAAGCATCCATTTATAGACGTTAAAATTGAAGAATATCTCGTTTTTGCCAAAAGATGATGACATTGGCCCTTTTAGACCCAAGCCACAGAATTAATGTTCGGTATTTCATCCACGTTTAAAATTCACCGACTGCGTTCATCATCAGAATTCTACTAATTTAGGGACTTGTACAATTATTATAATTAATTTTCTATAATTTTACTTTTCAATATGAAACAAATATTGTCAAAATCTACGGTTCCATTCAAGTTTATAACTAGTTTTTTAAATTATTTTCGTTCATCTATAATTAAACACTCCAAATATCACTTAATTTCGAACCTTCCTCTCTGTTCAATGTGCTACCGTAATTTTATTTCCATTTATTAACCTTAAGACAAGGTTGTTAAAAGAAGAGTAAAATAAAATTGTGAGATAGTACATCAAACCGAGAGGAAAATTTGAAATTAAATAATATTTGGAATGTTTTATTACAATAATAAAAATATAATAATCATCATGAAGGAACGAAATCGGTTACGATGTAATTTCAATAAAACTGTAAATTGTAACAATATTTTACATGTCGAGGTTAAGGCTATATGTAGCCTTATCTACCACCTATGGCCTTTACAAATGGAAAAAAGTTATTTTTCTATGTCTGTCCGTCCTGATGTACACTCGCCCAGAGGCCAAACCATTCGACACATCTGAACCAAATATTAAACTTAAGGTTTGTATAAGATATTCAAAGGTTTTTTCCCCTTCGAATTATTTTTCTACTTAAAAAAAGTTCACTGAAAGGTGAAAATACATTTTTTTTATTATTATTATTTTTCATAAATATTTCATTAACAACCCTATAAGTAGTTTCTTTGGGGAAAATGCAGGAGGGCTAGTGTGCTGTTGGGGTGAGTTTACGGACGATTTAGGCAATTTTGTTTATATTTCATAATTAAATGTTATATTAACAAACGTACAATATATGTCATGCCATTTTTCCATTTAAAAAATCACGAGAGATAGTAATCTCGGGGATAAATTCTTTCCAGGTAATTTTCTCACCGTTCAGTTTTCGTTCATTTTTTCATAAATTCTCGTCTCCCCGACAAATATCTCATATTAGCGCACCAAAAAATCTTGAAGTGTGCCCATTCATAAGGAATTCTGTCAATTAACACTCCATTGTTAACTAGTACTCTTTCATAATGCTTGCACAAGAAAATGATTTCATCTACTTCAAGTTCGAAAGTTCACATTCCTTTCTTACCCATACTTTATCAAATAAGATTTTCATACCATTTCTGATCAGATTATTTTCGTGCAAGTCCGAAAACCTACTGTAAACACTGTGCAGATCTATCAAAATCTTTGTAACTTCTTTTAAAGGCTTCAACGGAAGAAGGCTTTGTCAACGCTATCCCTTCAAATTTCAAATTGTCGGATTCTGAGTTCCTTTCAACTGTTTCAAAGAATAAAATTTTAAGAGGCTCAGAGAAAGTACCGGATTTCATATTTAGAGAGGTGTATAAACGTTTAAGAAGAGTCATTACGTATAACATGTCAATTTCATCCCCTTGCAACGCATGAAAGGATTTAGGAAAGTTGCTTCGTTAAAAATAGTACCCACACAATAAACTTTGCCGATTTAACTTTTCGAACCACTGATTTGATAAGATGAATTTTGAGTAGCAAATGTTTCGAGTTGATTCACAATAATTCCATAGTTTTTGGTCAGAAGATCCAGAGCTTGCTTTTTTGTGAGAAACCCATCGCACCCCTTCTACCATAGTGGCACTGAAAAATTTCCATCTCCTATTGACACTGCCAACTCCCGAAACTGAGCTAAACGACTGAGGCTTCTACAATAAAAGCACTTCCTGTAAAGAACTAACTAGAAAAGGAGGGACGTACGCAAGGTGTGGGTCCTGGGGGTCCGGCTTCCCCCCCCCCCTTGAAATTTCGGCTTTTGTGTAAATTTAGTCTAATTTTAGGTGCAATTTTAGGAATTTTAATATAAAATACCCTCATATTGAGTTTGGGTCCCCCGAAATAAATTCCTGCGTACGCTACTGTAGGAAAGGTCGCGAGATGTTACTCTGGCTTCATATCGATACTATGGTCAATCGACTCGTTTTTACATATGAAACAATTACGCAAACTGAGAATCCTCGATCGCAAGCGCGTTTGAATTACGAACGTTATAAGTTCAAAACTGAACAGATTTTGCGAAAAGTTTGAAGCAATCCTTTCCTGAGATAGATGTTTCATTTTTGCTATTGGGGGGTTTCCTTGGGTGTCCAGCACAGTGATGAGGTCAAAACATACGCAGGTTGCAAGACAAGGACACTTATGGGGGGGGGGATGAAGGGTAATTGTGCCTTACAAACTTGGGAATTGCCTCCTGTTTGCCACACCGGATCAATAAGCTAAAAATGTATTTGCTATCCCTAGTCATTCAAATATCCCCTTCCTGTGTGTGGCCACCTTCAAATTGAACAATGACATTTGTCTCCGAAACGCCTTGCCAGGCGTGCGAAATTCAATGAAGAACGTCACGTTATTCATAATTAACCTTGTGATAATGTATATTGCTATGTTCTTGCCTTTTGTAGGTAAGAGTGAAACCGATATTTTCTCAAGAGGCTCTGTCATCAGTGTGTTGTTTTGCCCAGATCAGCTGTCCAGCAAAAATTTTGCACTTTTCGCATAACATAGTATAATATGTGGAAAACAAAAATAAGTTTATTGTTAAATTATCCACCACAGGTTGGCACTGACAGTGAATACGAATATCAGTTTTCACCACCGGCATTTCATTCGTGATAAATCGCACGAAATTGGCGCTTCAAACAGATCGCGCAGCGCCAGAGCGGCCGGCCGCGGATGCCGATTATGAGAATATATTGGTCAAACTCCAGGGAATATTTGGTGATGTTCAGGGACAAAATAGGGCAAATTAAAAAAAAAAAAAAGTTTAGCGGGAATGTGTGCTCAAAGCTGTGAACAAGGTGACTTTTATTCTGAAGAAAACTGATGTTTGCATACTTTGTCGCTAGCCGATTATTTGTTTTTTGATCACATTTATCGCCGAATATCGTAAAATATCCCCTGAAGTTTGTTCACTATTTTCCGACAATCGCCATTTAAATCCGTTGAAACTAAAAAAAGGCTAGCGATTACATATTGAAACACCGTTTTCCACAATGCATAAACAGAGACCGACTGGGTTCGTAGTCCCGTTCACGTTAGTTCAGTGACCAAGCGTTTCGGAGACAAATGTCATCGTTCAATTTGAAGGTGGCCACACAGGAAAGTGACATTTGAATGAAAATACAGTCGAATAGGAATGGCAAATACATTTGATCAGGCTACCGACCCGGTGTGCCAAACAAGAGGCAATTTCCAAGTTGTAAGACGCTATTACCCTTCACCTCCTCCCTAATAAGTGCTCTTATCTTGCAAAATGCGTACGTTTTCATCTCACCACTGTGCTGGGCACCCAAGAAAACCCCCAATACCAAAATTGAAGCTTAAATCTCAAAAAATAGTCACTTCAAACTTTTTGCAAAATCTGTTCAATTTTGAAATGTTAACGCTCGTAATTTAAACACGTTTGCGATCGAGGATTTCTCCGTTTGTGTAATTGCTTCATATGTAAAAACGAGTCGATGACCATAGTATCGATATGAAGTCAGAGTAACACCTCGCAAACTTCCCTAGTAAGTATCTCTTGAAAGGTAGATCGATTTGACACAGTCCTTAATACTCAAGTTCTAAGCGATGAATATGGCAACTAAGGGCAATTTTTCTTCAATTTCGTTGCTACATCCTTTCTAGACTCCAGATTAACGGGAGCACCGTCTGCCAAAAACCCAACATGTTTATTACTATAATTTTCGATTCCGAGCTCTGCAAAAATCTGTTATGGAATTTAGAACTCCTGCAGCGGAACTATGGGGAAATTCAGCTATTTTCAAGTACTTTAATTCCACCTTGCAACTTTCACTATCTACATAAATCAAAAAAATAATTTCTCTTTCAGTTTTACTAACGTCTGTGGACACATCACAACAAATAGTAAAATAAATAAATAAATAAAATAACATTTGCCAAGCTACCTTTTAGGTTATTCATGTCTTCTGCGATACAAGAAGTAAATTCTTCGCATTTATTCACGTTGAGGTATCACCTAAATCAGCACCATGCAGTTTTTCAAGTTGTATCAGCTTGGAAAATTTATTAAATGCCATCTCTTCTTGTGCTAAGAGGTACGTAATGTCAGTAAGTTTCTCTATGCGTTTCAATCTTACATCACTTACGGATGCTATAGCTCACCCTACTGGAGTCTTAGAAAAAAAAATCTTGAAATGTTTTTGGTTTCTTGGCGTTATTTACTGAAATAGCTGCATTTCAGATTTTGAGTGTTTCACGCAATTATCTTCTTTAGTGCACTATCCGTAATGCCGTCAATAAATGAAAAATTACGGATACCACGAAGAAAGTTGTCATTCTTGCGACACAGATCACAATAAACCATTTTCATTTCCATCTCGTAATTCACACTTTAACCAAACACCGCGCGAATCCAAATCGGTTTTCCAGTTCTTAAAAGTACTATATCGAACACTGATACTGTTTTTCGCCTTTCTCACAAGGATGAAAACAACAGCTGAGACCAGTAATTCGGAAAGATCTACACCAACAAAAAATTACTGCCTCTATGAGATGATGGGGCCCTGTACTCCCGCACTTCGAAACAAAATACGCTTCCTCGACTCAAAGAACAAGAACTGTGTCACTACTAAACTCAAAGCGAAAATGACTTCGAATTGGAAATCTGCAATTAATTTCGGGAAGAAGCTATAGGGGAATTTCAGAGTTTACTGCTTTTCTTTGGATTCCCCGCTCATTGTTGGACAAACTTTATATCTTATTATACTATAAGTTTAGCAAAATGAGAATTTTACCACAGCGGCAAATTCAACAATTGCAACGCATTGGCTGTTCTTTCTTCAGGCACGCACACACACACAAAGAGCCAGAGAGTGAGTGAGTCTCTCTCTCTCTCTCTCTCTCTCTCTCTCTCTCTATATATATATATATATATATATATATATATATATATATATATATATATATATATATATATATATATATAGGGTGTTTCAAAACAACACCGACAACGTTTGGGAGGTGATTCCTCACACCGAGATAGGACGAAAAATATTGACCTATCTGGGTGCACAAATGCTTCCTTTCGGAGTTACAGGCTGCCGAAAACATGAAACAATGAACTTTAAAGATCCATAGCTCCAAAACTATGGGACCTATTGTAGTCGGGTCAATGCTTTACTTAGGAAGTAATATATGCGCTATCCAAAAATACATGTTTCAGAATTCTAAGGCACTCACGCAATAATTTTTATATAGGGAGTTTGGCTACGAGCATATAATTTGAAGTACTCACCAACTACCTCTATAAAAATTGTGGAAGCACACACGGTAGGTCCCATAGTTTTGGAGCTATGGACCTTTAAATGTCAATTGTTCATGTTTTCGGCAGCTTATAATTCCGAAAGGAAGCGTTTGTGCACCCAAGTTGGTCTATACTGTAGCGGCCGACCTGAGGCGCCTTCGGGCCGACCTAATTTTTTGCTTTTCTTACTGTTATTAAATTCATAATTACTCTTTAAAAACCTTTTAATTGCTTTATTGCCATGTAATTATTGCAGGTATTAGTCAATGTTAAATTTCTCTCTTTATATTTTGTTCTTTCTGTGGAATAACTAAGCCAGAAGAATACTTAAAGTTAGCTGTTGTTTCGTAAGAGGAAACTCATATCTTTTTCTCCCCTCTTTGCATCTTGAGAAACAGATCTGAATTGGTAACCTATAACCTTCGATTCGCTGCACGTGCAAGGGAATATCTAACCCTTGTGTCTTATCTGAGAGTCTGATGTTATTTTCTGAATACTCTCATTGTCCTCTGTTTAAGCCCAGATGTTCTCAAAAACATGGTAGACGTATAATTAACATTTTGGCGCCGAAATTGACACTTCGAAAATACTAAATATGTCTATTTTGACACCGTATAAAATAAGTGTCTTGGGAACACTTGTATTTTTGGTATCATTGTGAAACTATTAAGAAACCTGTAAAATCCGGATAAAGCCTGATTTTCTTTGTAATATCAAATTAACCTTTGACTTTTAATTTGGATATTATGTACTAGATGACGCTAAAGCCTTATACTGTTTGTAATAACGCGCATGCGTGACTATTCTAGTTAACACCCTAAATAGTCGTTTAGATTATCAATACCCAATCTAAACGTAAAGACTAATTTCATTGCACACGAGTATCCGCCCTTTTGGAAAGATACCACCCTACTATACTCCCACGTACGTAACGTGTGAATAAACTCCCTGAATACAAAATAGCTGTACAAGCTGTTCTCAGGGGGAAATCATTGAGTGTCTACGAGGCACGAGCTTCGTGCTCGTCGCCGGGGGCTCCGGCCCACTCTTCGGGCTCAGGCTTCTGCCCTTCGCCCGCCGGACTTGCGTTTCTTCTCTGACTTTGTTAGAGTCATAGAGAGAAGAACTTAGTGCATTATCAGAGGGTGTTATTACACTGTATTAGTGGAGAACTCCGTCATCTCCGTTCTCCTACCAAGGACCATCTCTGTTTTCATTTCGTGTGTGCAATACGGCAAGAACTTTGTTACTGTGTTGACTTTGTTTCTAGTAAGTTTACTACTACTACATGCAGGCAGTCGTAATTCGATCTCTTCATTGAACTGCCCTTATTTCTCTTTTATCATTGGTCATATTCTGACCCCTCTCAAGTTTCACGCATACGCCACTAGACTGATGCGTCATCTAAAATTACCTCTGATGTATCACAACTTATTGCTTATCAACTCTTCTGCGCTGTACAAAAGCAACTTACAATAAAATTCATACTACTTCTAACTCGGCGTTCCAGTCATTTAAAACGCCCATCTAAAGTTTTCAAAGTACGACCTCACCTACTCATATTCTCTCAGAAAGTACCTCCGAAGAAGCCGTTCGTCGAAGTCATTATTATCACATCTCTTTCGTTCTCTGGTTCCTACGTGAACCACTACACCAGTCACGCCTGTTGAGGACCGAACTCTTTATCCTCTGTGAAGTGGGAAGTTGAGTGAACCATCACCCTTCTGTGTGTGTTCTGCGACTCCAGTACTATTCCTGCATTCGCCGTGAGAATTCCGATTGGAGAAAGAACTTCACTCTCCGTAGGAAGTGGAAGCATCTTGTTGGTTTTACCGCTCGAACCAATACCGACATCTTCTGGGAATTCTTGGTCGCAGCGAACATCTTGTTACCACGCTAAGCTCAACTGGACTTATACAGGACTCGACGATATCTCCAGAGGCCACTTGGAACTCTTTCATCTGTGTAGGTGTTCAATTGCGAGGTGAGTGATTTAAATTGTTTTAGTGATCTTAATTGTGCATCTTGATTCCTCGCATCGACTCAGAATCACGTCTACTTCTTTGCACCCAATAGCCGATATCAGCGTTTGTGTAAAGTGATTCTACAACTAAGGTTGTTAGCGATAACTATCTCTTCCATTTTATTGTTTTATCGATTAAATTGTTATTAGGCTGAATTATTTAAGTATAGCCAAGCCTGACCTTGTCTTGTGAAGTTTTATGTATTTGAGGTCCATTAAGTGTGTTAATAATCCTGTCTCCATTGCATTAGCTTTATTTTTAAATTCATTGTTGTATAATACGTGCCTAATTATTAAGTTGTCGTCCCGCTACAAATATTTATTTCTTTGCACGAGTCCTAGTTGTCTATTATTTTGGTGTGCTAATTAATCTCGTGGTTGTGTGGGCTTCACGTTAACTAGTGACCCCCCTTTGGAGCCGCCACTGCCCTAAAGTGCTGGCAATTACCTGCGGGACATTCACGGATCAAGGCTCCTTTATAATTTCGTAAACTCGTGCTTGAATTTTGTAATTAATTATTGTCATACATAGGCACTCATCCTGTTCTCTCTCTCCCTATCAAATCACCTTGCCGACAGCCTTGTTAGTCGGACATTGTTTGAACAGGACGGACCTCCTCCTTACCGTACTAATAAATTGCCAAGCCCCACAGACTGCTCAGCTCCATTACATTTTAATGTCAGGCAACCCTCTAAGTCAGAGATATTCTTGAGACCTTCCGTGGTCCTTTATTAATTATTCTGTTAGTTTGATTTCGGCTACCTTTGGTAGAGATATTGTCGCTAATAATCTCTTTTTATGTTCGTGACCTGTGGTGGGACTCCCTCACCAGTGGCCGCAAAAGTTCTGATCGCCTCCTGCCACCGGCCCCGACATAAATTTGGTGTTTCAGCGGTGAGATTCGATCATTAGCTCGTCATCTAATAATGTGTTAATTGGTATTGGTTTATATAATCCTATGTTGCTTTTGTAAATGACAAAGCAGGAGTTATTTATATTATTACTTTCATTTGTGTTAAGTAGTTTGCTTAGGGTCACATTTATATTCTAAATGAGTTTCGTATAATTTAATGCTCAATTGTGTGAGTTGAAATGATAGGTTTCCTATTAATTTGCTTGAAATTTAAATCTAAAAGTAAACATTTTGTGTTGATATGTTGCGTTGGGCAAATGCCCCCTTCTACCCTGAAAGCTTAACTATCATTTTGCTTGTTCTAGAGAAGTCAATGAGGGAAGGAAAAAGAAACAGTCCATATATCAAAAGAATAGTTCGTTCCTTTTTCTTCAACACAGAGAGAAAACATCTGTTCTCTGTTAGTTTCCCCAGCTGGGCAAAACAAAACAAAAAGAAAAAGAAAAAGAAAGAGCGAAAAAAAAAGGAAGTGTGTTGGTTAGCGTTCCTCGGTTGTGTAATGCATTAGTATTCAAAAAAAAACTGTAGGGAAAAATATCAACACAATACCTTGAGAAGGTTTATGGCGCCAAATGCGGGACGGATACTTTCTTCTTCACCTATCGAGATGAAAGCTATTCCGTTCTGTATTCAAAGCTTCTCAACGTATTCTGAGTTCGATTCTTGCAATGGATTTTCGCGAGATTCATTTCAAGAATCATCAGTCGCAAGGCTGGTGTAGGAACTCCAAGTATTCAAATTCTGCTTGTGTAATTAATGAACAAGTCAGTCAAAACAAACATCATTGAAATTTTGAAATTTATTTTGAAATTTTCATTCTGTGAGTCCTTATACTCACGCGTTGTTAGTTCTTTGATTGTGGGTAAATTCTTGATCTTTCCCCGACTGGCTTCTCAGCGTTAGTGGTAAATTAGATATTATGTTAGGTGCTAAAGAGATTCCTTACACGAACTATGCGAACTAAAGCCTTAATATGTTTCGTTTCTCAGTAAAAGTTCATAATGAGATTCATTATTGCGATTTTGAAGTTTCAAATTATTTTAAAAATCTTCTTGGAGGCCAATTTAATTTTATTGTTTATGAATGGACGTGCTTTTGTTAATTATGAGAGAATTAAGTATACCAAGATTGAAAGTTTAAAAGGGCAATAAATTCAGTTTAGTAATTTGTTTTAAGTAGAGACCATTCTTAATAAGTTGTTGTAATATTAAGCCTAACTCGTTATTTTATTATTTTAAGTCGTGTTTGAATAAAGACAACACTAATGTGGGACACCCCTGACGTATAGTACCCTGTATTCTAAGACCGCGAAGTCCCTTGTATTTTGATTGAATGATAAGAGCGTAAATTATTAGGATATGCGTTATTGCTTTTTGAAGTCCATGGCATCAAAGTTTTGTAATTTTAATAAAGCTCTTGTAAATTTTAATTGCCAGTGTAAGGCTGTTTTATTAAGGAAGAAATACGTGAACTTAATGTAGTAGAAAGACTAATCCTAACAATTCCGTTTGTGTTTAGCTATTGTTATTAATTAAGGAGACGTTTAAATAATTTATTAGTAGACATTATTAATCAATGAATCTTTTCTTATTCATTATGTTAGAAGTTGAATTATCTATAAATTTATTACTTTCCGGTCACAATAAATTCGACCGTAGTCATTGTGTTAATAATTTCATTTGTTCAGGACGTAAAACCGTGCTCTGTAGTATTGTTATTAATTTTGCTATTCCTTGCCGAGCGCTAATGCCTCGAGTTGTGTAATTATTTTGTAAATTTTAGCGAGCTATCTAATTTTGGAACGTATCGTTGGGAGACACCCTGTCAGAAAATATTGAGACAGTGAACATACCTCTCCCTTGTTCCAGCAGTAATTCATGGAGTCTAGATTAGGTTAGGATGTGTCAATTCCCTTTCCTAAAAGGAGTACCAATTCCATCAAACGTGATAATTAACTATAATTATCAGCCCCAAAGCGTACATTGGTCGTTCAGAGAATTGCCACCTGTTTCTATCGCTTGTATTAGCTGAGAATTGTGCAATCTCTGATGTTTATACTCCGTTGAATCGATCTTATTGTACCAATTCCATCAAACGTGATAATTAACTATAATTATCAGCCCCAAAGCGTACATTGGTCGTTCAGAGAATTGCCGCTTGTTTCTATCGCTTGTATTAGCTGAGAATCGCGCAATCTCTAATGTTGATCCTCTGTTATATCGACCTTATTGTATAATGGTGCGTCCGCGTAATTGTAAGGATGTTAAGCCGGATCTTTGAGAAGGCTTACCCCCTTAAAGGTACGGGACCCTCCTATTACATCCCAGGTCGCTATGGACCCCCTAGGTCCCGCAGCTGTTTATTATCGTTCAGTTTACTAACGAACGGCCAGAGAATGTTTGGTTCTTTCGGAAGGAAGCCCAGTGTTTCGTTCGAAAGACACCCTATTGTGTCAAAGTTTTAATTATGTGCTTTTCGAGATGGTAATGATAAGTATGGAAGCTAATGTTGCATTTAAATGGTCATAAATGTTCTTGCTCGCGAGTGCCTAATCTAATCAAAGGTGCGTTTGTGTAGACCTAATCCTTTTGAGCACTCTTGCTCCCTAATGAGACCAAGCACGAGCCCTTAAGAAAATCTAAGGTTGTCCGAAGAGATAATTAAATTCGCTTGTCCAATGTATCAAGTATTGTTATGTTTTCTAGCTTCCGAGTAAATTAGTGATGTTATAATATCATGAGTAAAAGAAATGCTTTCGCAAGTCCAGGAATCGAGTTATTTTCTAGAATAAAATTCTTATCGGGCCTAAATGTCAAATACAGCCGCCCTGTTTAGTAAATAAGTGCCTTATTGATCACTTTGTAATTGCATATAAACTCTTTCTTGTCTCCTATTTGAAATGATAAATCGTTCTTTTGTGCGTATAGATATCCCAAAAGGTCTCTAAAATGTAAATACGCGGTTAAATTCCTCAAAGTTAAAATTATGAATAAATGTGAAGTAAATGTAAGTCCCAGGGTCATATGAGTTAATATTAGAAGATAGGCTAAAAGTAATCTTTATTATACCTCTCTTGCCTCCTGCCGTCCGAGTGCCAACTTAATTTGTATCTAAGAGTCGACATCATGTCTCCTGTAAGGAATTCTCGTTGAATTGTATTAATTGTTCTTAAATGTATTTAAGTAATTATAGTCTATTCCCGTTCGATTGTATTTCTATAAGATTGTGGCACATTCTATTTTTATCATTTGGATATATTGATTATTGTATTTACTAGGAATAGACATTTTAAGCTGTAATTCTAATAATATTCTAACGTGAATATACATTATAATAAATATGATAATGGCATTTGATATATTATGCGTTATAATGCCTATGATAACTGTATTTTGATATCTACTATATGTTATAATTAATATGAATTTTGGTGAACATCCAGGTTGAAATTAAGACCTACCAATTGAATGATATCAATATTTTACTGTAAAAGGTAGTTGTTATCATAGTAAGGCAATAAGATAATTGCCTGAAGTTATATTTAAATTCATTGTTAATTTCTAAACGTCAGTACTTCAATTATATTGGTTCCTTTGTTAATAAAATGACGTAAAAGCGAAGTACCTCTGTGCGAAGAGTACAATTAAATATATGTTGATTTAAAATTCTATATTGTAACTCTACCTCTCTTATCGATTAATTATTTGTAGCAGTTCATTTTATAAATTAAGACGATTTATTTGATTAAGTTTATTAAGCGTCTGTTCAACTGCGTTGATTAATTATTTGTGGTAGTTCATTCTATAAATTGAGATGATTTATTTGATTGATTTTGTTAAGCGTCTGTTCAACTGCGTGACAATAGTCACTAAACAATAATATTGAACCACGCGTTAATTGGCATATTGTTAAATGAAAATGTTGAAAGTTTAGACAATAATTGATCTGTATATTGGTCGTTTGCGTCATATTATAATTCAGGTATTTTAGACGTAACTATAAAATTGCCATTTAGTCTATGAACACCCTGTATTGAGCCGTGTTCCATATAAATGCTCGTTAAAAAAGGGTTCATTTTGAAACATTCATACGCTGTCCCGTACTGAATTCTAATTGTTTAAGGGATGAATGTTATAAAGTGTTTAAAATATATATATATATATATGTTCTAGTTATCCCTTTCGCGCTAAAAGAAATCAGCCTTCATTTCATTCGAAAGCTTGTATGAAACATAGAAATTCTTCTTTTGGCCGTTCTCTGTTTAAAGAAAAACCAGACCCTTACCAGACAGGGCTGTAGTATAATTTCTTTTTCTTCACACCACCCTGACCTCAGCGTGGAGTGTAGTAGCAAAAAAAAAAAAAAAAAAAAAAAGAATAGAAAACATCTGAGCGTCAATTCCCAACTACCCTCCGGTAGTGGATAACCTTCGACCTCAGGGAGTCCCAGTAACCCAATTTTGGTAAAGACTAGAAGAACATAAAAACAAACTGGCTCTCTTTCTTATCGTATATTTAATGGTTTGTTTTGACAATTTTGGAGTAAGTGATAAAGTGTAAATTTTTAATTAATGTATCCAAAAACAAAACGTAGAGAAAAAGAAAATTTACATATAGTAATAATAATAATAATAATAATAAAAATCATGAATTAAATACTTCATTAACTAATGTAGTTATACTCTGTATACGGTAGTCTTGCGATTCTATGTAGTGTTTATAATCTCTAGAATTTTTAGGTAGTTGATTCTTGTACTTGTAATAATATAGAAGTCATTCAAATCTTTTGTTAAATTTAGTAATTCTATATATATACCTAGTGGAAATTTCGTTTAGGAAATGTGCAGTTCCTTGAATGTCTAGAGAAGTCAAGGATACAACTATCGTTAATGATTGCAAATTAGTAAAAAAAAAAATGCGTGTAAATATTTATTATCTATATATACTTCCTTTGTAGTTATAATTGATTTGTAAAGCATAATTGCATGTTACTTGGGTTTAATATCTAACTATATTATTTTAGTATGGGTCATCCATCTCCTTTACATATAGGTATATCCTTTGTATATATAGGAACTCGTATTATAATAATAATAACTAAAAAAACTGAGTAAAAAAATATTTTAAATGTGTACTGTACATAATTGAAGTCATTTATGTTATCCCTCGCTATAGTGTTTTAATAGGTATAGTGTATTTATACGAAATCAGGTTGTATTGGCCTTGTTAGTCTTTGTATATTTTTATAGACAAAGCTTAGTTTTGTAAATATGTAGGAACAAATCGTACCAACTAGGGAATTCTCTGTATTATACGTATATAACCATTGATAGAGCCATGTAGTAATTTCTTAAATTTGTGATTCACTCACAATCGAGATTTTATATCTAAATAATTGGTAGTCTAATGATAACTTTGTTTATTAACGTAGTTTAATAATAATTTTGGGTTTTCATATTTAATTCTAGTTATAGGTGTATATATATAAACATTTCTTTAACTTTTAATTGTTTGGGTATGACCTAGGTATTAGACCTTTAGATAATCGTATATCTTCTTATATACACAAAAATATATATTTAAGCTATTTTGGGATTTTAACGAGTACTTCTGTACTACTGATATCACTACTTCTGTGTCATTATTTAATTATGGTGTTACCTAATACTATATAATTATTTCAATGGGTTTTTACTTTATGGATTTAAGTACTTCGATTATTTAGCTATAATTGTGTATAAAATAATATTCGCTGGTATAAGCAACAAAAAAATGTTTTACCTTTATGAACTTTACTTAAAGAATTAGTAAGTGTTGCCAACTAGGACTAAGAAATTTTAATTGAATATATCTATGTATGAGTATTAAGCAGTGTTGCCAATCCTAAAGGTTAAAAAGTGTTGCCAACTCTAAAGTTTAAAACAATATTGCCACTTAATTTTTTTTTAAAAAATTTAAGCCCAAGTAGTCAAAAAAAAATATTCCTCCGTTCCCTCGTCTATTTTTTTTATTTTACGCGGGAGGACTGTAGCGGCCGACCTGAGGCGCCTTCGGGCCGACCTAATTTTTTGCTTTTCTTACTGTTATTAAATTCATAATTACTCTTTAAAAACCTTTTAATTGCTTTATTGCCATGTAATTATTGCAGGTATTAGTCAATGTTAAATTTCTCTCTTTATATTTTGTTCTTTCTGTGGAATAACTAAGCCAGAAGAATACTTAAAGTTAGCTGTTGTTTCGTAAGAGGAAACTCATATCTTTTTCTCCCCTCTTTGCATCTTGAGAAACAGATCTGAATTGGTAACCTATAACCTTCGATTCGCTGCACGTGCAAGGGAATATCTAACCCTTGTGTCTTATCTGAGAGTCTGATGTTATTTTCTGAATACTCTCATTGTCCTCTGTTTAAGCCCAGATGTTCTCAAAAACATGGTAGACGTATAATTAACATTTTGGCGCCGAAATTGACACTTCGAAAATACTAAATATGTCTATTTTGACACCGTATAAAAT
This sequence comes from Thermobia domestica, assembly GCF_964235325.1. Lineage (NCBI taxonomy): Eukaryota > Metazoa > Arthropoda > Insecta > Zygentoma > Lepismatidae > Thermobia > Thermobia domestica. The sequence continues at coordinate 141,762,679 of NC_137462.1, read as the reverse complement.
AAGTGTCTTGGGAACACTTGTATTTTTGGTATCATTGTGAAACTATTAAGAAACCTGTAAAATCCGGATAAAGCCTGATTTTCTTTGTAATATCAAATTAACCTTTGACTTTTAATTTGGATATTATGTACTAGATGACGCTAAAGCCTTATACTGTTTGTAATAACGCGCATGCGTGACTATTCTAGTTAACACCCTAAATAGTCGTTTAGATTATCAATACCCAATCTAAACGTAAAGACTAATTTCATTGCACACGAGTATCCGCCCTTTTGGAAAGATACCACCCTACTATACTCCCACGTACGTAACGTGTGAATAAACTCCCTGAATACAAAATAGCTGTACAAGCTGTTCTCAGGGGGAAATCATTGAGTGTCTACGAGGCACGAGCTTCGTGCTCGTCGCCGGGGGCTCCGGCCCACTCTTCGGGCTCAGGCTTCTGCCCTTCGCCCGCCGGACTTGCGTTTCTTCTCTGACTTTGTTAGAGTCATAGAGAGAAGAACTTAGTGCATTATCAGAGGGTGTTATTACACTGTATTAGTGGAGAACTCCGTCATCTCCGTTCTCCTACCAAGGACCATCTCTGTTTTCATTTCGTGTGTGCAATACGGCAAGAACTTTGTTACTGTGCTGACTTTGTTTCTAGTAAGTTTACTACTACTACATGCAGGCAGTCGTAATTCGATCTCTTCATTGAACTGCCCTTATTTCTCTTTTATCATTGGTCATATTCTGACCCCTCTCAAGTTTCACGCATACGCCACTAGACTGATGCGTCATCTAAAATTACCTCTGATGTATCACAACTTATTGCTTATCAACTCTTCTGCGCTGTACAAAAGCAACTTACAATAAAATTCATACTACTTCTAACTCGGCGTTCCAGTCATTTAAAACGCCCATCTAAAGTTTTCAAAGTACGACCTCACCTACTCATATTCTCTCAGAAAGTACCTCCGAAGAAGCCGTTCGTCGAAGTCATTATTATCACATCTCTTTCGTTCTCTGGTTCCTACGTGAACCACTACACCAGTCACGCCTGTTGAGGACCGAACTCTTTATCCTCTGTGAAGTGGGAAGTTGAGTGAACCATCACCCTTCTGTGTGTGTTCTGCGACTCCAGTACTATTCCTGCATTCGCCGTGAGAATTCCGATTGGAGAAAGAACTTCACTCTCCGTAGGAAGTGGAAGCATCTTGTTGGTTTTACCGCTCGAACCAATACCGACATCTTCTGGGAATTCTTGGTCGCAGCGAACATCTTGTTACCACGCTAAGCTCAACTGGACTTATACAGGACTCGACGATATCTCCAGAGGCCACTTGGAACTCTTTCATCTGTGTAGGTGTTCAATTGCGAGGTGAGTGATTTAAATTGTTTTAGTGATCTTAATTGTGCATCTTGATTCCTCGCATCGACTCAGAATCACGTCTACTTCTTTGCACCCAATAGCCGATATCAGCGTTTGTGTAAAGTGATTCTACAACTAAGGTTGTTAGCGATAACTATCTCTTCCATTTTATTGTTTTATCGATTAAATTGTTATTAGGCTGAATTATTTAAGTATAGCCAAGCCTGACCTTGTCTTGTGAAGTTTTATGTATTTGAGGTCCATTAAGTGTGTTAATAATCCTGTCTCCATTGCATTAGCTTTATTTTTAAATTCATTGTTGTATAATACGTGCCTAATTATTAAGTTGTCGTCCCGCTACAAATATTTATTTCTTTGCACGAGTCCTAGTTGTCTATTATTTTGGTGTGCTAATTAATCTCGTGGTTGTGTGGGCTTCACGTTAACTAGTGACCCCCCTTTGGAGCCGCCACTGCCCTAAAGTGCTGGCAATTACCTGCGGGACATTCACGGATCAAGGCTCCTTTATAATTTCGTAAACTCGTGCTTGAATTTTGTAATTAATTATTGTCATACATAGGCACTCATCCTGTTCTCTCTCTCCCTATCAAATCACCTTGCCGACAGCCTTGTTAGTCGGACATTGTTTGAACAGGACGGACCTCCTCCTTACCGTACTAATAAATTGCCAAGCCCCACAGACTGCTCAGCTCCATTACATTTTAATGTCAGGCAACCCTCTAAGTCAGAGATATTCTTGAGACCTTCCGTGGTCCTTTATTAATTATTCTGTTAGTTTGATTTCGGCTACCTTTGGTAGAGATATTGTCGCTAATAATCTCTTTTTATGTTCGTGACCTGTGGTGGGACTCCCTCACCAGTGGCCGCAAAAGTTCTGATCGCCTCCTGCCACCGGCCCCGACAATACTTTTCGTCTTATCTTGGTGTCAGGAATCATCTCTCAAACGTTGTTGTTGTTGTTTTCAAACACCCTGTAGATATATCGAGAGATATCCATTGGTCGGGATGTTTTTTTGAGTTAGGTTCGTGAAGTCTCGCGAGAAGAAATCTTGCATATACTGTAGGCTCGCTTTAACAAGGGGCGTAAAAGACATCCGCTATATCAGTACTTCAAACGAAAAGCGAAAAGAAGAGCTCCTTCCTGGCTAAGCGGTTAGTGTACGCGCCTTTGGCGTGGGAGACCCGGGTTCGATTCCCGGCGGGAGCTCATGTGGTTCGGATTCCACGTAATCAGTAGATCCACGTCTCATATAGCCTTCCTACTGAACGGGACGTTAAACTCAAAAGCGAAAAGAAAAGACAGAGAAAGATGATCATATTTTTCTGTATTTTTGACGCAGAATAATGCCGTTACTGTTTCAGTGATCTACTATATGCACTTCTGAGTTTTGTTAACCATATCCAAGACCCATTCATGCTACACTATATATTGGTTAGGTCCAATAGAGTTTGAACTTGTTTTCTTTGCTGCCAATGCGCCGTTTTTTCAAGGGACTTTTTTTTATTATTATTACACACCACTCAGAAACAAGGATACGATGACCCGAAACATGAGAAGTTCTGGAGGATGACCCATTAGCAACAAACTGACGAAGGGAAGACAGAGTGGAAAACTATTTTGTAACCCAAAGTCGAGGCATTTTTTCAATTTGTATTGCATTTCCACGTTTTTGCATCGCAAACTGCGATGCGATATCGCTTTAAAAAAATCGCATAACTACCTATATTACAGTTTTTGGTTTTTTCTACATATAGAATCGAAAACACTGGATAGTGCAAAAATATTCAAGCACTAAACACTGGATTAATTACTGATACATAAGCTATCACTCAACCACGTAAAATAAAAAGGCATTATTCTTGTTGATTCTCGGAACGTTGTAAATCCACGTCTTATATAGCCTCGCTACTCAGAAAAGGGACGCAAAACTTCCAACAAATAAATATTTGAAAAACACCCTTAATCATGGAGTAAATACTATCACCTCTACTCTTCCTTCAAGAAAAAGGATCTTTCTTCCTTTCCAAAGCTCAAGGCTATAATCCATAGGTAGGATTGTATTGTTGACCAAAACTTCTTATTCAGCATAATTTGTAGAACGCAATTCTTTGTTACACAACACTGGATTCAATCATTTAATCCATTCTGATTTTACTCCTTTAAAGTTATATTTGTTATATTACCCTTGTGGAAATGTTCGATCAATACAAAAAATAATCTCTACAGCCCTTTCATGCATTACAAGTTTTGCAATCGTGTTGCGCGACAAAAGTTTGAGCGACTTCAAACTCAAAGAGAATACATTATTTCTTTCACGACTGTTACCGCTGCAGCTTTGCAGCCATGTTTGGAAAATCCTGCTGTTGTGGTTTAGAAATCGTACCCCGTAAAAGTAGCGTAAACATTATCTACCTACAAGAAAAAAAAAAAGCACGATGTGTCATTGCCACACACTACACTGTAGCCGATTTTTAGTTAGTTTGGCTCAGGGAACAATACTATATGCCAATGTTTACAACACTTCCCGCTCGAAGTCCCAATCATTATTACTTTCTTAGTTAATAATCTCATAGTTGCATATTTAAAGAATAACAGAAATTCTCACATTAAAATTCTAGAAATAAGGTGTGAATGTGTTCAAAAGAACGAGAAAACTGGTTGCTATGTAATTCAAATAGTCAAAATTAATACATTGCCGTCCAATGTTACCCCACACGTTAGCATTGGAATGCGTTGTTGGGAGCGTTTTCTCCCTCTCGAGGAAACTAATGTAATAAAAACCTAAAATAGAGCATGGTCCACTCATGTACCAAAAATAATCAAAATCAGTTCAGCCGTCTCGTAGGAGTTGGCCGCCAAACATCCTTACATTTATTTATATTAATGTGGGAGAATTGTCCCCACATTAATATTCGGTTTGTGTGTAAAATCACGAATATGCGTGGGATTTGGATGCTGCACACTCAGGCAAATGGATTTCTTAGATCAGAAGATAGGTTGACATGTTTTCCATAATATATATATATATATCTCTCTCTCACTCACACACACACACAAAACAAACAAACAAACAAAGCTGTAACTTACACAAAAATCAAGAACCGACTACTTGAACAAAATTGCCTCTTATCAATATTCGGTTTTGGTGGTATAATCTACGTTTACCCATGTCTGGATGCTGTAAATAGCATGACAGGGGATGTATATGGCAAGAGAGAGTCACAAAAGAGGAATGCAAGGAAGTCATTGTGCGTTGTAACACGTAATATTGAATTGTGTTGAGCACCACGGGACCAAAACCAAAATATACAAGTTTCGATCATCAATAGCTGATGATCTATCACCATGCAAACAGTGCAAAAACGTTGAAACCGTTTAAATATTACGTCTGCCTAAGAGTATAGTTGGGGACATCGTGCGAAGATACAAAAATGAAGATCAAATAGAATCTATACCACAGAAAGGTAAGCCCCACAAATTGACTGGTGCTAAAGAATATGCTATTTTGCTGGAAAATAAGAAAAATCTCAGACTAAGTCCAGTAAATGTTGCAGCATACGTAAATTCTGAGTTTGGTAAGAATATGAGTGCAGAAACAGTGAGAAACGTACTGAGAAAAATTGGGTTACATAGAGTACCAAGGAAGAAACTTTTCATTACTGAAGTTAATAGTCTATAGAGGATTTGATTCGCACGTGAATATGTAAATAAACCAGCATTCGTGGACGAAAGTAAATAAGTTTTTGGATCAATTGGGCAGAATATGTATAAAGGATGAAAAGCAAGGAACTAGAGAGCAGTCATTTGAAGCCAACAGTGAAATATGGTAGGCGATTTACTGTATAGTGATGTGGGGGTGCATGTCGATAAATGTTGGGGAGAAAGACGGATGGGTCGCCATAGGGGAGGGGAGTTAAGCTTATAGATGGTGAGTGGGGTCACTATGCATATTCACATAATTTTTTTCGATCTTTCCAAAAAAAAAAAAAAAAAAAGTGCACAGATGTTGCACATAAAAGGTCCTTTATGGCTTAACAGGGCAATGATCCGAAGCACATACTACAGCAGAGTTAAAAATAAGATTAAAAGAAGGATGAAAATTTACGAACAAAGACACTAGGAATCTACTACAAAGCACACCGAGGCATCTGTGTACATTACTTAGGCAAAATGTTGCAAGTTGTCAAATATTGAAGTATAAAACCGATTAATGTGAAATTCTAGTTTCCGAAAATGACATTTTTTTTAAAGTTTTTTTTTTTTTTTTTTTTTAACGTTTAACGCAAGAAAGTTTAGTGTTTTGTGCATTACGGCCCAGGCTATTGTTTTGAATGCATGTCGGATGTTTATGTTTAATCATGTGTATGAGAGAGAGTGAATTTTCACTTTGGTACTAATCGAAATAGAAAGTGTAATTCGGTAGAATTATAGACGATCTGAACAGGTTCATCCATACTTGAGAGAGAGGGAGGGGGGTTAACATTCAAGGTAAAGGAAACCAGCGTTCAAAAGGATTGGATAGGAATACTGACAAAAAGTGGTTCTTAAGAGTTTACTTGTAACTGAACATTTACCTAAGAAATAGACAGATAAAATATACCTATATTCCTAATAGTTTAGGCCTATATGTCAGAGGGTCCCAGACTTTGATATAGACAGGGTGACTGAAAATTATGTTACCACTCAAATGGTAGCAATTTATTTATTATTCATCAAACAAGATAAAGAATTTACATGACCGTCTCAACCTGTTCGCCATCATGTTCAACACACAAAAAACAGCGATTAGCAGTAGTATTTAAAGCCCGTACACACACTTCGTGGAGAACGAATATGAAATTTCGTATCCGGTCTTTTAGGTCATCGATGTCGCTAACTTTCGTGCTACACACACGCTCCTTTACCCCGTAACCAGTAAAACATGTTTATAAAAGTTTTGCTTGGGACACGATGATAAACTTCCCTAATTGCAGATTAGGATAAAGTAAATGAAATTACCTCAGAGCAGTATATAGTGATACACTATCGACGTCCCAAATTGTCATTTTGAATCTACGCCATTTTAATATTCATGTATAGCCCATCAGAATACGCGTAATTCATGTAATAGAAATGAACGATAAGGGATTTGGATTTTTGATATTTTATTACAAAACTAATAATAATAATAATAATGACGTATGATGATGATGATGTATTGAATTGAGAGGTTGGGTTTAATTAGAATGATAACAAGAAATTAGCAATCCGCACATTGACTACTCGGTCAGGCTAGATTTTTGATAAATTGATTCTTATTACTGATTCAATAGAAATCAAATAACTTCAACTGAGAATAATGAAATTTAGTAGAAGGGATATGCCAATGCAAGGCTTGTGTGTGTATGGAAATGTTAAAAAACCTGAATTTTCTTTCCCTCAGTCTCAACTAAGAGTGAACATAAATAAGATTGCTTACTTACATAGAGTTTGGAAGCGGACCACAGATCAGGGAGGCTTGCAAATAGCGCTTTAATGATCACATTTATCACGCACTAAGATACTTCATAATTCCTTTTTGATAAGTTTGGATTTTAGCTTCGTAGCTCTGGCAATGCATTTCCTCTTCCTTTTCCTGAGGCTTTTGACGTGTTGCTTCAGTGGCGTGAAACAGGGAGCTACCCAGACTGCAGACGTCCTCAGTTCGTTCCCGGTTGTTGACAGTCTTCAAACCTCACTATTCGAGCTGGATACGGGACGAACATCGGCCGCTTAACATTTGTCCACGTCGTCTTCCAAAAAAACAGCGTTGTAGATAGACGTGTTACGATTTTCTTGACATTTGTCTTTGGCCAAACGCCGAGAACTAAGAAACTGATCAGACTGGACGTACGTGACACCTGATCTACTGGAATAACACTGCTCAAATTCACTTTCTAAACTTTTTTTTTTTTTTTTTTTTATATTACTTTCCATTTCCGTGTTTTTCATTTTCACTGCTAAGGAAAGTTCGCCGTTTCTGGAAATATCCGTGAAGTTGCTTGGCTTTTACTTTTTTCTGTTCAAAATAACCACATTCACTGATATTATTTTCCTGTTTTTGCCCCCCATGCAAAGTGATTGTTTTTAATAAAATTAAACACTTCCATTTCATTAATATTATTTTAATTTCGCCTATTTTGGCCTATTGCATATTACACCGGAAACCACAGAATTACAAAGTCGGGAAATTGTGGAGGCCAGCAGAGTGATCCACCACAACCAATCCATCGACTGGGAAAAATGTAGTCGAACCACGGATAAACAGTAAGGGCAGAACACTGTGGTGCGCCATCTTGTTGGAAACATACTATAAGTTGGATCTGTAGTTTCATCAATGTAGTTAATACTGCCGCAACTCGTTAAGTACACATCTGACGTTACTGTGGGGATATCAAAAAGTAGGGCTTAATCACTCCAGCGACCATCATTTCTCATCAAACATTCGCTTTAGGGGAGTCACCTTCAGGCTGCCGAATCAATCGAGGATTTTCATAGTCCTAGAAAATTCTTTTACATCACTTGACAAATCCATTTGTGTGAAATGTGGCTTCATCGCTAACCATTCAAATTGTTTTCCTGGATGTGTATTTCAGCTAAAAACTCTGACAGCATTGCACCATTGATAAAACTTGGTAGACCTGGGTATGATATGGTCGGATCCCAAGATGCGCCACACTATTATTTGGAGAATACCTGTACCGTCTGGTTGACTTTGAAGAATTCCCAATAGGGTCTGTTGCACAACAGCAACATTTAATTCACATCTTTCTGACCTTGGCGTCTTGAATTTCTTCGACAGTTGTAAGCTACCTTTCCAGTGTCCACAAACTCTTGATAAATGTGGCTAACTGTTAAAGAACGTGGCGAGTCACGGGCAAACCGCTGTGGAAACATTTGACAGACTAAATATGATAAACATATACTTCTACCAAGCTTGGTACATGCCTTCTTTGTTCCAATGTTAATCAGTCAGTTTTATGTAGCTTTAAAAACCAGAAAAGCATGGTGAGTCATGTTAAAGGAATAAACAACAGAAGATAATCTATGAAATCAATAAAACAGTCAGAGTTAAGCTAATGGATTAGAAAAGATCGGAATAATACATGTTTGGTATATGCTTAATAAATAAATATTTATACCATTTGAGTGGTAACAATTTTAACTCACCTTAAACTGTAGGTTCATGTCTCGTACAGCCTCGGTCCTGAAAGAGACGCTAAACTCATATCCAATCGAACCCATTTTTTGCTGCGAAATGAGGTAACATTACTACCATCGTTCTCGCTATTCAACGTTAAATGTTGCATTCATAAATGATACGTTTTAAACATAGCAACTTTTTTCATGCCAACACAACCACAAAAAACGTGTGTATAAAAGGGTCTTAATCGAAAATTCTATTTAGTAAATTAACTCTAAACTTTATATGTTCTTTCAAATTATAATATTTATTTGTTTTTCAGTTTTCAGAAAGAATATCGTAGTTTTCAAAAGCTGAGTAAGTTCTATGAACACAAATGTAATATAAGTGCAAATTGTAGATCAACTTATCTTCCTATATATATATATATATTAGGGATGGCCAAAATTTTCCGGAATCCGGAAATTTTGTTTTCCGGAATCGGAAAATTTACTTTCCGGAATTCGGAAAAATTCCGGATTTCGGAAAAATTCCGGAATTCAGAAAAATTCCGGAATTCGGAAAAATTCCGGATTTCGGAAAAATTCCGACGTTCGGAAAAAATCCGGAATTTAGAAAAAATCGGAATTTTTCCGAGATCCGGAATTTTTCCGATTTTACTTTCCGGATTCCGGAAAGTAAAAATTCTGGAATTATCCATCCTTAGCTAATAGCTGTTAAAAGAGAAACACAATAATGAATAGGCTATATATACTGTATTAATTTCTTGTAGTTGGATATGTCTTTATCATTTACGTAGACAATTGCTACTGCAGTTATTTACTACTTTATGAGAAAGGTCTTATTTTCACACACAAAAAAGTCGCCGGTATGTCTCAAACATTATCGCGTTCCCACCTGCAGCTGCTCCAAAGCACTGCAAACTACTTTCTAACCAGGCGAAAGGCAGTGAAGGAAAATAAATCTCAACAAATATTCTAATAACATTCGCTTATTGTCAACATACCTACAGTGAGCGCAGAAAGTGTTCGTACACCGTGCATACTTTATATTGAAAACAGCTAGCATGAGAACGGGAGGTGGAATATATATATATATATATATATATATATATATATATATATATATATATATATATATATATATATATATATATATATATATATATAACCAGAATTAAGACTACACATTCATACATTTTATTTCTATATACAAGAGAAAGGCCAAACAAACACAATCACTGTTTTGTTCAGAAGAAAAGAGAGAATTCCTTTTTTGTAAACGCAAAAAGTCACCGTACACTTATGCTTGAATTAATGCTTATAAAGTATATTACGTTATTTAATATTTTGTGGGATTACCCTGTGCGTTAATGATTGTCTGTAGTCTTCGTGGCATTGATTTCACCTGTAGTAGTTCGTAGTTCTGTAGCTTCGGGACTGATTATGTCCCATTCTTCTTGAATAGCTTTTCTTAGGCCTTCTTTAGTAGACAAGCTGTGCCTTCTGATTCCTGTCTCCAGAACAGATCATAGATGTTCTATGGGGTTCATGTCTGGGGATTGGGGAGGTGTGCGAAGCTGTTTCAAGGTATTATAGAGTCAGGGGCGGATCCAGAGGGGGGCGATCGCCCCCCCCCCCACAAGAGGAAACTCTTATTTTATATATAAATAAACCCATCCATAACAAGTTTGGAGCTCTTAAAAGTAGCAGTATTACCGCCGACCGCCCCCCCCCAGAAGTCCGTCCTGGATCCGCCCCTGGCAAACCTTGCAGACAGGCCTCGTTCAACAGTACAAACAATAATTGCGATGTATAATGTTTCTATCACTGTGCGAAACCATAAAAAAAAAAAATTAAAATAATAATAATAATAATAAAAAAAGAACTGGAAGACCAAGAGTGTTGAGTGAACAAGTTAAACGTTACATTATTAGGGAAAGAAAAAAGGTTCCAAAAAGTAGTGCTGTGCAATTGGCAACGGATCTGGAAACACGCAGTGTTAAAGTATCAGCCAGTACAGTGCGGAATATTTGCAGGGTATCATGGTCGGATAGCCAGGAAAATGTTCTGGGTGAACAAGACAAATCGTATAAAGAGACTAAAGTTTGAAAAAGAGTATAAAGATAAGGGATCAGGCTTCTTTCTGGAATAGGGTCATATTTTCGGACGAAAGTAAATTTAATTTTATCGAGTCAAATGGGAGGCGTATGGTATGGCGCAAGGTGAATACAGAGATGAATCCTCAAAATCTCGTCCCTAAAGTAAGACACGGAGGAGGAGCCGTGCTCGTCTGGGGTTGTATGAGTGCCTCAGGAGTGGGTCGTCTCCACCTTATCGATGGAGTGATGATCCACAAAGTGTATATTAACATATTAAAGGAATATCTCCATACTAGTGCGCAGAAGATGGTTCTTGAAAACAATTTATTGTTCAGCAAGACAACGACTCCAAACATACAGCGGAAAATACTCGATTGTGGCTACTCTATACAGGGGCGGATCCAGGACGGACTTCTGGGGAAGGGGCGGTCGGCAGTAATACTGCTACTTTTAAGAGCTCCAAACTTGTTATGGATGGGTTTATTTATATATAAAATAAGAAAGTTTCCTCTTGTGGGGGGGGGGGGCGATGGCCCCGATCGCCCCCCTCTGGATCTGCCCCTGAGGTTTGCTATCTTTCTCAAAGACTTACCCTTCTTATGCACTTTAATAATTACTTTTCTTGTCTCCTCATTTGTTTCTGTTCGGTTGCTTCCCATTTCGACAGCCCACCGTGCAGTTTTTTCACTCCTATTCACAACTAAACTCATTCTGTTACTCGTCATGCTATACAGAGGTGTATACTCAGGTGAACACTAGTGAACCCCAGTTGTGGTATCTTTGTTTCGTATTCGTACGTCAGGTGTACGATCACTTTTTGCGTCTACTCTATACATTTTCTACGGAATTTATTTACTTTCTGACCATTAAACTTGTCTTTGTGGTTCTTTATTGATATATTCATAAAGCTTAGTTTTCATTATTCATATTGTGTGTGTTATTACACTTCTTAAATTTTCTGTTCCTTTTTCGCAGGCATTCTCGTTTCAATAGCATAGGTGTACGAACACTTTCTGCGCTCATTGTATGTACAGTAAATACAAATTTATAATTTTTGACTTTACGAAGTATACAATGTAATTGTTCAATAATTAACATAAGCAGGCATTCATTAATTTATATTAATATAATAGTTAACAAAACTAATAAGCGGGTGATTGATGACTCAGTGGTAGAGTTTTCATCTATGGTATTCTAACCCAGGACATGTGGGTTTTCGATGGCTAATTTTGTGTTCGAAAGTTTTCCCGGTGGTACTCTTGGTTCCTTTTCTTATATTTGTTCCATCATCACTCATTAACGAATTAGGTTATCAAAACTCTATAGCCATATATTCATTCTGTCCGTCAGTGAAACAAACAGTCTCAAGAACTATCTGATGGATTACCATCAATTTTGGCCACGATGTACAGAGTCAATAGTTAAGAATCGAGTTCCCTGATGAATGTAATATTCAAACCGGAAGCGGTACAAATCAACCATTTCCGGTTTTAACGTTAATCATTATATAGTAAATATGGTAATAGATAGCGAGAAGCGGTTTCCAGTAATCGACATATATAACATTCATGTAGATAGAATGTTACCCAGTTTGTGCATCTGCTGAAAATAATGAGCTTAGGTATTTAGAGAGCATTTTCCGCTTTAGAAAATGTGTGCTTGGTAAAGAATGTAGAGAATTAGCTGAGTCAGGCACGTAGCTAGAATATGGTAATAGGAAGGGGGGGGGTCTGTCACGAAATACTGTGGTTATTTACCAGGGGCTCAATCATTCTAAACTATTTTATTGGCAATATATATTGGTTCGTTTAGCCAAGATTTCTAATGGGGGCATGTTATGAAATACTGTGGTTACACACCAGAGGCTCGACCAATCTAAATATTTTACTGACAACATACCCATATTGATTGGTTAGGACAATAAAATGAGGATATATTAGTAAGTATTTTAATGAGAAGCTATGAAGAAATCTCGAGTAAAAGAATATAAAAAAAGTATTGAAAAAGATATCGTCTTCCGAGGTCATTCGAACGGTGTCGAGAATTTTGCGTCTGGGAAATTTGCGCCCTACCTCAAGAACAGGGAAAATTGCGCCAGCGATGTACCTCCACCGGGAAGTTTGAGCCCTGCGAAATAAAAGAACCTACTGGAGCTTACGCATTTCCTCGGAGGGGCTGACATTACAGCATAAACAATCCTCCCCCCACAACCATGCCATTTGTGATTTATTTTCATTGTGGCTATATAAGGGGAGAATAAACTTCAATATAAGCCAAAAGAACACAACGGATCAACGCAATCACTGCTTCTTCCAGAGATGATTTTGGGGGAACACTGGCCTCCCCAGAGCTCTCAGAGTGCCCCCTCGGAGGAGACCAAAATAATACGTCTATAATATAATAATAAATAGAATAGTACCAGCAGTGACCCCCTCCGGAATACTAAATGTGCCCCCCGGAACATTTTTCCTGAAAGAACGACTGAACGCAATTGTGTGTTTGAAGTGTAATTCCAGCAAATAAACACACTGTACATAGTTTTCTTGATAATATTACTGAACTGATTTTACATTCACTTTACATTTTCTTTTCTATATTTTGTGTCCTGAAAAGCCAAACAACTCGCAAGGATTGTGAACAGAGATATCTGGGTAGAGCCAAACAGCCTTTTGTAGATTAAATTATACTCTTTGATTATATTAATAAATAATTATATATCAGTCATTTATACGTTTATTGTAAATTTTGTAGTATAATGAAAAATTGTATTTGTATGGATTACCCTTTAGTGAACTAAAATTGTATTTTTTTCATTTGTTCGGAATATTATAACGGATGGAGTAACTCACTGAGACGATGAGAGGCAAGCCTAGTTCAAGTGCGAGTGGAAGTTACTTTACACAATACAATAAGAAGTTGAATTGTAGGGCGCTAACATCCCAGTGCAAATATATAGCCGGCGCATTTTCCCCTCTTTTTGGGGTAGGGCGCAAACATCCCAGTGCAAATATATTGCGAGCGCATTTTTTCCTATTTTTGTGGTAGGCGCAAATTTTCCGGGCGCAAAATTCTCGCATTCAAGGAAAATATAATGTCCGTGAAGTTGACAAGCCACTTATGTCAGACTCCAATTTCGACTTTAAACGTCGCTAGTGCTACGTTAGTGTTCGATAGTGACGCAAATCGTTAGTACTCCAACTGCATGCCAACACGCCCACTTCTAAGAATCATCTCAAAAATGAGGTTAACCGTTAGAGCAAGTAAGTGCTCATTGGTGCCATTAACATTAACGTTAAAGCCTCCATCGTACGGCCCTTTGAGTAATAATAACACCACGTTTTTTGCTAGTCTCAATGCGTCCCTATATTCTCGCGAACATTCTGACGTGCCCAAGTTAGTTACTTTTTTTTTGGGGGGGGGGGAGGACTATTGTTTATCTGTTATTGTTTATTGTTAGTCTGCAGAGTAGTCCTTACATTAATATGCCATTGTCCTTGATAATCATTGCGTATTTACAAGCAATTTGTTATTACTGTTAGAAGATATCAAAAAACAACAGATAAAATCTACTACTTAACGGTTCATATTTTTCTTTTACAGTACATAAACGATTAATAATAATAATAATAATAATAATAATAATAATAAGACTATTCCAGCATAAAAGTTATCAATTGCATCACACTGGCAACAAGCGACGCATATTTTAACTTCATAAAAAATCGTTTCTCACGATTTTCTGGAAAACTACGTATGATAACATCTTCATTATGTCAAGTTGTTTATCTCAGTGTGATATATGTCTTACCTCTGGACAATATCACAGTAAAACAAAAATTAAATATTAGGAGTACATCGTACTTTTGGACTACATCTCATTAACCATGGGAAGATTGAGTAGTGTATACTTTAGGATGTAAGTTTCAGCTTAACTTGCATCATACATTCTTAGGATTACAAAAAGGAAATTTGTTCGTTTGCATTTGAACAAAATTCTTAGGATTACAAAAAGAAAAAATAATTTTTCCGAATTCCGGAATTTTCCCGAAATCCGGAATTTTTCCGAATTCCGGATTTTTTCTGAATTCCGGATTTTTCCGAAATCCGGAATTTTTCCGAATTCCGGATTTTTTCTGAATTCCGGATTTTTTCCGAAATCCGGAATTTTCCGATTTTACTTTCCGGATTCCGGAAAGTAAAAATTCCGGAATTGGCCATCCCTAATATATATATATATATATAAAATAACAAAAACAAATTTGTGATCTAAAATTTAAAACCGAAATTAAATAATCTGACTTCCGTAAAAAAAAATTCAATCTTGTAATATATATGTAAATAATTTATTCAAAACTACAAACAAAATTACAACATATTATTTACAAACCCATTTATTTAATTTCTTTTAAAAAAGTAACTGATTACATATGACAAACTGGGAAATTAATGAATCAATCCATTATATACATAACTTAACCATATGCAAATAATTTCAGTCTTATCGCCTTCTTTTTGTAAAAATATTCAAGTATTTGCCACGTGTCATTTCCTTCGATTCCTCTAGTCCCAACTGATATGCCACATCATGTAATTTTTTCACCTCTGCGATCAATCCAGCAGCTGTAAGGCTTCCAAATTCTGAAAGAAGAAAGAATTACTAAGCAAAGAATTCTTCTAAAAATTACAGTAATCTAAAGCTAATCACTGAAGTATCTTCAAGATAAAATGTTAGTAATTGCATTATATTTTACCCAACATGTACAAATATAAAATGGAACTATTTTATTTCGAGGTTGCGTATTCTATTCCTTATTGGAATGCTTCATCTAGGGCAATTCACGTAAAACTAACACATTTAATTAATTCCCACATGAATGACATGAACAAATTTCTGGGGGCCACGGTGGTTCAGTGGTAGAGATCTCACATCTGGAGTAGGATTTCTGATTCAATCACTGTTCCCGTCAATTGGGCGAGAGGGTTTTCTTAGATTCTACCATTTATCCCTCTTTGTTCATTCCACCATTTCATAAATCACAGTTTCCCTTAGCCTCAGAGCATAATCGTGCGTCATCAAAACAATGCACATAAAATGAAAAGTATCTGTGGCTGATTTGTAATGTCTGCAATTGGTTGTGCCCACCTGGCTCCTGAACACGCAACTGAACAGATCATTTTATGTTCCTTCCTTGATTATCCTGTCACCATCATAGATCTCCAGTGTAATGCTCTTCTTCAAATAGGAAATTATGCAATGTTTGATGGCACTTGGACTTTACTTTATCTTTCAAGTAAACCAAGAGGATATTGTCGTCGGGTGTGGCCAAATCTTGGAAATTACTCCGTCTTTAAAATAACACCTCGAAATCAGCTGTGTCATTCAGTTGCTCAACAAACTCCATGAAAATGCGTTAGTACTCTACAATGTCAACATCTCCCTCGAAAAATATTTAATCCAATAGTATCTGTGCAGATACTGTGCACCAAACTACTATATTCAATAGATGCATAGCTTCCTGACTAGTGTGTGGATTTTCGGTAGTTCGTATGCGTTGTGTGTGTGTGACGTAGGCACATAAATGGAACTAAGCATAATCTGCGAACAATAATTTTCAGTATGGCAAGATTTCTCACGATGCACTGAATCCAATGGTAGTATTTCACACACATTTCTCCTTATCTGGTTTCCTCCAACTGTTGGACAGCGGTTATCCTAAATATCTTTAAGTGAGCTTTTTATCACAGCTCACATGCACATACAGTACAAGTATTCATTCTCCTGAAGCAGACGCCTTAATGATTTTTAAGGTGATCGTTCAAGTGAAACCTTAACATCATCAGCAACCGCCGGCAATGAAGACGGGTGATGCTTGCTGCTTTCACTCGTAAGAGATCTAGTTGCTTCTAACTTGTGTGCTAACAGTACTGTGTTCATTTCACTGGAGGAGGGGAGAACGGAATGTGAACACCAATTTCCCTCTGATATGCCCTTTGTGTAACTGTAACTGAATTCGAAATCCAGTAATTCTTCACAAGGAAAAGTCGTTGCTGCAGCGTACACTGCACATTTACGTCTAATGAAACTGAGAGGAATAGCTACCACATTCGATGATTAAATGCGTGGTTCAAAACAAGACCTTGTAAATAGCGGGCAAACAATTGCAGTTGGCGTGCGCACCTAGAGCCATATCTTAGTAAAACACTTTTTACTGGGTTCCGATCTAGAGTTGTAAATAGAAAAATAATGATATGTCTTTTTTTTTTTAAAAAAAAGGACGTTTTTTTAAAAGTAAAATACAAGAGTCGTAGTTTTATTTCTAAAATATTTTTTTAGACATTTATGAAATAATGTATGTAAAAACAAACAAAAAAATAAAATGACGTTTAGGATGTATTTAGGTTAGTTTCTAATATAGATTTACACAATAAAGAGAAAACAGCAATGAAATTTGAACCTATGCTTCGTATTTTTCGTGTAACCAATTCAATGAACAAGTAACAGTATCACGTGTACACAATGTGAAGAAGTTTTGTTTGTATAGCATATCTCAATACTGAAACTGGAAGTGGTAGTATTTTTTTTAACACCTTCTGTTTTTCCAGACATTCGAGTGCAAATGTAATGTTCAAATGACGCTTAATTGATTGCAAAAAAACCACTTCTCGCTATATATTACTATTTTTATACCGGTACATAGCAACCAACATTAAACCGGAACCTGTCGAATTCTGCCACTTCCGGTTTGAATAGATGATTAAGAGAGAAGATAGTATCTATTCTTAAAATGCTAAATCGATTTCTTTCCCCTAAAAAAAGTTTCTCAGTCTTATCAATTTTGCTCTATGTAGATCAATATTGAAACCGAAAGTTGCTTTAAGTTAGCACCGTGATTAGTGATGTGAGGTGGAAAATTTTCCGTTCTAAAAAAATATCAGTAATCAAGTAACAATTCCTCAGCAATCATAAAATTGGTTGAATTCATGTATAGAAATGTTAAAAAGGGAAAGATCGTTTAAAGAATCTGAAAATTCTCATGGCTCAGACAATTTTCAGTACTATGTAGGAACAAGTTAAACAATTTTTCATTAGTCAGAAAATTTTCATCATTTTGAAGCAAAGAGTAAAATCTTTTTGTGAATCGGAAAGTTTTATTGCTCTGTAGAAACAAGTGAAAGGAATTTTCATAGATCGGAAAATTTTCATCACGATGTAGAAACAAGTGGAAAAAACTTTTCATAAGCCGGACAATTTTGGACATTATGTATAGTGATGTTAAATGGAAATTTTTCCACTATATTTAACTGTACATAGAGCTACAAAATTGAATTTCTGTAGAGGAAAGTTAGTCAGCAACAAATTATAATTTTCCAATTAGCTTTCGGGAACCGGAAAAGTTTCTAATATTTTAAGTTGGGAAGTAAAATTTTACACAGTGTTTCTCTCT
Source organism: Thermobia domestica (assembly GCF_964235325.1). Taxonomy (NCBI): domain Eukaryota; kingdom Metazoa; phylum Arthropoda; class Insecta; order Zygentoma; family Lepismatidae; genus Thermobia; species Thermobia domestica. Next base: position 141,744,595 of record NC_137462.1, on the reverse strand, counting down.
CCCTCTCTCTCTCTCTTCCTCTGCGAGCTCCTTCGTTGCTAAGCAGTTAGCATACGCGCCTTTAGCATGGAAGACCTGGCTTCGATTCCCAGCGGGAGCTCATGTAGTTCGGATTTCACGTTAATCAGTTTGTCCCGTCTTATATAGTCTCGCTGCTGAAAGGGACGTTAAACTCAAAATCAACTCAATTCAACTCCTATCTCTCTTTCTCTTTCTTTCTCTCTCTCTCTGTGTGTGTTTGTATGCAAAGTGCAGAGAACATACATCGAGTTCGTAGAGTACAAATATCCCATTCTATTATTTAAAATTTCAATATATTAAAAGTCATGAATATTTTCCGATTCATAAAAACATACTACACTTATTCCTATATCGTTGTTTAAGCTTGAAATTTATTGGTAATAAATATTGTCTTAAAAAGTTTCATGAAGTGAAAATCTAATGATTCTTCATTTCAAGAATGTTTCAAAAACTTCAATGCGTTCTTCCCTCAGAATCCACCTTTGATCTTACAATATTAGATTTCATCAGTTTAATTCGCATAAGACGGTTTTCTCATAGCTTTACTACTTTTATAGATTTACATACTGCAACATTTATAAATAAGTATATATAATATAAGTGCCTACTGTAAATTTTTGACTACCCAAAATTTGAGTTTAAGTAACTCATGAAAGCAAATACTGACCATTTTCTGGAAATAAACATTTATTTATTCATATATTCATTCAGAAGAGAAAGTGAAATATAACTAATAAGGAAGCTGATTTGTGTAGTCGTTCTTCCAATAAAATAATAAAAGAAACATAAAATGCTGCACTATTAGCGCTGCGTTCTAAAAGCAACAAGTAATTTCATTTTAATTTACAAAATAAAAACATATTTCTTTATATTATATATATATGTACTTGTTCTATCGAATCGTCATTATTTCTAATATATTTTTATACATAATAATGGTAGTTTTACAATACAAATATCTGCTCTAAGATGTTGTTCATACAAAATTCCAATATTGAAATTATGATTTACGAGTGTTAAACACGAATAAAATTATTTTTTCTTATTTTCTGTTACAAAAATAGTCTTCATAAGGAACTTTTATGTATTTATCTCATTACATAGGCAGGTCTACATGTGGAGAAATAGTGGAATTTTCTGTTTTTGAAATTGATAAATTCACAAAGGTTTCTTTTCAATTTCTTGTTACATTTTAAATATTGGAATGGGATATTTGTTCTCTACGAACTCGATGTACGTTCCCTGCGCGCGCGCGCACGCACACACACACACACACACACACACACACACACACACACACACACACACACAGAGAGAGAGAGAGAGAGAGAGAGAGAAACACTGTATATTTTTACTTCTCAACTTCAAATATTAGAAAATTTTCTGGTTTCCGAAAGCTAATTGGAAAATGACAATTTGTTGCTGTCTAACTTTCCTCCACAAGAATTGAATTTTATAGCTAAATGTGCAGTTAAATATAGCGGAAAATTTTCCACCAAACATCACTATACATAATATCCAAAATTGTCCGGATTATGAAAAATTTTTCCACTTGTTTCTACATCGTGTCAAAATTTTCCAATTCATGAAAATTTCTTTCACTTGTTTCTACAGAGCAATAACACTTTCCGATTCACAAAAAGTTGTTTCACTTTTTGCTTCAAAATGATGAAAATTTTTCGACTCATAAAAAGTTCTTCAATTTTTCCATACAAGACAGAAAATATTTCGATTCATGAAAATTTGTTGCACTTGTTTCTACATAGTACTGAAAATTGTCTGATCCATGAAAATTTTTCAGATTCTTTAAATGATCTTCACTTTTTAACATTTCTATACACGATTTCAATCAATTTAATGAATACTGAAGAACTGTTACTTGATCACTGATATTTGTTAAGAATGGAAAATTTTCCGGAAAAACATAGAAGAAAATTTTCCACCTCACATGACGGCTAAAGAACGATGTAGGAATAAGTGGAGTATGTTTTTATGAATCGGAAAATTTTCATCACTGACCGTGATAGAATGGAGTTAGCCTACAAAGGAAACTAAAATATAATCCTAGTTGGATTAATTAATATAGACACATTTAAATTATCTTAAGCAATCTTCTGAAGTTCCCGCTTGATGGCAGCTAATAAATAAGTGTTAAAGTAATGGGGCAATCAAACATATATTTTATAGAGATATATTCCTTGTGCTATGTAAAATTTCCGAAAATTTTGAACCCATTAAAAAAAATCTTTTGTTCGGAAATATTGGCAAAAACCGGAAAATATACTTTAAAAACTATTTCTTCGCCTGATGCTAGAGCCTTTTCTATTTCAAGTATGCCCTTGCTGACGTTGCTGTGGATGTGTGTTCCTCATACCTCCCTCGAAAGAGAACAGACAAGTTGCTGTGGCCGAGATCCTTCAATAGTTGGATGCGGAGAAGGTTCTTTCCCCCAAAGCAAAAGGGAGATTTCTTCAGAGGACGTCGGCGGGGTGAGGCCGAAGAATGTTTCTCATTCTTTGGAGGGCACACTTGAAATAGAAAGGCTCTAATTTTAAATCCCTCTATTATTTGTATATTTTTCGAATAACTCAAAAAGAGATATGATCTTATTTACACATACACCGCATAGGTAATTAAATTTCACCAGCGAGAAATATATTGCAGGGTTGAATATATGAAACTTCCGCTCGTTATTATTACAGACTAGCAGAATACCCGATCTTAGTACAGGGAGAATACGCTTCACTGGACATAAAGGTTACAAAATTGTCACCAATCAACTTATGAACCCCCAAAATTATGAATTCGACACTAATATCGGTCATTTTCAATTATCTTTGCATGTCACCATCCCCCTTAGGAGTACTAAGGGGGCTGAATTGAATTTAAACGGCTGTTCATTTCAGTGACCCCAAAACTATGGATTCAACCTAACAACGGCCATTTTCGATAATAATTATATATATATATAGGGTGAACGGTAACTACGTGGACAAACTTGGACGGGTGATAGTACGTCTAAAAAGAAGGAAAAAAAAGTTCTAGTGAACATGTGGGAAATTCCGTCTCGTTTAGAAGTGACAGAGTATCGAAAGAGTGGGAATATGAACTTCAGAGGCCAACAACTTAAAAACAATACATCGTAGAGAGTGCGGTTACAAAGTCACTTAGAGAGTCATACCTACGCTACTAAAATATGCATGTTTGAAAACGCAGCTACGTGTACGCACGGAATTAACAACGTGTGAATCTTCTTTCCTTTACAGCATGTCCGGAAATCCATCCGTTCCCTTGGGTAATCCCGTGCGCACGCATAGCTGCGCTTTCGACGAAAAATCACTTTTTTACATATCGAAAACGCAATAGTGACCAACTTTTTTATATATCGAAAACGCAATAGTGACGAAAAGTTGTCAATTGATATTAATAAAATACTGTAAAAATTTCGTCGCTGAAACCAAATATCTTACGGTGGTGAATCGCGCAAAAAAAAAAAAAAAAAAGTCTTTATAGGGTATGCAAACCCGCCGTAGACACCACTCTTTTGTGTTTCTACTGTAAATGAACAAGAGTATTACTTATATTTCTTAACTTAAACATATAAAATAAAAGGAATAAAAGGAGTTTATAAAATAAAAGGAATAATTTCTAGATGATTTTGGCAGATTTGGAACCATAAAATAGCCCATTTTAGCAAACCAAAGTATTGTATATGGTGTAATGTACTTGTGGTTTCATATAAGGTTCTAGCATTGAATTAACACGCCAATAAATGTGTTCATTGTTCATTATAATTTTTCCCTCAACACTTTTTCCTATAAAAATATTCTCATACTGCTTTATACAGCTTTCCTTCCTCCCCTGCGTAAGAATTCAATTTGGACTAGTCCAAGTAATAGTAGCAGTATTAAAAAGAAACAACGTTAGTATTCGATAACTTTGTTCGAGTGTGAAAGACGATCTTTTCAAGGTGTAAACATTGCATTTCAGTGTTTATTTCGTTGTATGTTGTTAGTAAGTGTATAAACAGTTTGTTTGTGTACTGTAAATGAAACTTTATGTAATGTGTGTGAGATCTGTATTTTATATCAATATTGAAACTCTAACCATGCCGAAAATAAGTATAAGATTAAGAACGACTTACGCCGTGTCTAGACATTCAGCTGAGCTTTCAGGTGTACCGTTGCTCATAAAATTAGGTGTAATGAAGCATTATTTTCGATTGGTAGAGCTTGAAAAGTGTGAGAAAGGGTATGATCCATCTGTTAAGAGGGTGGCGAGAGACGTTGCTCAGTGTGTGAAATCTGTTCAGGACAAGGCTTCCATCCCTACTGTGTCGTTAGAACGTATAATTCAACTTCTGCTTGCCCTGTACAAAAGGTATATACGAAGTTTGTCAAATCTAAGAAGAAAACAAAAACTTTTGCTAGTTTCCAGAAAAAATTAATATATTTAAACAAGATTACACGAAGTTCTTTGATATATGTTTCTGTAAATGTCACGAACTTTCCATGTGCTCATGTGAATTGAGAAAGAAAGTACCTAGGAAGGAGTGGACATTTCTGCAAGATCAGAGAACAATACGAGTAGGCAGAATAGAGGGAGTTGACTACGATGAGACTTTAAAACTAATCGTACGACTAAAACGAAATCACGAGAGACCACCCGCCAACAGTCTTCTTACATATCACGAACGAGTACTTCTAATGAACTCCAGACATCATCTTCTGATGGCGGTGAGTCAAGTGTTGATTACTTTGCGAAACAACAGGATATTAGAGAAAAAAAGAAGCAAGCAGCAACGATATGTTCTTAGACCTCTCATTATGCTGGCAGACCGATTTGGAACATCTGATCGTGTAACTGCTTTGATAGCAACAACAAAATTGCAATCTTTTGGAAAAAAATTATCCAAAGAATCAGAAAAATTTATCGAAGATGATTATAGACCGCTTAAAAATCCGGCCAGGAAGGGAAAAGATACAACAAAAGGAAGTGCTAATGGCCAAAGGAAAGGTTCTTAGAAGCTTGTACTTTGATGGTCTTAAAGATCAAACTCTATGCAGGAAAGAAACTGGAAGTCGCTGATTTTCAGTAAAAAGATACTCTACTTGTAAAGGTGGAGCTAAATATGCTTGACTAATGAGAACTTCTTCAAGATACATGCCACAAAAGGAACGGCAATTGGTTCAAGAAGTAGTTCAAAATAACTGTTATTTCGCACACCCGGAGAATATATTGCTTTCTATGGTTGACTATGAAAGACTTCACGTCGGAAAAGAGGCATGGGGAAAGATAGTCAACGCAAGGGAAAAGGCTAGGAACGAGAAGAGTAGAGATAATGACAGTAGTAACAGTAGGAAGACAAAACGAGGAAGGCCAGCTAAAGTAGACAATGAGTCACATGTAAAAAAAAAAAAAAAAAAAAAAAAAAAAAAAAAAAAACCGGAGCTCAATTTCAATGCAAACGATTACAGAGACCTTATTAACCTTATTAATTGGGAATCAGTTGAAGTGACGCATCCTCCAGCGTCGTCTTGTTTTACAACAAAGAACTTGAAATCTACAGTAATAACCGTGAACATCCAGGCGTAAAACGAGCCTTGAAATATTCTTGTCACATTAAGAGTACAGAACGCTGCGTGAAACTTGTAACAGAAGCATATGCAGCAGTTTGTGGCAAAGATGGTTTTATAAGATTTAAACTAAAATCCCGATTCGTAAACCCAAAAGTAGAAACAAAGGCAAACTATGCTATGCAAAGAACCAAAGATCTATTTTTGATCATACGTGAATGGATGGTAGGGTGGGCTTGGGAGGGACCCGACCTGCACCCATGTCCTCGTCGTGGGTCCTGTATTGTTTCACTGACACAAGCAGAGAGGTGCAGAAAAAAATATGTATTTTGTATTAAGTAGATTGTTATTTTGATCAAATTGGCTATTGTGTGATTCCAAATGTGTCTAAATCATGTAGAAAATATTTCTTAAATTTTATATATTACTTAAGTTAAGAAATGTAGGTAATACTTTTGTTCATTTTCCGTAGAAACACAAAAGATTGGTGTGTGCGGCGGGTTTGCATATCCTATAAAGACACAAAATCTTTGGCGATTCACCACCCGAAGATATTCGATCTCAGCTATGAAATTTTTACAGTATTCTATCAACATCAATTGACAACTTTTCCGCACTATTGCGTTTTAGATATATAAAAAAGTGATTTTTCGCTCCGCCCTAATATATATATATATATATATATATATACCCTCCCCAATTTGCAGAGCTGAATTTGGGTTTAAACGGCCGAAAGTATCACAGTTCATCTCAGCGACCCCGAAAACTATGGATTCGACACTGATATCGGTAATTTTCAATAATTTTTATATATATTTCTCCCTCCTCCAAGTTGCGGGGCTGAATTTGGATTTAAACGGAATAGGAAATGTCTATTCATCTCAGCGACCCCGAAAATTATGGATTCCACACTAATATTGGTCATCTTCGATATATCTTCCCCTTTTCTTCCCTCAAGTTGCATCTTCAAATTGAAATGATAAAAATCATCCCGAACCCCATATATGTTGAAAATTCGATTGAGGTCGGTCGGGTTGTTCATGAATTATTAAGTTACAAATATAGTCACTTTCATCTTTATATAAAATTTGTCGCACTAGAAAACAGATATTTGTTTTCATACAGGATTTTGTACATAAAGTTTATATAGAACTTTAATTGATTAATTGATTTTGAGTTTAATGTCCGTTTCAGCAGCGAGGCTATATGAGACGTGGACCTACTGATTAACGTGGAATCCGAACCACGTGGGCTCCCGCCGGGAATCGAACCCGGGTCTTCCACGCCAAAGGCGCGTATATAGAACTTTATATTAGAATATTATATAATACTAATTATACGTGTTTTAGTGCATGAGTATTAGTAAAATTTACCTACTGCTCTTTCTTTTAAGGAATAATTTGGTTAAAATTAACAAAACTTCACCAGATCAAAGAACATATTAAGAACTCAGTTTCATTCAAGAGACCTCAGTTGCAACAGAAACGCTTCTTGATGGTATGTAACTGTAGAAGTTCTGTAATTAATGCACATCCACGAATAAACGACTGAAAAGCACATAACGAAAATAAGTGTAGATTACTAATTTACAAGAATAATTGCAATAGTTTTATTTTCGAGAGCTTCTGTTGGGTTTTATGTATTTTAGTAACTTTTTGTTTAAGTTAGTTATTATTAAAACATAAGATCTGTTAACACTGAAAAGAAGGAAGTGTGTGTTCGATGGCGCTGTGCAAGGCCTCAACTGCGGGCTTGTGGTGGCACTGAATCATTTTTTGTGTAAAACTGAAGAAAATGTGTAACATCATTTCAAATACAGTCCACATTTTTTATATAATGACTTCTGTCATTTAGAACCTAAAACTAAAGTGAAACAGCTTCTTCCTCTTCTTTTCTTTTTATATTCGCAATAATGAAATTTGTCAACTTACATTTTCACCGTTCGAAAAAAAAATGGTTCAATTACTACTAAAATTTACCTAATACAAAGATTTTTTTATTTTTTTTCCAATTTTCCCAGAGAAACGAAAAAAAAACAAACAGTTTTTTACCAACAGGTTCAAAATTTCCGGAAATTTTACAACACTAGTTCTGAACATTTTCTTTGTCCACACTCCCGTCAGTTATATATTTATTTGTTTACTTCCTCAACGAAACCTTATGTCTTCTGACGAAGAGTACGTAAAAGTAATCGAAGCTTTGAAATTGTCTAGGTCAATCTCTTTTTAGACGCTTCTATTGCCCACATCTGGAGACGCCAGTGATGAACAGGAGAGCCATACGTTCTTGCCCTGCCAAATTGTGACATAACATACTTTTTTTTTTTATCGTTTTCTACTGTGACACCCTGTTCCCTAAGTTCGACAAAATTCATGAGATTAATTCACCTCATGATACCGATGCACCCGAATACTCCAAAAAGACTGGCTCGGTTGTAGGTTAGAAGCCCTCCTATTGAAGTTCGGCGAAGTTGTGAGACAAAGTAATCATACCTTTGTTTCAAATTTGAAAGAAAGTAGTCGTTCATACGTTTGGGTAATCGAATGAGTAGAGTATTTACATGTGCAAAATATATGAATTTAGCGTTGTAAATATTACGTGTAGGATCATGTGTAATACACATGTATTATTTGTAACATATTATAGTGTACACTCTAGCATCTCTAGTCCAAAAATCATGTGTTACAATTAAAAAAATATGTGAATCTGTCCGTTTATTAGAGTATCGCACGAAATGTGAAAACGTTAATTTATTAGAGGGTCGTAGGAGAGACGTTTTCCTTTATATGGTTGGTGCGAGTGAAATGTCTGCTTTGACAATGGTGAAAACACGTCAGCAATATAATCTAGGGATGGAATAAAGTCACACTTTTAACGTCACAAACTATGTACATGTTCAGCAAACAGGCTGGAATACTCAGATAACAGGTAAAAGCGAGTTATTGAATAGAGTAATATGAAAGTGCACTACGGAGAACACAGAATTGTGAGTGATTTTTCTTTACGACCTGAAAGTGGAATATTCTGCACCAGTGGCGTAGGGAAGGGGGGGGGCCCGGAGGGGCCGGGCCCCCCCCAAAGAGGTCCGACAATGTACTTTGGTACTTTGATGTTTGTAATTTTTTATATATTTTTATGTTTATATATTTTCTTGTTTGTAATTTTTCCATATGTACCTATAACAGCACTTGGGCCCCCCCCCAAACACACATCCTGGCTACGCTACTGTTCTGCACAGCAAAACATTAACAGTGTACTTGGGCCAGGAATAGCGAATGAATGCACCATTCCCCATTAAATTTCGTTCCGATGACACAGCATTGCAAAATGAGATCCGTGGGGAGCGACCGATATCCGATATCAAATTTATAAGAGCTCCTCAGGAATATCTCAGAAAAGTGTTCCTGCCATTACAGATGAGTTAGGCACACACCATGCAACTGTTCGTTCACAGGCTCCGTGCAATCGGTAAGGTGAAACAGTTGAACAAGTGGATGCTACATGAATTGACAATGGCCAACAAAAATCGACGTCTCGAGGTGTGCACTTCTGAGTGTAAGTAATAGCTGGTAAATTTTCCTACATCAGATTGTCACTTTTGATGAAAAATTGGATGTGCAACGACTTTCATAAACGGCCAAACCAATGGCTGATCAAAGTTTGGAATAGTTTTGAAAGATATTCATGATATGATTATGTTTTGGTATTTATTCAAGTCTTTCTCCGTCGAAGCGAAAATATCACTGCGGATCGTTACACTGCAAAAATATCACTGTGGATTCCGTGCTAATGATCATGGAATGCACAGCAACATTGTCTGCAAGTATCCAGAAATTGTCAAAAAATATAGTGTATGTTCCACGACAGAGTACGCGCAAAAGTCGCTCAAAGAACACTGCAGACTCTCAATGAACTGCAGCATGAAACACTTCCTAATCCACCGTATTCTCTGACGTCTCTCCCACTGACTACCATATTTTTCGGCATCTCGAGCACTTCTTGGGACGGAAGACTTTCGCTGATAATCGGGCGGTGCAATGTGCATTCTCCACATGAATGTCTAGACTTCTTTCGCCACGAAATCTAACCGTTGACTGAGCGATGTTGCAAGCGAGGAGTATTTTGATAAACTAGTCTCAGAAATTATATAATTAAATCTTCATATTTTTTCATATTTTGGACTTTTAATTTTTACATTCTCTTATATTTTACTTCATACTTTACTTCTCTCTAGTGATGAGCTGTTCATATAAAATTGTACATTCTGTGGATAAGTAGATTTATTTATGGTATCAGTGGCATTGCTTATTATAACGTTTTCATACTTCATGCGTGCACCACGTATAATATCTATTCTATATATTTTATCAATACTATCGACTTTGATACCTATTGAATGCGCCCACTGTTCTGCATTAAATGTTCTATAGAAATCATACCTAACCCCTTCTTTCTCTAGATGTATAAATAAATACGGTTAGTTATGCAACGTTCAAAATTTTATTTAGTCGAATATGGACACACGGAACACAACACAATCTTCGACCAAACCTTTTCTGTTATCGTCACAAATGTTCTCTATCTAAACCCACTTTTTTGTGCGTGATAGTGTTTATAGTTACTGCCACAATCGACTGGGGAAGTACACCATTTAAAATATTCATAAATATTCCAGATGAATGCCTCACGAATTACACAACTGTTGCTGTTGATATTGTTTTACAGCTTAGCTTTATTTTTGAGCACCGATGCTATAAGAAACGTGGATCTACAGCCCAACATGAGAAGCAAAACGACATGAGCTTAAACTGAAAAATTATACCAGGGTCCCTAGCACAGTAGGCTAAATATCATTTAACTATACTGGAGCTCTCAGAAACCCATTGTAGATGACGAAATAATCTGCAATAATTAAAACACGAAGAATATATAGATGCATCATATTAGAAGATTGAGACGTTGCGTTTGAAGTTCTGACTTCCATAACAAACAACTTAATTCTTACCAACTCTAACGTTCTTTTTAACTTTCTCTATGTATGATCTCAAAATTCACTACATACCATGTTTCCTGGGTACGTAGATCTTAAAACTTATCATGATTCTGAACGTACATATTACGTAGAAAGAAAAAGACAGAAAGAAATAAAAAGCTTCATATTATGAAATACTTACGATGCAATAAATTAATATCTTCATTATCCAAACCTTGAGCCCATGGCTGAGGAGAATCATTTGGTGTGTTTCCAAGAGAGGCGAATTCGGACACTCCAGGAACTGAAACACAATTTTTAGATTAAGACACGCTTTTTGTAGCATTATTAGGTACCCAAAAATAAAGTTATCAAATTTCTACGTGATAGTACTAAACGCGCTGCCTACACCTTTCGTTTCCAGCTACAAAAGAATATTTTGTATCCTTACGTAGCCTGCTTGTTGTTGTCATTACAATTATGTGAAAACGTCTGTGAAAGCAGATTAAAAGATCAAACCAAGAATCCCAATGTCACTTAGGTGTATGCTTTACGATTTACATTTGGAACAAACGTTACTGAAACAGGCAGAAGATATGTCTGGTATTCGGTAGGGATGTGATAAACAGACAGTATAACAGTGATTTGACAAGTTCAAAGATGGCTATGAATACTTATTATTTATTTTACTTAAAAAACAATTCTTTTATTTACACAACTGTGTCATCATTCTCAGCACAGGTTCTTTTTCCTAATTCCATGAAATACAAAATTCCAGCGATGTCAGAAAAATCTGACCTATAATACATAAGATTAGATTCATCATTAATACTATTTTGAAAAAACATATAACATTCCTTGTTCAAGTCAATCAGAGACGTCTTTTTATTAAAAAGTCCAAGATTGAAATGAACGCTCCTCCTACAAGCGAAAAAACAGTAAGAATTTCGAAGTAAAATTTCATTAATTACAAATCGCCAGCTTTTCAAGATACCGGTTAGTGCAAAGAAAAGTCTTACAGATACAAAGAGAATTTAATTAAAGACTACTGGAAGTACACAAATTATGGATACCGAAAAATGGCAATAAACGGTAATGTAGATCGTCAAACAATAGAAGTTTTCTAACGGCAATAACAATTTGTCAAAACGTATACAGTTGTATAAATAAAAGTGTGTTTTTGAGTAAGTAAAAAATTTTAGTAAATTTATTATGCATCCTATTGAATCAAGTAGCAATGGCTACGAGTCTCTTCAGTACGAACCACAATCCAGAAATTCACGAGCAACAGAGGAGTCATTGGTAATTGGGCCGATAAAGCTAAGAATGTAACATAAGAGAAAATATTCAATTGCAATGAAGAAATCAATCTCCAATAGCTCCAACTTGAGAAACGGTATACAGTGGGACGATGTGTTATTTACGATAACGCACCTCGCCGCAATCATTGGCTAGTACAACATGAACCCGATTTCAAACACCAAAATCACCAATCCATTAACAGAACGTTATGTTCTGTTTGATGGATACTCAGGATATCCTGCATTGCGAATTACTGCCACCTGGTCAGGTGGGTCAACGCAACACTGTACTCTATCAACTGATTGATTTGTATTTACGTCCTATATCACCAGATAGGCTATATAGCACAAGACCTACAATTTACAGTGGGACCTGGAAACTCCTAATCTCTCCTCGGAAAACGAACCCAGGACCTCGTGCACCAAAAGCACACTAGACTAATGAGGACGATTACTTGCAGCAATTGGAAATATATGTACAAAAAATTGAAAACCATGGAGCCAGTGCTTCTGAACTGCAGTTTAGGAATATGCGCACACACATTGCTAAGGTCACCCGTGGCATCATCACGACTTGGTTAGGAGACGCTAACGCATCATCATATTCCCAACACTGCAGCGTCTGATTACCATTTGTTTTACTTGAACCACCTGTGGAATGGGTTTGAATCTTTCAGGAGGTGACGTACTAGATTTCGTTAATTCATGTTCCGCTGAGTCCTACAACCGTAGAATTCATGGTCTGACTGAGAGTTGGAGACAATTGATTGCTACTGATAAGAACTATTATGTATTTTGCAAGTAGGCCTACTTCCATTCCATTATGTTAATCTTTTTCAGGATTTCCACTTTTTGAGGTAAATTTTCGACTTTCACTCAAACAGCTACTGCTCCCTTATTATTTATCGTAGGATCATGGTTCACACCTCGTTTTTTTCACGACAGAGTATATTTTCCAACGGTACCACTCGCTCGTCCATATTATACACCGAAATGGGAAAAAACAGAGATATTTTTCGAAAAATATTTCGAAATTTTTGCACTCCTCTGGCCCGGGCCTCGGTTCACGTAGGGATACGAATTAAAAAAAAAAAAGTTATGTAAATAATGTGTGTGCAAAATTTCAATCTTCTTGAAAACTAAGGTAAGTCTATATATACACAGGGTGTTAATGAACTATACCGACAAACTTTAAGAGGTGATTCCTTACATCAAAATAAGAGAAAAAGTTCATATGGACCTGTGGGGAAAAGTGCATAGTTTCAGAGCTAGGGCTGTCCAAAATCGCGAAAAAGCCAAATTTCAAGATGCCCTATTTCGAATTCGAGAAACTGTGGATGGTGGTCCTTATCAGCGTAAAGAAAGTCATGCATACGCAATCCAAAAATGCATATTTCATCAATGTTCTATGGGTGAATAGAGTATTCCATTCAGGGTGAAATTCTCAGACACGCTATCATCCGAATTTTGAGATATGCTCTGACTTTATGATAGGTCCTAAGTAGGCAAACGATAAGCCTTGATAGCAGTGAACACGGAATCCTTTTGCGCGATGTCAGAAGTATTAAGGATCGTCAGCAGCACGGTCTCTCGTACTCGGAAAAACGATGTTGCTGCAATGTTTTTTTTTTTTTTTCATGTTTATAAATGAAGAAAACGTAAAATATACCTTACGAAATACATCGCATCACACGTTATTTGGAACACAAAGGAACATGGAGCTACCAAATCCTAACACTTCCGACTTCCCTCCGAAGCACTGGATATCCATTGTTGTCACGGCTTACTTCCTTCCTACTTTAGATCCTCCTTGAAATCAGGGCATATCTGAAAACTCTATTGAGAGCATATCTGAGAATTACACTCTGTAGGGAATACTCTGTACACCTATTGCAAATTGACGAATTATGTAATTCTGAATCGTGTATGCGTGGCTTCCTTTACGCTAATAAGGATCACCATCCACAGTTTCTCGAATTCGAAATAAGGCCTCTTAAAATTTGGCTTTTTCGCGATTTTGGACAGCCCTAGCTGTGAAACCATGCACTTTTCGCCATAGGTCCATATGAACTTTTTCTCTTTTTTTGATGTGAGGAATTACCTCCTACAGGGTCAGTATAGTTCATTAACACCTTGTGTATGTATATATATATATATACTTCAAAAATATACTGCATCATTACTATTTGACCTAGAGTCATGTTTCAAACGCCATTTTTTAAGTATAACGAGCAGTTTCCAACGGTACCATTCACATGTCCGTATCATACATCTGAACAGGAAAATCGGGAAAAAACGGAAATTTTTCTGAAAAAATCACCCCCTTGAAACACTTGCGCCTCTCGGACCCAACCCTGGTTTCATGTAGAAATCTTAAAACCAAAGGTACACGCAATCCGTATGCGAAATTTCAATCTGATATCTTGAAAACTAAAGGCGTGAAATTTTTTTGAAATTTGCCGTAAGAAACAAAAGTCAAGCCTTTCCGCCAAGTTGAGTATCCGGTTCTAAAACGCATTTGGGGTGTTCTTTGGTCCGTCCTTGACTTGACCAATAAAAAAATAAAATAAAAAAAAGGATTAAATACATGTCATAGAATCTAAATAAGCGCTCAAAGACGATACTACGCCATGGTATATAAATATACCATAAATCCTAAAGAGTTAAGAGACGCAAACTCCAATAAACTTTTTTGGATACCTGATAAGTAATTTCAGTCAACGATCATTAATGTAGCTAATAGTAAGTTTCTTTATTATTATTATTATACTAATAATAATAATACCATTGAGAGTTTCTAGATAGTACGTTTTAATGGTTATCAAAAAAGACATTTAATTACACATATATACACACAAACTTTCATTCAGCTTCTGTCCCTACAAATAAGATGTAAAATACCAGTCTTCAAATAATGCAAACTTAACTCCCTCCTATTTTAGTTTACATGTTCAATTTTACTTCCACATCAGTCGAATTTTACCGAGTGTAACTTTTGTTCCTATATTATAATCTATTCTACATATTTTCTAACAATATTTAATTCTAGCAAAATCAGAGATTGCACGGTAATAGCAATGGAAATAATCAGTTTACGAATAAGAACGTCATAACTTAAAATGAGATAGAATGACAACTACAAGTGATAAAAATTTTAAAGTGCATAGCAATCAATGGTTTTTAAAGTAAATGTTCAAATTTCCTCCTCTGCTTTGGTGGATGGAAGAATTCTATTTTGCATCACTTTCGCACACGTATTATGCAGTAATTTTGCAATAACGAGTCCAATGTTCTCTTTTAGTTCACGACTTGTTTTTGGCTTATTCTCATACCTGAGACTCGAGATAAGCACATAGAAAATAATCCAAGCTAAGAGAGAGATAACATGATTTGGACGCCTAGTACAAATCACGACTTATCGTCAGAACATGTCTGGAGAACTTTTCGTGCAATAAGTCCAAAGTGATTCAATCCACCTATTGAAGCAGAAGACACTTGATCATTATTCTCTTCACAACATAATGCCATTGATTGTTTTTCACAATTAAAAAAAATCATTATTACTTGTGTAATTTTCATTCTAGTCTCTCTCATTTTAATTTTAATTTCTGATAAACACTTTAATAAGACTTCATAATACACTCCTGACACAGAGGTAAGAATTACTGTTGCTACATTAAATATTCAATACTTACTTTGTTCTGGCCACAATTCTGGAGAGGCTCTATCTAATTTCTCAGAGCTAAGTAAGCTCTCCAAGTCAATTAATGATTCTGAAAGTAAAACAAAAGCTTTTAGTCTTCGATCATCTACAGAACACTACGTAGACATTAAAATATGCATAAATTACTTACAAATAAAAATATACAAACAATGAAGCTGAGGCGAGTTGATTCTGAGTTTAACGTCCCTTTCAGTAACGAGGCTATATGAAATGGGACCTACTGATTAACGTGGAATTCGAACTACGTGTGTTCTCGCCGGGAATCGAACCCTGGTCTCCCACGCCAAAGGCACGTACGCTGACCGCTTAGCCACGGAGGAGCTCAAACAATGAAGCGTATTTTATTATTGCATATTTTAATATTTATTGCAATTAAAGAATATTATACACAATACCTATTGAGTAAGTTTTCTCCTTCACGTGATATTAATACTGATATGAAGTGCGAACGTGAATAAAAGCAAGGATAGGAATGGCGAAAGAAGCCTTTAGGAAGAAGAAAAGTAATTTTATGGGATCTTGAATATAGAGCTGAGAAAAAGACTCGTAAAATGCTTCGTGTGGGCTATTGTACTGTATGAAACAAAAACACGGGCATTACGCAAAAATGATGAAAAACCACTAGAAGCTTTCGAAATATGGAGGGAATTAGTTGAGTCGAATGGAAAACGAATGAGAGGGTTAGAAATGGTGGGGGAGAAAAGAACAGTTTTAGATATAACTAAGAAGAGAAACTGTATCACAAGGGACGTGATAAAGGGTGTGGTGATAGGAAAGAGAGGAAGGCTACAACTGAGGTACAATCAAAATAGAAAAATCGTACGGGAAGATGAACAGTTTAGTGGAAGATCGTGAAGCATGGAAGCTTCTCAGTTGCGGCAAGTGACCTGCCAATAATGGCGGAATACCTACGATAATGATGATATGTAATCTAAATGCGGATGAATTTAACTGAAACCGGTATCCAGATGGGACTTCGCATATTTTATGCATGGATTCTATAAAGATCAACAACTATAAATACAGAGGTTGTTTCCGATCTATGGTGACGAAACTTGCGCAGCACCACCAAGCGTGAAGAGAAGGAAGCTGCCAGTCGTGGGGGAACCTTGGACCATTAACTAAGCATGACAAGTGTGGTAGGTGCATAGCGGGACAAATGCCGTAAAAAGTAAGTGCTTATTGGGAGGGCTATATAACGGCCTTCTCCGATGTGAACTACAGTTATAGTGCCATTATCAAACTTTGCAACGAGCATGGATACAATGTATCCAAAAATGGCATATCACGGGTGTTGAAAGGGACAGGTAAGGGGAAGCGTGGAATGATTCCTGTGGGACGGAAACAGGCCAATCCTCGGCCTGTCACTAGCCGCACACAAGTTAGAATTCGGGAAGTCGGCGCTCTGATCACAGGGAGAATCCACCCACACAGAGGAGTATCGCGAACAGACTACAGACAGCACTGAAAAAAGTGCACACCATCATTCACCGCGATTTGAGGTTGGTAAAGAGACGGAAGGGGTGTGTTCATAAGCTCTTGCCAAAACAAATCCAGGAATGTCGCATCAACTGCCGAAAGATGTGTAAGCGGTACCTGGCCAGTGAAAACTGGAAGTCTGTTGTAACACTGGATGAGATATATGTTTATCTGGACGACTGTCACAAGCCAAGTGCAGTTTTTTTTATCGATCGACAGATGCGAAGGACTTTCAAAGATAGTTCACTAAATGCAAGGACAGTCTTGGCACAGGTTTTATGATCATTGCTACATACTCGTACCAGAGCAAGCTGACCATACATCGTGTAGCCAAAAATACGACGGTGAATTCGGAATATTATCAAGCTAACGTCCTAACACCCGTTTATCGCCATGACATCCCCCATCTCCACGTGAGGGACAAGAATCATGTGTGGGTACATCAAGACAAGGCGTCAAGTCACACATTTCGCTCAACCCGCCTCTTCCTCCAACAAATGGCATCAGAAACTGGAATTCGTGCCATTCCATTCACAGACATTCCTGTGAGGTACCCTGATGAGACACCGATAGACTTTTGCGCCTTCGGACTCCTGAAACAAGCCTTATCTCACGGGAGACCCTACATCGTTGAAGGGCTCGTCGTATGGAAAGCCTGTCAGAAGGAGCGGTTGCGGCTTGTCATACGTGCTAGTCTCCTACAGTGGAAACTTCGCTGTTGGGCAATTGCCCAGATGCAGAGTTACCAAATAAAGCATTCTCCATGGTGGCGACATGGTTTCTTTTAAGGTTAAGTGCAGTTTGAAATCATCACCATAGAACGGAAACAAACTCTGTATACATACTTTCTATTTTTAAAATCTTGTCTATATTTCAATGAATTACAGAAAATAAAAGAAAATATATGGTGTTAGGAGTAACATCAAAGTTTAAATTTTCCGTAGCATAAGAAGAAAGAAGAAGTGGACAGAGTTTCTGTTGAAAGCACTATTCTTAATTCATATTGTAGGACTAGGGAAAGCCATAGAAATTCTGACAGCATGTCCACCGTTAACGGCATTCGAACCTGCGTTGCTTCATAATGGCGTCCTCTTCTTCAAACTCTCTCTCAACAATGTCAAAATCCCCATCTTTCAGATATTTAGCCACATAATGCAGGACAAAACCGGCTAGAATCACCGCTGTTTGCTGGTTGACAATATTCCAGAATAGAGAATCGTTGCTTCACATGGCTGAAGCATCTTTCTCATAATGTGTTCCCTGGTTAATTAGTTGTCGAATTTTTTTTCTGTTGGAACTGGATTGCGGAAAGGAGTTAAAAGCCAAGGAGCAATGGCGTTTCCACGTATATGCAATCGATGGACTCCTATAGCAATTGAAAAATTATACTGCTGGCCATTAATTTATTGCTGTCTGCTGTGCAGGTTGATGGAAACTTTATCCATCAGGGGGCCTTCTCTACTATTTTCCCTAGAACTTTTGAAAATGTATAACACAGTACTCTGGTCCATACCTATATTCTTCCCTATTCCGCTTTGAAAACCTGGATCACCTAAGTGTCCATTAAAAAAAAATCCCCTTCTCTGTTCGTTAGTAAGTTCGAGCCGCCTGTAGTTTCGTTTGATTCACGTAGGAAATAATTACTTAACCACTCCACGATTTCTTTATCAAAGCGATGGACAGTTTTATAGTCCACTTCGAAAGTGTTTCTGCGCTCCTTGTATATTTTCTGTCACTGTTGCATACAACCATTTCCACAAAACGCCTTCACACCACGGCTTGAGTCAGCAAATAAGGTAACACAAGATTTTTGGAGAGAATACTCCGAAGTGTGAGAGAGAACTCAGTTTTATTCATACGAAAATAGAGCTATCACAATAGTGCTGACTCCTTGCTCAGACGCTGAGTGACCTCTCCAAGAACTTTCTCAACGTTATACAAAAAGGAGTAAACTCTCCAAAATTGGAGTAAACTCATCCTGCTCAACTTTATTCATAAGACCCAATATGTACTTACCGGAAGCACACGTAAGGGAATATGATAGTTACTCCTAACCTAATACAAACAGAAATAAGTGATTTTTTACCACTTTTTTTCGAAGATAAGGCTGAAACCCTTTAACCAAACATAGGAAAAAAGCTGTGGTAGAACCAATTGATTTGACATGAAATGACCCATATACATTTTTCCGCCATTCTTATCTATGTATATACCCACCGCCGCTGACACACCTGCTCCCTAAGGACGCAACCGCGTACTATTCCCTTCATACGATTATCATAGCATTTATCCTTTTTAGTAGCAATACAGTTCAAGTTAG
Source organism: Thermobia domestica (assembly GCF_964235325.1). Classification (NCBI taxonomy): domain Eukaryota; kingdom Metazoa; phylum Arthropoda; class Insecta; order Zygentoma; family Lepismatidae; genus Thermobia; species Thermobia domestica. The sequence goes on along the minus strand of NC_137462.1, from coordinate 141,725,202 downwards.
TGTTTTCTTCTTTTTTCTACAACACAGGTTTCCCTTTATAAAATACACACCTTGTTTCGGTTCCTTATTCTTTTTTGTCTTTATTTTCTTCCAGTTTTTGGATATGTTTATTTACTTAACCATTCTATTGATATGTAGGTTTATTGTTTTATACATAAAGTAGTAGTAATGTTGTAATTAATTATAATTTTAGATAAATGAAGTTTTTTTTTTATTTCTTTGGTTTTCCTTGCATAAATTTTATTTTAGTTTGCTTTTTATTTTATTTGAAATTCAATTGTTTCGTTTTCGTCTTCGGAATAGATGTTGAATTGTTCATTAGCGCCTTGGTGGTAGATGATGTGGTATGTTTTTGTATTGAGTGAACCTGACGAAATATCTATATACTGCTTTACACATCGTACGTTCTGTTTTCATTTTATAGTTTGTATTAGTATTCTATCCTGATTCTATTGTGTTTGTATATATATATATATATATATATATATATATATATATATTACACAGTGTGGTGTTCCTTGAAATTCACTCGTTTCCAATGGGTATATTTTGTATCGTCTGATGTTACTGATATTCCTGGTTACTTTTATTCTATTAGAGCAAATTTCGACAAAATAAATTATATGAAATTATTAATTAACCCATGCGGGCATTACTCGAGCAGACGGTTCTACCAAATTTTAACACATTTCTTACATTTTCAGATTAGTTTAGAGCTTTGTATTTCTTTTAGTAGAGCATGCTCTATTACTACTAAGAGCAGAGCTCTATTACTACTTACAGATCGACTTCAGGAGGGCTTAGGACACATACAGTGTGAACGTATGTCATAAAAATTAAGTGCATAAAAGGCGGACCAACTTGTGATAGGTGGCCAATAAAAATGCACTAATGCTATCTAACCGAGTCAGGGCAGGAGCCTAGCAGGTAGGCACGAGTGGCAGCGATGGGGTGCGTAGGGAGGCATAAACATGGATAGTGGAAGATTGCAGACACAATACTCTCACTATCACTCAAAATCAATTTCAATATGCTATGTAGACAGTAACTACTTGTATTCACACACTCATTCCTTCAAGTAAAATGCTTTACATTGTATTTTACCTGTAAGTTTTCTATTTGGTAGAACCGTCTGCTCGAGTGAACCCATTTTGTATTCTCTGATGTTATTGATGTTTCTTATTACTCTTGCACTTTTAGGGCAAGTTGGGTGAGTTACGACAAAATATAAATTATCTGAAATTATTAATTAACCAAAATTCCACTTGCATTGAGTGGGATGTGTGGAGGGCTCCGCCCCCTCCCCATCAGTTATTTTGTAATGTAAATAATTGGAAAACATCCTTTTATTTAAGGGGTTAACTGCTGTATCGCCGGACCAATTTTAGGAAATTTACCGGCTCAATTGGAGAATTTATTTAAGTTTGTGAGGAAGAATGAGTGAAAGTTAGGTAAGGGGAATAGTAAAAGTTAAGAAAAAGGTTGTATCTTTAGGTTGTTTTTGATGTCATAAGTGGCACTGTATGTGGAGGCGGATAGACTATTTCGCGGAGGTACACTTGCTTTACTATACGGATCCATAGATTGTAAAAGGGGCAAGAAAAAACTTTCTTGCCCCTTTTACAATCTATGGATCAAAGTCTTTAATTTGCCCATTGCATGTCGAGAACAGAACCCAACTAAACCCTGCGGGGCATCTATCCCGTTCCTACTACTACTTATATTATGAATCTGTATAGTAAAACTACACGCCTAATAACGTGACGTAATGCAATCCAACCAAATATAACCGAATGCAGTACATTTTGGTACTTTTTTCGATTTTCAAATTCGTCCGGCGAAACAGCAGTAAGGCCTCTGGCTGGTGAGCCTGTGCTCCAGAACCTTGCTGTTTTTATTATATACAGTAGTCTTCGTAAACTTAAGCCCCTTAAAATAAATCAGCACCGAGGAATGCAAGTTCATATAGGCCTACTAAAAATGATTGTTGAAGGATCAAACAGTCGATATAATGAAAATGGCAAGAGTTTCCTATAGGCATTTCATTCAATTGAATCGTTCAATGAACCGATTCATAAAGAACCGGTTCCTGCCCTTGAACTATGAAATGTACTGATTCTTCTATTATTTCCATTTTATAGTTGAAGGCCAGGAACCCGTTCTTTATGAATCGGGTCATTGAACGATTCAATTGAAGGTAATAGTTAAGAACAGCTACTTCTCATCTCCCATGCACGAGGATACATCTTACTGTTGCACTACCTAAACACCCTAAGTACAAGGGCAAGAACTCAGTCTATTACTTACTTTTTAACATCCTAGATAGTCAATAAATAATGCCTGAAAGTATGGCGTTTCTCGTCCTTCCCTAAATGGGAAGTACGGCTCCTTAACTATAACCCTTTTTTTGTGTGTGGATCCCTATTTCAATTGTACCAATATGAGCTCTCCACGTAAGCCAGAATGGCCAAACGAACATTGTCAAGTATTATCCGTAACAAATGATGTAAACAAATTAAAGTTTACATGACTTTCTTAGCACGTTAAAATACGACAGAAAAAACAGTTGGTAATAGTATACATGAGAACCCCCTGTCTTCCGTGCGCGAGGATACTTCATATTATATATTTATACGTTACCAAATTAAATCACTGCGTTGTCTTCATTATATGTGCTTAACATTCTATTTTTACTTTCTAGAATAAATTTTGTTGATTTCGATTCGAAAAATGTTAAATATTTTTAAATTTATATCATGATGCAGACCAAAATCCTTGTTGCATATAATGTAATGCGCTATAGCATATAAAGTACAAGGGCAAATAGGTACGTTCTTTTTTATTTTCGTATCAGTGGATAAGTAAATGAAAGTGGGTTTGTTACCCCCTTTCTAAGTTCGTAGATACTCAATGAATAATCCCTAAAAGTATGAGCGTCCAGCTTCTTCTGGAACTCAGACGGTCTTAAGTATACTATATCCAAACAGTTGTTATGACTTCCGTAATATTTTGAACTGTTCTTTGGATTGAGTATAGCCCGCTCCCCCCAGTGATTTTTAACGAATCATAGTGATTCTAACGATTCATACTAGTTCATAATGAATCGGAATCGCATGTTATAAAGATTTAAGATGTAAATCTTGTGGTAAGGAAGCTCTTTTAGTATAAGTAGTAGTAGTAGTAGTAGTAGTAGTAGTAGTAGTAGTAGAAGTAGTAAGTAGCAATTGTAGTAGTAGTAGTAGTGGTAGTTAGTAGCAATAGTAGTAGTAGTAGGAACGGGTTAGAAGCCCCGCAGGGGTTGGTTGGGTTCTGTTCTCGATATAAGTAGTAGTAGTAGTAGTAGTAGTAGTAGTAGTAGCAGTAGTAGTAGTAGTAGTAGTAGTAGTAGTAGTAGTAGTAATAGTAGTAGTAGTAGTATTAGCAGCAGCAGCAGTAGTAGTAGTAGTAGTAGTAGTAGAGTAGTAGCAGTGACTCTTCCAGTTCCGGTGACAAAGAACTGGGGGGAGCGGGCTATACACAAGCCTGTTCTTTTAATTCCCCATCTATCTCTTATGTTACAACTTCATGCAAGACACATTGAAAAGTTCTGGAACTTTGGTCTACGCCTTACTAATATTGGATTTGATCACTCTCGCAACTGCTTGATGAAATAACTCAACTCTGTTTTTTGTAACCAGAAGCACGTCTAAATCTAATTATGATACCCATAAAACACAAATATTTTATAATTTCTTACCAGATTGAAGTTTCCCGGTTTGATTATCAGCCATATTGCTTATTTGTGTTCGGTCAGTGTTGCCAACAAGTGCTTCTTTCTTCTTTATCTCAACCACTTACGTTAAAATAGTGCCTCGGTCACAAGTTTAGTAGGCTACGAATGTAATGATTGCTTGCGCGCAATCATTACATTCGTAGCCTACTAAACTTGTGACCGAGGCACTATTTTAACGTGAGTGCAATTTGAAGTGAATTGCGTGAATTGGAGAAATTTGGCTGTATAATTATATGAAGAAAGGTTGTGAATTGAAGTGATTTTTTTCTTGGAAGGCAAGTTTTCCGTTATCAGTGGTCAGTGTTATTACGGTATAATAATGTAGCTTTGTGAACACGAGTGTTATACATAAGGAAAAGCAGCGATTATCAACAATTCCAATTTAGTGGTCAAAAGTGTGTAAGTGGATATTTTGAGCCTTTGTACTTACATAAGCAAACAAGGTTTTGTCAAGGACCTGAGTGGCCTACTTCGGAACTAAATAGTGAAGTCTAAGAAACTTACAAAAGAGCAAGGATTCTTGAAAATTCTTTCACAAGAAAAGAACACAAACTAAGTGGTAAAGTACATATATAGATTTACATAAAAGGGTGTTAACTCAGATAGTACCGGTAGATATTGTAGCATGTGGATCGGGTGTGGTGAATACTTTCTGATATAGCTAATAATATATCTTAGAAACTTAGTACTTTAGTAGATAAATAGTGCATGTTTGTTTCTGAATAACAAAAATTGGGAAAAGAGTTATTATACTTTAAGTATAAATTTAAATATAAATATGGACAAAAGTAAAAACACCTTTTGTTTTCAAAAATGTAAATACAAAGGAAAGGACAGTGGAGAGAAAATGGTTGCTTGTGATCTGTGTGGTAATTGGTTTCACCTACTTTGTATAGGAATAACAGCTGAGGAAACAGAAAGTAGAGACATAAAAATGAAGAAAGTAAAACGAAAAATAGACGAAAATGAAATAGAAGGCTTTTGGAGCTGTGAAAACTGCAAACGGGAATGGATAGACTTAAAAAAGGGGAAATATAGTAAAGCGGAAGACGTACAAAACCTATTAACTGTAATACAGCAACTTCAAACAGAAATAGACCAACTGAAGAAAGTGATACAAAAAAAGAGATGCACGTGCGGAGATGAAACCAGTCAAACAAATACAGGTATGAACTTAGAAGATAAGAATTCAGAGACGGTAGAGGATAAGAAACAAGACAAAACAGAAATGAAGAATCCAGCAGTGGAGGTGCCCAAGCCAAGCAACAAGGAACAAAATTTCCAAGAAGCCACAGAAGGAAGAAGCTCCGAAGTATGTGAAAATGTAAGTGAAAGGAGACAACAGAGAGAGAGCATATCTGGAAAAGAAACAGGTAAAAGATTCAACACCAGACAGAGTAATCTTGAAGAAATAACATACATAGAGACAATTGGGGAAAAAGGAGAAAATGAAGTAAAAGAGCAGGGAAAAGAAGAAAAAACCAGGGAAGAAAAACAGCAAGTTACACAAAATCAGAAAGAACAGGTAATAAGTGAACAAGAAGAAAAGTACTGGAAAATAGTAAAAAGAGGAAAAAGATCAAATGCAAATATAGAAAGTAAGCAACAAAATCGAAATATTAAAAATATCTTACAGGAAGAAGATGTATTGGTAATAGGAGATTCAATGTTGAAAGGTGCAGCGAAATTCTGCGAAAAATATGGAGCAAAGACCCAGGTTTTCCCAGGAATTAGGATAAATGAATTAGAGAAAATGATGGAGAAAAATAAAAAATAATATAAAACTCCAAAAGTAATTGTAATGCATGTAAGAACAAATAATATAGGGAAAAGAAACGGAAAGCACCTGATCCAAGAAATGTGGGAGTTCCTAGAAAAAGGTAAGGAACTATATCCTGAAAGTAAATGGGTCGTAAATGGATTAATATATAGAAATGATGTTTATGAAGATACTATAGAAAAGCTAAATGATGGCATAAATTGGGTCTGTAAACAGTTAGAAACGTTTTATGTAGATGCAAATAGAAGAGTAACCAAATATGAAGCAGCAAATGATGGAATACACCTTAACTGGAGGGGAGGGTGTTTCTTAGGACAACAAATCTTGGAAGAATGTGAAAAAATCCTTGAAATAAGAATTATGGAACGGAATTATTGACTGGAAGGGAAAGCAAGATGGAGTAAGGTTGCCAGAAATGAAAAAGTAAATAAAAATAATTCTGTAAATATAAAAATAGGTTTTTTAAATATTCAGGAAGGGGGAAATCAAACAGAAAAATGGAAGGAAATTATCGAAAATATGGAGGAACTGAATATAAACATAATGCTAATTACAGCAGCAAACATGAGGGATGAAATTGCTCCACCTTTGGAAGATACTAAGTACATGTGGGAAGGGAGAAATAGAAAAACTGGAGAAATTAAAGGAGGAGGAGTTGGAGTTCTAATAAATAAAAATATAAGTGTCATAGAAAACAAATTAAGATGCAAAACCAAAGATGTAAAGGATCACTTATGGATAAAGGTAAAGCTGGGGGGAAAGGAATTATATGTAGGTGTAATATATTGGAGACCTGAAAAAAATCTAGAGTGGAACACGGAAATATATAATTGTGTAAATGAAGATTTAAATGAAATAAGAAAAGAAAATGTAGATTACATAATAGGAGGAGATTTAAATGCGCATTTGATAGAAACGGAAGGAGAAGTAAACAAAATGGGCAACTTTTATACTCACTAGTAGAGGATTTTAATTTAGAAATAGTGAACATAAGACAAACACCAGTTAAGAAGACATACTTCAAAAGAGAGATGGCTACTACTATTGATTACTTTCTTGTTAGTGAAAAAAGCAGGAAAATGGTTAAAGAATTTGATGTTGATGAAGAGGGAATTTACAGTGTAGGAAGTGATCATAGATTAATAAAAATGGAGCTATTTGATCAAGAGGGCAAGAGAAATTACCCAAAAAAATAAATAAAGGAGATCAAAACAAACCTACTATTAGAAGACTGGAAAAAGAAGAAGATATAAAGAAATATAAAGAGAAATTAGAAAAAGATTACACAAATGAACTAAGCTATGAATCTTTAGTAACAAAAATTAAAAGTGCTGCAGCTGAAGTTACAAATGCGAAAGAAGGGAAGAAAGGTTATAGAGAAAGTAGAAAGTTCAATTGGACCAAAGAAACAGAAACAAAAATTAATATAAGAAAAGAAAAAAGCCGAACCCATAGATTAATACTAAAGAAATTCAAGAAAGGAGAAATCGGGAAAGAAGAAGTAATTCAAGCATGGAACGAATATATAAACAGCAAGAAAGATGCACACATAGCTAAAATGAAAGAAATTAGAAATTTCAATGAAGAAATAGCAGAGGAAATTAAGTCAGGAGGGAGAGAAGCAGGGAAAAGATTCTGGAGATATGTTAAACAAAAGCAAAACGAAACAGAAAAAGAAATTATTCTTAGAAATGAAAAGGGACAAATAATGAAGGACAGGACGGAAATTGAGGCGTACTTAACAGATTGGGCGATGAAGCAAAATTGTGAAGAACCGAAAAATGAAACAAATAAATTAGCAAAAATGAGTAATGAGAGTGCAGAAGAAGAAAGTCAGGACTTAACTAATGATATTGAAAATATGGAAATAGAGAAGGCTAGGAAAAAGGTAAGAAGAGGAAAAGCAACAGGAACAGATGAGGTGTCAAATGAGATGTTAATAAACTTAGATAATAAATATTTGGAAAGTTTAAAGAATATTATGAATAATATACTTGAGTCAAGAACCATTCCTCCAAGTTGGAAGCAAACGAAGATTAAGTTAATATATAAAGGAAAAGGTAGAGATAAACATGATATAAAAAATTATAGACCAATAGCGATTACCAGCTGCGTATATAAGTTTTTTGCAATTATTCTAAGAGATAGATTAATGAACTGGCTAGAGAAAAACAAAATTTTAAGTGAGTTACAAAATGGATTCAGAACAGATAGAAGAACAACAGATAACATCTACATTATAACACAACTGATAGAAATATGCAGAGAAAGAAAAGAAGATTTCATAGTAGCATTTATAGATATTGAAAAGGCGTATGATACAGTCAAGAGAAAGATATTATGGGAAGTAATGGAAAACATAGGAATATCAAAGAAATTTATTATGCTCCTTAAGGAATTATATAAGAACAACAAATACAGATATGAAATGGGAAACGTAAAATCAAAATGGATAGAAAGTAATAAAGGTTTGAAACAAGGATGTCCTCTATCACCAGTTCTATTCCTGATATACATACATGAAGTGGAAGAAGCATTGATCAAAACAAACAGAGGGTTAGAATTAAGATTGCATGGAAAAGAAAAAGTAAGAAAAATCCCTGGCACTCTATTTGCAGACGATGTGGCTCTGATGAGTAATAATATAGAAGATATTAAGGAAATGTTAGAAACAGTAGTTAGGAAAGGAGAAGAAATTGGTCTAAAAATAAATGAAGAAAAAAGCAAGTTCATGGTTTTTAGTGGAGACATAGAGGATAAAAATATACAAGCAGGAAACATAGAAATAAGCAGGACTGAAAAAATAGAATTTTTAGGAATCACACTTGAGGAAGGAGAACAATACTTAGTTGAACATGAAAAAAAAAACTAAAAAATAAAGTACAAAAATATGCAGCAATTATAAAAAATAAAGCAATGTGGTCATACAATAGATATGGGGTATCAAGAATATTATGGAAACAAGTAGCAGTACCGGCGCTAACATATGCAAATGAAGTAATAACTTTAACGGAAAAAACCAGGAGTATTTTACAACAAGCACAAAATCAAATAGGAAGGTTTGCCCTAGGAGCAAATAAATTAAGTGCAAATGTAACAATAACAGGAGAAATGGGATGGAGTGATTTTGAAAAAAGAGAAGGTTTGAGTAAAGTAAAATATCTTGGAAGATTAAAATTTATGGAAGAAACAAGATTAGTAAAAGTGGTGCATGAGGCCACTAAACATATGAGAAAAGGGGAGAACACGAAATGGTTTAGGAGAGTTAGGAAATTAGAAAGAAAGTATGATCAAACTACCCGCTGGCATAGAGAAGAAAATTATAAAAATTGGGAAAAAAATCACAGAAAAAACATTTAAAGAGAAAGCGCAGGAAAAGTGGTATGAAGAAGTTGTTAAGAAGAGCAGTTTAAAAGGAATATACACACATAAAAAGAGTTATGAGAAAATAAATTACATGAACAATGATTTAGGAAGCATTTTACTTTTCAAAGCCAGGTCAGGGAGCCTTGAAGCAGGGGTAAGACTGAAAAAATTTAAAGAAGTGAATGAAAAATGTCAATTATGTTTTAAAGAAGATGAAACATTAGAACACATATTGTTAAAATGTGAAGAAACCCAAAAAATCAGGGAAAAATGGAAATGGATTGATGAAATGAAAGAGGAAGGAAATTTGGTTAAATTAGCTTGGAGGCTAGGCTTTAATGTAAATGGAAGGGAACTAAGTGAGAAAGAAATGGAAAAAACCAAAGAACTTCTTGAATTTTGGTGGAAAAAGAAAATGGAAAACGTTAAATGAAAAAAAAACAGTACTTACTTTTTTTTTTTCCAGGATCCAAACTTCCGAAGAGAAGGAAGGAAAATACCTTGAACCTGAACCTGAACCTGAAAGGAACATTTTTGAATTGAAAACGAAAGTGGTCAAAAGTAATGGTCACAATCAGGAAAAGGCCAAAAGGGACAGAAGTTCACACAGTATAAGAGGAAAAGTGTGAATTGTGTAATGAAAAATGGAAAAAGTATAAAAGAAGAAGAGATCTATGAACGAGTAAATGTACAATGAAGGGATGTAAGCGTAGTGCATGTGTAAAAAAATCCCACTTGACTCCTCTTCCTCCACGTAGCACTACGGCAACACGAGGTGTACTTGAAGGGTGTCACTGACGAACCTCTCCAAAGACCTTCAGAGTGTAGCTAAACGATGCACAAGATCTAGCTAAAATGGCAAAACTACTTTTTATTTTTTGGTTTCTTCTTGCATCAGCGATGATTCTTCAGGCAATAATAATCGATAACCTCAATAAAGAAAATTGAATGAACGAGATAAATTTTGTCATGGTAATAAGTTGCGAAATAAAGCAGAAGATCATAAATATAGGTAGTAAGCCCGAAGAATAGGTGAAGTTAAATAAAAATAAGAGAGTCCATATTAAAAGGGTTAGAACAACATATTTATGGAATATGGAGAGAAAATGGATGCGGTGTTGCCCATAAAGAGGATTGGAGGAAATGAGATGATTGACGGTGCCGTAATCTCGACGACAATTACAGAGAAAAGAGGGAAATTCGACGACTGAAATGTTGCTGAAGAGTATCAAAGAAAGTGGAACCCAAATTCAAGTGCTGGTCAGAACCATTGCGGTGTAAAATACAATGTGGAGGAATAAAGGAATAGAAGAGGAGGAGTAACGTTGCTGAGAGACGAGGATAGTAACAGCGAGGAGGAGTATTGAGAGGAACTGACAAAAAAAAAAAGAGAGATTGGGGAAATATAGAATAAGGATGGATATAGCGTGAAAAGTAAACAAGCTTTGTAAATGAAGCAATTGAGAGAAGAGGTAACTATTGTATATGAAAGACAGAGAAATGCTATAAGGAGAGAGTTTAGGGGGAGTAGAATGGAGATGTTATAGCAATGTGAGTTTTGGAAGGAGAGAGGTACGGGTAAGTTGCAAAAGTTGTAAAGAGGGACTGGTAAGTTGCACACGTTGTAAACACAGTGGTGCTATTCAACCGGTTCGCTAGAACCGGTTGTTAAAATTTTTCGACTTCACAGAACCGTTTGTTATACCCAGATATAAACACAAACATGCATACATACGCATGATCTAACCAAGAGTGAAAGAAAGAAACCAACGAAATTTGTGAAAACATTTCTGTACTTTTTCCGCTATCTTCCATTGTTGTAAAAACAAGCAACTTTAAATTGTATCAATTCAATAGACAGACATAAATTTGAATGGGTGGGTGCCAAGAAATTTGTCTGAGGCGACAGCTAAATAGTTTTTCAGTCATGTTAATAAAAGGTTTCCAGGTCTTAATTGTAAATTCTTTTGAGTGCTCCATATTTGTATTGGTGAGCATAAACATTTGAAATTTTCAGAAAACTCTTACAGAAACACACTATTGTATATTCTGTTTTAGATTCCCCCTACTTCAAGTCGATTTTGTTTGAATGTGGCGCAACAAAATATAATCTGGAAGTCCGCAGGACGAAACGTGTTCAGGACCCGTTGTGTTTCCACTTGGATGTCTTCAATGAAGAGTAGCTCTTTCAACGTGAGTTTCAACTTGAAGAACAGGTAGGAGTCATATCATGCTTATTTCTGCTCGTTTTGTGCATTTTGAGGCTCGACCAGAATATTTGTCATCTTCCGCAGATTCGCGGTCTTCTTTGAAGCGCTTGCTTCAATCAGTCAAATGTTCTTGCTTGACTCAATGCAATTTCACCAAATGCCTCGTTCACCATGCAGTGGATATTGGTTGCAGTTTTCTTCAACTTAACACGGAACTTGATGCAAATTCGTTGCTCCTTAACGTCATCTATTCGACAAATCGCAGAAACATTGAAACACGCCCTGACACACAACTACAACTCACAACTGGATTCGACGAAGATTACGCAACTTTGTGGTGTAGTACCTAATTCATGTACCTTGAGACATCTAGTGGCGAAATGTCGTACTGCTACTGGTTTACCCCGTAGAAAAGTCGGATATTTTCGGTAGCACCTCGTATATATATAGATAGAACCGGATGTTAAAAAGTTAGAAAAGCACCACTGTGTAAACAGAACTTATCCGAGACGTATTTAAAGTAAATAGTTCAGGGGAAACCCGGATTTCAGTACAAAGCGCTGAAGCAGCGGTACTGAAAGGGAATATTGAAGGAATTCGAAACGTGTAAAGTATGTAGAAGGAAAGGGGGAAACCGCCATTAATTAAAATGGGAAAGTTTAACTGTTCAAATAAAGGAAGTAGGAAATGGAAATCACAGTAGACAAGGTGAAAGTAGAAACAAGCCGGCTTAAATATAGAAAAGAAGATTTTTTATGTAATATTTGATAATGGAGGGCGGTGAAGAAAAAGAATGACATTGAAGAAACGAAAATATTTCTTTCAGTTTATAGTCCCATGTTATGCCCTTTAGGGTGAGGGAGACGGATGATTAAAGAAACTGAATGATGATGAGAAAATTGGTGGGATAAGAAAGTGGGAGGAAACAGGAGTATCTCGAGAAAACCTACGGACACGATGTTATCCACCACAAAGTTATTTGGCCGGATTATAGGAAATGATATAAAAAGTGGAAGCCAGAAATTAATGACAAATGAGACGGCGGGGACTAATGGAGAATGGAAATGATGGAACCAAGGAGAAAAACGAGAATGACAAGTGCTATTACGAACGGTTCGATAAGAAGTTCTGATAAAGGAGAGGAGGAACCATTAAAGTCTGCAACTTGTCTAGTTAATGTAAAGTAAATGCACCTTAGATCAAAAAGAAATATTGTTATTCTCTGTATTGTTTGGTTATATACCTAGGTAGAATCTATTGTATATCATTATACTTGATTACAAAAAAAATCAAGCTTTGAATATAACCTTAAAATTGACTTTTTACACTCTCCTTTATAAAAAGTCACATCCCACTGTGCAGGAAAGGCTTAATATTGGAGTTTATTTATTAACCTTACTCATTTTACATGAATAGCCATGTTGGAAATTTAGAGGAAGCGGTTAAAAATGGATAGTCCTAACTAATTGAAGTTTTCTGAGAAAAATATAAAAAGGAAAAAAATTCTATTTGTAAAAGGAATACTGTTTATTGTACACTAATTGTAATATATTTTAAAGACTTCTTCTTTAGAGAAATAGAAAAGAGAAGTTACCCATGAGAAAGCTATTATAACACTTTGGGTTGATTGATTGCATACTGTGTTTAATTGGATGCCTTTTATGTTGTCAAACCTACACTTGTTATTGAAAAGGAATGAGATAAAGAAACAGACCTTGAGAAAAGAACCCTTTTGCTTGAGTGATGACTGAAACCTTGAAAAAGTAATTTAACCCTTGACTAACTAATTATAAGTATAGTTAATCATCAGAAAATAGCATTTTGTTATTAGAAAGAAAGAAGCTGTCAAACATTTTATGTCATTGTCATTGGTGAGACAAAGTTAGGTATTTCGCAAGTATCCTTGATAGAGCAACCCTTTGAATATCAGACCAGGAAATAAATCTATTACCTGAAAAGTGTATGGCTAAACTAATAATTCTCTGAAAATACAATTTTCGTTTTAGAAGACGAACAAATGTCAGCCTTAACCCTCATACAGTGAAACGAAAAATGAAGTGGGAAGTTGCTTGTACAGAACAAAAATATTAACCTCTGTTGAGTTAGCCATTTCCTGAACTGCACACAATATACTATTAACCCTAGTTCGCTAATTGTTGTGGTATATATATTATCTTTACATCAATGTGTTCTGTTGTTATGCGGAATTCCTTTATTATTATACTACAACAATAGCGTATGTTGAAAAATATTTAAATGCTGACAAATGTTGGAAACGTCTGAAATGTTGGCCCATTACGCGGCGGTCGTCATCCGATTTAAACTGTCACGGGATACTTCAGGATACAGAAGTTTAAACAAATTCATGGTTAACATGTGAAATAACATCTGGGAATGAAAACACAGCGTAGCTCGGCGAAACTGAGAAAATTGATATGTTACACTAAATTTTCTTAATATTTGAAATAAAACTTGCACTATGATTATTGTAAACTTTGATTTATAAATACTTCATAAAAGTTCAATAATATCACATGAACCGTTACAAAGACAGGTAAGTAAAATAATTTTGAATATATTTGGTTTTCATTATGTATATATACATATATTTTAATGATCCTTGTTTCTTCTAATTTTGACAGGATTCCGCACATCGCGTCCTTTCTGGAGTCATATACTTAATAAAGTAATTATTATGATTCAACCTTCCCTGCATCAATTAATTAATACATTATTCATTCAATATATATATAATCGTTATTATTTCTTCATTCTATTCTCCTTTCTTCCTTCCTTCTTTATTATTTTTTAATATATTATTAAAATTATTTTCTTTATCTACAGGTTCGTTGATTCCAAACACGATATTACTATAATTAATTATAAGAAAATAACTTATACGGAGACGCGAGGCTTCATCTGTCATATTCAAGATCATGCAAATGTATGTAGTTTGGAACCATTAAAATAAAATTGTTCCAGAAATAATATCCAAACAATATTTCTCACCACGATGTACATTCTATAAAATCAGATCCATTTCACTTCGTTATTAAATATATTGGATTTCTGTAGTATAGGATTTCATAGATATATTCGCAGACATAACAGTTTGTAAGATATAAAATTTACTTTATATTCTAAAATTTAGATTATCATTGTTATTGATCGGTGGAAGAAACGGTTCAGGGAGAGAAAAGTCTCTCCGACCTAAACTTTAAAATTAATACATTTTCATTTCTTTCATATCTCCTGCCATAAATAAATAATTAACATTAAACATATTTTTACCTTCAACAGATATATTTAACTCTGGACAGCAATTCTTAAAGTAGATAATTTTAATTAATCTTCAATCTTATTAAATTCATCAACTGTTTTATCTTATTTATTATTATCGATTCGAAAAAAAATTATTAATTTTATGTATATTTAATTTTAGTACAGAATTACCAACTAACACTTACCTTGACATTGGTCGCAAAGAAAATTAAGAAAAAAGGAACAAATCTTTCAAAGAATTGATTGTGTAAGTTCTCTTTTTCACTAAACATTGGACGAATTGTATAACTGCTTACCTTTCTTGGCTAGGATAGACGCATAAACATTAAGTTTGTGAAAAATAAATTTTAGTCCTACGTACACATAAATGCAAAGAATTTTTGACTATTAAGGCTTTTTCTATTAGTAAAAAAAAACAAAAAAAACGGATAAATGTAAATGCTGTTTTGAAACTAAACTAATTTTAACATCTTTTAGTGGGTATTTTATTATCCTTTTTCTGAAAATACAAGTAAATTGATTAGAAGGGTGTGAAATCGTGTCGAGAGAATTTTATTCGAAGAAAATTTAACGAAATGATTTGGCGTCCTTTTCTGAAAATTTAAAAATCAGTGTTGGGACATTTGCTTAGTTTTATTTGAAACTTTTTTGGTTTACATATCGTGAGATGGTCGAAGCAGTTACTTTGGTGTTGAGGAATTAGTCTTGACTATCAAATGCGTATCCACAGGGTGTCTAGGGGGCTGCTCCCTTAAATTTTTACTGTTAACCTAAATTTTTTACACTAGGCTTGTAAATTAACTATAATATGGTGATGAACTATAATATAGTTGGATCGCCCCTCCCCCACCTTTACATTTTTGTGCTGGCTACGGGCCTGTGGAATATATTTATATTTCAAAGGTACCTTTAAGCTGAGAAGATTAATTGCCTTTATTGATTGAATGTATTAAAATTTTTAAAATCTGAACTTTTTAGCTGAGTCTGATTGAAACTGGATAGTAAAATGAATTTGTAGAAGAATTGTCCAATAATTATTCTGGAAGAGCAGTAAATAGAAAGTTTAGCATTTGTTTTACCTTATTAAATAGATGGTTGAAAGTTTATAAATGTAATTTATTGAACATTATAGAGTTAATAAAAAAATAATGCTTTATAATGAATTGATAAACATGGTTTCGATATCTCGTTTCCACTGTGTACAAGAAATTCAGTTGAAGATCGCATTACAAAGGTAGCTAAAGAGCAGATAGGTTCTGTCTATAGGTATAACACATCGAGATAATATTATCTCAATGGTATAACAATACTCATATTGCCGACAGAGGGTTGAAAAGAGGGATTGGAGGATTGGCTTGCATTTCCTATTGACTAGCTGGTTTTCTTGTTTTGACATGATGGGAGAAAATGAAAAAAGAAAAACAAAATTTCGTATAGCTTCCTTGCAAAGAGAGGGAAGCTAAAAGTTGTTGAAGTCTCGGAGATGAATAGAAAGGGGAGAATTGTAGAAGAAATATTTAAAGCCATTCAAGGTTATTTTTGTGGCTTGTTTGGTAGGGATATGAGAATGTAACGAACTTGTCTGTCAATAGTAGAAATGACAGAAAAGGAAAAAATCTTTTCACTCGTGATCAACAATGTTGCCAAATGCGACTATTTTTTTAAACAAATTTCTTTTCGTTTTGAACATCCTTCTTCTCTCAGATAAATGAATGCATATGTAAGAAAAATGTTTGAATATTAAATAATGAAATCAATTTACATATATCTAACATTTTATGACTGGTGTTTGCAGTGGCGTAGAAAATAAATGACGTAACTTGTTTTTCCGTCACTTCATGCCAGGGGCGGATTCGGAGGGTGATCGCCTCCCAGAAGAGAAAGCTTTCTTTATATATATATATATATATATATATATATATATATATATATATATATATATATATACATAGGCGCCGACTTTGGGGGGGCAGGGCACTTTTGGCCCCCCCAATATTTAAAGGTGGGGTCCTCGCCCCCCCAATATAATCCAGTTGAGGAAGAATTACCAAAGAGGAGCAAGAATTTATGTCGTGCCTTTAATTCAATACTAGGAACAGCCTTTTTATTCGATAAAAAGCAACGTTTTCAAATCGGCGTTTAACCTTTTTAGGATTTCCACTTTTTGAGATAAATTATAGACTTTCACTCAAACAGCTACTGCTTCCTTACTATTTCTCGTAGGATCATGGTTCAAACCTCGTTTTTCTCAGGATAGATCATACTTTCCAACGGTACCACTTTCTTGTCCGTATTATACACCAAAAATAAGAAAATTAAAAAAAAAACATGAGCTTTTTCGAAAAAAATCGAAATTTTTGTGCCACTCTGGCCCGGGCCTGGGTTCGTAGGGATCTGAATCTTTTAAATATATCTTGTTATATACATAATACGTGCGCAAAATTTCGTTCTTGTATCTTGAAAACTGAGGTCGGGAGAAATTTTTGAAAGTCTGAAGGTGACCCATCTTTTTATATATGTATATAAATAGAGGAAGTTCGGGTATTATGGAATAGTCGGATAATATGGAATACCTCATTATCTCGCCTGTGATGTGTTGCTTCCAAGCAGAGAGGAAAGAAACTACTACCTCACGTCCCCATGTTGCTCGACAGTCAGTCTCCATGTGATTGTGACATTCGTTGTGTTGGTAGACGTGAAAATCTGATTTCTTACAGGTAAGTGGTTTACAATCTGTATTTTCTTATTGAAATGTAATAGAACAACAATTCTTTATTTACTATGACCTTGGATATACAGAGTGGTAGTTTGATAAGCGCCATTATCCTATACGCCTTCGAATGCGTTTAACAGCTCTTTCGTTTCCAAGCTGGCGTGGAGGGCAATATGGTATTCCGTATTCCGTATGGTATTCCGATTACAAAAGTATCTATCGGTATTGGGCAATTAAACATACATTTATGATTACAACAATGCTAAGTGTATTTTTTATTACAGCAAATTGTTTGATGATACAAGGAGAGAGCTTGGGTCCAGCGTTCATCATGTTTAATGTGAGCACACAATGACTGTGCCGATTCTGAAGCAGAGTATTATATTTATGACTTTTGCAAGTAATCACAATCCTTTATGGCTTGGCATTCAGAATTTTCATATATTGTCACTGTATTCCTTGTATGTTCAACAGAAAACTTTTTCTTTTCTATATAGCATTTGTATTCCATGTTACCCGACTATTTCATATTACCCTCCAAAGTGGTTTCTTTACAAATTATAAATTTTACCCACCCCTGTAACGAAACTTCTTTATCAAGATATACATAAATAAAGCCAAATATGTAAGGTATATACTTGTTTTCCTTTTTGTTTCAATGTGCAATTATTAACTGAGTTACAAGCGAAACAAAAATGGTATTCCATAATGCCCGAACTTCCTCTATATATACCTAGGTATAAAATATTTTTAAAAATGTACTGCGTCATTCCTATTTAGCCTAGATTTATGGTTCAAACGCCATTTTCTTCAGTATAATAAGCCCTTTCCAACGGTATCACTCACATGTCCGTATCGCACACTTAAACCAGATAATTAGGGGAAAACTCGGAAGTTTTTTTGCAAATCCAACCAAAACAATTTTCCCCTCTGGACTAGATCTGGGTTGACGTAGGGATCTGATTTTTTTTTCTAAAAATACATTGTTATATACATAATATGTGTGCAAAATTCCAATCTTGTATCTTAAATACAAAGAGCAGAAAAAATGTTGAAAGTCTGAATTTAGGCTCTCTCTTTATACACACACATACGTACAGTATATACTTACTATAAAAATTTACTGCGTCATTACTATTTAGGCTAGAGTCATGGCTTAAACGTTATTTTCTTTAGTATAACAAGCCCTTTCCAACGTTGCCACACATGTACGTATCGTATTCCTAAACCAGAAAAATCGGGAAAACTGCATTTTTTTCTGAAAAAATCAGCCCCTTGGAACATTTGCGGCCCTCGTGCCCGGACTCGGCTTCACGTAGAGATCTCAGAAAAATTTGAGAAATATCCAAAGGTACATACAATTCCAATCTGATATCGTGAAAACTACAGGCGTGAAAAATTTTTGAAATTTGCCTTAAGAAAAAGTAAAAAGTCACGCCCTTCCGCACCCACTTGGCGCAGCCAAGTTGACCATTCGGTTCCAAAACGCATCTGGGGTGTTCTTTGGTTCATTCTTGACTTGACTAATAAAAAAGCGACTTAAGAACCTGTTATAAAACCTAAATGAGAGGTCAAAGACCATAGTACGCCACGGTAACAAAAGTCCCCAAAAATCCTAAAAGGGTTAATAGAACACTGAAGCTTCAACCAACACTATGGTAACACTGATATGAGAAGTGAAGATCAATGTGGTGCAGTGAAGTTCCCAGAATTTGAACTTGAATTTGTTTTAATGCGCTTACACAAATTTTACATAGGTCATGAATTTAGCAGCGGAGCGGATGCAGCAGACCGAGATCTGGAGGGAAGGGGGCCTTTATCCAGCAGTTGTCCAGCCGTTTTCTATCAACGGCTGAATATGACTATACACTTATGCATTGTTTTGGCCCCCCCAATATTTTCTTCAAGTCGGCGCCTATGTATATATATATATATATATATATATATATATATATAACCCATTCCAGAGTTTGGAGCTCTTAAAAGTAGCTCTAAGTAGCAGTATTACAACCCCCCCCCAGAAGTCCGTCCTGGATCCGCCTCTGCTTTATGATAAAGAAGAAGTGAAGATTGCTTATGGATTGCAATGAACGTCACATATATGAATGTTTTGTATTAATAAACAGTAACAGATTACTACTACTGTTCAGTATATGAGACAGTGTTGGGCAAAATCAATTGAAATCAATTGCAATTGATCAATCAATTGAAAGTAATTGCTCTGAAAATCAATTGCAATTGATTTCAATTTGTAATTGACAATTAATTTCAATTGCAATTGAATTCAATCATAAAATTTGCAATTAAATTTTCGTCAATTGTTAATTGTTAATTGGTCACCAGGCAATTGAAACTTTTAATTGTTAATTGTCAATTGCAAAGGGTGCAATTGAAACATTTAATTGTTAATTGCAATTGACAATTGAAACTTGTAATTGTTAATTGCAATTGAAATCAGCAATTAAAACTGAAGATAAGAAGATGTGTGTGTATTGTGTTGTCCACTTGTTACTGTTTTACATATTTCAAATAAGGTACTTATAAGAAATGCTGGATACCTACCATCCCTTCCCCCCCTCCCCTGGGAAGAAAGCCAGGAAACTAAGTATTTTTTAAAATATATTATGTTTATGGTTCTATCCCCCTCGAAAGAACTCTATATGCCCGTCATGCATACAATAGGAATGGGCACCAGCGAGTTCGAGCGAGTTTTCTTTAAAACTTGACTCGACTCGAAGCAGACATCTTTGAGCTCGACTTGAGATCTCGGCTCGAAAAATTTCCCCCAACTCGACTCGAATTCGGATCGAGTTTCCAGTCGAGTCGAGCCAATTCGAGCTAAATCCTTTGTGTAGTTCCAAGTACTACTATCTTCAAGTATCCTACATAGACAATATAATAATCAATGATACTACTACTACTACTATAATTAATTATCATTATAACACCGTGTACCTGTATAAACATGGAATATAGGCGGTTTGTATCGGAATACTAAAAATTAGTTGACTGTCGATCTTGGTCGTCAAGAAATCTTCAGGAGGCAAGGACATCGGTCACGAGGTTCTTGGTTTGAGTTCAGGAGGAGCAAGTATTCGGGCTCGAGCCAAAAATTGTTAGAAGTTATGGGACTCCAGCCAAACATGTTCAAAACTGCTCGACCCGGGCTTAGGGTTGTCAACAGCTCAAGCGGCTCGCTCACAGCTTATTCACTTATCGAGCCGAACCGAGAAGTGAGCCGAGCCAACAGCTCATCCAACCGAGCCAGCTCCAGCCGATGGCTCACACGAGCCGAGCCGAATTGAGCTGATTGCTTACCCCAACCGAGCCCGTTCGAGCCATCGGCTCAGTTGAGCTGACTCGAACCCAGCCTATGGACTCGTTTCAACGGAGCTGGTTCGAGCCATTGGCTCCAATCGAGCCGAGCCGATGACTCGTCTTTACCGAGCCGGTTCAAGCCATTGGCTCAATTGAGCCCAGTCGATGGGTAATCCCAACCAAGCCAGCTCAAGCTGTACGCTCAGTTGAACCAAGCCGAGTCGGTTGACATCACTATTCCGGTTGGGCTTCTACTTTGGCTAAAAAATTGGACCGTGCAGTTCTCAGCCTTGATGGTAAGAACTACAAAAAAATGATAAGAAATCTTTAGTTTTACGTCTCACGCTTATGCCGGAAAGGCTAAAGGAGACGGTGATGATAGGAAATGAATGAAATGAAGAAAGTGGGAGGAAACGGGAGAACCCCGAGAAAATCCACGAGCACGGTGTTTGTCCATCACAAAGTACAAACTGCGCGAGCTGGGATCGAACCAGGGACCTCAAGCACCGGAGGTGAACGCTCTACCACTGACCCACCGCGCCAACTGGTAAGAACTACAGTATATACTTATATTGGTGCTCACGGCGTCATTAACTTGTTCCGCCACCAACGAACTTCAAGGTACTTTGTTCTGCATCTTTTGTGCGTGTTTTGTGTCGCTTTATGCGCCTATTCCCACATTTTGTGCATCACCGGAAGTGGGTCAAAATGGGCCTACAAATATGGCGGAACAAGTTATTGCTCTTCTGCCACCAATGAATTTCGAGATTGTTTCCTTCACATCGTTTTGTGCCGTTTTGTGCGTCTACTTCCGTTTTGTACGTCGTGGGAAGTGGGTTAAAATGAGTCCCCAAGGTGGGACGAAAACGATCAAGAGTTCCGCCACTATTAAATCTCGAGGTCGTTAATTTCACATCGCGTACCCTTTTGTACGTCTATTTCGACGTTTTGTGCATCACTGGAAGACGGTCAAAATGGGTCTCGAAGGTGGGACAAAAATGACCCACTGCTCCGCCACTACCGAATTTCGATATCCTTCCTTTCGCATCGACTACTGAATTTTCGTGCTGTTTCGTGCCCCCATTTCCACGTTTCGTGCGTCACCAGAAATGGGTCAAAATGGGCTTCCAAGGTAGGACGAAAATGACACTGTTCCGCCACTATCGAATTTCGAGGTCGTTAATTTTACATCGCGTACCCTTTTGTGCGCCTATTTCGACGTTTTGTACGTCACTGGAAGATGGTCAAAATGGGCCTCGAAGGTGGGACAAAAATGACCCACTGCTCCGCCACTACCGAATTTCGATATCCTTCCTTTCGCATCGACTACTGAATTTTCGTGCTGTTTCGTGCCCTTATTTCCACGTTTTGCGCGTCACCAGAAGTGTGTGAAAATGGACGTCCAAAGTGTGACCAAAATGACCCATTGTTCCGACACTATCGAATTTCTAGGTCGTTTCTTTCGCATCGTTTAGTGATTTTTTTTTTTAAAGTTTTCTGTGCCTACTTCCTCGTCTTGTGCGTCACCGGAAGTGAGTTAAACGGGCCTTTAAAGTGGGAGTTAAATGGCTCACTATTCCGCCACTATCGAATTTCGGGGTTGGTTCTTTCGCATCGTTTAGTGTGTATTTTGTACCGTTCTGTTCGCCTACTTCCACGTTTTGAGCATCACCAGAAATGCGTCAAAATGGTCCATCAATGTGTGAGAAAATAGAGCCATTGTTCCGCCACTATCGAATTTGGGGGGTCGTTTCTTTCGCATCGTATAGTGCCTGCTTTGTACCGTTTTGTGCTCCTATTTCCACTTTAGTGCTTCTATTTCCACTTTAGTGCGACAACAAAAATGGGTCAAAATGGCCTACAAGTATAGCGGAATAACTTAATGCTGTTCCGTCACCATCAAATGAGGTCGTTTCCTTCACACTTTTTATACATGATTTGTGTCGCTTTGTGCATCAGTGGAAGAGGGTCAAAATGGACCTTGAAAGTGGAATGAATATGTCTTTCTCTGCCATATTTGTAGGTCACCTTTGACCCACTTTCGTTGGCCTACAAAACGTGAAAGTATGCGCAGAAACGGTATAAATATGCACTAAACAATGCGAAAAAAGCGACCTTGAAATTCGATACTGGTGAGAGAGTGGATCAGTTTTCTTCCCACATTGAATGCCCATTTTGACCCACTACTATTGATTCACAAAACGTGGAAATAGACTTACAAAACGGTAGAAAACACGCACAAGACGATGTGAAGGAAACGACCTCGAAATCGTTCCTGACGGAACAGCATTAACTTGTTTCGCCATATTTGTAGGATAACGTTGACCCATTTCCGGTGACGCAGAAAACGAGGAAATAGGCGCACAAAACGACACAAAAATGGAAATTTAGCTTAATTACATGGAAATTTTAAGTTTGTAAGCTTAATTATATGGAAAATTTTATAAATTTTCCTTTAAGTTGGTCTACTTTACGTTGATTTGGGACTTTTAAATTCTATTCATTTTTCCACTGAAAAATTTGTATAATTCAACAAGTTGATTTGATTTTGAGTTGCTTTTGGGGTTTAACGTCCCGGTCAGCAGCGAGGCTATATGAGACATGGACCTACTGATTAACGTGGAATCCGAACCACATGAGGTCCCGCAGGGAATCGAACCCGGGTTTCCCACGCCAAAGGCGCGTACGCTAACCGCTTAGGCACGGAGAAGCTCTATGATTCAACAAGGAAATATTTATTAGTTATAATTATAATAATTATCTATATAATTGAATTCATTGTAATTCGGTCCATAACAAACACTTTACCATTTCGTACTAGCTGTTATACCCGTTCTTCGCACGGATCAGATAAAATATCAATGTAAACAAACTGAACAACGGGAGAACAATTAAGAAACATTTCTAACATTGGATATATTTTGTGTGAATATATATCCAACAACGTACATGTGCTTTCATTGGGAAGGCCGATGGGGCTGAATTTTAACGTAAACACTATCGGGGGTGTCACTATACGTCTGAGCAACCCCGATAAATATGGATTCGACACAAATTCTACTACTTTTACATGTCCCGGTGAACACCCCCTCAGACCCCCTTGGTTCGTATTGTGAAACAATCTCCTCTGGCCCCCACCAACCCCCAACTAATACCACGAAAACTATGAATGTGACACTAACATTTGCCATTTTCTACTACTTTTTACATATGCCGGTAAAAATCCCTATAATCCTCTGGTTCCAATTTTGAAAAAAACAATGCCTCTGGTCCGCAGCCGATGGGGGCTGTATTTGGAAGTCAATGCCTGTGGAAGTATCACCATTCATCTCAGCGACAGCTAAAACTATGGATTTGAAACTAATATCGGTCACTTTCCATTAGTTTTACATGTCTCGCAATTCCCCACCCCCGGTGACTCCCGGCCCGCATACAATGCTGGCTAAATTTGAAAATCATCGCTAATGAAAGTATCACCATTAATCTCAGCCACCGCGAAAACTACGGAATTGACATCGGTCATTGTGGATTATTTTTACATGTCTCTTGATCCCCTTTATAATGCCCCCGTTTCTTATCTGATGGGGGCTAAATGTGAAAGTAAACGCGGTCTTGAGTTTCACCAATGAGCTCAGCTACCCCGAAAACTATGAATTTGACATTAATATCGGTCATTTTCGATTATTTTTTTACATGTCTCGGAATTCCCCCCTCTGGTGACCCAAGGCTCGCATACAACGGTGGCTGAATTTGAAAGTCATCGCTAATGGTAGTGTCACCATTGATATCAGCAACCGCGAAAACTATGGATTTGACACTAATATCGGTCATTTTGGATTACTTGTACGTTTCGGTATTCCCCCCCCCCCCATTGACCCACGGCCCGTAGCAGAATACGGTGAATTTGGAAGTTAATGCGATCGGAGTTTCACCATTGATCTCAGCGACCGCGAAAACTATGAAATCGACACTGATATTGGTCATTTTCTACTACTTTTACATGTCCCGGTAAACGCCCCCCTGAGACCCCCTGGTTCGAATTTTTTCGAAAAAGCTTTGCCTTGGTGTGAAACCTGGACCAAGGTATCTTTGACCAAAATTTGGTAACTCTCGGTCGACTTGTCTGGTCCCCAGGCCGGTCCCGGTAAACGTCTCCTGGAGACCCTATAGTAAGGAATTAAAAAAAAAAAAAACTCTTCGTCTTGGTCTGGGGCCTAGACCAAGCTACCCGTGACCAAATTTTGAAAAGTTTCGGTCCACTCGTCTCGTCCACAGGCCGCACAAAGATAGACACACAGACACACGAACAAACTATTTTATTTATATTAGAAAGGTCAGATCCGCTGTTATTGTATTAGTGCGATGCTTGAGCGATTGATCGTAGAAATTCAAACTCCGATGAGTGATAATTTTATGGGCTTGTTTCATTACAAGTTTAAACTCTTTAGTCAGTAGAGAAGAGGGCGTGAATCATGGGTCAGAGTTGATGACAATGGGTTTTGGCAGGTCTGTGGGTCACAGTGGGTAAGAGTGATTTATGGTGGGTGGTGGGTCAGAGTCGGTCACGGTGGGTCGTGGGTCACGACGGGTGGTGAGTCAATTGGTCGTGGCTAAAGTTTTCATTGCCCCACGCCCTCTCTGAACTACAGTGTTGAAAATTAATCAGTGAAAATCAATTGCAATTGATCAATCAATTGAAAGTAATTGCTGTGGAAATCAATTGCAATTGAATCAATTGCCAATTAATTTCAATTGCAATTGAATTACAGAATTCAATTGCAATTACTTTCCACTGCAATTACTTTCAATCAATTGATCAATTGCAATTGATTCTCCTTTTTTAATGGCCAACTGCAATTAACAATTAACCATTACTTATTTCAATTGTTAATTGCAATTAACAATTAAATTTACAGATTAATTGTTAATTGTTAATTCAATTGAAATTTGCCCAACACTGATATGAGAATGCATGATTCACTGTATTTGTGTTAGAAGGTTTAAATTTATATGTTGTTTCTATATTGTTATAGAAATCTCCAAAATGTGCGTGAAATCCCACAACTCTAGCGGAAACTGAATTTTACGTGAACTTCCTCCGTCTTAAACCAACCCTACAAGACTTGCCAATTGACTGTTCTCTACTTATTAGTGTTTTATAATTATTTTTTCCATTTACAAGTGTAACACTTAGATATTTGTCGGTTTCTTCTCGTGTTTACTTTTTCAGTAACATATTAGAGGTAATTTAATTTACAAGGAATTCAAGACTATTCATTAGTTCCAGAAATGGTTAAAAAGTTATATATATATATATATATATATATATATACAGGGTGCGAATTGGCGGGGGGGATGCCAGGGATTTCCCCCCCTGACAAAAATCTTTCCCACCCTGGAGAAGAAAAATGTTATTCCTGGCAGGGATAACTTTTTCCTCCTCTGGAGTATTTTTATATATATATGTGGGGGGGAGAACTGGGTGCGCATATGGGTGGAATTCATCCCCCCTGAGAAAATTTTTCAATTCGCACAGTGTATATATATATATATATATATATATATATATATATATATATATATATATATAGATAGATAGATAGATAGATAGATAGATAGATAGATAGATATAGATAGATAGATAGTGTTATTAAATTCCAAAATCAGAAAGTATTTTATTTTTTTCTTCATAGTAATTTGTAAAAGGCATTGAAAATATACTACGGAATTGTCTATTGAAACAATATGAGTCAGTCTTTTTGACAGGTCTCTCATCTCCTCAGAGTAAAAGGGCATAACATCCATATTTTATGTCCACCATTATCATATACAGCGCTGCGAAACAAATACAGGCTGAAAGGCTCCATCACCAACCTGTCTCCTCAACCCTCCCGCCACCAGCAAGGAAAAACTCGTTTCTTCAGTCACGCGAAAAGTGTAATTACATTGTGATCAAGGGTAGCTCTGTGAAGCAAGCTGACTTGGCTTCTGATGAAAGAGTCAAGTCATCAGAACACATGAACAGAGAGTAACATTAATAATTGATATTCTTATGTGGTCCACTCTCTTATGGATATGCACGTACGCAGGAATTTTATTTCGGGGGTTCCAAATTCAATATGGATAAATTATATTAAAATTCGTTAATTCTTCCGTAAATTTACAGAAAAGTCTGGATTTCGGGGATCTATCCCACCCAGGACGCACGACGTGCCTATATCTCTGCTTCTGGACATCAATCAAGATTGCAGACTCCATATTAGAATAACTAATATTTTTTTTGCCATTGCTCTTTTAATACATGAATAAATGTCCGTATTATTATTATTATTATTATTATTACGTAGGCACGTGAGACAATCCAGCAATAAAGTGAGCAAAACATTTGCTCACTTTATTGCACTAAAAATTTAAAATATTCTGCAAATTCTTTCAAGGGTGGCAACAGGAGCGTCATTTCAGATTTTGCTTGTGGGGGGGGGGGGGAAAGACCCCTTGATATAAGTAAAATTTCGCGTTTTTCACTGATTTACTACTATTCTATTGATAAAATCTATATTCATCTCAAACTCATGGGGGGGCAAATGCCCCTCTCTGCCCCCTAAATGACGCCCCTGGGTGGCAGTCGGTTTTACGAGACCATAGATTTATAAAATTTACAGAAGAAATGGCGCAGATTATGAACAGTCCGTCAAATTAAGAGAGCATTTTTCTGGCTTTAAATGATTTCCTCAAGACGTTTTCCAGAGTATTATTACCCTGGCATATGCCCAAATAATCGTGCACACATTGATAACGAGAGCATACTAACGTGCACTGCAAATGATTAAGTGTTTTTCTTTTATCAGCTGTCCAACAATATGCAATTACTTCATCACGAAATCCACTCGTATTATCTTATAAAATGACATTTTTCAGTTTAAGTTCCCACGATTTGTCTTTTAGGCTAAGGGAGACGGGTGATTAAGGCAAGTAAATGATGATGGAAACATTTGTCGAATTACAATGTGGGAGAAAATGGGAGTAGCCCGAGAAAACTCACGGCCACTTTGTGTTGTCCACCACAAACTTGCATGTTTAAGTTTGATCTGTAACCTTTGGTGCAGGTGGTCCCGAGTTCAATTCCCGCCAGAGCACAAAATATTTAATTTCACCTTCATTAACTATCCATCTCCTTTAGGTTGAAGGGCGTAATCGTAGGACGTTAAACTGAAAAACGAAGCATACTTTGTAATAGGTAAGTAATTAAATAGAGAAACTTTAGTCTTATTGTTCAATTTTAGCAATAGTTTAATAAATATGAAAAACATGGAAATAAACTGATAGGCAATTTATTTATTTATTATTTATGATGGTATAGGAAAAATGGAGCACACTGAAACCTATTAGAGCACACTGATTTACCTATTAGAAACAAACATTTTCAACTCAGCAGTTTACAATACTGCTGTGGTAGTGATATCACATGCTAATTTGGAATTTGAAATTTTGTGCTACTTAAAGTGCAAAATATTGTAGAAAATTAGATATAATTTAAAATTTTTTTCATAAACTATGTAAGAATATTATTATTTGTTTTTTTCGAATTAGTTGAAAAATTTGTTAATTTAAACACTATTCTTGGTGGCAAGATATAGGGCACAATGAAACATTTTGCTTTGGAGTTGACTATGCAGTTCTATTAATCTTAATCAGCTCAAATCGAATCTTCCAAACCTACTGTTTGGGGCTGCACTGGAAAGATACATCAGCATTTACTCTATGGCTACTGAAATCTCAATTGTCAATATTAGCCGAGTCTCTTGGGGCATTTCGTTCAACAAAACGAAGTTTTCTTTCTTTAAAAAAAATAAATAAGTAGAATATAAGTTGTTAAAATATACTGCTCGTATACACTACCATTTGTTTCACTTCAATGTGGTCAAACCAGCAGTTTTTGAAAAATATAACCATTATTATTGTACTGCAATTAATGTTTCATTGTGCTCCCCTATTCTATTTGGAAATCCACAACTCTTTGGAAAACCTTTTTCTTTGAATTTCGAGTTATAACAACGTATCTTCACAGCGTACATGGAGGCTAAACGACTATATTAAGACATGCCTTATGTATGAAAATATCTCAGTAGCGTTACTTCAGGTTTCGCTTGGGGAAGGGGGAATGACCAAGACTCTCCCCAACATAAGTAGTTTCACGTTATCCATCAGTATACTACTATATTATTACATTACTATACTATCGTTTAAAATGTATGTTGGCTTAAACTCAGAGATAAGGGTAATTGTCCCGGCCTTCCTGCCGGGTAATAACCTTCCTGCTCCCTCCCTAAATGACGCCTCTGAAATATCGTACGAAATAAATCAGATACATCAAATATAACATTTTTATCACAATGAACCAATAACATTTTTGATCCATTGTGCTCCACTTTCCCCTACATCTTATTTTTAGCATATATTTATTTTGCTAAGGAACAGAGGAGAGTAGTGTGGAAAGCAAACTTAAAAAAATTACTTTGTATAATTATTTATTTTATATATATAGATATATATATATAAATGAAAATAAATGAATTTATTTACTTATTCTACATTCTTGTCTTAATTCAATATTTTATCCATGTGTGTATACTTAATATACAATAGTTCTTTTCAACAGTCAATCTATCTTTATCTCCGAAATATATGCGAAAATATCTTCTTACAGTTTGATATTCACGGGATATTAATCACAGTTAACTTACGGAATATTAACTATCTTAACAATTGCACGCCGTTGTGCAAAGTAACATAATCTCCTCCAATGTTATACTATGTAAAATATACACTTCAAGCAGCACAAGTATTTGTTCTGTACAGCACAGACAATATACTATAAACTCGACCAAAAAAAAAAAAAAAAATAAAATAAAAAAAAAAATAAAAAATAAATAAAAATAAAAAAAAATTGAAAATTCACATGATCAATCATACGATGGGTACAGTAGCGCCTCTTTGTTTCACGATTCGTAACTACTCCGATCTGACGTCAGCTGTGTGAAAATCGTGAATCTAACCGCCGACTAGCAAGTGATAAGCACAGACTAGAAAATGAGCAGGAAAGTGAATAGCCTAACTCATATACAATGGTCCAAGAGACTGAAATGAAATACATGTATGGTTGCTTTCTGAAAGTTACTAATGACAACCATGGCAGAAACAAATGAGTAGCAAATAGATATGCGGAAGGTTAATTTTCTATCTGTTCTTTCTACACTGAGTCTACTACTCAACTCAGACAAGCGAAAGAGATGAAAACATGTAGACTTTTATGAGAACCCATGACGTCACATTCGAAATTCGATAGCAGCGCCAACTATTTTAGGCGCAATCGAGGTTGATTTGTTCTTTTGCCGTGCATACGATCAACACGGATTTCCACAGCGCATATAGGAAGATGCTTGTTTATATGTATTCCTTGTCTGTGCTTATAGTACACGTTAAAACATGTTTTGTAAAGAAACATGTATCCCTGTAGCATGTTTCGCTTTGTTTATAAACAAATTTACAAATAACAAAATAAAGCAGCAATATACACAATATATATATGAAACAAGAAGGAATGCAACAGCTTGGAACAAAGTTCCGTAATTAAAATATATATACAGTACAAGCACAATAGTAGGATCATATAACTTCATCTAATTATGATTTACAATGGCACATCTTTCATTGTATTTGTTCTTCAAATTCTACTGTAACATTAGGTGCAATATAATACTTTGGTTTCAATCTTTGATTAAATTTATACTGTTCAACTTTTTATATATATATATATATATATAACGCCATTTTCTGAAATTCTCGTACTTACACTGTTAGTTGAACTATTATGTATATACTTTTAGCATATCTTAAAAATAAACTTCAATCTAAAATTCACTACGTATCTTGATATAAAATATTTTGTTAAATTCCTTATCCTGAGACATTCTACTGATAGCTCTGTGTCTTTAAGCTATCTTTATTATACACTAAACGCATAAAATTGTTAACAGAATTCATATTTTTCAATCGAGTTCCTTGGTATGTCTTTCACTTTTATATTTCTGAAAATATTCTGCTTTTTAACGCATTTCAAAAATAACAACGGCAAAATTAGAATATATATATATATATATATATATATATATATATATATATATATATATATATATATATATATATATATATATATATATATATATATATATATATTCAAAACATCCAACTATGTATACGGATATATGTATTCACAAATGTTTTAGCACTGAACACAGCAATAGCTTTGTCAGGATGTGTCAGCATATAAAGTTATACCACAACAATTTTTCTTCATCTACGCTAACGTATTATACTAGTTTGCAAGTCTACTATTCATGCACATGATCCAAATTACAATCCAACTAATTTAATGTCCCCTTCACCTAAGATTTCTAGTCTTTATTATATTACTATTATTGTTATTATTATTGTTCACTAAAATTAAATACATTATGCTCAAAGAAAGAAAAAGAAACTTTGTACATATTTCAGATCTATTGAATTAAATTCTCAATATCTGTTTCTAGTTAATTACGAACCAAACTATTCCCATTCATTGAATTTACATCTTCTGCGAATAATTATTCCTTTTAGATATATGTCAGGGTAACAGTTTTATTTGACAAACACTTTGTGGCGAAAGTAGCAGCGGGGAAATTTAACTTCCTGCATAAGGTCAGTGATAAAATTTGAAGAAATCCTGAACACATAACAGTGAACCCACATCTTATGATGTGCGAACTGCTAGATACACAAATAACTATAATAAAGTATACGGACTTTATTCTATTGAGTGAAGAAGGTCGCTATAATTCAGTTAAAGACATCAGCGACTTTTAATCTTGTGATATTTATTTATGTATATAAATAATAGAACAATATATATATATATATCATACACATATTCTAATTTTTTTAAAGATATTATATCTTAGATCGCTTGAAGATATTTAATCCTTAAAATAATATTGTAAATTGACATTTGAGAACACTGAAACTGACCATGCAATCCTGAAAATATCTTCATTTCGTACTTTCTTTCAACTTTCAAAAGATCTCGATTTATAGAAATCGCTGATAGCATAAGGTATTTCTGGGATTTCATCAATACTTAAAACGCATTAAGCTGGAAATTCATTAAAACAGGAGGCACTGTCATGATTTGTTGCATTTTAAATGTACCTTGATATTTCAAACATATTTATTTATTTATTTAGATCAGAAATGCAGATGAAATTCGATTGATAATGTAAGTAGATTATAAAATAACACACATCAAAAATGAGAAACATTACTTTGCAATCGTTTGTTAGTTTATAATGCCTTCAGAAATAGTTCTATGAACTGTTGAGATTAATTTACCTACTCAGTTTTCTAGCTATGTATACTTTTAATTTTTTCATCACCGTATTTATCAATCAATTACACAACCCACAGAAATAAAATAAATTTTCATATCTCTCCATACATCTACAACTTGTCTCACTACTGACAAAATGATTCTTAACTTACATGAAAACAGATATATAAGAAATAGATGTATTTGATTATATAAATTTATAAAATGGAAGCCCTCATAGTTGAGCAAATTACGATATTACTATAAATATAAAATAATATATAGTTATATACAAAAATAAACAGAGGTGTTTACATACTCGACTGGTAGTGAAAAGCACATTATTACAGCATTTGATTAGTTTCTTACAACAATTATTCTCTATTTTCGTACTTCATCACTTAAAAGCAATTGTAATGTTGCATATCACCAGGTTTACAATTGAAAAATTAATATAGATAGTGTTAATGAACATCATGTCATAAATTTAGGTGGTGATTTTTTTTTTCTTTTTAAATGAAAGAAGAAAGTTCTATTAATAAACATGGTTCTGAAAACACTTTTCAGAGTTATATGCTGCCGAAAATGCAAGACTTATGTTTTAAAACGGTTTGGCTTGAAAATCATACGATCTAAAACAAGCGGTTTAAGGAATTACACACAGGAACTAGTATGCCTTCTATCTAAATAACAGTGTTTCATAATTCCTCGTTACCGGCGTAACGAATTACATAAGGTACGTTGGGGAACGGGTATATATTTTTAAGTACTAATTGAGTACTACTTGCATGGTGTGAAATATGGATATTTAGATAGAGCGTATACAAGTTCCTGTGTAATTCTTTGAACCATTTGCGACAGGACCTATAATTTTCTGACCAGGGTGTTCCGGAAGGTGATGCTTCGCATTTTTGATGGATTATAACTCTGAAAGGAAGTGTTTTCCTATCCATGCTTATTAAGAACGCTTTTCTTCCATTTAATATAAGGAATTGCCTCCTAAATTTACGATGCGGTGTTTATTATGAAGTACACTTATATATATATATAGTAGGACCAAGGAATTCTGAAATAAGACTGATAACAATATCACGTAACTCCGCATTCTAACACGACGCCCACCATGGTGATTTTCAGCTTTTCCTCTGTTCCTTAATTGTATACATACTTAGATCAGCCTTTGCCTCCATCGGCTTTCTCTTAATCAGAATATATATACACTGTTTACAAAACTTTTCATGTCTTTCCTGATTCGCTTTCAATTCAATTCTTGAAATTTATCCTCTTTACTGCATCACAGGCATTGCTACAGCTGCTTTCGTATGTGTTACATCAGTTTCTCGCCACAGTTGAGTAACTGTCTTTGTCTGTGTATAGAAGTTAAAACCCTGAAACAAAATATAATATTGCCAATTAATAGATGAAATCCTGGGGGTGCAAAGTTAACAATAACATGATTATACATATACTATTTATCAATTCTCTCTCTCCAAGTTGGCTTTCATCACGCAATACCAGCAAGTTCTATGTTCTCTCCAAAACACACGCGGTAATCTTTGACAACGAAGAAGCACCTAAACTGAGTAGTATTTCACAATTAGTATTTAGCAATTGCGCTTAATATAATGATAGAAAGTAATGATATATTTTTAAGAATACCAGAAACAGAAGACCAAGAAATACAAAATATAGATGACTTCATGAAAACAAAGTAAGGGATGCCATTCATGATGAATACTAAATATGTTTACATTTTAAGTGACACAATACTAAAGTGAGTAAGAAATTATAGCTTATCCGTTTACACTTAAGCAATTACAACAATTGAGAAGCACTTTGTTCTTCACTATTTCACAATAAACAACTTAAGGTACTTAAACATTGTAAGACCTCTCAATGATACGATAGGATGCATATCAATTAAGCAGAAAAAAATGCTCACTCAAGTACCCATATAACAATGCGAAGTATATGTTTCAACAACTAATTGTCGTCATCCTTAGTCCGCGTGTCTTATGAAATCAAGGTGCTTATAAAAGTACATATTCTGATTAGTTTCCTCCATTGTAGAAATAGTGTTAATGGATCTTAAATTATTGCTATTAAAGGTGAAAAAATCTCTGTAAATTATACATATATCTGTATAATGCAAGCTTGTTAATACCACTTCACTGGGTATGAGAAAATGGTACGGACAGGATTGCCAGGAATTTTATATTTTCACTTTTCCTGACTTTTCCAGGTTTTCCAGGTTTGTAGAGCACA
The DNA here is from genome assembly GCF_964235325.1 of Thermobia domestica. NCBI lineage: Eukaryota > Metazoa > Arthropoda > Insecta > Zygentoma > Lepismatidae > Thermobia > Thermobia domestica. The sequence continues at coordinate 141,691,095 of NC_137462.1, read as the reverse complement.
TGATCCATTGAATTTCTTGTGTTTCTAGCGTATACTTTAGCCTCTAAGATTAGGAAATCTTGCTTAGCTAAAGTTGTATAAAAATACACAGAAAGGCTTACCACAACATTCACTCTCTGACTTTCCGTGTATTTTTTATATATTCTTTATATAAGCAAAAAAATTACGAACAGAAATTATATGATATATTTTGATGACAATAAACAGGAATTAGGATACAACATACTGTAACTAACAAACAGTTGTGACAAGTTTTCATTGCGTTACGGAAAATATCTTTTCAAGGGGACAATTTTCACGTTGATAGCTTCTGTTTCCAGATCAGCTTCCTCTCTAGTATAGTAATTTGATTAGCGATGCGTTTACCCTCACGTTTTCTCAATTCAACTGCATTTTCTTCGGCACACTTTTTCTTCATCGTTTCCTCATCCCGCTTCCATGAAACACGAACAGATTGAAGCATTTTTCCATTTATTTCCATCGCACTAGTTCCCACAGAGCATTTTACACAATCATATAATTATCTCAATGCCACTATGGAATCTTCACAAAGGTTTCCACCATCATGTCCTTATTAATTGAACAACCAGTTTCAACACTCACATTTCTGTGAGAAAAAAATAAGCAAAATTTTCATTACCTTCCACATAATCTTCGAATTCTTCGTTAGTAAATTGTGATAAAAAGTGTCCAGTCGATCTGTTTCAGGATTCAAACTTTTACACTTATCCTTCAATTCATTCTGTAATTTAGAACACATTTTACTGTACTGATGTTTTGCTTCTTCCGCAGTTCGTGGCGGAATGCCATTTTTCTCATATAGTTCTTGCAAAACATACTTCATACGACTTTCACACAAATTCCCATTTGCATGAATCTCTCTTGGAATGAGACAAGAAATATTGCGCATAAACCTGTATTTCATTGGACATTAGTCAAGGATCTTCCTCCACATTGATACCAAAAATTTTCTACATTCCACTACAAATTCAAGTTTTAGTCTTTCACTAGTTTTTCATGATTTAAAAACTAATGCCTTTGCAACAAATCCTATGGAAAAGCAAGAGCAAGTTTATTTTCATCAGATATTTGTACTTCTAACAGCTTCAAGGTCGTGTTCGCTTCTATTAAGTGTTCACTTTTCATAAACCTCCTCATAAGGCGACGAATCAAATGTTCACATTATGTAGATAAAAAGAGCGCTAGTGGCTTTGACGATTGAAATTTAATCAGGAAAGGTTCAACATCAGCAGATACAGGATAACAAAAAAGGAAATCTAGGCAGGGTTAGTGGATCATCAACTGCTTTCTGAACAATTCCATCTTCCAAATATTTTGGAAGAGACTTCTTAAATTGTTCCAATACTTCTTGATATGCCGTAGTAAGTCAATATCACACTAAGCAATTTCACATTCTCCACCTACGCGCCAACTACAGAATTTCTTGGGGAATTTATTAATGCCTGTACACGATATGAAATCTGCCTGACGTGCAGGGCTATTATTGAAAGGACCGTGTAAGCGTTTCAAGACTTTATTAATATTCCAGCCAACATCATCATGTCTAACTTGAAGTGATCTATAACCGTCACCAGGTTATATAAATAATTTTTATGCACTCTCTGTATATTGTGGAAAGACAGAAGTCATTCTTCAATTTATACTTTATTTTTGTGACGCAAATAATTTCTTTTCTTCGGTGGGAATTGCTAACAATTCAATTTCTTTCCCACGAATCAAGAACAAAAGAGTCTTTCATCGTTCATTCATACATATATCTGATTTTTTTTTTCACCGTGAGAGAATTTTAGTGAGTCACAAAGACCACATTCATTATCTGAACTATACGTATGATAATTGTATTTCTATTGGATCTCATAAGGGAGAGTCACGCAGTGGCTCCGCTGAGATCCGAACGAGATAATTGTGTTTGCATTTGATACGTAATAACTAGACGAATCACAAAATTATACGTGCCACCGGGCGGAATATCGTGAGTTACAACATATTTTGTAATGTAAAAACTACAAAAAAATTACCTGGCAGAATAGTTTGAACCGAGTCATTTGTTCGGAAACGGTTTCTTAAGTGGAAAATTCTGCTAACACAAATCCCATCATTTTAAAGGACAAACTTTTTGGGGTAAAAAAAAAACTTTGCCCCAGGGTCCCAGACGGGGTCCAACTCAAAATTTTCAAACGACAAGGCGGTTAAGTAAGCTGTTGGAAAATGAAAGAAAATGGAGCAAGTCTCGACTCTACGACAAGCCTGTGCAAAATGGCGGCCGGTCAAAATGTAAACAAAAACTTAATTGAAAATCCATGGTCACCTTATAAAGCGGAAACGGTGAGACAAATGTGAAAATAAGAAAGGGAGTGTGGCATTATTTTCGAAGTACAACGATTTAAGTTAAAAAGTCTTGCCCCAGGGTCCCCATAGAGTCCCAGGTGGGGTCCAACTAAAAAGTTTCAAATGGCAAGAGAGGTTAAGTAACACATCGTTTGAAAGCTCTTGTTAAATGAAAGTAGCTGGAGCAAGTCTCGACTTTCTACGACAACCCTGTCCAAAATTGCGGCGGCTCAAAATGTAACCAAAAGCTTAATTGAAAATCTATGGACGCCTTGAATCCAATATGGCCGTTTAAAACCTATATCATTCATAACAGTACAAATCTAAATCTCTATTTTTGCCTATTATATATTTAGAAACAATAGGAAGACTAAAGAACAATTGAATTTCGATTTACTTCAATTATTATTTCATTCGGTACGAACACATATATGTTTAGTTCTTCATGCACGTTCGTCACGGTTCTCTCGACATTATTTACTTGAATATAACGAATATGCGATGAACATATAACTCTGACTTCCTACTCATACTGCTAAACAAAAGTTGAATAACTTCGGGTATTTTTTTTTTTTTTTTTTTTTCTAATTTTGTCATGCGCCAGTCAGGTTGGGGACTCAATTGTAACGTATTCGTGATGGTTACATTTGTATGTCATTTGTTGGTTTGATCGCAATATGTCAATACCAAATATACAAAAAAACATTCATTTACAAGATTGGCGAGCAGTACCAAACCACGTGTAAGTCATTTCAGTACATCGAGCTGCGTCAAAATTTGTCGGTTTGGTCACAGTATTCCAAGAAATAGCATATTTATATACAAACTCATTTTTCACATTGGCAGCCATATTCGATCACAGATGATACTCTTTGATCTTTTGTGGATATCTATTATTAACCATAAACGTAAATACTACATTTCGCTTCTCCACCACCAGTGATTTGAGCTGGAAACGCGTTCGATACATAGTGCAGTTTTTTGAACTCAAGATGTTGCTTTTTTGAACATTTCGCATATTTTCGTCACCTACTAATCAACATTAATGCCAAATTTGGTTTTCTTAGCTTCAGCAGTTTGATATGCCTATCCTTTCGATATAGGTTTTAAGCGGCCATCTTGGATTCAAGGTGGCCATATATTTTCAATTAAGCTTTTGTTTACATTTTGAGCCGCCGCAGTTTTGGACAGGGTTGTCGTAGAAAGTCGAGACATGCTCCATCTACTCTTATTTAACGAGAGCTTTCAAATGATGTGCTGCTTAACTCCTCTTGCCATTTGAAATTTTTTAGTTGGACCCTACCTGGAACAAGACGTTTTCACTTAAATCGTTGTACTTTGAAAATAATGCCACACTTCCTTTCCTGTTTTCACATTTGTCTCACCGTTTCCGATTTATAGGAATGGCCATGGACTTTTCAATTAAGTTTTTGTTTACATTTTGCACAGGGTTGTTGTAGAGAGTCGAGACTTGCTCCATTTTCTTTCATTTTATAACAGCTTTCAAACGATGTACCACTTAATCCCCCCTGCCATTTGAAAATTTTGAGTTGGACCCCGTCTGGGACCCTGGGGCAAAGTTTTTTTTTTACCCCAAAAAGTTTGTCCTTTAAAATGATGGGATTTGTGTTAGCAGAATTTTCCACTTAAGAAACCGTTTCCGAACAAATGACTCGGTTCAAACTATTCTGCCAGGTAATTTTTTTGTAGTTTTTACATTACAAAATATGTTGTAACTCACGATATTCCGCCCGGTGGCACGTATAATTTTGTGATTCATCTAGTTATAACATATCAAATGCAAACACAATTTTCTCGTTCGGATCTCAGCGGAGCCACTGCGTGACCCTGTGTTTCTTCCTTACTCATTAATATGCAATGACTACGTTCTATAGTTAGTTGGAACTGAATTAAGTGCTTTCTTTAATTATTTATGGAAGTACTGCGGGAGGCCAGAGCAGACCAGACCAGGTGTTGGAACGACTCACCGGTGACAACCATATCGTTCAGCCACTTTTTATCTCCACGCTCGAACTACCCATCCCTCCTTACACATTGTGGCCAGTGAAATGTGAAATAACGCAAATTCTTTTAATATTTAATTTGCATATCCATGCAGGTGGCTTAACCTGTTTACATTTTAAAATGGACTGTCAACATTGACCAGTTGGTCAACCCGGCTTACACCTACAGTACCTGGACTCTAGGAGTTTTTCTTCGCGTTATCAAGATAGCGAACACGTTCGTTTAAGTCGCAACAGAATTAAGTAAAGGGGCATACGTCTCATAGTTGACCAAAGACTTGTCCAACGGCTAGCATCCCTTTAATCAAGTCCCGGGTCCGCAGACCCTATGCGTACAAGTAGTAAATGGGCTTACCAATGTCCTAATTTACATAGTGCGACTGTCTGCGTTTATCATGCTCTCGCAGCAGCCAGGAACTTATGTCGTGGGATTACTTTACTGTTACCCCACAGAAAAGGTAACGTGCATTAGTGAGAAAAGTGTTTATGGTGAACCCCCAAATATAATCTTTCATTCATCTATATACGTGATACAAAGGGCTGTTATCTCGCGAAATGTGAAGACTAATTTTGTTTGTGGAAATAGTCAAGTGCCTATATTTATATCAGTGTTTAGTGTTGTGATATATATAGTGGCGGATCCAAGGGGGCTATAGCCCCCCTTGACGCTCAGGTATACACTGAATAAAATGGGTTTCAATCCTACTTTACACTGGATAAAGCGGCAAATCATGGTTTATCCCCTCCCTTGATCACATCCTGGATCCGCCACTGTATATATATATATATATATATATATATATATATATATATATATATATATATATATATATATATATCGGGTGTTGCAAAATAAGTGTTACAACTCTTGGGAGGTGACTCCTGCCACTGAGACAAGAAAAAAAGTTCTCTTCAACTTTCTGCTATCGGACATAGTTTCAGATCTACAAGGTGCCGAAAGCGTGGGAAAATGACTTTCGGACGCCAATAGTTCGGAAACTATCCAACATAAAAAGGGCGGGTAAAAAATTCACTGAAGAAGTCATACCTGCTCTATTGAATTTTGCATGTTTCACAATCCTACCATCCACGCGCAAGGGATTCCCCAAAGGAACGTAGGGAGTCCCGGATAATCTGCCAAATGAAACTTGGTCTAAATGGATATGAAATGATAGGCTTTCTACCAGGTAACAATAATTCGTTTGTCTTAAGTCGATATCTGGAACAAATACAAAATGGCGGACACCTTTATGCCCGTTGTGTGTGGTTGCATAGTCGCCAGGTACGGATGCTGGCCAACAGTGACGTTCTGAGTATTAATTGTAACGAATTTGTACTCAAATGCTCTAGAAAGACATCTGGAGTGTCGGTGGAGCATAACAGATGAAGCAAGGTGATTCACATGTGCGGAAACACTTAACGAAAAATGCCCAGAAATGCACTCATACTCAGTAAACGCGAGTTCAAAGCGTCGGAAATGCAAGAATTAGCGTCAAGAACATGAAAGCCATTGCCAATTCACCAATAATATTCGTTCAAACCGATGCAATATGATGTGCACGGTTGCATACCAATAAGGATGCAACAACTGAGGCCAAGTTCAAATTGTGCAATGGACTCATAAGAAACTGGGTAAACTAAATGAATGTCACTAGTGGGATGGCATGATCGATATTGAAATGTGGCTAATGTGTGTGTTGATATCAACATGTAGCTAATGAACAAATGTCAAAATGTCCCACTACTGCCGGGACATCGTCGCACGTGCGAAAAATAGGAAAATAACTACTCGGGTCTTGAATCTGAGGCCGTGGGCTCCCAGTAGGATTAGAAACTGCGACCACGCGAGCAAAAGCGAGCGCTCTAGCCCTGAGGTTCGAAGGAGCCTCACTTTCTCTGTATTTGTTTCTTTGAGGAGTACCCACTTTGTTTGGCAAGCCCTCTTGTACAGCCTCCCGACATACTTGTGTTTTTCATTTTGTTACTCCTACTGCACAGTTGTAAACAATCAGAGCTTTAAGACGTTTCTTCCTATTTCTCATGTCGTTTTGTTTTCCATATTTATGAGTTCCAGCTTGTTAAATGTGCCAAATCGGTTCATTTTCGTCTTTGTCTTGGCATGTGCACTGTGTGTAAGATACGAATTTGTGGAGGTATTTTCCTAAATTTCGAGTACGTTATATGTCTCAGAAGACGTAGGACATGATAAAAGTTTGTTATTTTCACGCTCTATCAGAATTTGAACCATGCATTAAGAGATTTCTTTTCATATGTGTCGCCTGTTGGACAATGTCCCAAACAAAGAGGGCCATTGATACAATCGTGTTCTAGTTACCTTCTACCAAAAGGTGCACCAGATGTAATAGCAGAATGTACAACGTTATTTTCCTAGTTTTCGCACGTGAGATGGTGTCCCAGCAGTAGTGGGACATGTTGACATTTGTCCATTAGCTACATGTTGATATCAACACACACATTGGCCACATTTCAATATCGATCATGCCATTCCACTAGTGACATTCATTTAGTTTACCCAGTTTCTTACTGAGTCCATTGCACAATTTGAACTTGGCCTCAGTTGTTGCATCCTTATTGGTATGCAACCGTGCACATCATATTGCATCGGTTTGAACGAATATTATTGGTGAATTGGCAATGGCTTTCATGTTCTTGACGCTAATCCTTACATTTCCGACGCTTTGAACTCGCGTTTACTGAGTATGAGTGCATTTCTGGGCATTTTTCGTTAAGTGTTTCCGCACATGTGAATCACCTTGCTTCATCTGTTATGCTCCACCGACACTCCAGATGTCTTTCTAGAGCATTTGAGTACAAATTCGTTACAATTAATACTCAGAACGTCACTGTTGGCCAGCATCCATACCTGGCGACTATGCAACCACACACAACGGGCATAAAGGTGTCCGCCATTTTGTATTTGTTCCAGATATCGACTTAAGACAAACGAATTATTGTTACCTGGTAGAAAGCCTATCATTTCATATCCATTTAGACCAAGTTTCATTTGGCAGATTATCCGGGACTCCCTACGTTCCTTTGGGGAATCCCTTGCGCGTGGATGGTAGGATTGTGAAACATGCAAAATTCAATAGAGCAGGTATGACTTCTTCAGTGAATTTTTTACCCGCCCTTTTTATGTTGGATAGTTTCCGAACTATTGGTGTCTAAAAGTCATTTTCCCACGCTTTCGGCACCTTGTAGATCTGAAACTATGTCCGATAGCAGAAAGTTGAAGAGAACTTTTTTTCTTGTCTCAGTGGCAGGAGTCACCTCCCAAGAGTTGTAACACTTATTTTGCAACACCCGATATATATAGTGCATTTAATAGATAAGCATAGTATTATTCTATTTAATGTGTTTTCGTTGCATGAGTGAATATTTTTGTGTGTCGTGGTCTGAGCGATCCGGGAAGAGTTCTGTAATTCCTCTTTGGAAATGTTATTTGATGTCTTAACCAGGTAAGTTCAGATGTGAAAGTACTCGACAATAGGGGGAAGGGGCAAATCCGAAAAGCGGTTACAGAATAAATGGCGCCCAAACAGGGACTCGAATCGAAACCGTTGGTACTCGAACAGATATGTAATACACTGACAGAAATTAATGGCGTTCTAATACATCGACTCGAATCGAGATCATTGGTGCTCGAACAGTTACCGCTATAGGACATATACCGCCAGAACAACTAATACGAGTCTTCAGGTTTCAGCCATAGCAAAAGGATGGAGGATTTCCTTCAGAAATCGACATGACCGAAGGTTTTGAGTACAAATTTTCAGGTTTCAGCCGTACCACAAGTGACGGAGGACTTTCTTCAAAAGTCGACATGGCCGATTAATTATTTGTAAGGTTTCAGCCGTCTCAAAGAATTGATACAGATTGCTCTTTTAGGAAAGAGACGTAATTTGATTTAAAAACTAACTTGAAACAGTAATAAAATAGATAAGTGAATTTCATTTTATTTTCAGCCGTTGATGACGAAGACCACTGGAAAAAAGAACTACGCATTTCTTTTAATCTTTCTTTTTGCTTCCAGGCTTTTAAATGTTAGGTGATAAACATGTATTACGTTTTTCGTTTGTTTTGATAAGGCAACTGGAATTTCCGACAATCTGTGTTTACGTCTACGAAGAATGGACAATAAAACTGATTCCTTTTTTTTTTTGTTTGTTTGTTTGTTTGTTTTGTCTCCGTCTCGTACCTCACTCATTTACATGAGTACCAGTGTTGCAAACCTTACCAATAATTGACTTTTAACTCAATGTCGTTAATCTTTAATTTTAGATGTTAAAATTTAAGATTTTTTAGTAAACATTTTACATGCGTACGGGAATCGCACTGTCCAAAAGCGATTTGAAGCCCGTGGCGTGGCTCTGCACCCTAGCTAGTGGGAAGACATTTTGGTCTTATATCTTGTTATTAAGTGTTTTAAATTTTAAAATTCATTTTCGAACACTCTTCCACTTTCCAAATCCTTAAATATATTATTCATGTGACTTACAATTATTGTTTAATTTTTTTAGAACCATTTTCACAGATACGTCGAGATGCTCAGGATAAGACACATTTTAGTTGTTAATTATTTATATTTGTACATTTGTGATTGAAATTTAACATTTGAACCTAATGCGTACAATATGAAATTTGAATATTCTAATTCATCCTAAAATTTTCTTTTTAGTGTCAATCTTAGATTTTGGTTTTCATTTTCACGTGTTTATTGTAATTTTGTTGAATTTTATTTGCGTCGTTACCCGATTTTGACCTAATATTGAACTTGAATTTCCAGGATATGGCACGATATATTTTCGAAGAGAAAAAGCTTAGAAAGGGGTTAGACTTAGGTCTAACGAGTGCTAACAGGTATTTCCTTGTTGGATATGAGTATGTGTAGGAATGTCGAGTGAAAAGCATATTCCTCGAACTCAAGTAGTAATTTTTTATTTTAGAAGGAACTATATGAACAAGTACGATGGTGAACAGTCGTCTTTTTTCCCACAATTATATGCATGTAGAAATATGTTTGATTTCTATATTTTCTTGTAATTTCCGATTAACGTTCTTTTCGTCTTCTTTAGACATCTTGGCGACCGTAGGGGAACTTCTTCGGGTAGGATATTTTACAGGAATATATATACATATTACAGGGAGGCAACATTTCCTGGAATTGCAGTTCTATTGCAAAATGGACTTGGCTAATCCATTGGATATTCCGTACCATCATTCTTAAAATACATTTTTTTTCTTTTCTTTCTTCACAGTAATCCATGACTAAACATGTGTATCTTTATACTAGATATTTTCAGTATATTTTGTTGTCTAGAAACATTCTAGTGAATATCTTAGTGTTTAAAGATCGTAATTATATTATGTGTACTTGTATGCTAATGTGTCGTAATGTTTTTCTTCTTCTTTCAACTAATGCACACTGCAAGAACCCAAGTCGGAGAGTTTGGCATCATTTCACCTCGTGCAATTACAGCAGACAAATTGCGATGAAATTTCCAGTTGACACTGGTCCATGCATGGAAATTTGGAGTGGATAATGATACGCTAGTAAGAGCTATTTGAATTTACTAAGAAGATCTTCCGCAGTAGAATCGTCAAGAAACACAGAATTCAAATACTTAACTGATACTTGGTTAATCCTGTTATCCTAAAAACAAATAAGTACATCCATTTGTCTTTGCTGAATTACATTATTTACAGACTCATCGAAGGCCCTTAAGAATTTTAAGTAACTGGGTCTTAAAATATGGTGCCAAGCCATCCACAACAACATAGGATGACTATTCTCCCCACTGAAAACTTCTGAGCTATTTCACTATCAGGAAACATACGTTGCAACACCGCATCCAAACCAGTGCATGAATTAAATTAAAATGTCACATAACCATCTTCACTGACCATTTGGTTTCAGCGTTGTTACCTCCTCCTTGATAACAGACATGTTGTTTGAGATTGATACCTTTGACACTCTATTTGAAATTTTCTTCCTCTCACGATCACTGGATTTACTTACATTGGCAGGAGATGATACGCTAGTCTAAAAACTAATCAACAATGTATTTGAGTTCTACGCATTCTACTTAGAAATAAAATCCAAAACTTATAGTAAATTTCTGTGAGTTTTCTGAGAAGGACTTCCATTAGTGAATCCTTGTCTGCGTTGGGAAAAAAATGTAAACGACTGGAATCGAAACATCGTGCGAGAGATGTTAGAAAATGTTGCTGCACGTTCAGAATTCATGGAATTCTGATTTGACGGTAAATCTTGGATTTGAGGGGGCCGTTATGAATTATGTCACACCATTTGAAGTTACAAATGTGAAACCTAAAACTTGCGAAAAACTTCATAGAGGACAAGGTGTGTGGGATATGTTCTCCATTGTCTATAGTGGTATTTTTGAAGTTAGGACAGTCTATGGTTGTCCAGTGCTTTGGAAACGTAAAATTGAAAATAAAGCGGTGTACTTTTACAGTATTATACGAAAGTCTGAAATAAATGGAAATGATGATTTTGGCATTGCTACGAACTGTGTATAACTATTTGTTTGCTTTTGCTATGCCACCTTTTATGTTTAGCACTTTTTGAATGACTTATCATAGCTTGTTGACTCATTTTACTGAGTTCAAATGTCTTCTGGTACGAAACACAATGCGTTGATATGAATTATTATGGATTTCCTCCAACTATTTACTCCATTCAGGATACAGTGTGGAATCCACCCACTCAATACTGAAAATGACTTTCTGTCATTTTCAAAGTTTAATCTGAAATTACAATTGAATAAACTCAAGTCATATCAAATATTAATACAATAAAGCCAATCAATCAAATAAAATATAAATCCGATAAAAAGAGAAAGATATTAGAAGAAAATCAATAAAATAGTTTAAAATAACGTTTGTAGCTCAACTTACATATGGGTAATCCGTTTGCAAAACCAGCTTACTGCATTTGCTATTAGGGTTATTTTCCATGTGTTTAAACGAACATGTATTTTAATAGGGAAATGTGAAAATTATACTGAGAGCTGGAGTTTGAACAATTATTAAGACAAGTTAATATGGTTCACAGGTGAACATGACCCTTAATAGACCGAACTGTTCATACCCTATACTTAAATATCGTGTGCACATTTCCCTCTGAAAAGTACTTTCGTTTAAACGCATGCAATAATAATCCGAAACAGAAAATACAATGAGCTGTTTTTTCTCACGGACTACTCATATCAAAACGCACATATTTATTAGTTGAATACTTTTCAGCAATTTGCTAAAAACCTGATTTCATGCTACTCTTAATTGGTTTTGAAATGTAATTATTTTCTTTAACAGGAAATTCTAAAATTTAAGCCGACAAGCATTAAACAAACATTTAATTGGTAAAAGTTTTTTTAAAAAAATTCTTTGATATAAGCTGTCCCTCTATTATCTACCTAATCTTCCCCCTCCTTTACTCATACAATCAACTAGGGATTGAGAGTACTCACAGGATAGGGAGTTAGTATTAATATTGTCACTAAGTTCACAAAAAGGAAGACTGGTACAACCCAGTTCAGTTGGTCGCCTTAAGTTCTTCGAGTTCTTCATGCTAAGGAGTTTAGTCGTAAAAGAGAACTATATTCACAACGCTTTGCATGGTCAAAAACAGAGAAGTACGAATAATGTTATTGATTTTTTGTAGTATTAACCATTAAACTCTCTGACTTTTAAAGCTTCTCTAGGTTTTCAAGCCACTTGATAACCTTGTACGGATATTCCACATAATCACTAGTATTTATTTCTTGAACTTGTGGACTGTGAACTATTTAGTTTTACTATCTTACCTGTACTCAAAAGTTATCTACAATAGAGGAAACTAATCAGAACTGTAAGTCTACAAACAGCTTATTTTCTTAAGGAAGGAATACTGAAGATGAGGAACAGTGATCATTGAAACGTGTATGTCGAATTGCCATATGGGTGGTTTGATAAGTATTTTTTTCTGATGGTAAGTATTCGCTTATTAAAAACTAGCATAGCCACTCTATTCATCTTCTACAATTCGACAGATTCTGGATGGAAATAATAGAAGTACTAACCTGTTTTCCGTAGAAGTGCTGGTCCCCAAGAAAAGATCCTCTTGACCCAGTGAATGAGAACATTGATAATGGTACTGGTATTGGAACATTTATGCCAACCTATTTGTGCAGAGGAAATAAAAGTTACATTTATCTTTCTTATGTATCACAAAGTTAATTTTAATTACTTTAGATATTTTTAACTAGTGTACAATCACACTAGATCTATTACTTTACATTTATCATTTAAACTTTTCACGGTCGAAACATTTCTATTCTCTTTCACATCTTTCAAATTTTTCGTGTACTAGTAATTTTATAGGTTTTCAACATTTCAATCCATTGTCTTATTTTAGGAATAACAATCAGCTTGCTTCACGTTAAGCTCGGAAGAATACATACAAAGGTATGGGCAGGGGTGTAGCCAGCAGGTTTTTGTAGGAGGGGCCCGTAGTTTTTGAAGGGGGGCCAGCTACAATGTACAAAACCAAAAAGAAATATGTTGCAGCTAGTGTTTTGAGGCCTGAAAAAAAACGGAAAATTTTGGTTTCCTTCCGGAAAACTAAAACCACTGTTTTTAGCTTTATTATTATTATTATTATTATTATTATTATTTATTGCTTTTTCTTCATAAATTATATTCCTAGTAGTTTTTATTATGTTTAACTGAACTACTGCCCCGGACCAAACATTATACCTTTGCGCATAACTATTTCAATTTAAGCCCTTGTACACAGAACCCATTTATAAAGGTAACCAAGAAAGTTCTATCGCTTTCTCACCCACCACCTTCGAACTCCATATTTCACCTAAGACGTACCTGCAAGATCAAAACTAGTCCCCATCGACAACCTTCTGCCAACGTTCTGGAAAACCATGGATTCCATCGCGGTAAAACTTGGTGGATCGTGAAACGAAGGTATCAAGTACATTTTGAACCTTTACTAGGGATTTTAACTTGCTTCCTCTAAGGTGATTGTCCAAGCCACGGAACAGGTGATAATCGGACGGTGCAATACCCGGGAGTATGGCGAATGCAAGTGTTTCCCATCCAAGGCGAAGAATGGTGTCCCGGGTCATCCTAGCCACGTGGGGCTTAGCGCTGTTCTGTAACAGAAGGACCCCATTGAGATTCAGAAGTGCTGGCTCCAGAGTTTTGAGTTCTTGAACACGGCTCAACTGCTGACAGTACACAGTTGCATTGATGCTCTGACCAGCTGGTAGCAGTTCCCGACGCACGATCCCGCGAGCAGTCCACCAAACACACAGGAGGATCTTCTTCTGGTGGAGTGCTGGTTTCGACTGTTTTGGAACCGGCTCATGGGATGCTGACCAATGATGACGACACCATGGAGCTTCGTACAGGACCCACTTCTCATCACATGTCAGCACCCTGTCCAGAAGTGGGTTCTTCCACAGAAAGAAACACAGGTATCTGCTCGCGTTGCTTTCTGGCGCGAATGCAAATGATGTAGGACACATCGACCCAATTTGTAGTGTTTTCCCAGTTGATGGAGGTGTGCCGAATGGTTTCGCCACTCACACTGACTTGTAGTCCAGTTCCTCACATGTCTGGCCACTGTTCGTCTCAATTGCTGTATAAAGATCTTCATTTTGTACATGTGTTGATCTTCCGACCCGTGGTGCGTCTTCGAGTGTTTCGTCACTGTTCTTAAACTTGGTAAACCACCGCTGCACTGTCCGCGTAGTCACGGCACCCTCACCAAAGGCCTGGAATATCTTCCGCCCCGCTGCAGCGGCGTTTGACCCCGGTTTGAACTTGTACAGCAATCACGTCTTATGACTCTCTGTGGAGGTTCCATGTTCACTCTGTCCTTACGCAAGTTCTTGGTGTAAGTTAACTGTCACAACCAGGTAGTATGTTGGATATACCCACACCAACATCTGACCTTCGCCTTATCTCCATTCGCATTCAACTCACAGTGTGAGTGCCAATTGAACACAGACCTCCACATAAAGCGACAGAACTTTCATTGTTATTTTTATACATAATACTGATTTTCTTTGAATTACACTTAATTTCTTTAAGATTTCCCTGACAAAAATATTTATTTTCTATTCGTGACTTAAAAAACATAATTATTTTATTAACAGCTGTATCTCACTTCCTGTTTTACACCAAGTAGCATCTAAAGAAAGAGAATGAAATCCAAACTGAAAAACTGAATAAAAACGTTGTTTTTAACGAAAGTTTCCATGTGATAAAAAATGTTTTTTAAAACACTAGTTACAGCATATAAAAAATATAATGTACTTACAAAGGGCGTGGGTGGATAAGTATAGTGAAATGGCCACTGATGAATCTTGGGACAAGTGAGTGGTATGTAGGTACCCCCAAGATACATTAATCCCTCACGTTTCAAACCTCAACCCTCTTGGTTCATGAGAAATGGCGCAAAATCGGAAAAGTGCGATTAACTTATTTTTCAAGAATGGCTCGATCGATTTTGTTCAAACTTGGATTTATGTATAGGTACATACAAGGGCTTTGTCTGAAAAAATTAACAGCTCCCCCGACCATTATTTTTTTTCCCCTCATAATTGTGCTCGCAGACGATCAAAGATCAAAAGGGATTCAAAATACTGAATCAAATTTTTTGAGGGGCAAATGGTTGGGAGGAGCTGTTAATTTTTTCAGACAAAGCCCTTGTATGCACCTATACATAGATCCAAGTTTGAACAAAATCGATCGAGCCATTCTTGAGAAATAAATTAATCGCGCTTTCCGATTTTGCGTCATTTCTCATGAACCAATGAGGGTTGAGGTTTGAAACGTGATGGATTAATGTATCTGGGAGTACCTACATATAGTGCCGTAACTTGTGGGGGCAAGGGGGAGACTGCCCCCCCTTCCCTAAGAGAAGCTCCCGCCTTTCGAGGGGCCCATTTTAAGACAAAATTTTCTTACTTCATATACGATACGAACATGAAATTATAAATGAAGCATCAAACAGGATCACTACATTACATAAACAAAACATCACACAAAAGGTCAATAAAACAAAAATGAGTCGTGGTCCCATGTCAGTAAAAAATGTCTACTATTAGGGACGCTAGAAATAACATTTATTATTTTATTTGTATGGTTGAGATTTGCCAATATTGTCCCTTTAATTAATTTGTCATGTATGGAATGGACCCAGGGGCGTAACTAACAGCCCCACAAACCTTGCTGTACGAGAGGGTCCATAGGCTCCGGGAGCCCATAAAAAGTAAGAGAAAGATGGGGCCCAAGAATTAGAAAAACAACTTTTCTAAGGGGCCCAAATACGCGTATTAATGCTTGTCCCCCAGAAAAGATCTAAGTTACGACGTTGCCTACATACCACCAACTTGTTCCAAAATTCATCTGTCGCCATTCACTATACTTATCCACCCTTGCCCTTAGCTTAGTACCATAGTTTTATGGTACTTGTTAGAACGTTTGTCTTCGAACTGTCAAATACAAATCGCAGTAAATTGTGTAATCTGTTGTCACAATACCATACTATTTTCCGATCAGTATAAGAAAGAGATACCATACTATTTTCGAATCGGTATGATAAAATACTATTTTACCGTAAATTATTAATTATGTGTAAACTTTGTTATGTTTAAATGACTGAAGCGAGGTAATCTCACGATGATGTTTTAAAAGCTGGTTATTGGGGGGGGCAGGAAACCATTCGGGGGGAGCCTGGCCCCTATGGGCTCCCCCGTGGCTACACCTCTGGGAATGGGCAGCCTTAAGAGATACGATTTTAGCTAACTCATCCTAACTGTGAATACGTTTAGGTTAGGATAAGTGAGTTGAAGGCGCCGGAAGTGTTTTGAAACTAGCATTATAAGCATGTACAGACATTGCAGAGCCTGCAGTTAAAGCCGGGTGAATCAAAATAATGTTCCTGATTTCGTTATCTTCTTATTCGTGGAAAGTTTAGGGTATTTGTGCGGCCACTTGCTACAACTATGGTTGAATTGCGTGAGCGCATCACTGCAGCTCTGGCTGATATCGATCCTGACATGCTAGGTAGAGTTTGGCAGGAACTTGATAATAGACTACATGTGTGTCATATAACTCGTAGATCGCAATGGTGAACACATATAATATGTTAGAAAAAAAAAAAAACTTTCTGAGTTAATCAATCAGTGTGTGTAATCTCAGTTCACATACGTGTTATTAAAAGCAATGATTATTAAAATTTATTGAAATAGGGAACATCATTTTGATTAATCCTGTATAGATCATTTCACGTACAATGTCGCTGCTCAATTCAGCAGAAATTTGCTACGTCACAAAAATAAAGATACTAAAGCAGAATATTGTTAAATCCCCAAATTAAGAATCGCTTTATTGTGTTTTGGTATTTAGACAAAATTGTAGAGTAGAAGAGCTTAACTCAGGGTTCAGTCACGGGGTAAAGGGGGAGAAATGGGCACTCACTCATTTGTTTCCGAAAAGATTTCATGTCCGCAAATAGAGTTCGCCTATTACGTATTTAGTTAACTTGTTTTAATACTTATAGGAAACGAAAAATGCAACAAAATACCAAAGAAAATATTTTTAAAGAAGCATTTTAAACCGGGTCAACACACTAAAATAATTTTAAAAATTGTAATTAAGCATACGCATTGTTACTCTTATTTGCTTAACTGAATGCACATTGTTGCGAACTTATTCCTATACTATTGGATAGTGTCTGAGCTGAATCTTAGTTGTTTTTATTTCAAATAAGGTAGCATATTGCAAATGGCTTACCTAATTTTTCATATCCAAAATATTGCTTAAGTTGCTTTTAAAATAGTCATTACAATATACTCGGATATATAGCTAGTCAATACATGCTCAATATATCCAACTTTTTCGTTGGGAAATCTCTTTGAGATGGCCACACTCATACCCTCAATACTTTTGGGTGTGTAAACTGTAAAGCACAAAGTGGTTTCCTCTCTAAAACTTTCCAATAGTTTCGAACTTGTAGTCAGCATAAATACTACCTGAATGCAGAAATCATCGCACATCAAATAAATAAGAAAACTTCCTTAGTTGAGGCTTTTTTTTTTCCCCCGTGTAAAACGATACCTTCTTCACTCCCTATTAGAATCTTAACCGCCGTTTGTCTGCTACGTTTCGCATATGGAAATCGTGGCGCCCCTTATACATGATATCGGTAAATTTTGCCACCTTCCGAAACAAGCATGTCTCGCCATAAAATTTACAAACTGAAAAAGGCTGATACCCAACTTCAAAACCCTCAATCTAACCTAGCTTCAAGATTTTTAAGTAACCTCCAATATAGTATATAAAAGAAATGAAATATTACTATTAATCTTGTTAAATATACGTGTTTATATTAATACACCAAAGGAGTCGGAAGAACTTTGCTTACTCTGTGTATTAATTATGTAATAACTTCTATCTATAAGCTGAACTTTACAGGAGTCAGAGATTTTCCCCAAACCTCAACTTAAGCTTACTGGACAAGTCAATAGACAGTTTGTGGCTGCAATTAAACGAGACTGGAGGAAATGCTCAACTTCGTAGTTCAAAAGATAAATAGAAATCATGCATGGTAGAGTAACAAAGACTTCAACAATATCTTCACGTGTCAGTAGGTGTCTTTTCTGTACATTATGGAAACAAAATGATTAAATAATACATTTCTAATGTGTCAATTGTTAATAAAATTGCTGGATAAAGAATACACATTAATTTCACGAAGGAGATAATTGTATCTAAAGCACCACGGTAATTGATCAAGAATTTGTTTTTAAAAAATTTAATATTGCGAACTCTGCTTTTAAAAGCAATGAGAACTTCTCCCTACACTTCATTCGAGAAAAAGAAAGCCCAACTTATTGGAATTTTCTTATTTGACGTAATATATTTTCAAGACAATTCTTAACGACACAAATTTTTTTCAATATAGTCTAAAGAAAAACAAATATAACCGTGCCGGACGGTAAAAATTAGAATTAGACGTACTGTAGTAGAATACATTTGACAATTCTGTGGAATTTTTAAAGTGATTAATCATTCTAATATTACTGAAAATTTAATCTACATATTTAAGTCACGCTTTCCCCTTCAATATCACATTTATTAAGACATGCTTCTAAAACAACTAACAGAAAATATTAATACTTTCTATTTCTATTTTATTCTCGTTCCATTTTATATTCACAACTTCATTAAATTTTATTACCTCTTACACTATACTAACCTGTCCTACATCAATTTCATGTGTGAATTTCCTAGCAGTTGCTCCATTTGTTGTGAAAACTGCAGTGCCATTACCATATGGATTTTTATTGATGAGTTCTATGGCTTCATCCATCGAATCCACTGTAAGAGTAAGTAAAACAGGTCCAAATATCTCCTCCTTATAACACGTCATATTTGGCTGAAAGTAAGAAATATTACGTAATGATAATTAGTGTGTAAGTCAAAAGATATTAGAAATGAACGTTACGTTACGATTCAACTTAAAACAAAAACAACAACTTTATGGTTTAAAAAAAAGCATGAGTCTCAACGTGAATATTTTATACGCTTACTGGTATTATGTTTAACTTAATGTTAGCCAGTTCTTTTTTCTGACGGTAATTTTTTCTGAAGATAAAAAAAGAATTCTCTAGCCATTTTTATATTCGTGAAATTAATATTTTCAATGTGAAATCGATTTGGAGCAGTATATTTCATGCATTTGAAACGTAATATGATTAATAGTTTGCAGCCCCTGCTAATTTCTTCCATTTGTTTAGATTTCTACGGTTGCTTTCGCTAAAATTCCGTTTAAATGAAAGCCATGCAGTTCATGGTTTCCGCGAATATCTTCAGGAAAATAAAGTCGCGGGTTACTATTAAAATTTTTGCATGCTTTAGCCACAGTTGCAACAACGACATCGCTGCTTGTAGGACATACTTTGCACTGGTGTTCATCAGGATAGTACAATTGCCTCTCATAGAGTTTAACTAGCAGACTCATTGCTGCTCCGATATTGTCATTTTGCGGTTGATATCAAAAACAAAAAGCGATGTAGGACGACATGTTAAAAGTGTGGAATTTTCCAAGCGAAATAACACAACCAAGGAAGTTTGCATTTCTTAAAACTGCAGAATCGTTTAATCATGATATTATGGCTTCTATTCTGTAAGATTCTGATGATTGCTTCAGTTTTCTGGTAAGCCGAACTATTAATTAAAAATACATATCAACATTAGCGTCACATTAAGTTGTCACATTTCTTACTGTGGTTAATATTTCCAGATTTGCGCAAAGAAAAAACCGCGATTACAATTTCATTCGAGACTCGTTCTACTTTAAGGAATATAAGGAATTCAAGTATGTAATCCAAAAGTTCTGACAGACTTGCTGACGTATTATTGCTAAAGGCGTACACAAATAATAATATTCTTTCTTCAAACTCACATATGCATGATATCCCATGTGGGAATGCTATGGGAACAAATATAAAATTCCTTAGAAAAATAAATGAAATATTTCAGTTTAATGTCCCACAAGTACGCCCTCTATATTACGGGAGACAATAATTAAAGTGAATGATGATAAAAGAATTGGTGGAATGAGAAAGTAGGAGGAAACAAGAGTACCCGAGAAAATCCACGGACACGATGTTGTTCACCACAAACTCACTTGGCCGGGGATCGAATCTGGAACCCCACGCACCAGAGGTAAGCGCTCTGCCATTGGGCCACAGTGGCCCCCAAAATTGGATAGAATAAACAAAAACGAGGAAGAGGCAAGCGAAAGGTGAATTAACTTACCTTCACGTCAGTAAGAATTGTTGGTCCAACAAAATTGCCCTTTTCAAATCCAGGTACTTTCAAATTCCGTCCATCCAAAATACACTTTGCTCCTTGATCGAGGCCAGACTGAACCAAAGTGCATATCCTTTGCTTTGCTTGTGGTGATATTACAGGTCCGAAATCAGTACCGGGCACATGACCTGTAAAATTGAAAGCTTTAGTTTAGAAGTCAGAAGCAAAAACTGAACAGAACAATTTTTGATATAATGACAATTTTTCATCATTAATCGTGCGTTTAGATACTAAGACAATTTGTTAAGCACAGTCGAATAAAGATCAAAACCTAACTATAATGAGGACTGAAGTTTGGTTCTGCAGTCCATGAAAGCACTCCTGTCAATCAAACGTATACATATTCAGTAGGATCACGAAGGAATTAATAAGATTAAAGTAACAAATAAAGGCATTAAAGAAAGGAAGGAAGAACGAACGAACGAACGAAAGAAAGAAAGAAAAATCATAACCAATATGATACACTGATATTTGCATACTCTAATGGTACCCACATTTTCATTTCTTTTATTTTCTTTCCTTACATACATGCTCATGCTTGATATAATTGAATGAGTCGGAAAAGGTATACATTCCAAAAATCTCAACTTTAGAAAAATCGAAAAATAACTGCTTCATCGTCAAATATTATATATATATATACTGACGAATTACTATTAGTCGACTAGAACGCATTGTGTTATGTGAAAATATACACTGTGCGTGTGTGTGTAGCTATTTTATAGCTGAAACTGCAGTCAGCATGTTTTGGAATATGTTCTTTTATCATTCGAACTTTTTAAAAAATAAGAAAAGGAAATAAAAATAAAAATGTACATAATAAACCATTTACTAATAAGATTAAGTTAAATTAGCTAAAGTTAGATTAAATTAGGTTTGGTTGGACTAGTTAAGTTGGGATGGGTTTTAAAAAAAAAGAAAAAGAGAGAATTTTACTATTTTACACACTGTAATAATGGTTTGTGTAAAGTACAAAGTTTACACAAAGAAAACAGTACTTCTCAGATTAAGTGTGCAATAGTATTAAACCAAGTGTTAATCAAACTTCAGAAAATGTAGGGAGCTTTACAAAAGATGTGATCATCAATTCTTAAAATCAAGAAGTGTGTCACACTGAACTCATGAGACAAGGCATACAAACTTATTTATTGCTTGTGACATACTGCAGTGCAGGTTATGCGTTTCATAGAATAGTACTTGGAAGATGAATCGTGTTTCTTTAAATCTTTTGATGGACTATGCTTAGCAACATTAAACTTTTCATCAGGCTCATTAAAACTGTATCCTGTTCATTTTTGGACCTGCCACTGTATATATTTTTAATGGTTCTTGTGTCTAAACAAGCAACGTTTATAAAAATTCGAATGATCTAAATCACCATTCATTGGCGATTTATTCGAAATACACTTATTATCGAAGTTGAATGATGATAGAGCTTTTATAAGGATAAATAACATTAAATGTAATTGGAGTAAACTTCAGGCCTGAATGAGAAGTAGCAATCAATTGTGCACTGAATTCATCGTGGCATGTGCACCAAAGGATTTTCAAGATTATACTCACTAATCATGTCTAGAGTCAAATATCTAGCTCCCTGTCATCTCAAGGACAGATCAATCAATAAATTCTTTTAGACACATTGCTGTTGGTATCTGTCCTTGCACAACTATTTCGTGTTTAACAGCACCTAATATGCAGTTCTTCTCTGGACGAACGGAACCCAGATTTAACGCATGAGTTTTCTTTTATAGGTTTTTAGTATCGTCAATTTTAATCTTGGTCTCACGTTTCAATGTTTCGCTTTGGCATTTTCACTTGGCATTTCGCAGAGGTCGTGATTTCCCAAGACCACTTTCTTGTGATTCATGCTTTGGATGCTGGAAATTACCTGTCACATATTGATTGCTTGGAGAATCAGATTATTGGGAACAAGCTGACGTCTTATCTTTTCTTCTTGGAAGGAAAGTTCTAATATGAGAAAGTTAAGCTCACGGAAGAAACTATCCTATACAGCCGGATGATGGTCCCGACGAAGAAGGGGGACGAATAAATGTAATGACCACTAACAGTACTAGCATGACACTGAGCAGTGGCATCGCCTTGTACAGTTGGCAAGAGCACGTGAGCCGCCAAGTATCGTGGGCTGTTTGCTGCTCCGTAAGATATTTAATAATATTTAGAATATTACTATATTGTCGCTTCGTTTCGATTCTTCGCTTGCTTTACCCCTTGCATTCCATCATCACACCACGTTCACAACAGAGCAGTGAGCGAGATAGGATGCTCTGTGGTTAGCACAGAACGCGGAAGGAAAACGCGGGCACTGAGGGGAGGAACTGCGGTCTCCTGACGTTCAAATCAAGATTTGCACGAGCAGCGTTGACAACACTATTGTTGACTTATTTCCAGTAACGTGGCGTTTTAAACAAAATCAAACAATGAACTGCAACTTAAAATATATAGAAGAATATAGTAGTACTATATAACTCATTCTTTCAATCAGTTATCTACATTTCTTTTTATCTCAATTTCTCGTAATGAAAATACACTAATGGAACAAACAAAATTACGGCTTTCCGAGATCATACCAAGGGGAATGGAAGGTTTACAAGCCTTTCCCAGAGATTTTTAACTAAATGCAGAATAAAATTAAATTTTCATTTATTTTCAAGACTTTTTTAACCATTTCACTGTGGAAGGCGACGGAAAAAAATTTCCCTAACCTGCGAATGTCGATTATAGTCGACGTGTTAAAATTTGTCTGTATCTTGGGTTTGTCGATTGTAGTCGCCAAAGATTTTCTGTGTGATTTCTATTGTTTATCGAAAACAATAGAACACAAACAAAAATGAACGGTACAACTTTGGCGACTACTCTCGACAAAGCCAAGATACGGACAAACAAATTTTAACACGTCGACTATAGTCGACATTCGCATGTTAAGGAAATTTGGTTCTGTCGACAAAAGTCGACTTCCTCTGTGAAAGGGTTAAATATGTATAATCTCTGATCTTTCTTTAGGCTACGGTTTTCTCTACCTAAATAAACTAAATGTTTGTAAGAAAAGCGAATAGCTTATCAAAATATGCTGTACTTGGTAATATTGCTACAATGGTAAAATCTTACCTTCTGTATTGTAGGAACCTGAAGGAAATTTTGGAATTGATTGTTTTCAACATGCATCTTTAACACATGCAAAATAGAAAAAGACGAAAATGAAATGAAATCTTTGAGTTTTACGTCCCGCAGTTATGCCGGTTAGGCTAAAGGAGACGGTGATGATGAGAAATGAATGAAATGGTGGAATGAAGAAAGTGGAGTATTGAGATTTGCAGTAATGTACGTTCAGCTGTAACCAGAAAGGATTTTTCATTGGAGGGGGCGGAACAGTAATGAAGTGTCTTGAGGTATCAATGCAAAAGTACACGGACAAAGCGTTCCTAATTAAAGATGCCTCTGAAACTATCATCATAATTTGATACATTACATGTTTCATGTATACTGTTAACAGTTCACTAAAGAGCATACATGCGGCAATTCAAATATACGAATGTCGACTATAGTCGACGTGTTATATATATAGTTGAGTTTAACTTCCCTTTCAACAGCGAGACTATATAAGACGGAACCTACTGATTAACGTGGAATCCGAACCACATGAGCTCCCTCCGGGAATCGAATCTGGGTCTCCCACGCCAAAGGCACGTACGCTAATTACTTAGCCACGAAGAAGCTCTTCAAATATACGAAATAGCAAACGTTTGCAGGCTTGATACTAATGGAGATTACATTTAGTATCTTGTGAAATTGATGGTGAGTCTGTAGAAAGAGAATGGCATACAATAAAATTCTTGACCATCATAGCAAATAAACCAAAGTTGACTTCGGAAACTGAAAGTTGTGTTAACATATTGAAGAACATGAAAGCATTTAAAGAAGTACCGTAGATCAAAATAGTTTCAGTGCATTAGCTATAGTATCAACAGTGAAAAAAAATTAAAAAACTAAACTTCAGAAATTATTGACAAGTTGATTGCCCAGAAGAACATGAGAAATAATTTCATATACGAATGAAATGGAGCATTTGTTTATAAATTGGCACTTTTCATTATGTGTAAATATATATATATATATATATATATATATATATAGTTACTTTCACTGATTATTTATAGTTTTTCTTATTTAGAATACTGAAAGAGTTCTAGAACAGAATTTTCTAACGACTGTGAACTACCGAAAAATTATGTCACGAGACGCCACTGACACTGAGTATTCCAGAGAGATGTTCCTTTTTCCACTCATGCATTTCTGCAGATCTCAGTATAATAGACTTAAAATTCAAAAATGTGCTTCTTGTTCTTTTCAAGGAGTACAGATACTTATAAAGAATAAAATACCTATTTCAGTTTATAACACAACCTATAGAGGATATGGTGTGTAAAAAGTCGGTTGTTTCCCCCTTTCATTAGTATATCTCAGTTTAGTTTGCCAATTTTCTGGAATATGTACCTTTTTCCACTCATTCATTCAATTGAGCATGACATAGTAATAGAAATAATACTAATAAATTATAATTTACCTGCATTTACTTTCAGCTTCTTCGCTCTTTCGACTAGATCCGGAAGCCATTCTTTAGCTTCTCCAACAAACACAGCTGTACTAAGAGCCATACAGCGCTGCCCTGCTGCTCCGAAGGCAGCACCAACCAACTGATTCAAAGTATGCTCTTTATTGGCATCTGGCATAATAACACCATGATTCTTAGCTCCCATATTGCTCTGCACTCGCTTCCCATTTCTTGACCCTCTTTCATAAATGTACTTTCCCTTGATGTGAAAAGAAAAGCTTATATTAATATCCAGACTATATTAAACAGTGCAGACACTTGATATTATTTTCCTATATTTACATTTCCTAACTTTTAGCATTCTTACTTTCTAGATTTATGGCACATTTAAACATCATAAAATATCCCCTATAAACTCTAATTGACATACAGTTTTCAGTTCTGTCCTTTGAGAAAATAAAGGAAGCGAGTTTTTTCAACTGGAAAATCTCAATCGACGGCACCCATGCGAAATAATAATGATAAACCACCTTAATAATATATATAGTTGAATATAATATATAAATTATAATATAGTTGAATATATAATATAGTATAATAATATATATAATATATAGTTGAAACAAAGAAACCCGAACCGGGAATGGAAAATAAATTATTTACCAAAAATAGTGAAAACGCAATCATACACACCAAGAATGATCCACTGTAAGCATTTTTACTATACTACTTCACCGTAATGAAGGGGAAGAAGGAAGAAAAGAATAAATATAGAAGAAAAAAGTAACTGTGAAGTGTCTAGGTAAATGCCACGTTGGAATATTGGGTCAATTGATAATCCTGTCCGGCTGAAAACTTAGAGAATTTAGTTGATAAGTGGGCCGGTAAAACTATAGGAAAAAGAAATAATAATCAATAAGGAGAAAAATTCATACACATATAGGAAAACGAACTCAAAAATTGTATTGTATATGTTATATATATAATAAAATTGATTTGTATTATATATGGATGATTAAAAACAAACAGCTTTAACTAACATGTAGTTTTGTTCTAGTGACTCAGTGTAGCGTATTCGCTAATGCTCTCACTTTTAGTGCAAGTGGTCCCGGGTTCGATTCCCGGGCCAGCCATCCTTAGTGGGGTTTTCCTGAGATTTCCTTATTCACACCAGACAAATGCTGGGATGATACCTAACAGAATGGTTCGAGGCCGCTTCCTTTCTCTTTCTCCCCCACTCTTCGGGCGGTGTGATCGCCAAGGAACATCATCCCTCATATGTTACGGGATTACATGGTCATAGGTGCCGAAAGCTCAGAAATCTAATTCCTAATTCTAATCCTGTGTTTTGTCCTACGAGATAAAGAAAGCAACTTATTCAATTGGCAAACTTTTCATAGATGATATATACAAGTGAAATGTATAAACTATGAAGAATAGTAAAAAAAATAATAAAAATTATAGGAGTTAATACAGAAAATAATTTTAAAAAAGCACGTAGCAAAATACCAATAAAAATTGAGGTGTATGATACACAAACTTGATAACCCTCATTGAACTCCTGTATTTATCTGATGCACTTTTCTCAAAATAACTTTTAATCATCGTAAAAATTATTCACAATACACGCATAGTCATTGAATAACGATAAATTAAAAAACGTAATTCGAATGGATGGTAATAAGACGTGATTTTGTACATTAATATATAACTTTAAATGCCTTTACCCGACAATTTGATTCTTGTAGTTTGTCAACGTCATTGACCACATCTCTTAATTTAAAAGAAACTTATAGAGATAAAAATAGTTGTATGGGAAAATGGAGTAAGTATGGTGTGGCAGCGTATCATAAACTGTTAACATCAGGGTACAGTTCG
This sequence comes from Thermobia domestica, assembly GCF_964235325.1. Classification (NCBI taxonomy): domain Eukaryota; kingdom Metazoa; phylum Arthropoda; class Insecta; order Zygentoma; family Lepismatidae; genus Thermobia; species Thermobia domestica. The sequence goes on along the minus strand of NC_137462.1, from coordinate 141,664,347 downwards.
CGGATACGATGTTATATAAATATCTTCCTATCAGTTTCTGAGAGGCATGGAAGAGTCTGGGATTTTGAATTACGTGTGCAGTAAAGTCAAATGCACTGTTTGTTAAGTTTTCTGGGACTGATGAGGATTGGGGTGTTATTTTTCTGTTGAGGGGTGTTGGACAGTCAAACTGGTGCCGAATACAAAACTAGTTTACATCCAGGTTTCTGGCATTTCTTTGTTGGAAATACACGTGTTTAAAGGGGCCAGTTCTCGCAATGAAGGTGTGAAGGTTGAAAGGCCTTCGGTAAATGATTTTCGGGGGCGGAAGGAAAGTCCTTTAGGTTTTAGGTGAGGAACGAACGCGGAATAAACAAGATTCGTTAGTTTCTGTACGGAATGAAGGTTGGAATGGTATTAAGATTTCACAGAAAAGAGACCCGAAATAAAGGATTTTACAGTGGTGGACATTTATTTCCAGTGAAGGTTTTTGCACAACTGAATTGTTTGCTAAGGTTTAGAGGTCATACCCCTAGCTGAAGAGTGCTGACGAGATCTTGAGATGGCTGTTGTGGTGAAGCAATTGAGTAGTAAGCTTTTGCTACTTCGTGGTGATTTCGTATGGATTAAAAAAAAAAAAAAAAAAAAAAAAAAAGAGAGAGAGAGAGAGAGAGACAGACAGACTCAAGATTTCATATTTTTAAGCTTTTAAAACTGTCATCCTCTTTTCAAAAACACACACGAAAAGCGACAAAAGAGGAAAAAGAAAAGTCTGTCAAGAGTAACTCGGCCATATTTGGAAAATGTAAGAAATATAATGAAAAGACAAATTAAAGAACATGATATAAATAGGCTGAAGCCTGAGAATCGTGGTCACTGCACTTTCGTTTTTCGTATTTTCCTACTTTCTCCGCTCTCCTAGCTAATGATCCATTTAGCGAAAGTGCTTAGTTTCCTTTCTTTTAATTTTGTTGCGAGTAACTAACTTTGTTTCGTATGCCCACTTCTAAATTCTTTTGTTATAGTTATGAATAAACAGACAATTATTATCAATTTAAAGGAAACGCCTTAAAAAAGTGCAACATAACAGATTAATATGGCGTTGGACCACCTTTCGTCCTCAGAACAGCTCTGATGCGACGTAGAATAAAGTTATAGACGTCGTGAATGATAGCAAGCGCAATATTACACCATTCTGAGTGCAATGCATCATTCAGTTCCATGATGTTTCTCAAACCAGCCCGCAATAGCTCCAGCTGTGAATGGAATCATTATGGCGTCATTGCCCGTAAACAACTTCTGAACTATAGGATGCACGTGGCACCCTAAAATAGCGCCATAATTACAGAGTAATGTGACACAAGACCCGGTCAAAAATTGGATTTTGTGGCTCACAATATCACAAACCCGCTGCCGTCGCTACAAGCTCAAGCATTACATGTTTTACTGCTGGGCCGAAACGCTGCGGATCATACGCTTCTTTGAGTATCCGCCACACAAACACGACCCGCTGTTTGAAATAAGGCGAACTATGACTTATCTGACAATATCAAACGTTACTAGTCATCAATAGTCTATGTTGCATGTTCGCGACACTATTGGTGTCGTGCTAACTATTCTAATCTTAGTTTGAAATGAAATGAAATGAAATCTTTGAGTTTTACGTCCCACAGTTATGCCGGTTAGGCTAATGGAGACGGCGATGATGAGTAATGAATGAAATGGTGGAATGAAGAAAGTGGGAGGAAACGGGAGAACCCCGAGAAAACCCACGCACACGGTGTTTGTCCACCACAAAGTTCACTTGGCGGGAGCTGGGATCGAACCCAGGACCCCAAGCACCAGAGGTGAACGCTCTACCACTGAGCCACCGTGGCCCCTAATCTTAGTTTGAAGGTCTTCGAACATCGCGACGAGTGTAGTTGTGTGTGAATTACAGTCTGCAATCCTACGACGACGCAGGCGAATCGTTATTATGTGATTAAGTGGCTTGGAGCGTGGCGTATTGATAGAATACACGATGTGGGGCAAAGGGTTCCCATTAGACGTATTCCCGTGATTAGGTTTCCTTATCAACGGTTTTGTCAATGAAATCCAACCCCGTATTTCTGTATGTCAGTCGTAACACACGGCAGGCTATGATTTTCGACAAAGGCTATAGGAGATGCTTCATGAGTTTTTAATACTGCACCTCGCATAGTACAGGACATGTTCTGTAAAACATCAGTAATAACCTGGCGTCTGTTGCCAATCTAGACATCTTACATGTTTCCAATCAAGCTGTTTCCATTAAAAATTGATAAGTATCTCTATATACACTAACGAAAACGCATTTAAGAACATCCTGGATACATTGTCCGATTACAAATTTGTACCGAAAAATGTGTGTCTAGATAGAGTATTCTAATCTTAGTTTGAAGGTCTTCGAACATCACGACGAGTGTAGTTGTGTGTGAATTACAGTCTGCAATCCTACGACGACGCAGGCGAATCGTTATTATGTGATTAAGTGACTTGGAGCGTGGCGTATTGATAGAATACACGATGTGGGGCAAAGGGTTCCCATAGTAGACGTATTCCCGTGACGTACCGGAAGAATCTAGATAGAAGGGTCGTTCGGACCATTTTGACTAACAGGACATGACTGCCAGTGCAATCAAAGCACTGTGACCTCCTCCTTTCCTTATGTGAGCATATGAATACTAAATAACCGATTGATGGAATCAGGTCGATCCTGCGTTCCTCTTGCACGATTACCCCTGACACCTGCCAAGAGTGTCTCCGATCTTGTTTGGAGAATCTACAGTGACTAGGCGGATGAGGTTAGTAGTACTCAGCTACAAAAAGTCGTTTTATATCTTGGACACAGTAACGGTTTTGTGAGTGTCCGTAAACATGCAACTGAAAGGAAAAATTCGGTGTGTGTTTGCACATGTCATACAGAACCCACAAAATATTCTAGAATGAGGCAGAATAAGGTACACATCCCTTTCCTCTCTGGTCTTCATTCAAGCGAATATAAGTAGTCAGTCGTACATTCAATGCTATCCTCCGACTTCGTCATACACCATCTTGCAGCAGTATAACGTGTGTCTTCATACATCACGGCAAACTAATGTGTTCTATTTGTTATACGATTTCTATCGTGAGCTATTAGGTTTCCGGATCTAAGCTCAATCGAGTAATGTGTGCGATGTAGTGAGACGGCAGTGCGATATAGTGAAAGTAACTGGCAGCCGGGCTTCGATCTACCACATAGTTACTAGGTGTTTTTAATGCGTTTTGAACGGTATAAATATATTCAATAATATTAATAATACATACTGCTTGATCGGATCCAACAAACGAAATAGCTTTTATATCTGGGTGATCACAAATGAAGTTAACTGCTTCATGCTGTCCATGAATTACATTAACCACGCCATCTGGGCAGCCAGCTTCTTTTAGCATTTCTACAAGCATCATGCATGCTCCAGGATCACGTTCCGAAGGTTTTATCACTGAGGTGTTACCACAAACAATTGCAGGAGGAAACATCTAAATAAAAAGAGAAAATAGACAAAATGAAAATAATGTTAAATTTATTCATATTATACAAGATGTTCGAAAACAACAAGAGCAACAGGAAGTCTTTTAGAATATTTCTACCGCCTCTAAATAATCTGCGGTCTAAGTTTAAAGTATGTTTCTAGGCCTCAGCTTTTCTCAAGTCTGGTGTTCCTTCTTGATTTGTATTCACTTCAAATAAAAGAATATGGAAATTAAATTAAATAACAGGATTTCAACTAGGATAATTCTAGTTGAAAAATTATTTTAAAATTAACTTTAAAAAATTATTTTTCATGCACCGTAGTTGAATTTCACGAAAGAAAAAACAATCCAATGGGTGACTAATATATATATATATAAAATTGTATATCATCATCAATTTATTCTTTTAACACCCATACTCTAACATTCCGACTTTTCTCCTCTTAAATGTAACAGTTCGAAGATACAAATAAACTCACAATTTACAATCAACCACTCAGAACATGACTGAGTAATCATGTTCGTAGCTCTGAGGTCGGTTCCTTACGGAAATAAAGTTCTACAGGCTTATAGGATATAATCACAGGACATCAAACTAAACAATAATATAATAATAAAAAAAATTACCCATAAAGGAATCATAGCAGGAAAATTGAAAGGAGTGATTCCAGCAGTGACACCAAGAGGAACTTTATACGAATAGGTATCCATATCTTTCGATATATCTGGCAGAGTTTCCCCAAGAGTTAAACTTGTGATACTGCAGCAGTGTTCTACAACCTCTGGAAAAAGGATCAAAATATAGAATTTTAGATTATTGTAACCTAATTAAAACGATTTTTTTTTTTTATGTAATCACTGAAATGTTTGAAGTTTTGGAGAGAAAAAATTATAAACTTATTTTCTAGCATTAATATTACATTAGATTTAGTCGGAAATATATCCACATGTAAGTTAGCTATCTACCAAACTTAACGTTATACTTTCACTTCTTTCTTAGATGTATATCTTTTGAATATATATACTCTTAATATTAAACGAGCGAACTTTTATATCTAGCCTTTCGACTAGTAGTGAAATACATTGGCCTAACTAGAACATTTTCCTAAGGAGGGCCATGGCCCCTTAGTTCTGGAAATTGGAAGAATCTTTTAGAAGACCTTGTTATAATGTTGTTTTATATTTCCTTCTGAGTCCTCCTTACCTCGCTCTCATTATCATCTCTTCAAGTTACTTAGTTCTCATAACACGACACTGTCATGTAACAGTTCAGTGAAAATCTATTGCATCAGAAATTCGCTTAAAATTGTAATTTCATATATTCTGTTCCTACTAAATAACTACCTAAAATCTATTCTAATTATGAAAACTCATAATTTCCTATTACTGTTTTACTCGTGCAGTTCTGAGTGAAAGTACATTATTCATAAACGTTAATTATTATCTTCTGAGTTACTCTTATATCTAACAGAAACATAAATCAATATAGGCGTGGGAGACTTGGGTTCGATTCCCAGCGGAAGCTCATGTGGTTCGGATTCCACGTTAATCAGTGGGTCGCATCTCATATAACCTTGCTGCTGAAAGAGGCGTTAAACTCAAAATCAACTCAACTCAACAAATAAATATACAAGCAATGACGTAGTTTAAAATTAAAACTTTTCAAAAATCAGTCATGGGCTATTATTTATTCATTTCTGTATTTAACGTAAAGTGTAGAATCTTTTCTTTTTAAGTTTTATAATAAATCGTTGTCGTTTACTAGTATTGCAGCTTAATTACATAAACCTTTGCGAACAAAGAAATACATTCATTTTTTATACACAAAACATTTTTAACTAAAAAAAGAAAAACAAATAATGATATGTAAAACTACCGAATCGGAGAAAATAATAGTTGGCTAACTTCCCGTACAACTTAAATATTAAAAAAAAAAAAAAAAAAAAAAAATGTAATTAGAAGAGAAGCAAGTCAACAATACGGGAGGAGAAGACTTGTAGACGGACTTGAGGGACTCGTTTTCCCATAAAAGATGTTTGTTTTCTATTATCTTTTCAATGAAATATTAAATTACACATCTTTCAGTTTAAAATTTTCGGGAGGACCTATGATAAGTGGCCCTGATGGACAAGCAGAAGTGATTGTAAAATTTTAAACAACCAACATTTAATGAAACAAATATTTAACCAGCAGAACTGATTGATAATAATGTTGATAGCAATATTTTAACAGAGAGAAAGAAAGCGAATTAAATGATATAAAAGGACTTTTATTTTGAATCATTATATCAGATTTTATAAGCAGTATATTCAACGTTTCGCAGCATATATAAGTCAAGTCTTGTAATATTCCTGAATTACATATGAGCTTCTTAGCGCAATGTTGTAGTTGCATCGTTAGTATCAACTGTCGGGAAATATAGTTACAGCCAGGGGACACCCGAATGTGTTTTCTCTGTACCAGGGCGCACTCATGGAAAGTTCATCCGATCTGGACCGCTGGCAATCTTAGTAACCTGACAGATATTTGTGCACGTTCTTAATAAAACTACACTTATTTTAACAGAGAAATTATTAATGTGACTTAAAGATTTGATCTTACACTATATCTGTACTCTCTCCTTTCTTATAAAAATAATCTAGTTCTTTAATTTTTTCCTTTGAATACAGGTAAAGTATGGGAAGTCGTGTGTTCCAGAAATATAATGTACCAAGGGACATGGCACCTACAGTCTTTCTGAATTTCGTAGCAATTTTGCCTTCCTATCACTGAATTCAGTTTTCTATACTTCATTTGGGCAACATAAATTAATTGCATATAGAGAGAAATAAGTGAACTGGAAGGCAATATATGTTTGTTGTATATCAAAGTTTTTTTTTTTTCCTGACATTTGGAGGGTTTTTCTTGCTGCGCATAAGTAGAAGTAACAAGTAAATGCTCCAGCATATTTAAGATACCTATGTATTGCTTCTACATTCTGATGCCTTTAATTTATTATGCACTCCTTTCGTTAAATTTACTTTTATTTATAAATACCAAGGGACAAGAATTTTCATATACCAAGGAACAATATTCAGTATATGATGATAGCTATTTGATGTAGCCCTAATAAACTTATGAATTTGTATTTTTTTAAACCAATATGCCTAATTCCATACTCATTGCATGCTATTTCAAAAAATAATGTGATAAATCTGCAATATTATTTGTTTTATATAGCATTATATTCCTTGTATTTACAAAGTTACCTGACAATGCAAAACTTTCCATTCTATTGAGAATGAAGAAGCAAGCTATTGTTTCTGTATGGCTGTTCCTAGGTACAATAATTTAAGTCCCTTGGTGCATGCCCCCTTCCCCCCGTACCCAAAAGACGTCATGACTTACCCAGTTAAAATTGATCCGGCTCTTGTTATTCTTGCGACATCCATTTAACTTTTACAGTATGAAACTAAAATATCAGGGTATCAGGAATATAGGTCTATTTTTTTTTCTTTAGCATAGCGTAAATATACTCACTTTTCAAAAGCCAAATATAAAAAGTGTTCCTGGAGTGCACGACTTCCGCTACTTGGAAATTATTTATCGTTTACTCGGGTGCAGAATAACTTCGTGTCTGTGTTTTGCAACATTGTAACCCCACCACCCAACTTTTGATACCGTGCACAAAAATTTCTGGGTGCGTGCCTTGTTATAGTTTATACCTTAAGAAGGTAACCACAAACTTCAGTTCATTATTATTATTATTATTATTATTATTATTATTATTATTATTATTATTATTATTATTATTATTATTATTATTATTATTATTAATAATAATAAGAAGAAGAAGAAGAAGAAGGAGGAGGAGGAGAAGGAGGAGGAGGGGGAGGAAGAGGAAAAGCAACGAACGATATTGAATAATGACTTTTGAATGAGTATTATATGCATGTATGTAGAAAGCAACTATCGCTTGAGCTTCGCTAAGTTGAAGAATTCGGCTTCTTTCTTTCCTTACTGTTGTTTTTTAGTGTACCTTAATAATCTGCTCTGAGAATCTTAACTATTCAAACATTACTATGCTATAAATAAAATAATAGCAATAAGCCTGGTTTATCATACATATATAAACAAGAAAAACTTACTATGTCAATAATGTTAATTACTTGAAACAATACAAAAATAATTTACATTAATGAAGCTATGAAATAAATAAATAAAAAAAAACGCATTTAGCGCAAGTTGAGAGGTCGCTATACTGCCCACTATCACATTGGTCTAGGGATTTTATTACATCCAGGAACCAGACCATATTTTAAAAAATCAAAGGGCGAACGAGTATAGACACTATTAAATATGTCGAATACAAGCATCACTAAAATTGTTATGCATAAATTGTGATAAATTAATAACATTATTTTCTTCTAGTAGAAAAATTCTGGGGAGTGCCAGCTTTGCTTCTGGGGGCGGAGGCCCCTCTGGCCCCCTCTTGTTCCGCCTATGGTGACATAGCGAAACTTCATGAGAGATTAGAGCTTTTGACACTGTAATATGTCATCTTTATTAAAAAGGTGAGTTTATCGTTAGTTCCTCGAACATTACTGACGATTCCGCTCTTTCATCACGGTAGTGCCTTTTTTATTTTAAAATTATCGCTATAGCAGTGAGATTTATATCCTTGGTTTTCGAACAATGTCCATAATTTTTCTTCTTTCTCTCTCTCTCTCTCTCTGTGTGTGTGTGTGTGTTTTTGTTTGTTTGTTTGTTTGTTTGTTTTTGACGTTTATTCAATTATGATACAATTAAAATATTTTCAATAATACATAAATTAATCTTCATGTTACTCTGTTTTACAAATGATAGCAACTCTAATTTCCATGATATTTAAACTTCGAAATCTCTCATCCTTAGTATAAATCACAAAACTAATAACCGATAAATTCTGTTTTGAAGGAATACATGAATAGGATTTATAAAAAACAAAACGCAGGTGAACAGTTAGCGCTCCCTTTGACTGTGTGAAGTTTAAGTTTCAGATCTCGACGTCAGACATCTTAACTGAGGTTTTCCTAGATTTTATTTTCAGTTCCACCGCACGAATATTAGGATGGTATCTTTAAGCATAGGCCCTGGCCAACTTCCTTTCCATATGCCTTCTCTGTTTCAATGTTACTCTTTTCTAGCAAAAAAATGGCTTCACAGATAAATTTTAAAGGTAAGAGACAACATTTCCTGATTTTTGAACAAGTGAATGGAGAAATCATCATGTCCATCTTAACTCTGAGTTCATTTTCTTTATATTGAGACGTTATCTTTACATAATATATATATCTGAACAAACTTTACGAGTAAATCATACAAGTAATTAAAATTACTTACGTAAACCACGTAAAACATCACCCTCAGCGTCAACTAACGTTTTCCCTTGTTCAATGGTAATATTTTTTGCCAGTTCACTCTACGGAATAGACACATAAAAATAACATATTAACCACGATTTATAGATATCAAACTTAAGTAAAATATAAGATCTGAGGTAAATATAAAAACTATTTTTCATGAAAGCATGAAATTGAATCTCACCAATTAACACCAAAAATCCACTCCGTCTTAAGTTACTTACATCCTATATATGTTCATGTAATGTCTGCAATAAATTTTTCATTTCATTTTCTGTTATATTAAAGAAAAACAGTTTAGCACGATGTCTTGTCACCAAAACCAGCTAACGCACCTAGTTATCGCAATTGACAACAATTACAGCTCTGAAAAGGATTATTTTTACGTATCTATTTATATTTAAAAAAAAAAAGATATAACAAGGAAGTTCTAACATTTAAAGTATAATTAATTTTAAACGTATCTGAAGAATTAACGTGGAATATACATATTCAATCACTGGACATACATTAAACAATTTTAAACTTGAACCTGACATAGACAGGTTTATTAATACAGAACACTGAAATTAATCTTTAAAAGACCTTACTATAATATACAGCACTTCTTTACAAGAGTGGTCATTTACCTGTCAAAACATTGATTCGTTAAATAGTAATATAAAAACTAGATATGAAAAATCCTCAAGAAGTACTTCTAAAAATATTTTAACAAAATATATAGACAATTCTCACCATATTTTGCCTGATAATATGTTGAAATCGGAACATAATTTGTTGTCTTGACATAATGGAAGTACGTGACCACGATTTGAAGGCTTCTTTGGCAGCCTCAACCGCTACATTCATCTCATCTCGAGTAGTTTTTGGAACTCGTGTAACTACCTGTATTAATAAATGAATGAAAAAATAAATTAAATAAATACAGTAGAATAACGACAATCATATAACGCTTAAATAAAGAAAACAACTTAGCACGATCGAATTTGTATTGACTTAAACAGTATCAATTTAAATATTACCTAAATACAATAATATCAAAATCGAAGAATTTGGATAGATTGGTATGTATCCACATAAATAAAAATGAATACAACGATGTTTGCTCGCAACTCCCCTTAGGCCGCTGCACCGATCCTGATAATTTTAGCACAAGGTAGTTACAATTCAAGTGCCGCTATTCACGGCGGTCTAGCGCAGGCTGTAATCGACGTATTACATTGAAATTTGGTAAATATGCTAACGAGAGCATGCGGAAGCGAATTACGCTGGAAATAATATTAGTTCCACTTTCCGCCACCAAGGAAAATTGTGATGCTGTACAGACGGTAATAGGTGAGTTTACACTTCATACACACGATCGCGTGAGAAGCAGCATGGCTATTGATCAGACAGAGACCGTGCACTGTTAGTAAAATTGGTTTATCAGAACGGGAGCAATTACAGTGTATCATTGAGGGAATATCGGCGTCTGAAAGGAATGAGAAGAGGACCGCTTTCAAGAAATGCCTTAAAGAAGATGGTACCGAAATTTGAGACAACGAATGAGTTGCGTGTGGCTCCAGAAAGAGGAGATCCCATTCCAACGGAGGTTGTTGACAAGGTTGCTGTGGCTGTTGTGCACCAAGTAGCACGTGCTCTATATTCCGCTACTGGAGCTCGGGCGTTGTCACGGGACTTGGCCATCCCATGGTCTACAGTAGGGAAAGTTCTTAGGGCCATTTCACATTGGTATCCTTATAGGATTCACGCACAGCAACTCAAATCCGAAGATCCGCCGCAACGCCTTGAGTTTGCCCTTCGTTTTTGGCAAGATGGAAGTGGATGACATGTCGCCATGGGGTATCCTGTGGACTGATAAGGCGCATTTTACACTACAAGGGGCAGTGAACATGCAAAATTGTCGGGTATGGGGCTCGGATAATCCGCATGGTGTGCAGGAACAGCCATTAAACTCTGCGTACATGACTGTTTCGGTGGACTCACAAGAACGTTCATTATTGGCTCGTTCTTCTTTGAGGATATGACCCTCCATGGAACTGTCACTTGTACCGTGACATCGGCACGTTACAGGGATCTATTAGTGCGACATGTGATTCCTGCGTTACAGGCACGAAACTGTTGAAGATGACTGTTTTCATACAAGACGGGGCAACACTGCATATCGGTCGCCACGTGAAACATTCACTGCTGACTGCATCATCCCCTAAGGCTTTCCAGATGCGTGGCCAGCAAGATCCCTCGATCTAAATCCCTGTGACTCCTGGTTGTGGGGATATCTGAAACCTCGGGAAATCAGGGAAATATTCAGTCGCTAGCGGATCTCAAGGAAGCATAAGGCGACATGTCGCAAACTAGATTTGCTCCATTTTGAGGCTACAACATGTTGTCGATGTGTCTTCTCATCATATGAAGCATGTTATGCTAATTGGTCATTTGTAACTGCAAATGTTATCATTCCCGTTGCACTTTTTGTTACCATTAAATTGAAATCAAGTTTCTCCTTCTGTTACCCTCACTCTGTTTCTAAAGTTGTTCTCCTTGTACCATTTGTTACAATCGCCTCCCCTTCATCTTGTTTGCATTACGTTAATTTCACGTGTTTGATTTCTTTGACCTAGATAATTGTCTTATCCATATATTCTGGACCATTTGCACGTGCGTATTACCTGTACAACGCCACATTTTCCCTTGGTGGCGGAAAGTGGAAATAATATTTTTTTCCATCGTAACTCACTGGTCTCATTAGAATATTTACCAAATTTCAATGTAACACATTGATTACAGTCTGCGCTGGACCACCGTGAATAGCGGCACTTTAATTGTAACTACCCTGTATATGAGTGGACCCTGATCTAACTTAGCTTTTCAGGCCAGAATCAAAAGGGGAGAAAGGGTGAGGGGTGCGACATGTAAAAATAATCGAAAACGACCGATATTAATGTCCAACACACAAATTTCGGAGTCGCTGAGATGAATAGGAATACTTCCGATGCCGTTTCAGTTCAAATTCATCCTCCATGCGTATCGTAAGAGAAGAAAAGCGTTGAATTCCCATAAACCTATTCTCCCCGTGCGAAAACGTATATTTCGGCTAATCATAAAATATCTTTCATGTCTTAAATTTCATTAGTATTTGCAAGTGGATACTATCTAACTCAATGTAATAATGTTATGAACCTGAATATTTAGAAGTCCCTCGATCAGTTGGACGGCTGGAGTTTTAAATCCCTTCTGAGCAGCAGAACTACATAAGATATGGATCTAAAGTTTAACGTAGGCTCCAAATACGTATTCTACTGAAGATCGGATCCAGATTACATTTTGCTATTTCTTTTCAATTTCTAATTTAATTGTCACCATGGATTCAAAACAAAATACTTTTGAAGTTAGTTATCCTCTGGACTTAAGTACAAAGATACACGCCAAAAAAAGAGAATTGTACCCATATAAAAATACTGGCACAACAACTTACACCTTATTATTTTTATTTATTTATTTATTTATTTATTTAGAGCTCCTCCCTGGCTAAGCGGTTAGCATACGCGCCTTTGGCGCGGGAGACCCGGGTTCGATTCCCGGCGGGAGCTCATGTGGTTCGGATTCCACGTTAATCAGTAGGTCCACGTCTCATCTAGCCTCGCTGCTGAAAGGGACGCTAAACTGAAATTCAATTCAAAAATTATTTATTTATTTATTTATATCTTTAACACTCACAAAAACCATACAAAAGCCACAGATACTATGGATCAGACCCCTCCATGAAATTCTCAAGTTTACACCTCCAGCTTAATTTCCTAAAAGTCTTTTTAGTTTTATTTGCTTTTGACAATAACCCCTCCCGAATTTCTTCCTTATTAAGGCAGCAAGAGAGTACCTTCACGCTCTACGTCCTCACAAATAGAAATTAAATCTTGTTCTAATGTGTATTTCCCTTCGTTAACAGAATAGACACGATCGATTATTACAACACTACATCTCTTACGAAAACACACACATTTTTATCGAGAATAGATAGCATAACAGAGACAAAAATGAGCAGGAAATTATTATTACACACACATATATATATAATGCACATTTTTATACCATATAAATTTCGAAATATTATTTACCTCATTGGTAGCTGGATTATGTAAATCAATCCATTCCGTCGTTTTAGATTCAACGAATTTTCCATTGATGAAGAGTTTTGTAGTTGGGACAGACGTGCTTTGATAACGGAGACTTCCATGTAAGCATAAACCGGCTCTGATATGCTGCAAAAAATTACACGATTCACTCTCTTACCAATAACGTAAATACACACTCATGTCCTGTACACATACACCACATACACAAATAAAAAATAAAAATAAAAAATAGACAAGGGGGGAAAAAAGGAAAGAAAGAAAATGTGATTACATGTTTGAATCAAAATGCTATTAGAATGAATTTACAATCTTATGAATCAATTTGTATTCGAGATAATTGTTTTAAAATATGATTAGTAATTCACAATACATTCATTAGGATTGCAAATCAAATTTATTTATTTATTTATTTACAAAGATCATACAGCTGGGACAGTCATTTAAGACTAGACTTCAACATAGGGGAAGAAGAAAAAGGGGAAAAATATATAAAAACACTACCAAATATCATACAATATAGTACACCTGAAGAACCGTAAATCAAATGCAAAATGCTCAAATTTGGATAGCAGAACTTAAACCAAAGAATTTTCATTATAAGTTATGTGTAAATTTGAAGTAATTTTATTAAATCGAAGCGATAATCTATACAATAATGATAAGTTAACTAAGCTAAGTTTTTGGATGTTGTGGGAAAAAGATGTATTGCGTGTTATATAGGCAAGCATATTGAGGGTCCTCAACGCTGAAAACAAAATGCATATGAAAACTTTATTTCTATACAGTTAAATTATAAAGTTGTAAATTCTTTACAGTCCATAGCCTGATTATTAGGTGTTGTCTATTTTGAAATAAAACTTTCGTTCAGCCTCTGTAAATTGAACACAGAGAACCAAACTGTCAATTCTACAATATAAGGGAAAGGAAGGCACGGTAGCTGGCCTCTACCAATATGTTAAAGGTACAAGTTTGAATTTACCTCTATCAGAAGTTTTCTTGGACTTCGCCTGTTTCTACTACTGTATAATTTTGCCAAGTGTTAATCTTATATATATATATATATATTTAAAAAAAATGCAATCCTACATGTGGAATGGAATCAACCTTTCAACATTTTTATGCTCCTGAGAGAAATGAAATGAAATGAAATCTTTGAGTTTTACGTCCCACGGTTATGCCGGTTAGGCTAGAGAAGACAGTGATGATGAGAGATGAGTGAAATGGTGGAATGAAGAAAGTGGGAGGAAACGGAAGAACCCCGAGAAAACCCATGCACACTGTGTTCTCTTCTCTACTTCTATGATCTCTGCTCCTTCTCACCCTATTCTGTGGTTTGTCTCTTTCTGATGTTTATATATCGCATTGTTATCCCTTTTCAATCTTACATCATCCTTGAAGATAAAGAGAATGCTTCGGAAGGCAGGAATAAGGACGCACAGGAAAGGAGAAAGAAAATAATTGAACTGATTAGGAAAACCAAGAGAAAAGCAATAGCGGACAAAGACGAAAAGGGGGTAATATATAGAGTAGGATGCGCGGAGTGTAACAAAATTTACATAGGAGAAACAAAGAAGAAGATGGAAGAAAGGATAAAACAGCACAAGGATGATGTAAGATTGAAAAGGGATAACAATGCGATATATAAACATCAGAAAAAGACAAACCACAGAATAGGGTGGGAAGAAGCAGAGGTCATAGAAGTAGAGAAGAGAACTTTGGTGAGAAAATGGAAAGAAGCCAGGGAGATTATGAAGGCAGGAGACAAGGTGATGAATTGGAATGCAGGATTCGATAAATAAAGAGCGGGAGAAGATTCTGCTTAAAGAAGAAAAAATAAAAAGGAAGAAGAAAGAAAGAGAACAAACTAACAAGAAAAATAAGGATAATGAAAGGCAGAATGTATCCAGCGAAAAAAGTAAACTTTTAATTTGACATGTGTGCAGCTAAAAAGTGAAAGTGAAAATCACATAAGTGTTACTTTTTAATGAAGGGACGGAGTCTAATTAAAAGTTTATCTCTGGAGAGTATATATACGAGGTGACCAAATCCCACACAGCCACAAGGAGTGGAAGTCTGATGAAGATACAGTTATTGTGTCGAAACTGTTACGTGATTGTGTGTTTTGTTACCTATTATCATATAGCCTTGCTCAGTGTATTATTGTGTTTTAGCATTAAAATACAAAAAACTACGATACTATACGCTTTCATAGTATAAAAGCATGTTATACTATTATGTTGATGATACTTCTTAAATAAAACACTCTATTAAAAACAATCGAATGCGAGAAGCAAAAGAGAAAATCGCGCTCGATGTACTAGATTGAATTTAAAACAAAAATCGTCAGGAATAGGATGGAAATATAAATATCATAGTTAAACAAAGCTTTTGCACTGGTATTCATTGATCAAAGCAACACGAATTTGGATAGAGACAAAGCTGATTTTTTTCTCCATTCTTTCTCCCCCCCCCCGTTTCTTTTGTGATCGCAGAGTAGTAAGAGAAAATTAATTTTTTCGCATGATCGATCCCCCCCGTTTCTTTTGTGATCGCAGAGTAGTAAGAGAAAATTAATTTTTTCGCAGGATCGATCCCCCCCCGTTTCTTTTGTGATCGCAGAGTAGTAAGAGAAAATTAATTTTTTCGCAGGATCGATATGTTTGAAGAGCGGCTCACGAAAGGAACATAATATCGTCGTATGAGAACCAGGGGAATGTAACTCCATTTTCGTAGGTTTACAGGAAAATGTTCTTTTAATAAGATGGTACACACATTGTTGCATAGCAGACAAGGCATGACAAAGTCAGGTTCACTAACACTCAAATGACACCAAGTGGGGCTTTCAGAATTATGTATATAATCCAAGAAAACAAAATGCTTCTTGGAGTTACGTTCCATTGGTTCTCATGCGATGATATGGTCACTTTACCACTGAAGTCACGGCCCGATTAAATAAACAAACACATATAAATGAAACAAAAGTATTATATGCCTTGAAGCACAAGGTATACTCTAATGAATAGATTAAGCATAGGGTATACGGCGTATACCCTCGACTAAAGCCCACATGCGCTTCACTCATATACCCTGAGATTTGGGATAATGCCATCTCATATGCAACAGGCTCAATACTTTGTAGGCTACTTGATATATATCTTAATTTTTAAGCATACTGTGCCTTTTGTCTCATTTACCCTATCTTGTGAAACAATGTTAACCCTTCTCCTTATGGCTTTTCAATAGTACATAATTATTTTGGTTACTTTTTGACCTTTAAGGTCATGTTTCAGAGTAACTTTCGTACGAACAGAAAAGGATCATTTTCATGAAACAAGGTTTGTGAAAATGAAATCTTTTTTTCTTTTAATTTAATGCCCTTCAGACTAAGGGAGAAGGATGATTATAATAAAAGTGAATGATTTTGAAAGAAATGGTGCAATGGGAATGTAGAAAGAATTGGCAGGCAGAACCCCCAGAAAACAAACGGACACAATGTTGTCCACCACAAACTCAAATGGTTTGGAATCGAACCAGGGATTCCTCGCATCAGAGAAGAGGGCTCTACTATTGAACTACCGTATTTTCAAAACAATATTTGTACGTTTCTAAAAGATTTAAAATTATTCCTGCTGGCTAGGATTTAAATTGATGAAGCGTAAAGATAATAAAATCTCCAATTGGAATACAAAAAATCGAACGCTTCCACAATGCACAGCATTACTAGTTTACGTCACTTTTTACATGTAAGGACTGAACTACCTCTTATTTTGATTTATTTTCTGCATGTGTAAACAAAATAATATGTCAAATACATAGACAAATGGAATAAAAACAAACAAGTTAAACGTAAGCAGCAACTTGAGTAAAAAATCAATGTTTTCAGTAAAATCAAATATTTAGAAGAGGTGTTAGGTTCATAAGTGAAAAAAACAGGTGCTAAAACAATATGAATTAAGGTCAAACTCAATAATCAATGAAAAATCAATCATCAAGCGAAAGAAAAACAATACTCATTATATATGTCATTTCAGTTGTGTATATTAATTCGTGTTTTTTAACATTGCTTATGCCCCTTAGTTTTAAAGAAATAAGTATATGAGAAGAAACAAAATATATTTATTTCTTAGAATTTGTCTGGGACTGAAGTTGCTACCATAAATCTTTAAGCAAAGCGCTAAGGCAGGAAGATGGAGAGATTCTATCATACGTTAAAAGAATTGTGGTGTTTAGATGCGGAAATTTCTTTAACTTACAATAGGATTGATAGGAAAAAATACTGCCACTTTTCTGGATGGATTATATTTTAAATCTCACGCTGTGAGAATTTTCTATTTTCTCTCTCTTTCTTTCTGCTGGGAGATGATGGAAGAAAACATAAAACTTGACAAAGGCGACAGAGATTTCACTTAAAAAAAAAAAAGGCCTCTTTTCTAACATGTCACCAAATTATCACCCTCCATCCTCCCTTAGTTGTAGCTTGCGACCGAAAATTAGGTTGACAATTGATATACAATGAAAAAATCGAACCCGGGGCTCAGGCGTACCGCGGTTATTCTTTTCATTTATCACATATAATAGCCGAACATTTCTTTAGAAACAGGAGAGTACATTTCTTGAAAATGGAAACATTCATTCACAATTTGTTATTTGTGCAAAAATAAATGGAGTATGCCTATCCTTTAGATTTCAAACCCTCTACATTGGCTCACGCTCCGCTGATCCTAAGTTGTCTACCTCAAACATTCCTTATAGGGCTATTCCTCTTTTCTGTTTTACTTTGGTACAATGATACAGATTAACTTTCCATACTGTTCTAGTCTGTATAGCTCTTTGTACTATTAGAAAATGAAACAAGTAGGTATAGCAGAATTTTACCCAATTCCAATCTACTTTGTTTCCAGATCCCTGGAGTAGTACGAAACGCTCTATGGAAAAAGAAATAACGTCATTAATTCAACCTTCGATAGGACATCAAGATGAGGGAAGTTTGACGGCAATTAGAGACTTCTATGGTCAATCCGTCTTATACCTAGGGCAATATAAAGATGATGGTGCATCGACTTGAACATTACTGCAACGAGGAAGTGCGCGGTGTCATTCGTTTTTATGGGCCAAGAGACAGAAACCATCTGACATTCATCGAAAATTGGATGTGGTCTATGGAGAGGGTGTTAAGAGCTATAGGGTACATTCACAAATGGTAGGACTGTGACAGAAGTTGCAGATCAGCAGCGTCCATCACCGACAGAAATGTATGTGACATCGATGCGATGATTCGACCTAGAATGCACTGCTCCACACAAACACTTGTTTCTGCAACATAACACACTTCACTCCATAGATCTCCACCAATTCTCGATGAATGTCAGATGGTTTCTGTTCCTTGACCCATAAAAAACGAATAACACAGCGCACCTCCTTCCTGGAGTAATGTTCCAGACGATGCGCCATCTTTAAATTGCTCCAGGTGCCAGATGGGTACACGTAGAAGGCTGTAATTGCGGTCAGAATTTCCTCATCTTGGTGTCTGCAACATACAAAAAAATACGAAAAACCAGTTCAGTAACAGGTCAAGTGCAATTATGATGGAAAAAATGAACCCGAGGTCTTCTCTAGTTTCTTGCACATTCTTATTCAATCAACTCTTCCATAATCATTTACTTGCATTAATCATCTGTCTGCTTTAGCGTAAACGGCATAAACGATGGCCGTTAAATTAAAGATTCAATTTTTTACTCAATTAATATCACTTCTTCATTAACTAGGCACCAAGTTCTGCCACTTTTGCAGTTAGTTTGATGGACAAACGAGGAATACAAAATGTGAAATAATACAAAAAAAAAAAAAAAAAAAAAAAAAAATGTCCAGGTGCAGAATAGCTTGTCAAATTAAAAAACAAAAAAAACTTTCCATTTTCTTGCTTGAAATAGTTCCCTAAGCCGTTTTGGAGTGTCGTTACTCTGGTGCTTGGGCAAAAATTGCGTACAGATGGATGATATGCGTGCAAACTGATGTGCTTCTCCTTAAGAGTATAAACACACGTCCTGACGTACGGCATACGAACGAATGTGCAAATAACACAAACCATTTTTAGCTAGGTGGCCACTAAAAGAAAAAATGCTATGTAACAGTCAGGGGAATAACAGCCACGGAGCATGCGCGTCAGCATCGCATAAACGCTGATAGTGAAAAAAAAAAAAAACTTGATTTCCCATAAACTTACATACCTTTAGAAGTAAACGCAGAAAAAACTACATACATGGAAGTTTGCCAGAATCGTAATACTGGAAATTATGGATGTGCCAAAATATCAAATAATACTGTCGACAATGTAGATATTTTCAAATATCTAGGGTGAATAATAACATATCACAATCATATTCTCAAAGAAATTAAATACTGACTGAAAGCTGGGAATATATGTTATTATTCAGAATCTTTTGTCTGAATAATAGCATTGTCTGGACAGAATTTCGCGACTTCTGTCGAGGAAAGAACGCAGACTGAAAGTATTTCAGAATAGAATTCAGAGACGAATATTAAGACCAAAAAGGAATGGGAATGGCGGAAACTTCATAACGAGGAACTCCGTAATTTATAGCGTTTACCAAACATTGTTAGGGTCATCAAGTCTAGTAGGCCCACGTGGGCAGGTCATGTAGTCAGAATGGAAAAAAAATGAAATCTTTCAGTTTAACGTCTCACGTTTATGCCCTTTAGTTTAAGGGAAACGATGATTAAAGCAAGTGGATGATTATGGAATGGAATGAGAATGTAGAAGGAAGCAGGAGTACTACGAGAAAACCCATAAGACACGATGTTGTCCACCACAAACTTAATTGGCTGGGGATCGAACCAGGGACCTTACACATGAGGTAACCGCTCTACCACTGAACCACCCTACCCCCCGCCAGAATGGAAGAAAGTAGGAACTCTTTCAAAGTCTTAACTGGAAATCCAATCAGAAAACGACCATTAGGAAGACTTAGGCGAAGATGGGAGGACAATATTACGATGAATCTCGCAGAAACAGGAATAGAAAGTAAAAACTGGATTTAGTTGGCTAAGAAATCAATGGAAAGCTTTTGTGCACGCGGCATTGAACCTCTGGGGTCCAAAGGCAATAGAGTTAGTTAGTTAGTCGTATAAATTAACATTGGTTAGAGCACTTCTAACGGTTTCACACTAGTAACTGTATACTTGTAAACATAAAATACGGATTTCTTACATCCTACAGAAATACCCTGACGGTGAAAATTAATGTTACACAATCGTCTTTGATATGCATTCATTCACTTTAACCCTAGTAATGGTTTGACACTGGCAAGATTACACAAGATACTGGTTCCCTACAAATGCTCCGACAATTGAAATTACTATCCTAGACAATCTTCTTTCATATGCACTCACTCATTTTAACCGTAAAATTTATGTGATGGGCAATTCTACACTAGTAGTGAAAAGATTTTTTTTTAAAAAAAAAAGAAAAGAAAAGAAATATCCAGTCACAACTAATAAATCACATTCATTTACGAGCACTTGTATCATTCTTGTCGAGTCCCTTAATTGTTTCTTAGCACTACTACCGGAAACCTGATTAATGCAAACTAGCTTACAGTGATAAATTCACTAATGTTCGTTCAAATATTTCAAGTTGGTTTTCGCAATCTTTTGCCTCCACTACATGAGGCATAGTCAAAAAATTACTGTTAGTAAACTATTGGGTGAAAACTCTCCAAGCTATGGAGACTTCACCAGTTATAATACCTTGGTAATGTTTAGACAAGTAAAATGTAGTATAATCTTCGGTGCTGCTGCAGTTTTTGCACACCACGTTTCGGATGATTAGAGCTAAAATGTAATACTTTACATGAAAAGACATATTTGTAAGGAACAAACTTCTGCACGAGACAAAATAATATACCTGTATTTTAGGTTTACAATTGTAGAGTTACCACTGTAAAATCCTTACAAGTGCTTTACGACAGATAAAATAAGTGTGCGCATATGAAAGATTACTCTATTTGACACCATTTTCTACCGGTGGTGTATTTCTGCTCGGTGTATAGAAGCTGTATGTTATGTTTACGAGTGGAGCGTTACTAGTACGAAACAATCATAAGTAATGTTGAAATTCGTATCATTCACGAAATCCACATCTGTTCATTACCCTCTCTTAGGCGTATACCTACCACCCCTGACGCAGCCGATTGCTTGGGATGTACCTTCAATCGGGCCCACCAGCTTCGCCCAGCCTAACTCGATTACATAGCATTCGTGATTTTAAACGGCCACATACCACACATTGGCTTGTGTTTATGTCATACATCCGGAAGTAGATTTTATAAGCAAAGCGTAAATCAATTGTAGGGTTTACTGGAGCAGACGGTCCTACAAATAGATAATTTATCGATAAAATACGATTTGAAACATTTTTCGTGAAGGATGAGAGTGTGAATATGTGATTACTGTCAGTGCACAGCACATTGAAATGAATGTTAAGTGATACTCGTTTATGTGCATACCGCCCGTGACTGAGGCGCCTGCTCCCTACGGACGCACCCACTCACTACCAATGGCCCCCTGCCGCGCTACTGCCCTAACATGGTTCGATAGCATTATTGTTTTTATTGGCCACCTAGCACAAATTGGTTCGTTTTATGCACTGTAGTTTTCATTCCATGCGTCCACATTATCTTCATACTGACACCACCAAAAATCAATCTGCACGTAGTAATGGAGCTCCTCATTCAGTGGATGCTCTGCTAAAAGAAATAAAATAGCACTAAAATAACCTGAAAATGTGTCAAAATTTGATAGAACCATCTGCTCGAGTAATGTCGAATCCTAATTTGTCAACAATTACTTCTGGTCTCCCCCTTGAATTTTGGCTATGTCAAATGAGATATTTTCATGTCGTCCAGCACAAATATTTTAAGGGACAACGAGAAGAAAATAATGAAAGAATTATATTTTTTCAACAATTATGTCAAGCGGTGTGCCAAAAGAAAAGCTGCACGGAATTATCAAAATTGTCCCAAAATTCCAATCTATTTTTGGTGGTCCTCCTAAATAAACACGTATATTACGGGCTATTATTTAGTGATAATGTACATAGATTAAATGTCATACAGAAATTGCATGGCATTTAGCTTGGAATTACTCAAGCAGACAGCTCTATCAAATTTTTACACATTTATTGCATTTTCCGATTTCTTCTTGCAGAGCATGCACTATATGAGGAGCTAATACACAAACCACGAACCAACTTGAGCCAGGTGGCCACTAAAGGCACGAATGCTATCTAACCCAGCAGAGGGCAGGAGCGCAGCAGGAGGGCCCTAGGAAATGGAGGGGTTGCGCCCGTAGGGAGCAGGCGCGTCAGCGACGGGGGGCATAAACAAGGATACTGGAAAAATACATAAAATATCCGCAATAATTTTCACCTTCAAAAATACTCAAATAATCGTAATAACTCTTACTTTCAAAATGGCTTCACTGGTTTCCCGGGTACAAATGCCCCCTGCGAGGGAGTATTTCGTCTGTTTTGAATTTTTACTTCTTTTTCACACTTCGCATAGCTGATTTTACGTTTCAACATACCATGACGCTCCAAAAACTTTATAATATAACGCTGTTTACAAGAAAATTCTTTGTAATAAAATCGTATGTTTACATTATATACATCGCAAATGTCCATTGCTAACACGAACGGAACATTCCCTCCGATTATTTCCACCTTTTTCGCATTCTTGTATTCTTACGCCTTCACGTTCACTCCCATTCAAAATGTATTTCAATATGATATCTGATGAAAGAAATTACTTATATTCAATTTCTACGAAAAGTGTTTGACATTGTATTTTACCTATAAATTTTGTTTTTGGTAGAGCCGTCTGCTCGAGTGAACCCTTTAGTTTCTCCCTCAACTCATTTCATGGTACCAGAATCGAGTACCTTTTGTAAGTAATTTTGGAAATGTGATAAAGGTAGGAAAAAATGGGTTCTCCCTTCGCTCGCTCAGCTATATTTTTGCAGATTTTATATGTCTAAGATTATGATTGGGGGAAACACTTAATATCAGCCATTGATTTTTTTTAGGGTAATGTCGGACAGATGGGGGCCAAAACTAGTTTAAAAAAAAAAAATAATAAAATGTATACAGGAAATATCATTCCATGGTACGAAAAGGTAATTGAAGTGTGAGCAATGTATGATCGTAGTAATATCGAAAATCAGTATGCAATCGAGGGGTGGGAAATGTGATAGACTATATGCTCTTCGCGGAATAATACGTAAGGGTGTACGAATACATATATTGAAGTTTGACTGTTTTAAGGTATGGAGGGATCCTGTATCGGGTGATATTTCAATTCTGAACCTAACCTAACCTATGGCGGATCCTGTATCGGATGCGATATTTCAATTCTGAACCTAACCTGGCATAACGTAATCTAACCTGGCGTATCCTAATGTAACATAAGCAAAAGTAACCTTAGTTTTTAAAAAAGTGCTGGAAATTACCAGGAAATAACTTTTGGTAATAATTGCTGGCCTCCATCTGTCCGACATAGTCCATTTTTTAAAACCGTAATTATGTTCATTCTGGCATAGTAAATCTACATTGTCGGTTTGTAAGTCCTTGTACTTACGTTTAAATTAGGAACAGATTAAAATGACCTTGCTATACGACTCACTAGGTCATCCTTATAAACTATATGATCTCATCCTTAAAATACGTAACTACATTGTCATTACTTTAAAGAATCTCAATAGCATTATGCATTTCTGAAATACTATCGTATATCATGCACGAATGTGTTTAGCTCTTGCACTAGATATACATATGTGCTTGTTTGAATTAACTACACTATAACTTTCAAAATATGTCAGTCAAGTATAATAATTTATTAGGATTCACCAGAAATCGTGATATTCGTGACATGCAATTTATAATTTAAAATATTCTAAATAACAAACGATGACAATAGCAAACATACCGGTAATTTCAGTCCATATGCTACTTTTGCTGCCATGTTGACTTCTGGTAACTTGCTAGCGATGCACTGTTCTTACTTCTTGCCAATACAAAGTTATAGGAAGGTGGGGTGACAAATTATTTACTTCTTACTGATTCCTTCAGATGACGTCTTCATTAAATTCACAATCGTATAAAAATATACTGCATATATAAATATGTTATTAATTCGTTGACCGTAGTAACAACTTTTTTTGTTTTTTCTTTGCTATCACGGCACTTTCGACATAAATTTTATCTCATTTGCAATCTTATCTCCTACGATAAGACTATTTACTTAACACAGAATTCCTATTACCATGTGCTTGGTGAGAATGTTTGGTCTATACCAAAAAGAAAAAAAAAAGTCTCAGTACAGCAAAATTTAGAGAGGAAATTGAATATCAAGCAGAACATATACTTTACTTGTTATTAACTTGAAAAGGAGACAAATTCACTCCGTTATTCTCGTTTACCATTTTTAGCGCGCAATGAAAGCTATAGGAAAACATTTTTTCTAAATGGGGGAAGGATTTATATTTATTTCTCATTGGGATAAATTAGCCCGTACAGTTTTAGTATACAGATCCATGGTTGTTTGTCTTTCAGTGACAATAATTCATTCGTTTTCATGTACGATCATCTGAACACCCTGTATAGGGGAGACCGGGACACATTTGCCAACTTTTTAAAATTGCATGTGGTATTTTATCTTAAATTTATTTAGAGGTAAACAGGATATCGTTATATTCCTTATACTTTATGAACGAAGTGGAACGGTTAAGTGTGATCATGTAACGTTGGAAAATGTGCCCCGTATGCGAGGGTCAGAAGCGTGGGAGCATTAATTTCAGAGGCCTGTATTTCAGCACTGTTTAACGTGAAGAGTGTCGCTGGAGTTCTAACCTCGTGTGTAATTTCTCCAGCAGCGCCCTCTGCGTTCAATTCTATTCGAAAATGTAAACCTGTGAAATTCTCTTTCAAGTGCTTTCGGCTTCAGGCGTTGGAGAACATTTTAAAACGGATATATATATATATATATATATATATATATATATTATATATATATATATATATATATATATATATATATATATATATATATATATATATATATATATATATATGTGTGTGTGTGTGTGTGTGTGTGTGTGTAGAACGTCATTCGTGATATTCAGGCAACGAAGAACCGACAACAAACATGGATATACCATGTTTCATCTTCCTAACTTGCTTCTGTTCCCTTAAGGTAAAAAATGAAATTTTAGTTAAATGTCCCAAGGAAACTTATGATTGATGGAAATGAGTGATCGTAAAATTAAATTTTTGCTCGATCTCCTACCGGGAATCGAAACCGGAACCACGATCACCAAAGGCGTATGTGCTAGCCACTAGACTAGCGGTGAAGGGTCTCTACTCTCAAAGTGCAATGATAAAATATTAGCTTTATCAGGGGTGCCCACAAAGGGGGGCTATGACGCAAACTGCGTCATTGAAATATTGGGGGAGTTAAAAATCTATATAAATATGTTTGAGGGGGTGTAAACATTAATCGAAAAGTTTTTTTTCATGGAAGAACACCTACGGATAGACAATTGAGGGGGGTGTCATGGACATGAGGGGGGTGGACACCACTGGCTTTAGATAGATACTAATCATGGTCCAAAATTCATTCCAAACTGTTTAATGTTTTCAAGTGATGCGATCACAAACGACAGATAATGTTGCTTCCAATGTGACGAAAAAAAAAAAAAAATAATAAAATAAAACATAATAGAAAATGGTCCTCTTTACCCTATACAAACGAGATGGGAAGTTTCAAATCACTGAGAAACGTATCAGCATAGTTTTAATGAGCGTTTTATTTTTAAAGATGTTTTATATACCGAGTCTCATCTTATCAGGCTTGTGAGAATATTTCTCGCATAACTTTTGATCCTACATAGGGCCCAACTTACATTTAACCAAAGTGCCACGATAAAAATACTGTTCGGGGATTCATTTCAAACGTTTCAGTCGTTTTCTCGTGATGAGATCCCACACAAGATCAATTTCATTTTAATATATTAGATACAATATATATAGACTCTACTGTTATTTGAGTAACTTTAAACATAAAGAAATAAACCGACGTAAAGATTAACCAGAATCAGTTACAAGATGACTATTAACCAAGAGTATCGTAATCAACGCCAGTGTGAGAAGATAGAAGGCTCAACGCTGTAATACTGTATAGAGACAGTCAGAAAGTTATCGAAATGTCAAAGTTCATTCGAGTTTTATCAAAGAAAGTATTATGCAACTATACTGTTATTTGCCCTTAACTGATATAAACCATGGATATTCAATATAAAACATTCCTACATTCTATCTTTTGATCCATTTCCAAACAAGAATAAGATGTGCTGTTTTGCTGCGGTAACTGCTGCTTGTGGTTTCAACTGATCGTTGCCAATCATGTATTATTATGAGTAAATTTATTTTTTCAACCCAGAGTGAGCGTGTGAAACTTTATGTGTAGTCAGCGAATCGACACCAATTCCGTTACTTCTGTATTTCTTGACATACAATCCAATTTCTCTATTATTAGAATCATGCAAGTGAGAGTTACAAGACTGTAAAGTTAGTTTATTCATCCGTCTGTCCGTTACCTCACACGATAACGAAAGAAACAAAAAAATGAATTCTGTTTCTAGCAATAAATATTTCAGCCAAAGTCTTCATAAGAATCATTCCGCCAACATTTTAACGCGTAACGGTGAGTTGTCTGTCCGTTACTACACACGACAGCTATTAAACAAGAACGATTTTTTATTTTATTTTATTTTATTTTATTTTTATTTATTTTATTTTTTTTTTTTTGCGCTGAGTTCTTTGATAGAGTATATCTGATAACATATTTGAGATAATGGTGACTTATGTTCATCCGATATTCCACACGATAAATTTTGAACGAGAGCGAGCTTTTGAATTCTGATTTTTGCAATAGATAGCTAGACCTGCCCGGGTTCGTTAATAAAAGCAAATCCGTTAACATCTTAACGGGTAATGGTGGCTATTCATATCTTATTTTCTACTATTGAAACAAAAGTAGTAGAAGTTACACATCGCGCCGTTAGATGGCAGTAAAAATCCTTCATCAGTAGACATCTACCGCACGAAATTGAAACTTCTAGTGAATGATCTTTTTACTGTGGTTACTAATTTTCGTATTTTCGCTACTGTGTGATAGTTTGTTTAGTTTATCAGTTCAAATACAATAGAGATATTTCGTTTCAATTGTGAAACTACGGAAGACTATCAACCTATTGATATTAAATATTGAAACTACTGTAGAAGCGATAGGTTCATCACTTTCGACGTCAATGGAAGGATAAGGCAGGAGATGAAATCTAAACTAAATTCATATATTTCTCACTATATTTTACAAATTTTACTCTATTGAAGCCGGAAATAAAAATACATTATATTATTTCAGTTTTCAGTAGAAGGAAAGGGCATAAACGGGATCTATTCTTGAGAAACTGGATCAACGTCAGTGAACGTATCTTGTTACCATTTACAGTTTTTGCTCTATAGGCACCAATAATGAAAAAAAAATGCTGGATTTCTACGACTTTCAATTTAGATAGAGAGATAAAGGCAGAGTTAGGTTGAGACTATTCTTCGGACGCTGATGCGTATTTAAAAAACCGTTCGTCGTTATCTACTACCGGTTTGGCATCAATGGAGATCAATGAATATTGAAACGAGAGGCGATTGGTTTAAATAGATAGATAATTATAGGGATGGGATGTACTCTTGGAAACCTAATTCCATATTTAAAAAAAAAAAAATGAAATTAAACATTTCTCGCTATCTCGTACAGGCAATATTTCTTTGCCAGACAAATGGAGGTCAGGCGTACATAATTAAATCGTCAGTTTTAAGAAATGAAAAAGTGCGAAAACCAAAATGTTGGAAGATCGAAGAAGGGAAAACTATGTAACTGGAAGAATTTCCATTCAACAACCACCAAGTTTGTACTGGAGCTTGAGGACCATGCATGCTACCCACTCACGTGTAGAAAGATATTCGTAAATAATATAGGAGATAATGTAGAGTACAAAAACTCACTTTGCCATTTTTGATCTTCTTTCTCTGCTTAAAACTATTAAATGTTAAATGAAAAAAACAACGTTTCCAGTTCAACTGGCTGTTCGAACAAAACTAAAGGGCACGCAAAAATGACACAGAGAACGTGCATTGCTATTTAAAGGAACCTAGAACATCTTGCATCTGTTACCCAGGGCCGCCCACAGGGGGGATGTATGGCGCAAGCTGCGCCATTGAGAAAAATTTTGGGGGGGATTTTACTCTACTTTCGAACTAGCAATTTTACTGTCGGAATAGCATTAAAACACGATTTTGAGAAGCTAATTTTCAAAAATTTTCCGGGGTGAACCCCCGTACCCCCTGCTTCGATACTCGATGAATGAAGTACCGCGCAAGTAGCCGTATGAAAGGAAAGGTTGGTTCGTTTTAAGAGAGAAGGGCCGCCCACAGGAGGGATGAATGGCGCAAGTTGTGCCATCTAGGAAAAAAATGGGGGAATAAAAAAATTGGGGAAGAATTTTACTCTAATGTCGAATATGTAATTTTGCTATCGTCAGAATAACATTGGAACACGATGAGATTTTTTTAAATCTCGAGAATGAATCCCCCTACCCCCTGCTTAGAAACTCTATGAATGAAATACCGCGTAAGTTGCTATATGAAAGGATGGCGCCAAGTTCTGGTGAACAACAGTTACAAACACTCAAGGAATCACTTTCAAATTTAGATTTGAAACTTGCCTATGTTGTCTGTTGAAAATTATAAAGTTGTTTGACATAATTGTGAGCTAGTGGTAATCATACAGACAACAGCCAAGTTTCAAATCTAAATTTGAAGTGAGCCAGTGAGTGTTTGTAACTGTTGTCCACCAGAACTTGGCGCCTATTTTCGTGATTTCAATTCTTTTTTTAGGCCACTCGTACTTGGCTCTTTTACAGGAATGTTTTTTTGTTGGATATCACTTCTTTTTGTAGGCTAATTTCGAGGATAACATTTTCTTTTGGTATCAAACTCAATAATTTGTAACTTGCGTCTTACTTTTCACGTACAAGGGAATTATGTCAATATTTTGTAAAGAAAAAATAATACTACTAATTGTAAAAAAGGAATACCTGTGCCATACACACTGTGTAGAAGTTTTTATACCCTTCAATATCCTTATAGAACATATTTAGTATTGTACACTACCAAGACTACTAATAAAAGTAATGCCATTTTTATAATTACTACTGCCCCTACTACTACTACAAGCATTCTATAATACTACTACAGGAAATAAAAACAACAACAAAAATAACAATTACTAGTACTATAAAAACTACTGCTACACTGGGCAATTGTTTTTAGAGGACTTGAGTTTTGAGGAGGGAAGAGATTATTAGTTTTGGGGGGAGTGCGCCATCAGCTTTGGGGGGGATGGGCACCCCTGCTGTTACCCAACAATGCTGGGTTGTTAGTATGGTGATTTCCCAAAGAAAAAGCCTGCTGTACTGGCAAAGATCTCTCTCTCTCTCTCTTTCATTTAACATAGGGCGCCTTACCTTTGTAGAGCCCAAATGGCTGGCGCGATTGGAAGATTTCCACCATTTTTGTTGAAAACCACCTATTTCAAACAATTTTTCTCTCCGTTTTTTTTTTTTTTTTTTTTGTATCTTTACTTATAGCCCAACGAGTTGGCCTATGGCCTCCAACTTTTAATACACCCTGTACATTACTCGTCTACAGCGCCGTAACTTAGATATTTTCTTTTGGGGGGCAAGCATTAATATTTGGGCCCCCTAGAAAAAGTTGTTTGAGCCACCACAAAATTCGAAAATAGGCCCCTTCTTTCCATCTTATTCTTTGTGAGTCCCCGGAGCCTATGTGGGCTCTTCCGCACGGCAAGGTCTGCGGGGCCGTTAGTTACGCCCCTGGGTTCCCTTCCATACACGACAAATTAATTAAGAGGACAATATTGACAAATCTCAAAGCCATACGAATAAATATTATTTGTAGGGTCCCTAGGGACAACTTATTGTAGGGTCCGTATTTTACTCAAATGGGCCCACGACTTATTTTTGCTTTATTTAACTTGTGTGTGCTGTTTTCTTTATGTAATGTAATGAACCTGTTTGATGTTTCATTTATAATTTCATGTTCGTATCGTATATGGAGTAATAAAATTTTGTCTCAAAGTGGGCTCCCCTCGAAGGGCGGGAAGCTTCCCTGGGGGGCAATTGTCCCCTTGCTCCCCTACAAGTTACTGCCCTGCTCGTCTAAAACCGATTGGGCTGACCGTCGTACGCTATGGCCTTAGAAGTATTCTATATCATTTTCGTTTATACCATTTTCGTTTCACCTTTAAAATAGCTCTCGTCTATTAGAAATTAATGTTACCTACCATTCAATTCAGTTAGAGTTGGTAGGGATGTTGGCCATCCTAGGGAGAACCTACCAACCTACAAATAGCAAATCAATGTTTGGACATTTTTTTAGAAATGACTTTTGGTCATTGTTTAATATACCCAAAAATGTCCTGAAGTGTTCTATGCAGTGGCGTATTTAGGGGGGTGGCTTCCGGGCTTAAGCCCCCCCCCCGAAATCTTACTTAGTATAGTAAAGTAAATGAAATAACTTGCAGAATTTTCACATTTCCAGGCAAAGCCCCCCCCCCCCCCGAAAGTTAGCAAAGCCCCTCCCGAAACAAAATCGTAAATACGCCACTGGTTCTATGAATGAGAAAAAATGTCTAGAATGCATCCTAACAGTCATAAATAGGAAATGCTAACAATAGCAAACAAATGGAAATAAATAATGTTCAAAATATTCTTCTGTATGCAACTTCTGACGTGTCCAATAAGTAAACGGGTAAAAACGAGTTGTAAATGTGTAAAGTGTCCCAAAACTGTTTAAAAAGTCGTTTCTGTGAACATCCTCACATTCTGCATGAAATAGAAAATTATGGAGGAAAGGTCAGTGTACGGGCAGCAATTTCATCCGATTGAATCACCGGACTATTTTCCTTTGATGAGCCAGTAAACAAAGATCGATATAAGGATATGTTGGAAAACAGATTTATTCCAGAACTCTTGCCAATAGGTCTCCCATTACAAACTCAATGGTTCATACAAGACGAGCCTGTCCACACACTGAAAATGTTCTTGATTAGCTGTATGACATGTTTGATGGGCGGGTAATTCTAGGGATGCGCACGAGTCGAGATTTAAGCCTGTCTCGACTCGTCTCGAGAAAATGTTGACTAGACTTGTGTCTCGACTCGAAAATATGTTTCTGTCTGGACTCGTATCTCGATTCGACAGTTTCTGTATCGATTGGAATCGAATTCGAGACGAGACGTCTCGAAATTCGAGTCGAAACAAAATATACGAATTAAAATATATCACACATCAGCCAGAACATTATGACTAACAATTTAATTGTCAGTATGTCCACCTTTGGCACGGATAACAACAGCGACATGTCTCAGCAATGATGCTTAGTAGGTCGCCTGAGAGAGTTGGCACCACATGTGCACACACAGGTTACCTAATTCCCGTAAATTCCTGGAGGGGAGCGATGCACTCTGACGTCACGTTCAATCACATCCCAGATGTATTTGATTGGGTTCAGATCCAGCGAGTTGGGGGCCAGCACATCACTTGGAACTCCCCCCTGTGCTTCTCGAACCACTCCATCACACTTCTGGCCTTGTGACATGGTGCATTATCTTATCGAAAAATGCCACTACCGTTGGGAAACATGGTCTTCATGAAGGGGTGTACGTAGTCTGCAAGCAGTGTGCGATACGCCTCGGCCGTTATGGTGCCTTGCTGGAGCTCCACTAGACACATGGATGCTCAGGTGAATGTTCCCCAGAGCATAATTAAGCCGCCGCCACATTGTCTCCTTCCCGCAGTACAGGTGTCAAGGAGCTGTTCCCTTGGAACACGACGGATTCACACCCTCCCATCTCATTCAGAGAATTTATGAAGTTCACTTTATCGCAATAGTTTTATACAAACTAGATATAGGCTACGGATAGTAGTTTTATACAAACTAGATATAGGATACGGATAATAGTTTTATACAAACTAGATAATCAAATATTATTAGGGGAGAGTCTGCTAAAACGGAATAGTACGGTAAAACGGAATACCGGGCCTCATTCGTAAACTAGTGCTTCTATCTGGTGTCTGATCATAGAACTAATGTCGCAACGTAACAGCTGTCTTTGAGCAGTGAGTCTTGATGGAGAAAAGTATGAGTGGCATTGAAACCTGAACATTTAAAAAATAGATGTATCACTAAATTGTTTTGAGTTGGAACAAGTAAAGAATTTGTGGCTAGTGTGTCGATTCTTTGAAGGTAAGTGAGTACCTATAGTAAATCAATGTTTTATCTATAATTTCACTTAAAATACTTTTTGTCAGCTTGCTTATTTTTCGGAAGGCGAAATATTTTCTAAATCATTACAGAGTCGGACAAAACAGGATACCAATCGGTACGGCAAAACGAGGTAGTATCTCGTTTTACCCGACCATTCTATATAACAATTGATTTGATGTTTTTGGTCTTATTTTCATATATATATATATATATATATATATATATATATATATATATATATATATATATATATATATATATATATATATATATATATATATATATATATATATATATATATATTCTTAAACGTACACTCTTATAATAATAAACTGAATTGCATTCTGTACCTTTCTAAAGTAATTAATGCTGAAATTGGTTTCAGCGTTGTTTCTGAGTGAATACTTTCTTCAAAATAATATTAAAAATTATAGAAAGATTTTCGAGACATTCGAGTCAAGTCGAGACTTTTACGAGCAGTCTCGACTCGAAAATTCGAGCCGAGATATACGTTTGTCTCGACTCGTCTGGAATTTTACAAAGTGTGTCTCACCTCGAATCTCGACTCGAATTCTAGTCGAGTCGAGTCGAGATTCGAAACATGTCTCGACTCGTGCTCATCCCTAGGTAATTCATTTCCTGAGCGTCACCAAAGTGGGAGACAGTGATTCCCGCATAGCCCTGACATCAATCCATGTTATTTCTTCTTGTTCGGCTGCTTGAAAGATGTCTTCGCAAGGAAGCCTGCAAGTGCAGCTCTACTCAGCGCTCTCATCATGCAGTTTTGCCGACTAATTTCGGAAGACTTGTGCAGAAAGGTTGTGACAAATGTAAAGGTTCGCTTGCAAGAAGTTATGAAACTAAATGGCGATCACTAGAGACTGGATGTTAGGCAAAATGCATATTCTTTAATATTAAAGATATGATCAAAAATAATGTTTTAAAGTTTATGTAGAAGGGTTATAGTTTCAATTTAAGCCAATTTTATTTTGCCTATTTCTCCCGTTTCTGCCCAAATAATTGCTTTAGTGACTAATGTTGCCTATTCTATGTATTTTCTTCAAAATGTCTTCTTGAAGAAAAATGAAATGAAATCTTTGAGTTTTACGTCCCACGGATATGCCGATTAGGCTAAAGGAGACGGTGATTATGAGAAATGAATGAAATGGTGGAATGAAGAAGTGGGAGGAAACGGAAGAACCCGAGAAAACCCACGCACACGGTGTTTGTCCACCACAAAGTTCACTTGGCGGGAGCAGGGTTTGAACCCGGGACTCCAAGCACCAGAGGTGAACGCTCTACCACTGAGCCACCGCAGCCCCTAACTTCATTGGAGAAAAATATATATAATTTAGTATTTCAAGAAAGGATGATCCTAACTTTTCCGAGAATCTAAGTGTTGTTTCTAGTGGTAAGATGTCGTAAACCTTTAGACTGCTATCTGTACTAATAAAATGCTATAAAATTTGGACTACTGTGTGTACTTGTAAGTGTATAAAATTTGGATTGTTATGTGTAGTGATAAACTGCTGTAGAGAATGTATTTACCAAATATACACGGAATACATGTCAAGCTTTGTTTTTAGGTATACAGTAAAAGAAGATATTAACAAACATATATGTTTATATATTTTTTGAATATTATCTAGCACTTGAATTTAATAACGAACTTAAAAAGTTTGCTGCTGAATTCTCTATGTCTGCCTGTTATTTGCGAATTTTTCAATTTTGAGTCCTCCATTCGGTAGAGCATCAAAAACTACCTGAGAAAGTGATGGAATTTTTCTCATTACTCTTGCCGTACCGAGATATTGTAAAAATGTCAAATTTTGGGAAATTTAAGAAGCCATATCTCGGAAACCATAAGTTATAAAGAGATGATACTGGCGTTGATCAATGAAAAAATATCGGGTGGGCACTGTCCAACTGGCCACCAGTTGATATTGGTACCAAAATGTTCACCATCCTCTTAGGTATTGACAACACCAATATCATCTCTCTATGACTTACCGTTCCCTAGATATTGCACACAGAACCACAGACGCGTTAGTTGACACAAAAAAATGCATAAATTTTGTGATTTCAGCAAAACGTTTAGATGCATAATTTTTAAGCATGCAACTAAATGCATAATGAAAACTGTGTTAATTGATGCACTTGTGTGCATAAAATTCATTATGCAGATAAACGTGTTGCTGAAATCACAAAATTTTATGCATTTTTGTCTCCTACTGAAGCATATGCATGCATTAATTGAAACAGTGGTTTGCATCGCTGGTTGCATATTCCCAAATATATACAGGATTTCCAAGGGTGTGGAAACGATTAAATAAATTAAGAACACTACTAAAAATATGCAATCGAGGCTTTTAGGGTGATGCAGGACAGAGTGTAAATATTCCATATTACATGAGAGCCTCTATGGCCATTTTGGAAGTTGCCATACTGGATTTGAGTTAATTCAGTGAAATATGGACTTGACGATACACTACTATTTTTGAATTAAAGTGTGATTTTTAAAGACATTAATAAGATTGTTTTCTATATTCTTTGTTAACGAAATTTTGATCACATACGTAGGTGTAGAACATATACAAAAACTTCTCATTCTAAATTTATTATCATAATTTCGTTCAGGATGAAAACAAGCAGAGAGGAAACTACCATACTATCGTTACGAAATCACACTCTATTTCAACAATAGTATCGGATCGTAAAGTTCCCATTTGACTGAATTAATTAAAATTTAGTATGATACCTTCCAAAATGGTCGCAAAAGCTCTCATGTAAATTGGAATATTTTCACTCTGTCATGCATCACACCAATAAGCCTCGATTTCATAGTTTTGGTAGTGTTCTAAATTTATTCCATCGTTTTCACATCCTTGACAACCCTGTGTATCAGATGTACAATATACAATTTAGGAAACTCAATTTGAGACCTATCTAAACTACGTCCTAACAATTATGAGAAAATAGTTACAAACATAAGGCCTTCAAATAGTATATCTTACAAGTCCAAAAAGAAAAGAACTCAATTTATTATACATAGCTTTTTGTTTTACAGATTGCTCTACAACAGCAGTTTTACCATTTTTACTAAAGCTAAAACCAAAAATTATCTTTGGTAAAATAAAAGAACTTGGGTCAATGTTAGAAAAATCGTACCGATAGCAAATCTAGCGATGGGAAACAGAAACTTTACAATGAAAAAAAAAAAAAAAAAAAGTGGAAACTGCCAACTAAGATTCTATTTTGTATTATAAATCAAACTTTGTATGTCTATGTTCTCTGAATCTTTCTATCGCTTTTTATATGAATGTATTTTAGTATACTAATTTATGCCCACTGGTTGCCCTTTTCCCGTTTCGCCTTATGCCCTCAAAACATTTTGACATACAACCGATAAGGATGTTATCTTAAGGCGGAACGGGAATTCCCGTTTGGCCTTTTCCTGCTTGACCTTGCATTATACAAGGGAATTTTCATTCTGTTTCGGTAACAAAGAGGGATTTATCTTATTCTCAACTGCAATGTCTCTT
Organism: Thermobia domestica; assembly: GCF_964235325.1. Lineage (NCBI taxonomy): Eukaryota > Metazoa > Arthropoda > Insecta > Zygentoma > Lepismatidae > Thermobia > Thermobia domestica. The sequence continues at coordinate 141,628,304 of NC_137462.1, read as the reverse complement.
CTATTCCAGACAAATTAAACTCAAATATCTTACAAGAACATAAATTTTATTATCACACCCGAAACAGCATATCGTTTCTATGTGGATATAATATGAAACAGCATCAGTATATGAAATTACATCAATTTCACTGTCCTTAAGTCTATCTTCTAGGCGGTGAATCCTGTCGTCAAACTGTCTCTACTTTAGCTTTCTAAGTATTCCCTGATAACCCACTTAAAGAAGTACTCACAGTCTTTCATTTTCACGTTGCTTGTCTTTCATTAATTCAATGAAAGAATGTATGTCTAAGTGATCCCTTGATGCCTTTCTTCGTAATTTGACGTGCCACTCTCCTGCATTGTTAGTCGTTTGTTCTTGATCGTTTTCAAAGTCACTGCAAATGGGTAAAAATACATCATTAGCACATTAAAAATTCAAAGGATTGCAGGAGAATCTACGTTGGAAAGTCGATAGCAAAATGTGTGTTCTTTTGATAATTTACAAATCAGTAAATGCAGAATCTTCAACACATGCACGTCGCAAGAAAATCTATATTACACTTTACATGAGGTGTTAATGAAAAAAAAATGCTATATTGTAGAGTGCTCGGAATAGCTTAATTAATGATTTAATAATAATAATAATAATAATAATAATAATAATAATAATAATAATAATAATAATAATAATAATAATAATAATAATAAAACTTGCACTAAACGCCATCTATTTAAAGGAAAGAAAACATACTTACAGAGAAAATAACGTGTCACCATCATCCAGCTAAGTGTCTACAAGATAATCATGGAACTCCTCCTTACATAGAACGTCAGGCGCATCTTCTTGCAAATGTACAAACACTACATATAAATGGGAAGTTGGTACCAGAGGTTGTGCTGCTGCATGTCGAATCCATCTTTTCACTTCAGTGTTCTCTTTGTACAATTGAGAAAGTCCTAACTGCTGAACCTTCCTCCACACAGACTGAGAGAAGTGGAAGGAACATCCTCTGATTTTAACCAGGAAATACTTTATTTACAGCATTGATTGCTACTTTCTCAAGATCAATAGAAACTTCTTTCAATTTGAAACGCAGTCCAAATTTCTCAGCTTCTTCCCTCATTACCTCCAGTAATCTTACATGTGTGTCTTGCTTTTTACTGGGAAATATGCAGAAGAAGAGAACAAATACCTGGCCGAAATATTTTCTGTGCAGGGTGACATTTGGGAGAAAAGGCGAGCTACAGTCTTAAGTGTCCCATCCATTACAATCCTGTCGCACTGACACAGAATCTCCAAAGTTCCAGTAGTGCCGAAAACCTGTTGAAGATAGAAAGACTAAAATAAATAACACAGACGTTCTAAAGAAAATGCTTTAATATTAATATTCTTACTTCTATTACTATTGTCGTATCAGATTTTCACGATTAAAAAAAAAAAAAAAAAAAAACTCAAGAAGAAGAAAGTAGGAAATGATAAACTATTTTCTTGATTACTAACATATAACTTACAAGAATTCTACTGGTGTCAACGCCTTCATCCACCAATAGAAGTTTTTGTCGTCGTGCGTTTCGCTCCACGATCCTTCCACCTTCAATTTACTCAATCTTTGCGATAGTGGTGCCCTGTTCATGCTCGGACGTTATATAAAAAGTGTTTGACGGCACCAAAAATAGGGACAACAGATGCAGTTTCACTACAGTAATTTCCCTTAGCAATCTCCTTCCTGGGGAGAAGAAAATAAATTAATTTTAAACATCAACAGAAAAAAAATGTCATACTTTCCCTCGAGAAAGTAAAGACAGACGGAATATTACTTAACTACGACCGGTTAATTGGGTTACACTATAAATTAAAAAAATGGGCTATGTATTTGTGTGCTAGCTAGAATGCCATTTAAGAAAAGTTTCACATCTAAAGTTCTAAAATAACTTTTGGAGAAGTTGCAAGAATAATTATTAGAAGCATGCAGAGAAGCTTCAATGTCAAAATTACTTATACCCCATTACAACTATTATATATACTTACCTATATGTCTTAGTAATTGTTGATATTCATTCTTCCGCCGCTCTCGTCTTCATATGTGAGGTACAAATACAAGGCTACATGAGCAATTTTTTAAACAGTGACGCAAATAACACAGTATTCTGAATACTTGCTTTGATTATACGCTATTCTCTCCGTTCAAACGTAAATACTACTAGCCTTTCTTGGAGATGACACTAAATTTCCCTATCATAATTTGAAAATTCCTTTCGCTGGTGTAAGGCGAAATGGAAAGGGCAAACGGGAATTCCTCTTTCGCCTTGCAATGAAATTAGCATATATACTATCTTAGCAATAATGAAAACAGGCACAAGGCGAAACTGGAAGACACCCAAAGTTTCATTTTAAAATCATCTGAAAGAATTGTTCACTTACATTTTTCCTGTGTTTAATTATTAAAGATATATTTTGCAAACGGACAAATATGTGGACGCTTCGAATTAGGTACAAAAACATGAAAACTGTTTTTGTGATCTATAATTATGTTCTAAAAAAAAAGTTATATTTCTGGGATAAAAGTCTGTAGGTCTATAGTAACTTACCATGTTAAATTCAAATCTGAAATCAGAATTTCGCTATCAGTGTTACTTTCTCAGTGTTATAGGATGTTAACTAAGTACACGACGCATGTTCTGAAAAAAAAAAAAGAGAGAATGGAACAGTAACTAAGAAGTTACTGGTTTAACCTATAGCATGTTTTGTAGTGGGTGTGTCTCTTGTCTCTACTGACACATCATCAGTAACCTTCTGACATGCTGAGTCATGTTTCTTTCATTCCCCATTCATAAAACTCTGAATTTTAATTAAAAAGAAGTAACAGTCAGTTTAAATCTCATAATCAAATTGAATTCATTGGAAGAACATAACACTGGTGGAAAATCCTGTTAACCTCAGAAAAGTTAACCTGATAGTGTTGCCAGAAATTACATTTGAAATTTCCTTTTCTTATTATACGCTGTGTTCAAACGGTAGCATTCACATTTCCCTATCATGTCCCTGAAACGGAAAGTTTGAGGAAAAATAAGGCTTTTGGAAGAAAAAAATCCCTTTTTTCTATTTTGGGACCCTCCGGAACACCTTGTGTTAACACAGATCTCAAAGTCAACTGAAAAATACTAAATGGTGTACGAAACGTGTCTACAAAATTTCAAGCTTATATCTTGAATAGTAAGGATGGGAGAAAAAATTACCAATCAGCTAAGAACATCCAAACAATGGACCAGATGGCTCAAAAAGATTATTCGGATGTAATATAAAAATTTCCTGAGACATCCTATGGTCATGTTTTATACTTCATTCTCTTCAGAATAGAACAGTCTTTCAAACGGTACCATTCATATGTTTCCGTCATGTATCTGAGGCTGGAAAAATCGCAAAAAATGGGATTTTTGTTAAAAATATTCCTTTTTTCTTAGCACCTCTGGTCCCCTTCCCCCTGTGTTAACACACAGATCTCAAAATCAACTGAAAAATGTTAAGGCCATAGTGAATATGTGTACAAAATTTAAAGCTTCTATTTAGAAAAGTAAGGTAAAAATATTAACATATGTGCTAAGAATATCCCCAACAATACCCCAAATTCCCGCCTAAAACGGGAAATTTTCTAAGACATCCCTATTTACCCTAGGATCATGGTTCACACCTTATTCTCTTTAGAATGGAAAGTTCTTTCTGACACTACCATTCACATGTCTTCATCATGTATCTGAGGCGGGAAAATCTCGAAAAAAGGATTTATTAAAATATCCCTTTTTAAAAACCTTTTTACGCGTTTGAACACAACTTGTGGCAACGCAGAGAACTAAAATATATCTGAAAAATACAAAGGAGTACACTGAATGTATGTGCAAAATATCAATCTTCTAGGTGCAAAAGTAAGTCCGCCAAAAATAATATGCCCACAGTACAATAAATTCCCGTTTAAAACAAGATATCAGGTAAAAATTTCCTGAGACATCCTTATTTATACTAGGATTATGGTTCATACCTCATTCTCTTCAGAATAGAAGAGCCTTTGAAACGGTACAATTCGCATGTCTCCGTCGAGTATCTGAGCGGGAAAATCGAGAAAAAGGGAATTATTATTATTATTATTATTACATTCTTGCACCTCTGAACTGCCCCTGTGTTAATGTAGAGATCTGAAAAATATTACGGAGTGCACTGAATGTGTGTGCAAATTTTCAATCTTAATAGGTGCAAAAGTAAGTCATCCCCCCCCCAAAATAGTAAAAATAGGCCTAACAAAAAATTCTTTTGTTTTAAGTTATGACGCCATCATACCCTATGTCTCGACCCAGAAAGGCGTGAAACCATACGTAACGTGTTCTACAATGCTTCCACGCTAAAAAAAAGATGTATTAGTACTTTTTTAATCGAATAATGAAAACACTACCGTAGCGTATAAACAAATACAATATATATAAGGGTTAACGCCGTGCTACAGTTTTTAACCTTCAATTTATTTCCTGCTCAATAGTAGGCATACCCGTGTTTTGTCAATATTTACTTCAATATCACGAAATCGGGGTTTTTGGTCCGATACTCTAACCAAAACATCACAATTACGTGACCATATGTGACCATATTACTCTACTATTGGTATGTGTAGGACAAGGGCTCCTTTTTATGTGTAACTTTGGGGGGTCCTATGAAAGATATGCATTAGTAGAAGGGAAAAAGGAATGACCATGTACTGTAGAAATAGGAGAACCTGCTTCAACTTAGCAATTTGGGCCCCCTCATTAGAGGACCATTTCAGCTTTAGGGGTCCCAGGCCACTAAACCCCCAGAATCGGTGCCCTTGGTACAGGACTACCAACTTATGCGAGCTAAATGAAGTTTTTCTAAATAATCAACCTTCACCTAATTAGAATATTATTATTATTATTATTATTATTATTATTATTATTATTATTATTATTATTATTATTATTATTATTAATAATAATAATAATAATAATAATAATAATAATAATAATAATAATAATAATAATAATAATAATAATAATAATAATAGCGCTTCGGAGTTCACGCATGCATTAGATATTTTTAATGAGAGCCAGCACCATTTTTGTTTTAAAGCTGAAGTTATTTTCGAAATCATACGTACTTTTATGTAAATTAGTAACATGAGTCACTTGCATGCACTCGTCACGAATTACTGGTGTGTTTATACAATGATTTTTGTCAAGTGTTTTTTTTTTCACTCCTTGGAAATGAATCACAAGCAAGTGAGTTTCCTTTGAAAATACAGTATATACTGTAGTTAACCTAAATATTTCTTCACTCCTTTGTGAATTTGTGCAGGAAACGAGTTTTTTCTGATAATCCCTTATGCCTTTATCTCTTTTCTTGTTCCTATTTTTGTTTTGCTAACGGCACTTTTCTTAATAACCACATACTTCCACTACCTAACACAGTAATATCGTATTTTAATATACACTTACCTCCGTTTTTCTTAGCAGTTCTCTCCAGCACTAGACAAACGAACACACACAATAACAAGTCAGAATTCGCTCCATAACAACACGAAAGCCAGTCGAGCATGCGCAGCAAGTGCTGGAGACTAGCTTCAAACAAAACACGACAGGTGACGCTCTCATTAAGAAGAAATGCATCAGACCAGATGCAAACATCTGCATCAATCGAGTAATCTTAAAGCACAATGCATTTACGTGTTTTAAATGACCTTTTTTTGTTTTTTTTTTTCGCTCGTTCTCTCGGGTTGAAAATGCTGCGCATCAGTAACAAAAACGAAATTTATACATATTAGCGGGCCATTTGATGCAGTAAATGTTTCAGAATTCCTATGATGCACTTGCAGTTCTGTATGGCCAAAAAATAGTTCCGACTTTGAGAGATTTAAGGAGCCATATCTCGGGAACCGTAAGTCATAGACATGACATATTGCGAGAAATAGAAGAAGGTGCGGAAAAAAGATTTACTTTTACATGTAGGAAAATCACTGTTATCCTTTCCAGTCCATCTCTCCATTTCTTTCAGGTTCGTTCTGACAATGTTCTTGGAGCATTCTCAACAAGTTTTTTTTTTTTTTTTTTAGTTGCATTGAGTATTTATCTTCATTATTTCGAGTTACATTTTAGTGCCTATTTTACCATCTATTTTCCAAATTTTTAATGCCTAAACATCCGGTCTCTACTGATCACGTTAAACACATACTACATTGAACTAAATTTCCATGCTCATACAATTAATTCTGCACTAATTTTGTAATATTTTGATGATAAATACATGTATAATGAACAAAACAAATGATATGACATTTCATGCGCCACCCTGCATAAAAAGCAAAACAGTAAATATTTTGAAATCACTATCCAAATAAGCAAAGTCCTCTTCCCAGCCCTTGCGCCCTCCCTGCTGGTCTAGCGGCTAGCACGTGCACCTTTGGTGGACGGGGTCCCGGATTCGATTCTCGGTGAAAAAGCATTGAACAATAGTGTAAATAATCTATAATCACGTCTTTTATGTGATCCACGTTAATCTGTAGGTTCACGTCTTTTTTTTTTCATGCTGACAATCATAGGCTTTTCTTCCAGAAAAAAAAAATTGAAATACAAAAAAAAAATGTCTAAATTATTGTTTCGAGAATACATTGTCGTCATATTCATGAAATCTCTTTTTGATTGCCTAAGAAAAAAAAACTTTTGTTTATAAGAAAACTTTCATAATGCTACTTTGCAAAAGACTGATTATCTGGACTTACAACTTTTGTCTATAATTGTTTTTCCCTATGTAAAGTGATATGTACACTCATGTCCAAAATGATCGTCGCATATCTATAACTGTCTCCTTGTAAGAATATAGTTTGATAATGATTTTGCAGGGTACTTTTAATACTGATACTATATGTATAATCGGGAAATGTATATTTGTGGTAAATTTCATAGGAAAAGAATTAAAAATACGAAAATTAGAATGAGTAAAATAAAATGTTGCTAAATGGACAAGAAAGTTTTATTTTCGTTTTATTGTTCTTATTTAGTGCTCTTTTGACAGGAAATTTGCCACATACATGTTTCTGCTGATTATACACATACTAACATTACAAGAAATACCGGGCGAATTCGTTATCAAATTATATTCCTACAACAACATATTTACAGACATGCGACAATAATTTAGGACATGAGTGTGCATCATAATCGCTGAAAACGGATTGATCTTGAAAACAGCGATCAGTACACACTTTATAGCACAGTGCATAAAAACAAAATAACTTCCAATAAATATTCCATTAAGGTGATCACTGGCTGTTCTCTGCTATGCTAAACGCTGCTTGAATAGTACGACATTGCCATATAGTGTCGAGTGTTTACTGATGCCAGATAATAAAGGGAGTAATCATGGAATTCTGCTTAGATACTTACTGGAGAAATTATTTTTCGACCCTTAACACAATTACGCTTCTCAAACTGCAACACTAGAATTCAGGAATTTTCTTATTATGACTACTACAGTAAACACAAAAATTTGGCAACAACGCATTATGCCGTTCTGCGCAAGTTTCGTCTCAAAATGTATTTCCTTAAATGTAAAATAATATTTAAATAAAATATGAAACATAACACGAAAAATGGTCAAACAATATTTCTATTTCGTGAGAAGATCGTTACTTAAAATACTTTAAACATACAAATAAACATTTTATAAAACTGAGCACTTCTAGTAAGATCTAAGAGCAAGTGCCATCTTGTGTGTTTATTGTAAAACGGATCAAATATTTTCTTTCTTTTTTTTTTTTTTTTTGTTACGTTTTTCGATATCAGGAGACACAACCAAATGAGTCAGTGTCTTGTGCTGTAGCTGAAACAATACTCTATCTTATAGTACAATATTTATAATATGTAACGTTTCATTGCGCAGTAGTTAAGGTAATGAGCTAAAATATGTACTGACTTCCGGGTGATGATCCACCTTAATAGAAACAAAGTTTTCCATGAATCTCTGATTTATGAGATTCCTTGAATTTTTTTGTGCTTCCTGAAAAAAATGGACATATCATCTTTGTCCAAATACTCACCAATTATATTTATGTTTCCCCTCCCATCTATGGTTTGCTGCAGGCCTTCTCTGATATTATGGAACTAACAGTATAATATATAAAATTACAATCTATTTATCATCGGAAATAATGTGAATAATTTTCGATGTTAAACCGATAAATAGAGAAATTTGAAATCATTAATACATTATATTATTTTTACAGGGTATTGACCTGTAAGAAAAAAGAAAATGTTTAGTACTTAAAAATTTCTCATGGTTTGTTCCCTTCACATTGCATCACGTTTCGCGTTGTAACATTTCTATATCGCTCACACAGAGCAAGGGAACTGTTACAGTATTTCCGCTGTTCATTTTTGTTTTATTCTCTGAGAACTTCCTGTTCATTCACTCTTCCTATTGTTTTTTATCAGGCAATGAAATGATCCAAATAGAGAAGGATTTTGCTGTCCACAATTCAGCGTTTGCTCTTCAGCAGAAGAAATTTGGTATTTATTTCTTCTTCTCTTGCTTCTTTTTCTTTAAAAAAAAAACAAAAAAAAAACCAAAAAAATCTATTGTCTCGAAAGGAATAACGAACAGTAACTAATTCACTTAAGAGGTCAGTGGCGCAGCAACCGGAGCCTTGTCAATTCTCGTGGAATGACTGGGTCTAAGCCAGGGGCGTACGCAGGGATGGGTGCTAGAGGTATATTTTATAACTGTTTATTATATGTCTTATATTGTATACTGTAAATGCATTGAAAACTTGAAGTCATTTAATATTATTCAAGTGAGGAAATTTTTCTCATGTGTCCATGTTTTTACATAGTAGGCAATAATCTTAAATAAGAGTATGATTGCACATCTTGGGAATTCATAACCTCCTATCTTAAAACTCGTTATGCATTGTTCAACGCTAATCTATAGATTTACAGATGTAAAAAAGGAAAGAAATCAAATGAAGTTATTCAAATGAAACAAAATGTATGCACATATTTTTGAATAATGATAATGTCTGGAAAACAGCGAAATGAAATGAAATGCTTGTCTTTAGTTTAAAAAAAAGTTCTATTCTTCCTAACTCTTCGTTTTATGAAAAAATCGGGCAAGTAGGTAGTAACCAACTTTTCAACATTTTTGTTGACAAATGCGCATGCTTTCATTTATTTTATAGTATAACTAATAAAAATGGCAGCTGTTGTATATGAAAAGAATATTTTTAAAAAAAGCTTTAACAGGTAAATGAATTGTTATACGAATGATAATTAGCATAAAATTAAATTATTTGTGTATGGGTAGCCGTATCCATAAGAAAAATATTTAAAAGATTTCCAACTAATGTTTTGATGAAAATAGGAACAAATATCGTGAAATGGAATTTTGAACAATACCCAGTTAATGTTGATGAAAAGAATCGGTGGTGGTATCAGAAAATATAATTAGTTTACCGTTTATACAATACAGGCACGTAGCCAGGATTTCGGAAAGGGGGAGTTCCGTGATATAAAATACTGTGGTCATCACACCAGGGGCTCGATCATTCTAAACTATTTTACTGGGATATATATTGGTTTTCTTTGCCAGGATTTCGTAATCGGGGGGAGGGGGGTTGACATGAAATACTCAAGGCCCAGGAATTGGATCTATCTAAACTATTTTACTGGCAACATATATTGGTTTGTTAGGACAATAAAATTAAGATATGTTGGTAAGTTTTTTAAATAACAAACTATGAAGAAATCTCGCGTGAAACAATATTAAAAAAGTATTGAAAAGATTTTACAATATTTACGTTCCTTCCTTTGTTCATTCAAATATAACAATTTTCATTTCATTATGATGTCAACTATTATAGAAAGTACATATTCACTATTATAAAAAGTACATACTCAATACTATCTTGTAAATATTTTACAATATCTGCATTCCTTTCTCTGTTGAATCAAATGTGAACAGAAATTTTTTTCCACATAACTTTTTTTTTTCATCATTCCGTCATCTACTGTCTGTTCGAAATGACAAGTTAAAGGAGCAGTAGAAAACTGTTTCTGAAATGACATGTTCGATACTGCAGAGGCGATGACGAAAAATTATGATGAAAAAATGTCCTCACTATTACAGAACGGCACTTTCTTTTCGAAAGCTTGAAATTTCCCTGACTAGTAGAAGAAATTCTAAAAATTTCGTAACTTTTTTTTTTTAATTCCAATTCCCCAACTTTCTCGCTCATTTGCCACATTGTATTCCAAGTAGTACAAATCTCCTCATAAGAAACAGTAACCTACAGCTTGCTATAGCTTTTTATTAGCTGATTCTTCTTTTTGTTGTTTCCTTTCGTTTCTCCCTTCTCAGTGGTGTAATGCTAGAATTTTTGGTAGGTATACGATCGATCGGTTTCAAAAATATAGCTTATACGCAAGACTACTTGGCGTATACGCACTCCAATATACTCGTACACTCATTCTTTCATTAATTTAAGATGAGTATATGTTCGACTATAAAAATTTTTGGTTGGTATACACCGTATACTCCCGTACACGCCCCATTGTATCCCCGATCCTTCCTTCATTTTCTTTATTTCTGGTTTCGAAAGGGGTCCGGACCCGCCCCCTCCTTGCCTACATGCCTGATACAATAGAACAATAACAAACGAGAAAACTCTAAAAAGTATATACAATAGAGAGAGAGAGAGATTTACAAAACTTTCCTTGTCTGTTAGCAAATATAACTTATATTACCAATTCATTTAACAACTTTCTGCGTCAATAAGTTTATTATCTATCAATAATATGCAAATCTTTCATTTCTCTCCCAATCATGTTAAGAGTTTCCTTCACATAAGCCATATTGCTTCCGTCAAATTCACAAACGATACACTTTTACACGATGCAAAATATATGTATATTAAAATGCTAGGTTTACATGTTTGTCTCCAAAGAAAAGTTTATATGTTTGTCTCCAATCCTTTCGACAATGAGATCTCGAAAACCGCAAGTGCTAGAAACGTGCCTTTTCACTGGTCGATTCTAAATTGTGTGTAGATTGTCCAGTTCTAATTGAATACCGGTATTTAAAAAAAAAAACATGCAATTATTTCTTTATTTCAGTTTTTAGGGGTACACTGGAAGTGTTGAAATTAAAAAAAAAAAAAAATAAAGTATCATATCCTATGAGTTTTACATTTCAACACAGCATAGCTGTATACAGGGGTTGTATATCCGTCAGGCGTTTGTTTCATGGCCAAATGATAACTAAAACGCAGGATAACCATTTCTCCATGCTAAGTTGAATCTTTTGACATTATAATTAATTGTGTATATAATGTATTTGCTTATTACACACTAAAATGCAAAAGAAAAAAAAATACTGATCATACATGAATTAGAAACTTCAACCGGAAGTAGACTCAATCTTGCAAACGGCGCGAGATATTGAAAAAATAATCGAATAAATCTCCCCTTTATAGTACTCCTCGCCCACTTTTATCAAGACGTTTTTCACTTGTGTCTGGAAAGAAACGTACAGATGTGAGAAATGACAAGGAGATTCATGTTCATATGTGAATGATTCGCTGTGTAGAGAGCGCAGGTTCAGCTAGTACTTATTAAAAGAAATGATTATCATCATAAATATTCTATCATTATTAATAAGTAATTTAGCGAGACTGAGAAGTTTTACTTACACTATGGCCGTAAGATAACTAATCTCTTCAGTTTCAAGCGGATCATCAAAGGGAATCCTTTATTTTTTTTCATTTACCTAGGCCTATCGCCTTATTCATGACACAATCCCTTCTCAACCTATGTTCCAAGCATTTTCTCTTCCACATACCAAGTACATATTCCTTTTTCTCTCCTACCATTGCCAAAGGTTCCTGATTCGTTTCCCGTTCAACCCATCTAATTCTCACCATTCTTCCTCACATCCGCATTTTTCAACCTTGTGTTAGTTCTTATTGTATATGTTTAATGTTCATGTTTCCACCAACACGAAGCAAGGTATTATTATTTTTATTAACACTTTATTCAAGGATCTACATAATAAAATTTCTTCCTTCTAATTATTTCTCCCATTCTTTGCTTTTTTTTATTTCACGTTATCATTACAATTCCTTCACAAGTATCGTAACTAGCCATCTGTACTTCAACCGATAGTACAAGTCTGATTATACAAACTACGTAACTAAATAATAAAGAAATAAACTGAATTAATGCAAATGTATATTTTTTTTTCAATAAATCATCTACAACAAGGAACTTCTAAAAGCATATACATAATTTTTCGCATTAAACGCTCACCAAATGGTATACAACCGAACATGCATTTTGTACATCCCAAATGCATGTTGTTGTAGGATATTAAGGAAAACAGGTGGTTATTATTTTCCCTTACAATAAAAGATACAATATTAAGTAGTCCATTAAAAATCGTGCAAAATGATAGTATGCAAATCCAATAATAGAAAATGAAATGAAATCTTTAAGTTTTACGTCCCGCGGTTATGCTGGTTAGGCTAAAGGAGACGGTGATGATGAGAAATGAAAGAAATGGTGGAATGAAGTAAGTGGGAGGAAACGAGAGTACTCCGAGAAAACCCACGAGCACGGTGTTTGTCCACCACAATCCAATAATAGAAAATGTTAATTAGATCAAATATATTCGAATATTCACTACAATTATGTATTATTTACATGTTGTGAATTCGATAATCATGAAGAAAATTCACACATATTAAGATATAAGTAATATATTTTTGTTTGTTTGTAAAGTTAAAAAAAAACAAAAACGAAAAGGTGATTAGGTTCTCTGTATGAAAGATAATATAGGCCTATAATATACTTCTATATAAAGTAGAAAAAAAGATGAATAGATTTGTCTTAACACGAGAGAAAATAAAGAAAAAAATCATGAAAATATCATTAAGATTTTGCTCGATATTTTCGTATTTTGATATTTTGGTATGGTTTGGTATTTTCAGTATTTTCGTTTTCGGTATATCGATATTTGGATATGAGTAGTACCGAAATTTTGGTATTCAAAAATACCGATACAGTTTCGGTATTTTTTGCATTCTTGATTGTGTACACAGCAGCCATGACACTTGGGTAGAGCAGGGGGCAATTGCTCCTTCCACTTTCGTTTGAGAAACTTGATTTATATATATATATACCGGTATATATATATATATACTAATATAGTACTAAAATCGAGAAACTCTTATGTACGTGTGTGGGTCTTGCGTAGCATAGTCGCTAACGCTGTCACCTTCGGTGCGAGCGGTTCCGGGTTCCATTCCTGGTGGTGGTCGGAAAAGTAAAAAGCTTTTTCAGGCCAGCCACCCTGAATGAGGTTTTCCTTGGTTTTCCTCATTCACACCAGGCAAATGCCGGGGTGATACCTAACTTATAGGTCCCAAGCTGCTTCCTTTCTTCCCCAATCCTTTCTTCCTTCCCTTTCTCGGATAGTGTGATCGCCGAGGAAAGTCGCCCCTCAAACGTGACGGGCTAAATGGTCTTAAATGCCGAAAGCCCAGAAATCTAAATCCTAATCTTATGTATGGGGACAATCTTGCCCCACCCATGGCAAAACCTGAGCGGACACTCCTGATACCAGCTGCAGCACTTCAAGAACAAAATTATAGCACTGCATATAAACTAATTATTGTTGTGTTCTGAGTTCACTCTTGAGCAAGACGCACAGATATTCACTATTTTGACATTCTGTATATATATACAGGGCCGAATTTAGGAGGGTGCAAAGGTGCACGTGCACCCCCCTTCGCTCTAAATACACATTACCTAAAGTGAGAAAAAGTTAGAAACTAGTAGTGAAAATAGCAACACTTTCCGAAAATGTCAGCTGTCATGTTTCCGTTTGGGCTTAAAACAAAGGAAAGTTTTGCAAAATCGATAGTTTAAGTCAATTTTCTAAAAGTTGAAAGAAAAGTATTCACAAAGAAAAGACACTTAGCATTTCCAGAGCATTTCCTCATTCACACCACAGATGCCTAAAGGCATTTTAAAAACTCTAATTCAATTCAGATGTACTGGTAGCTATTGGTGCACCCCCTCAGAAAATCCTGGATCCGACCCTGGCCTACCTTGAGCCATTCATGGCATATTTAAATAATAATTGGTCTGTAGATTGAGAAATCTAATAGTTACTAAATGCTCTAGTACTGAAAAAGTATTGTGAACTTCTGATATTACAAAAGAGATCATTGCAATGAATGAAGAAACTTTCATTACAACTTTGAAGACTGTTACTCACAAGTTGATCATGCAAATTCGCAGAAAGTTAGGGTAGGACTGAGAAAAGGATACATGTTGGCAAACATCCAACCCGGCGCGGCACTTCCAACAGAATGTTAATTTTAAATCTACAAGGAACAAGGAGGGAAGGTTAAAATTTCATCTGCATGTATATGTGTGTGCTTAGTGCCAACATCTGTGTCTGTTAATAGTTGAGCGCTGTGTTACGAGAAACAAATTGCCTTTATGCTCGAAGTGAAAGAAAGAAAAAGAAAAAAAAATCGTTGATGAAACACTTGCACATCAGACGAATATACAATGAATGGTTTTACGTTTTGAACTTTCTAAATACCTTTCAGATAATTTTATTTATTCTATTTCTTTCTAACTGCTGTTATTAATTTCGAATCTGACAGAAGGATGCTATCGAATATATACAAATTCTTATTAGTATGCTGCAATACTCAATCTTCACGAACGGTATTAGTAACACTGTCCATGTTTTGTGTGGCTCTTTTAAGGTTAGCTTTAGTGTGTTTCTTAAAGGTATAACTTTTTACATCCCCACTCTATTCTGAATAAATGAAACAAAATGTGTTGTTTTGACGATCCACGTTTATGCACCGGGGCTAAAGAAGACGATGATGAGAATGAACGGAATAACGGAATGAATAAAGTGGGAGAAAATTGGAAATTTCCGAGAAAATCCATGCAAACGCTGTTTGTCCACTACAAAGTTTCTTTGGCGCGAGTTCGGATCAAACCAGGGACCACACACCAGAGGTGAATGTTCTATCACTGAGCCACCGCGACCTGCAGTCCCATCCAGTCAAGAGATCAAAAAGAAAATAGCTATATTAAAAGCACAAACGCTGATAAGGTAAAAGTTGTAAATACTAGTATCTTATCTCGATTCAAGATCTCGGTCTAAGGAGTAAATGGGACAGGTCTGGAATTTCATTGCTACACATAGAGAGATTAAACACGTTTTAAACGTTTGTTTCAAAATTCCTTGGAAATGATTTTATTTAGCATTTTAACTAATGTTTAATGGTTTTATTATTATTATTATTATTATTATTATTATTATTATTATTATTATTATTATTATTATTATTATTATTATTATTATTATTATTATCATTATTATTATTACAAGTAATATATGCGTAATGCGTAAAAAGTATGTCTGCCACCATTATTAGAAGACGAAATACAATATACACTATCTGGAAGTTAACAATATTCTCGTATTTTACTACATACACAGTATAAGTAAATAACGCTTTCTTCCAGCAAAATAAAAACTGTCAATTATTTGAATTTGGTTTGCTTTTCAGCTTAATATTTCTTTCAGCAGCCAGTCTATATAAGACGTGGACCTATAGCTTAACGTGGAATCATAAAAACATGAGCTCCGGCCGGGAATCGCACCTGGGTCTCCCACGCCAAAGGCGCGTACGCTAACCGGTTAGCAACGAGGAGAGAGCTCAATGTCAATTATTATTGGCAACGAACGATATAATTTTTAGCGCTAGAGAAGTTCGTATTTTTTTATTTTTTTATTTTCTCGTAAAGTACCCGTGATAATTTACCGTTAAGTATGTTAAATAGTTGTGGTCTATTGACTGATATATCCATATATGTCTTATATTTAGACAATAATCTAATTAAACAGATGAGTAAACGATAATTTTAGGTTCTATCTCATTATCCATACTATGTACTGCAACTTTGCTAGTGTCATAACTAGAGCCCGGATTTCCATGCACAAACAAACCCAAAAATATACATGAAAATATGCAACAAAAATATCAAAAATATGCTCTAAAATATGCATGATAAATTTAACATATGCACTAAAATATACGCTAAGAAAATAGAATTTGAATTTCTTACAAAAATATCTTACCTTAATGACCTTTGTTGCAGTCGAAAGTGAATTTAAATAGGATCGTGAGCAAGAACTCAATGTTTTTTTTTTTTTAATCTTTTTGTTCTACATCTGCGTATAGAAAGTGATTCAGTTCTCTAAATATAACCTACTTTCTTGTGATATACTCTGGAATATGCTAATATGCAGCAATAAAATTCTGAAATATGCAGTATTCTGCAAAGTTTACGAAATATGCATGTACATCGAAATTCACTCAAAATATGCACTTATATGCGCTATCATATGCATCTCAAACGAATCCTTAGAAGTCCGTCGGAAAGAAAAAAAAAATACTTTCCATACGTTTCTGCATGTTACTATGATAATGCATTTTGCATATAAATCCGGGCTCTAGTCATAGCGAAGAACTTAACAAGAATATATTTCATAATCAGTTTTACCTTAATAAGTGACATGGTTCTCGTACAGAATGAAATTTTAGATTTACAATCTCGAGAACTACGCATGAGCTTTTACAATCACGAACATTATATTGTTCAGCTCATTCAGATCCATTGATGGGCACATGTCTCATTTTTTTTTTTTTTTTTTTACGATAAATGCTAATGTTGTAAAATAAAGAGTATTTATTTATATTGTTATTTGCGAAAATGAAAATGCAAATTTTTAGAGACGGGTTAACACAACCTTTGCTCTAGCCTGATTTTTAACTCCAAGAAATTACCTCATTAGGTAGTATAAAAGATATCAAATGCTATGTTATATGAAAGTCAACTAATTATTAGAAGATACAGTTAAACATTAGAAAGAAAAAGTTAATCCATCTCTTGTTCCAACTGATTTCAACCCAAATACAGGGATGGTTTGGAAGCGTCAAAGAAAGCATATGTCATATTCCATCTGTAATGAATAAATTTTACGAAAATTACTGTAAAAGATTTTGTTATCACCTTAGGTATTTAATACGTATGCACGAAAACCCAAGCAAGGTTGAATATAATTCCATTTTACTCTCTTTTTCTTGATCGTTTCAATTCCAAGCAATATGGCTATTTGGGAAGCTTAGAAGAAAATACACATTACATTTCCGAATTTTGAAAATATTATCCTGGAACAGAAAAGAAAGACATACATGTATACAAATGAATTAATAATGTTTACATTATCGCATGGTAGAAGTTCACTTGCGCTCGCTTCAAGTGTTAAAGTGTGGAACGCTATAGGTAACGTATGGGCTAGACGAATGAAACGAAAGCTGTGACGTGACGCTGCAATGTGGCAAAGGAGCAATGTGTGTTTTAGGTTACTGATATGGGGGAATAATATGGGGTCCAAGAAAACAGAAAGGTTTGAAGGTACTACAAAATGATAAATAACGCACTCTTTAGTTCTTGATGCACCCTATATATATTACGTCTTTTGCGTTAACATGTCGATGGCCAATCCCAATTTCAAACAGTAACTTAATTCAATTATGTTACGGGGCCCAAGTAAATGTAAACCTGCCATTTTTTTTTTCAGGAGAATCATGACACCTTCGATCCCCCCTCCCATAAACTTTCCAATATAATCCGATGGATTGTAGCTCTGGCTATGAACAGCAGTATAATAGACGAACGTTTCCTAACTGAAGCTACTTTTCTCTCTTCGTTCCCTGCTATTAATTGTAAGGAGTGAAAATATTTACAATTCAACTATAGAAGAATCGCCTTAAAAACTCAAGATGACGTCTTATAAGAATGCTTTACGGGAAATGATATGCAAATAATCTCGTTTTATTTAAATCAGTGATATAATTTATCTTCAATTTAGATAAAGGGTCGTGCCGTGGGGGGAGGGCGAGCGGGGCGACGGTCCCGGGCGCTGAAGCAAGGGGGTGAAAAAATCGGGCCAAAAAGGGGACAAAAGAAAGGAAAAATTAATTGGAATATATGGAAGGGGTCGCCGTCGTATACTCTCGCCCCGGGCGCTGATTTTCCACGGTACGGCCCTGATCTGGTGAAAACCGATTTTTCTCTTTGTGCCGTGTGTAATTGTCAGGGTTGAATTTATATATTTCTAAGCCCTAGACGAAAGCACAATTCTGGGGTCTTAACCCCTCAAAAAATTATTTATAATTCTTGTTAATTTATCTAGTGACTTGCTGAAGAAAAGTCACTCATCTTCCCTGTGCTTGTAGAAGTAGAAGCACTCGGAGTCATGTTATGTTAGCTTGCATTTTGGTGTTGCACTCTTCTTGAGTCTCCACCAGGGGCAGTGGAAAAGGTAGCATTGCAAATTTTGCAATCAACTTCATAGTTCAACTTCATTTCTTTTAGAAACGGGTATTTGTCCTTCAAATTGGAAGAAAACATGCACTTCAGGTTAGGCATTCTTGTTGATACAAAATTGAAACACTTCACTTGTAGTATTATCAATAACAGCTCAGCTCGTGCACTTTATCAAAGATTGCAGATTCCCTTGGCTGCCAACGGACAATTACAACTCTGCGCTGTCAATCTATAGGCTTGTGGTGTGATTATTTGCTCGAGTTGTTACATGTTACAGCTTATTGTTCATTCACTACAAACAGGATTCCTAGAAAATGTCATAATTTTTGATTTTTCATTTTTCGTATGGCAGGCTTAGGTAAATGACAACATTGCATTTTCATTTAACATTGGGCGCATAAAGAGTGTACAGCCTAAAAGGCTCGTCCGATTTTTAAAAAGAATCCTTCACTTTAGGTTGAAAATCTTACATTTGGAGGCGGTTTCCCCTCTTACATTTTGTTGTAACTCTGATAATAACAGAGTTACCTTATGTCAGAGGACTTTTGAGACACCCAATTTATATATATATATATATATATATATATATATATATATATATATATATATATATATATATATATGCGTTTTATTTAAGCAGTATCACATCGCAGTTTGCTACACAAAATCCTAGAAATGCGATGCATCTATCATCATAATTTATTACCAAAGTGGGCTATTTTTCATATGACAGAATGACTTTCTTTCAATCTTACGTACAGTTAAAGCTCAGTCCTCAGCAATTAGTCTTCTTGGAAACCCGAAGTTTACCTTTAGGTGTCTATCAGCTCTCAAGAACACAATCTACTACTGACTACAAACCAAATCATTGGAAACACAACCGTAGAACTGATGACAGAAACCATATCCTTTTTGACACTTTATTCTATCTGTAAAGAAAGTGGCTCAACCGGTTTCAAATCCAAGACTCGAGCTCACTTTTCAAAAATTAGATCACTAGCAAAAATATGAGACTTTAGCAGTACTCTTTTCTGCCCTTCTATTTTTCATTTGTTTCATAATATTAGCCCAGAAATATAATTCATAATATAAGCCCATAATTACGGACTCATTCGAAAACAGCTACCAGCTTAAACAATCTGTAGAATGTCAAAGTTAGAACTTTCTAAAAATATAATTTCTGTTACTTTTTCCTTACTTTGCTTTACATTATCACACTTGTTTGTGATCCATAGAAAATGTTTACTCTTTCACTGTATGAAATAATAATAATAATAATAATAATAATAATAATAATAATAATAATAATAATAATAATAATAATAATAATAATAATAATAATAATAATAATAATAATAATAATAATGTTTATCTTGGATGCCGAGAGTGCGATACAAAACTTACAAATTGCGATGCAAATTTAAGTTTGTTTCGCATTTTGCTATGCTAAAGTCAAAATCTTAAAAAAAAAACGCTTACATATATATAAAATCACTAAATTTAGCGATTTACTGATAGTATATAGTACTAAAACTACAGTATATAGCTACTACCTGAGATGTTCGCATCTATTTTTCCGAGGCATGCTTGAAAGTATCTTACATTAATCTATGTGTAGATAATAGGACAAAAGAGAATCGTATTTGATAATATGCTAAAACTTTTTACCATTAAGCATAGTTTGGGGAGGAAAACAAGCGTCCCAGCCAGGGACAGTTCAGTTTGTTTCTTTGTAGGATCAAAATATGATTAGGAGTAAAATCACCCTCATCGCTCCTTATAATTCACGATCTGCTTAAGAATTGGCTGAGAAGCGTGAGAGTGACATATATATATATATATATATATATATATATATATATATATATATATATATATATATATATATATATATATATCGTTTTCTAGTTCTCTCCTTTTATGAGGTAAACAAATCGTGGCAACAGCGCAACTCTCTCATTTGCTAACAACATTTAAAGGGAACACGAATTGTCTACTTCACGCTATCCTTTAGCATAGTTGTACTGTTGGATGAATTCACACCTTTATACCCAAAGCAATAGAGCAAATCTTTTAAGCGTTAAAATATACTCATGTTGAATCAAAATCAGAAACAAAATTAAAGTTATCTGGAATTGCTTTATTAATATTAGGGTGAATTCATCCCTTTGTCGTTGACTGACTTCAACTCTAAGCAATACAGAGCTACCTTGTAGCTATGTGGTTAGCGTACGCGCCTTTGGGTGTTCGATTCCTGGCGGGAGCTCATTTGGTTTGGACCCATGTTAAGCAGTAGGTCCACGTCTCATATAGCCTCGATGCTGAAAGAGATGCTAAACTGAAAAAAAAATCCATCAACTCCAAGCAATAGATTCCATTCAGAAGCCGCAATAAATAGACTTACCACATTTCATGAAACTCAGGTTATTATTATTATTATTATTATTATTATTATTATTATTATTATTATTATTATTATTATTATTATTATTATTATTATTTCATTATTATCTGCCTATTACAACACATTAATGCATGAAAGAGTTGGGTTCGATTGTCGGTGGGAAGGCCTTGAAATTCGAACGTATCGTAATGATCCATCGTAAACTACAGGTCCACATCTCGAGATAGCCTCGGTGATGAACGGGACGTTAAGTGCCAACTAGCCAATCACCTAATAAATGGAAAGAATACATCTTGAACTTAAGTGCTCTAAAACATTCAGGTTTCTTCGTCCTTTTGAGCATTTTCCGAATAGCATCCCACTGATGTTATACTGTATGTATATGGGAAGATAGGAGAGAGAGAGAGAGAGAGAGAGAGAGAGAGAGAGAAAGAGAGAGAGAGAGATTTCAGCGGTGTGATATAAACCAATCAGATGTGTTTACTCGAAGGCAAAAGGATTATTCGCGTGCCTCAATCCACCTTGACAAATATAGCATCGGAATCATTCAGTCTGTTAACAGACTACAAAAAGCACTTAGCAAAAAAGCGAACCCAAGCAACTTGTTCTACTTTTATGAATGTAGGCAGCAAATCGCTGTGCGCTCATTTTATTTTCTCTTTCTCCATCAGTCTGTTTTGGTTTGCGCAGACTTGTTCACGTAACTTTCTCCCAGGAAGTTTAATTAAAGTACTTGCATTCAAGTTGAATACAAGCAGATGGCGTATAGACACGTCACGTCCTGTTCCTCAAGGCCACGTTGTTGTGTCCACACGTGAGATGCTTAACCACTCGGAGAAAAAGAATTCAAGTTATTTACCGGCACGAAGTATTCTGTTGTGTATCCAGCGGACAGGTTTCAGATCTAGGTTTGTGCCACTAGTGGCAAGCGCTATATGAAAAAAGGTCACTGTTTCGCTGAGTGTGAAGTGAAGTGCATAAACGCCGAAAGGACTTCCTTGAAAAATATATATTACACGTAGAAGAAAATGAATATGTTGTGAATGATTATGTGTGAATATCTAAAGCATATTTTAACGTGTCATCGCAGACGAATATTTGTGAGATATATCAAAAGCATTTATACCAACTCAGCGTTACGATCGCAATGAATGTTGATAGCAGGTGTGTCTTCAACGGAGATAAGAATGAGAAAAACACGAATTATATTTGTTTTACTTTTCTGTGTTGGATTTGTGGTGATACTTAGCTATTCCTTTGATAGAATTTTGTTTCCACCGCTTCGAAGACCAGAACCCGTGAGTCAAGATCCAATCTATCCATCGAACTTACGATTATTAGACTTGCCGAGATTTCATTACCTGATTAACGATAAAGTTTGCGGAAACTCTGAAAATGTTTATGCTATTATGATTGTGACGTCATACGCTGCTGACGTCGAGACCCGAAGCGCAATTCGACAATCGTTACCTAGCAACACATTGAAACAACTGGGAGTGCGACGCGTGTTTTTATTGGCTGTGAATGACCGCCAGCCTCGAAGTGATATAAATTACGTATCGCAAGCAGCTCTAGTACACGAAAACGCACGCTATGGGGATTTAGTACAGGGTGATTTTCAAGAAGCATACAGAAATTTAACTTACAAACATATAATGGGTTTACAGTGGGTAGTGCATTATTGTAAACAAGCCCGTTATGTTATTAAAATGGATGATGATATAATAGTAGACATGTATCAGCTCATACATTTATTAAAAGGATTGTTCGTTGAAGGATATGAAGAAACTGACTTTTTGCTTGGATACGTTTTACGGGGGATGAAACCAGTGCGCGATCCAAAAAGTAAATGGTTTGTTACAAAGGAGGAGTACCCACAATCCTCATATGATCCTTTCTTATCAGGATGGCTGTACGTAACCACACCCATAGCAGCAGAAAAACTAGTCAATTTGTCACCTAAAGTGCCTTATTTTTGGATTGATGATGTGTACGTAACAGGTATTTTAGCACGAATGGCAGGGCTTCACCATCGTGCTATAAACACGCTTTTCACTACACATTCTGAACATCTCGAATGTTGTTTAGATGAAACTTACGAAAGTGAAAACTACCAATGTGATTTCATGGTGGGTCCAAGCGGTAATAACTTACGATTAATGAAAAGGTTTTTCGCACATGCTGAAATGTGTTACCATAAACAGTGCAGTCGACGTCCGCCTAAAAAATCGATTAAGAAATCGTGTGTTGTGCAAAGGAAGTCTTGGTGGGCACCTATGGTAAAAGGAAAAGGTGAAGTAAAATCCATAAAACTTTTCTAAGTTTTCTCCAAGTTAATCTATTATTAATTCTATATTGACTGTCTTCCTTCCTTCCTCTTAAATAATCTCTACTATTGCAGTCACAGCATAAACGATCCAATAACTGGATTTTTGTATGATACTGTTAACGACGTATACTGTCCTAAGGGAAAAATACGCAGTGTTGTCAATTTCAATTAAATGTCTCAATTACAGGGGCGTTTCCTCGGTTTTGGATTTTATTTTGTCTATCAGCAAGGCGTTTTTTTAAAAATCATGATTCGTTTTCAGACTACGGCATATTCCACGTTTTTGAGGTTTCAAAATATAAATTCAGTGTCCTCTGCGTTTTACTAAATTTATCTTAAAAGCAGGGGTAAAAGTGAGGGGGGACGCCGTCCCGCACTTCCACAAAATATCTGTGGCGTCCCCCACTTTCTAAAAAATATAGTAGACAAAGACAAGGGGGGCGGCGTGACGTCATGCGTCCCCCTACCTTTTCAGATCCACTTTTAACCCCGCTTAAAAGTATATGGATTACAATGCAAGATACTGTTAAATAGTCCTAAGATAGATCTATGAAAAAGAATGAAAAATTCAGTAGTAGTATTAGGAACAACTACAGCCAAAACCATGTAGATATAAATTACTTATAAATTAATTTTCTAGATCAAAGTACATAAGTTGTTTTACTTTAATTTTATAAACAAACTCAACGTTATTTGACGAAGTGTAATTGTAGGAAACAATTAAATTATTGCACAATGAGCAGTGGTGCCCCCCCCCCATCATGTCTATGACGCACCCCCCCTCAATTGTCTATCCGTAGGTGTTCTTCCATGAAAAAAAAACCTTTTCGATTAATTTTTACCCCCCTCAAACATATTTATATAGATTTTTAACCCCCCCAAATATTTCAATGACGCAGTTTGCGTCATAGCCCCCCCTTGTGGGCACCCCTGCAATGAGTCAAGTAGGCTTCAACTCATTCACAATTCATAGACACTTTCGGATAACTGGTTACAATGGAGGGAGAATTTCTAGAAGTTGCAAAGGGAAGAATAAGTTAGTAATTTACATTTGTATTATTTTAAAAATAAAGTAGACATATTTATAAATTAACTGTTTTATGATATAAATATTTGCTTACCATTATATAATCGAACATTTACTGTACACCTGAATAAACAAAATTTCAGAATGTATTTAAATATTTTAGTTGCATACATTCAGGAATGCGTTGAAGCTTAATTGAATAATGTATTGGAATTACATTACCTTCTATGATTGCACTGATCTTACAAAAATATTGCTACATTTATTCCAATGCTTCATTGATCCTTGCAACAAACCGTATAGGTCTTGGCAAATAAATTGGTAAATGAAAGTATATGTTTTTAACTTACAAAAGAGCACAAAGGATAGAGAAAAAGGAAACTTGGCTTCAGTTATAGACTAACTGAATACATTTAATAGAAATGAAATTTTATTTAATAATAATAATAATAATAATAATAATAATAATAATAATAATAATAATAATAATAATAATAATAATAATAATAATAATAATACATAAGTCCTCAAACTAGACGCAAATGTCATACACGTTTTATTACAAAGCGGTTAGCGTACGTGCCTTTGGCGTGGGAGACCCGGGTTCGATTTCCGGCGGGAGCTCATGTGGTTCGGATTGCACGTTAATCAGTAGATCCATGTCTCATAGAGCCTCGCTGCTGGACGGGACGTTAAACTCAACACAACAACAACAACGTTTTATTAGATAATCATAAAATATGTACAGTAGTATAGGTATTTTAAGTTATCTTGGTTTTAGTTACATTTTTTCTTTTCTTTTCTTTTCTTTTCTTTTCTTTTCTTTTCTTTCTTCTTCTTCTTCTTTTTTTAAAACATAATATCCCTTTTAAATGTATACGTGAAGCACGTGATGCCAATATCCTTTCTTGCCCGAGTGAATCCCGGGTTCGATTTCTGGGCAGTGCTTATCTTGCATACAAAGTCAAGTAGTGGTACGAATTCCTGTTTACATAATGGGTTTCGTTCTATATGGACTTCATGCTGGAAAGGGGCATTAAACTCTAGTCAACAAACCAATTGACTAAAAAAATAATTACAATCCATGCAACTATATTTTAGAGACGTATTCATAGATGCGTCTTAATGATATATCTCAATGTTATGCCCTGTTCTCATTCAACTTTTCAAAAACCGTGTCGCTATTGTTCTATTCATTTTAGGAGTCGTTGTGAACCCGTAAGATTAATATTGTTGCAGGCCGAAACTACGGTTAGGCAACCAGTAGAGAAGTTACGTATGGCGGGTTGATGGACATAGCAGGCGCTTTGCTTAACCCCTTTAAGATCTTTGGAACAATTTGTATCATATGGGTGTTTTATGGCACTTTACGTTATAATTCTCCTATTTGAGCGTTTTTTTTTTCGTCTAGAGGCATTGTTGAACACGTTACATATGGTTTCATGCCTCCCTGCTTCGAGACGTAGGAGGTGAAGACGTCATAATCAAAAAATATATTTTCGTTTGTTAGGCCTATTTTCATTATTTTTTGGTGGGCTTACTTTTGCACCTAGAAGATTGAAATTTTCCACAAACTTTCAGTCCACCGAGTAGTATTTATCAGATTTTGTTCAGATCTCTATGTTAGCACAGAGGGGTCCAGAGGGGAAAAAGGGGTTTAAAAGGGATATTTTGTTACCAAAAAATCCCTTTTTCGATATGTTTACGCCTCAGATACATGATAGAGACCTGTGAATGGTACCGTTTGAAAGGCAGTTCTATTCTGAAGAGAATGGTGGGCGAACCTTGATTCTAGGGTAATTAGGGATGTCTCAGGAAATTTTTACCCAAGGTCCTTCTTTATACGGGAATTTGGAATATTGTGGGTATATATATATATTTGGCGGGCTTAATTTTGAACCTAGAAGATTAAAATTTTGCAAACATTCAGTCTACCGAGTAGTATTTATCAGATTTTTTTAGATCTCTGCGTTAAAACAGGGGGGCTCCAGAAGGGCAGACAGTTTTAAAAAAGGGATATTTTAACCAAAAATCCCTTTCTTCGCGATTTTCCCGCATCAGATACAAGATGGAGACATGTGAATGGTACCGTTTGAAAGGCAGTTCTATTATGAAGAGAATGATGGACGAACCATGATTCTAAGATGAATATGGATGTCTCAAGAATTTTTTTACCTGAGATCAGAGTCTTTTGCGGTAATCTGGGGCATTGTGGGGATTATTGTTAAATATTTTCCCGCACTTACTATTCAAGATAGAAGCTTGAAATTTGGTACACACATTTAGTCTACCGAGTAGTATTTATGAGATTCTACGTTCACACAGAGCTGTTCCATAGGGTCCCAAAGTGTGACAAAACAA
Organism: Thermobia domestica; assembly: GCF_964235325.1. Taxonomy (NCBI): domain Eukaryota; kingdom Metazoa; phylum Arthropoda; class Insecta; order Zygentoma; family Lepismatidae; genus Thermobia; species Thermobia domestica. The sequence continues at coordinate 141,601,728 of NC_137462.1, read as the reverse complement.
ATTTTCTGGAAATTTCTCGTTTCCCCTCAATTTTCCACCTCCTAGTATATGGTATGCACATGTAAGTGGCATGTAGTGGTAAGTGGTGTAGTTGAAAGCCTGCTCTATTCTGAAGAGAATTGGGTATGAACCATGATCCTAGGATAAATAGTGATGATGCAGTAGCTGCTTGATTGAAAGTCTTAAAAATACCCCAAAACCCAAGATCTTAAAAGGGGCTAAATCTGAATGGCAAAACCTATTGCATGCTTGCAACTCCAAAGGCCTCAAGAGACGGAATGAGGCGTACTGGGACGGATTGGATTCATTAGAAAAGAAATATATTTCCACTTGATATGGTGTTACTTCTACAAATTTCCTACAAACTCAATCTAACATCTATACATAGCAAATTCACTTCCTTTGTGAGTTTCCTATCCATTACTTGTGTGAGTAAGGAGACATGTACAGTGGGAAGGAGATTCATGGTCATAACCGAATGATGCTCTGAGTAGACAGCGCAGGTTCAGCTAGTTATCCTTAAATATGTAATTCAAATCTGGGGGAACACCATTGGCGGATCTAGCCCTGGACCGGGGGACCTAGGCTCCCCAGTTTTTTGTGACAAAAAAAAAATTAAGCTATTATTTGTATATTTTGAAAGTTTATAGTAAGCGTTACCTTTTATTCTGTATTGGAAAATTTTTGAAACATTAGATATAGTTGCAATTTTTCTGTTATGCAATGTGCAAGGTCCACAATGTCAACGTCCAACGTAGCTATAGTATCCATTGGGAGAGAGTTAAGTTGGAAAATTCTGCAGGACCCATGAAAAATTGTAAACTCATGCTATGCCTATCATAGTCTGCTTCTGGCTGCCCCCAAATCCCGCTAATTTTTACCTTCTAGATCCGCAACTGGAGAATGCATAGGTATAAATAGTTTCCTACAATGCGGAAATAGTGTTTCACTGTTTTTGAACGTAATTTTATATCTTTCTCGCAGCTTAAGCGTGAGTGTCATTGTACAATTAGTATATAATAAGCAGGGCCCGGATTTTTATGTGCTAAAAACTTTAAAATATTTATTTTTTATGTGCTAAAAAATGGAAAAAAAATATTTGCTAAAAATTAAAAATATATATATTTAACAAAAAATATCAAGGAAAAGTATGGGAAAATGCCCAAAATAAGAAAAATAAATACTGGTTCTCACCAATAGGTCATATTCATCAAATGTCGAAATTCCATGGGCATTGCAGTGAATAACTAACTTTTTTTTTTTTAATTGTCCATCGTAAAGCCATGCCTATTGTCACGGAATAATGTCTTATATTGAGAAAAGAAACGTTCTACATCACATGATGTTAACCTCGCGTATTTGAAAAGGGGCATAGCACGAATATTCACACCATCAACTTCACTTATGTTTTTCCTTCAAATACTTCAGATATTTTACATACGGTTTTATAGCCAATCTTTTTCTAAATCAAATCCTTAATTTTTTTCTTACGATTTCAGCTTTCGAAGCAGAAAGAACATTCAGCTTTCTTTTAACGCACTGCAGTTATTGAACCGAAGTACTTTATAAATCTATCGTAGTTTCTAGTTTCTTTTTAGAGCGAGTCAAGAAACCGAAATTAGCAGATATAAAAGCCAAGTGACATTTCAGGCCACTGTAATTTACTACATTTTGAACAATTTCAATGGATGAAGCGTTGTCTGGGTTTAGTTTAGTTACTAGAGATACAAATGCTTCAAAATTCTCCGCATAAAATAGTACTGCATTAAGACAGACATCTCACTATGGAAGTGAAGGATTGGGATTTGTTTCATTTAAAAGTTGAATTCTATTTGGCGATTTTACGAAAATTTTTCCCCATTTGACGCTAACTTGTCTAGTTTAGGACAAAGGGTTAGGATTTTTTCATGCAATCGATGTAGGGCGTATACGACACACGTCACGTGAATCATATTAGGGTAGCATACAGAAAGAGCTTCACCAGCTTTCCTCGTAAAAGGAGCACCTTCAGTAGAAAAAAGCAAAACATTGTTATATTTCACAACATTCGGTCACAAAATGTGCAAAGACTCATTGAACAACCTAATAATTGTCACGTGATTCGTAACTGAAAGTTCTCTAGAGGCTAGCAAGACATGTTTGGAAATTACTTCATCATTTTTCAGTACACCAACCGTAACATTTCCCACTTTTCTAACACTAACAGAATCACTAGTTGCATCAATTCTCACCCAATTTTTTCCACTTTCACATACGGACCTAATGTGTGTGAATGTTTCTTCATAGCACTTGGGTAGATAGCTGTAGTTTTCGGAAGCGTTGACTCATCTGGAGGACATAAGTTCGTATATTTGGTAAGAAAATTTCGGAGCTCGGTATTGTTTATCATATATAAGGGCATGTCAACATGTCAATATGTAGCCTATTCTTTTCCCGATGTTAATTTCTTTCAAGAGAAAGAAAAGAACAATTAGTTGTGAAATTAAGAATAAAATAATGGAAAATTATCAAAAATATGTATTTATTATAAAAATGTCCAAAATATTTATTTACGTAACTTTTTTCAGATAATACATATTTTTATGTGAAGTAAAATTTGTAATTTACACTTGCAGACTCTTAATTGAGCTAATAAACTTTGTTTTGGACTTGTACATGTTTGAAAAAAAAAGTTTTTACGTAAAAATCCGGGCCTTAATAATAAGACATCGTTTCTGAAGAAATCAACATTATTTCGTTTTGTTTCTTTTCCTTTGTCTCGTTTTCTTCCTAGTTCTTCCATTGATTTTTTTTTTAAATTTTATTCTGCAACTGCCAAACACGAACTGGGACTTCGGAATGTTTTTTTCTTTTTTTCCCCACAAGAGTAAACTATTGAAGAGGCTCGCAGATAATGTGACATGCAAAGCGTTATTTAGATCATATCCAATACACACTAGAAAGTTTTCATTTCAAGGTACTGTATTTGGATATCACAGTGAAACTTCTATTAAATAATCACCTCCAGTTCAACTGAAAACTAGTCCTTAAGAAGGATGGTCGCTTAATAAGGAGTTACCTGTCTCTTTCCCTAGTATACTTGCTGTGGATAGGAATACAAAAAATATAATATAAATTTAAGTAGGGCACTTTTTTCGAAAAAAAAATATTTAATTAAAATTTCATATAATATTTCATTTCATTCCTCTATTTGAAATTAAGTTCACTCTTTACAAAAGAAGGAACTAATTGTAAGCTTTCTTTGATACCTTTTTCGGGAACACTTTTCTTGTCAAATGAACATGTGTGGATTAGTCGGGAATACATGATTTGTCATCGCGAATCGTAAAAGTTTGTTATATGTAGCCTACTTGGAGCCTCTTGAAATGATATTGAGACGTCTGAGCCCATCCCTCTTCACTGCGCTCGTTATCGTCTGATTCAATGATTTCTGAGGGTAAGGAAGATATAATAATAATAATAATAATAATAATAATAATAATAATAATAATAATAATAATAATAATAATAATAATAATAATAATAATAATAATAATAATAACGTAAGTTGTTCCCCTTTTAATTCACATCAATTTGTAGAAATCACCATTCCTTCGTTTTGTTTCTTTTCCTTTTTCTTTTTTCTCTCGTTTTTGTTGTCTTGTTGTTATGTAGTTGTTTCATAGACGAAAGAAGAAGGTAACTGCCTTCCTTCATTATCTGGTGGTTGGTTAGAGGGGCAGTGGCGGCTTTAGCGTAGGCCGGGTAGGCACGGGCGTACCAAAAAAATTTTGAAAAATATATAAACGCTGAAAGATACAATAAAGAGTAAATACAGTATATTTTCACTATTTATATTAATGGCAGATAATTATTTAACAAATAGCATCAATCACTACTATAAAAGTAATTTCCTACTGACATTAATCAATTAAATGTGTGTATCCATAAGCGAGGGAGAGGGCCTACCCAAAATTAAAATCTTAAAGCCGCCTCGTAGAGGGGTGATTGTTGAATAATCAGTTCCTCGAAACAAATAAAAAGCCATTGAAATTACACGAATGGTTATGACTTCTCTGTCGATAATGTGTGCAATGTTGCAGTCGTGACCCTGCAGACACGATGATGCAAGGGAAAAGAAGGCATATAAGACGCCTCAAAGCAGGGGTGCCCACAAAGGATCATAAGGTAACTATGTCATTGAAATTTTAGATGAAGACAAATGGAATACTTAACCAGTTAAGAAGTTCAAAGTTAAAATTTGCAACAAGAAAACATCTTAATGAAATCTGTAAAGGAAGAGGGAGAGGAGGAGTTATTGGAGGTCTGAAAAATGGAGAAAATTTGTAGATAGATATTGAATTTTGGGGTGTAATTATAAAACGAATTTAAGAGAATCTCAACGGGTAACGAGCAACCTCTGTAAGGAATACAGGGTGTATCAAAAGTCCGGGGCCATAGGCCAACTCCGTTATGAGTAAAGATGCGATAAGAAAAAAGGAGAATCGTTGGAAACAGATGGTTTTACATTTTTTTACATTTTTGGTGGTAAAACGATGGAATTTTTGCAATCACATCAGCATGAGCTCTACACTGGTAAAGTTGTCTACGTAAGATACAAAAAAAAAAAAAAAAAAACGTTTCCAGTTCAGCAAGCTGTTCGAACGCAACGTTAAGAGCACGTTAAAATGACACGAAGAACATGTACATTGTTGTGTAAGGGATCCTAGAACACTTAGAATCCGTTTCTCAACAATACTATAGTGCTGGTATGATGATGAGGTGCCAAGAGAAGAGCCCGTTAAACTGGCTACGTTTCTTTTTCATTTAAAATAGGGCACCTTACCAGTGTGGAGCTAAAACAGATACTGCAACAGAAAAAACTCCACCATTTTAGATTGAAAATCACCTGTTTCCAACAACTTTGCTCTTTCTATTTTTTCGTATCTTTACCTATAACATAGTTGCTCTATGACGGGACTTTTGCTACACTGTATAGTATATGTACTACATAAAAGAACTTTAACGAAGATATATTTTGTTAAATGCTTTTTATTATTTATTTATGGTGCACAGAGATCCCTACGAAAGAAAGATCTGAGGCTGTCTCATCTCGATAATGCGTCGTGAAAATGATCTCATCTCAAAAATACTTGTGTTTCTGTTGGGAGAGCTATGTTTGTTTTCGTCTTGTGCGTAACCCAAACCCTGCATTTTTCATCACTCTCTTACCATATTTTCTATCTGGCAATCCACATAATAACAAGAAAAAGTAAACTTTTTTCTTAGTCAACAAGAACCTAGTTACATTTCTTTTCATCCTGCCTTGCATATGTCTCCTGGTTTTCTGTAAATCGAACCCGGATGAGAAACCGTGTTATAATAGATAAGGTCTTGAGGATTAACTCAAGGGCAAGCCAATAAATAACAATATAAAAATGTTAATGTATTATTTGACTATAACGTCTCTTGTCCACACAGATGTTATACAAGACGGGATTTTTCGTTTTACCTCATTTGATTAATTAATTGGACTTATAACTCCCATTGTCCACACGGAGGCTGTACAAAATGAGATATCTTGTTTTACTTCACTTAATTGTACCTTAATACCCTTTGCCCATACGGAGGTTATACGAAACGGAATAATTTGATTGATTAATTGAATCTAATACTCTTTCTCCACGCGAGATTGTACAAGAAGGGATATCTCGTTTCACACCACTTAATTGATTAACTGGACTTTAACTCCTCTTGTCCGTACGGAGGTTATATAAGACGGGATATCTCATTTTACACCATTTGATTAATTGGACTTTAGCATCCCTTGTCCATACGGAGGTTATACAAGACGGAATAATTTGTTTTACTCCACTTGATTGCTTGGTTGGATTTAACCCTTTCCGGATCCGGGGTTTTTGGGCTATTTTTTAGACTTTCAGTCAAGCAGCTACTGTATCGACACTATTTATCCTAGGATCATGGTTCATACCTCATTCTCTTCAGAATAAAGCTGGCTTTCAAATGGTACCACTTGCATGCTCATACCATATACCAGAAGCGGAAAAAATGTCAAAGTGAAAGTTTCGGAGGGAATTTTTTTTCTCGAACTTTGGCCCCCCTGCACCCCCCTTGTGTTGACGTAGCCATCTAAAAAAAATCTGAGAAAAAAATCTGAGAATGTGTGTGCCAAATTTCAAGTTTCTATCTTGAATAGTAAGGGAGGGAGAAATTTTATCAAAATTTCCCACCATGCCCCAAATTACCACAAAACACTATGATCTCAGGGAACAAAAATTCCTGAGACATCCCTAATTACCCTAGGGTCGTGTCCCATATTCTCTTCTGAATAGAGAGCTCCTCCGTGGCTAAGCGGTTAGCGTACGCGCCTGTGGCGATCCGAGATCCGGGTTCGATTCCCGGTGGGAGCTCATGTGGTTCGGATTCCACGTTAATCAGTAGGTCCACGTCTCATATAGCCTCGCTGCTGAACGGGACGTTAAACTCGAACTCAACTCAACAACTCTTCTGAATAGAGCTGCCTTTCAGGCGGTACCATTCACATGTCTCCATCATGTATCTAAGGCGGGAAATTGCAGAAAAAAGGGATTTTTTTGGTCTAAATTTCCCTTTCTTCAACTTTTAGCCCCTCTGGTCCCCCCCCCTGTTTTAACGCAGAAATCTGAAAGAAAATCTGTTAAATACTACTCGGTGGACTGAATGTTTGTGCACAATTTCAATGTTCTAGGTGCAAAAATAAGCCCGCCAGAAAAAAAATTCAGAAATTTCCCCATGTTACCCTATACAGAAGTATATTTTGAAAAAAAATCACTGAGTCGTCCCAAATTACCCTAGAATAATAATTCGACCGTCATTCTCTTCAGAATGAACTGCCTTTCAGACGGTATGACTCACGTGTCTCCATCATGTATGTGAGGCGGGAAAATCCTGAAAAACAGGATTTTTTTGGTCCAAAAATCCCTTTTTCAGTTTTTCCCCCTCTGGACCCCCTGTTTTAACGCAGAGATCTGAAAAAATCTGATAAATACTACTAGGTAAGCTGAATGTTTGTGCACAATTTCAATCTTCTAGGTGCAAAAGTAAGCCCGCCCCAAAAAAATATACCCACCATGTCCCATTTTTCCCTATATAGAAGTATATTTTTCAAAAAATCCCTGAGACGTCCCTAATTACCCTAGGACAGTGATTCGACCATCATTCTCTTCAGAATGGAACTGCCTTTCAGACGGTATGACTCACGTGTCCCCATCATGTATGTGAGGCGGGAAAATGATGAGAAACGGGATTTTGGGGTAAAAATATCCCTTTTTTCACCCCTTTGCCCCTCTGGTCCCCCCCCCCCTGTTTTAGCACTGACATCGGAACAAAAAATCTGGTAAATACTACTCGGTGGACTGAATGTTTGTGCAAAATTTCAATCTTCTACGTGGAAAAATCAGCCCGCCAAAAAATATTGAACATAGGCTTAGAAAATGAGAAAATAAATTTTTGACTTATGACGTCATCACCTCCTATGTCTGGACGCAGGAAGGTCTGAAACCATACGTAATGTCTTCTACAAGGCCTCTGGACTTGGAAAAAAACGGACGAAAAAGCTCAAATAGAAGAGAAATAACGCAATGTACCATGAAAAACGCGTATGGTACAAAATTGTACCATAGGATCCCCAAAGGGTTAACGACCCTTGTCCATACGGAGGTTATACAATATGGGATATCTCGTTTTACATTATTTGATTAATTAATTGGACTGAAAGCCCCTTGTCCACACGTACCTTATATATGACGGGACCTACTGCTTAAAGTAGAATACGTATTACTCAGGTTTGTATTCGAGGCTGCAAATCTCATTGGAAATCAAATCCTAGATCTCACGCACAGAAAAGAGGCGCGTTAGCCACTTGGCTACGAAGCGGTCTATTTTACTTCATTTGTTCAATGTAAAGGATAATCGTATTCTAAATTAAGAAGTTTGTCGCGAACTACACGAAGAATTAAAAAACCTTAAAGGAAATCGGTTAGTTTAATACACAATATCAAAATTATCGCTTTCATAATGTGTCCAGACTCTATACGCATTACAAGTTCTATGGGCCAAACCCACCTTACATGTACTTTCGCAAAAACCGTACCCATACAGAAATATTTGGAACTATATCCCGAATAAACTTACTTCGATGTTTGAAACTTGACGTATATCGGCTTTTGAATCGCCCTAAATTTTAACGTTCGTTTAGGTTTATCATAATCAATTTTAGGCCAGTGCACAAGTCGTTAATCATTTCATTTCTAACACTTGTAATGCAGAAGCTGTATTAGCGTACGAAAGAACGAGTTCCTATATGTTTTTGGAAGTCTTCACGCTTGACATTTTTACACTGGTCTGGCTCTTCCCTGGGTTAATAATAATAATAATAATAATAATAATAATAATATACTCTAAGTTTTTTTTTTCTCCGAAAGATCAATAGATAATTTTACATATTATTTCTTTGACTATACTTTCATTTTACCGCGTCAAGTTTTCATTTCATTTCATCAGTTCATGTAAATGAAAAACAACGCATTTTGCACACTTTCTATTTTCGCATTTTTCAAAATATAATTAAAAATAAAAATAACAAGATTAAGTTTCACGAGCAGGTATCACAAATTTTCTCAACAGCTCGCCTTCACGGTGTCCGGAAACTGGATATTAAAATTTCCAATCTCAAAGACACGCTTTGTACCATATAAAGTTTTCTGATCATGACCATGTATGTTCTAAGTAATTCTAAATACTATTATTAGCACATACAATAGAATGTCCGTTTCCGGGTCCACTACTACCGATATCGATACTACTTAATAGATCGAGCAATATTTGGTATAATGACTGTTCATTACCTGTGGCACGTTATAGGCATAGCCAAGTTTTGAAAATTCAGCTTCGAAGGGCTATGTGTACGAAATATTACTGTTCACATACTTATGCGAGTGCACAAAATATTTGATCACTTTAGTTTGAAATTCTATAGATGTGTCATTTTGTGACTGGATGTTCGTTTTTAATATTTCTATCGGCTGAATAAATTAGCTAGATCGCCGCTTAGCTAACTTCCACTTTCTGAAGCAACAAGCACTCTGGTGAACGATTACTGATAGAAACGAATCTTACCTTATTCACGAATTACCGCACAATATATAAAGTACTTTAAAAAAAATCATTGAACTATCACAGGCGATGTTATAGTCTCGTAAATGAATGAAACTTTCCCCTGGTACAGTCAGTGACAAAAGTTATTTCCGTTGGATGAAATTAGTTTCATAAATAATTTCAGAATGGAAGAACAATTTGAGTATAGTATTTAGCAAATAAAAAAGAATGTAAATGTTTTGTACGTTCCAGCCATACTACCGTTATTTCCAATTTTACCATACGGAAGGAACTTTTGTCGCTGACTGTATACAGTACAATCTTGCATTTGCTTGTATCTCGGATAAAGTAAATCACATTTAAGCATGGTATGAACCTAGGCGTTTATTTGTTTCGAGTAAAATATAGTTACATGAAATACAGGCGTCATCGGGCATTATATACAGTAGTTTTAACTTCCGCGTTTTATGACTTCTTAACTCAGTGAAATGTCAAGTTTAATTATATATGTTTTAAGAGCACTCACAGAACATTTCTGGGATTTTTTTCCCTGAAAATATATTACGGCAATGGGTTTTGTTTCCTAGCATAAAGATGTGTCAGCATGTATAAACTTTCTGTAACATGTGTTTGACGTTATTCTTTTGTATTATTTCAGAGTGATTTCTTAAAACTTATAATTATTGAGGTCTGTCTAATTTAATTACACTAGAAAACATGGTATCCTACATTTATAAATTATTTCATCCCGTAAATTTTAATATTCACTGAATTTTACTAAGACAAACAAACTACGTACAATGAACAATAATAAGATAAAATTCGCGATTGTTTTTACACTATGACTAATGGTGTTTTATAGTTAGATAGCACCGGTCTTCAGATTTCTGCATTTTTTTTTTTTTCATTTCATTTTTTCGAGTACATTTATAATGAGATAATAAAATATATGTTTTCAAAGTTTTGGAACAAGTGATGATTTCAAACTTTGCCAAGCCATGAAATCCGCGAATTTTTCAAATAGAAATAGTTTTAACACTTATTTGAACAGATTAGTTCACGATACTCGCAGAAACTTCAATTTACTTGTTAACCTTGCTTTCTATTAAAAAAAAAAAAAAAGTTTAAAACGTATAGAAATGTAAATGTAAATGTCGATATGGAAACGTATATCACACAGCAGTGACGTATGTGTCGTCATATATTCATTAATTGCAAACGGTAGTGTCATGTTCCTAGGACAAAAGTCCATAACCAGGACTTACTTTGCCACACAAACCTGATCCAAGTGGAAATAGATAAAATATCTAATTATAAATTCAATAAAAGTATTAATTTTTGAACTTATACTAGTCGTATGTGTCATGTTACATATAGATAATGAGATTTACTTCTATGAAGTTTCTGGCTTCTTCAAAATTCCTTATATCATATAAATATTACAAAGCAAAAGTTCCAATTTATTATATAGTAAGTAACTTGTATCTTTTACGTAAGGTATAGTAATATCCATAATATTGAGGGTTTCACTTAGAAGGGTACTACTAACACTTTGACGGGTGTATTCAATTATATAGATTTGACTAAATTGATATAGTATTCATTTTAACACAGCATATGAAAAATTTCTACGAATATTATATTTTAACTTTACATTTCATTTGCTCATATACTATGTACAATTGTATATTTTTATCCTGTATTATCGTATATAATTATTCTAATTCGAAATGCTCACGTCTGCAAATTGATACATTTTTTAAAGAAATGACCGTGATGGTCGTATGAAGGTTTTTTGTTTTCAGTTCTGTAGATTTTTCCCTGATAACTGATCTCAATCCAAAGTATTACGAAAGAGTAGAAGCTGAACTTTGGTGCTGTTCATAAATATGTAACTATATGTATATTAAAATATTACAAATATCGAAAATATATAATTTCGTATGAAAAATTATGAAATATACTTATGTGTATTAATACTGAAACAAATGTATATTTTCCATAATTGTTAATAGTTATTTTGTTACTGACTTAATAGAATATATATCATTGTTAAATATGTAAAAATATAAATAAAATTTATTGATTTGTAAAATCTTATTTTATTTTGTCCAATATAGTCAATAATCATACTCTGCTATCAAGTATTGCACACAAAAATAGAACAACGCGATAGGACCCATTCTTCAATCATTTTTGTTTCCATACAGAATACGAAGGTGCACATTCAAGAAGATAAGAAAGAAAAGGACAAACAAAATCCAACAAGTATCAACATAGAAAAAAACATTTATCATTGTGAGAAATGAGGTATGGAAGACCGCTTGTTTGTGTCCTTATAGAACTTATATGAAAGATGAATGAGAGAATTAGTACGTTTCACATTGTAAAAGTATGGTGGGCTTCCAAATTACTGGTACTCGATATTGCAACCGGAAGTGTTTTATATATATATATATATATATATATACCACTTCTAATTTCAATGAGTGGAGACGCAATCTATTCTTGACATGCTGAATCCACTATATATATCCTTGCCAATTTTGCTCTATAGGGATTAATAGGGACAGAAAACCATTCCTCACTATTTCTTGCCATTTTGCTCCTAACAGAGTCGCTTTACAAGACGACCTATGCATAGCATAGTTTGGGAGCGTTAAGTCTGCATAGATGTGAATATTTTACTTTTTGTTAAAACGATTTTCAAATCTTAATGTATCATAGTTCAAGATATTTGTACCCATTTCATTAATTATAAACAATATACTGAATTAATACAATAACTTCTCTTTTATTTATTAAGTTATTTATTTCACGCTGAAAAATATTACTTTACATACTCAGAAACAATAATTCAACAAAACGCTAGGTTTAATGGCCATAGAAGTTAAATCATCGCCATTCAATAACAAACCTCCATCAACGTAAAAGAATACATTTAAAAACAAGTAATAACGATTCATCTTTTGAAGACTTAAATTTACAAGAAATGTTTTCTTAAACGCATTAAGTAGATTGGATGATATAAGGAAGTAACACTCAATTACCTTATGTAAAGAGAGCTTCGATTGAATTGCGATTGATACCAGACAACCACATGATTCTATTATTTAGAATAGTTTTTTCGATATTATATGAAAAAAAAAAAAAAAAAAAATAGTGTTCAAAAAGAAAACATATGTCTGCGAAATCCAAAACTGATCACTGAAGGCTTGTATTGAAGGTATTCCATGAATTCTATACGATAACGTGTACTTAGGTAAATATACACACACGATATTAGTAGATCTTTTTCATTTTTTCTGTTTTTTATACATCAAAATATACACCTCATTAACACAGTCTTCGGAATCGCTATTAACTTTTTAGCAGTACAATAAAAGAATTATATTCTCGCTAAAGCTCACAAGGATTTCCTCATGTTTTTACATTCTGTTTATGGTATTGTAAGCTAAAGTTGCAATCAAACAAGTTTTATCTTAGAATTTAGAAGAAATGAATGTTTTTTATTTCCTTTATTTTATTAAATGCTAAATATTCGTAAGAAAATTAGGATAATAAACAAACCTGACAAAAGCACAACTGTATCTATAATACCCTCCTTCAAACAAATAAAAGATAAATATCAGATCTTGAATTGTCATTATTTTCCAGAGCTATTACTGTTACTCGTTTATCTGTAAATGAGACAAAGTTCAGAACTAATTTCTTGTTTACAAGTGATGTCAGCCACATGACAGAATTGCCAGAGGTACTGGCGTCATCTGAGATTTCTTTTATATGAAGTTTTTCAAGAAAATGAAAAGGATATGCTGAACTGAATCAAATTTAATAAAAGCAACCGTGTTACAGGTGCGGATTCAGGAGACTCCATAGGGGTATACACTGGGCCACACCGGGCTTTTTTCAGTACTGGTGACTATGCCGTTGGAAAGAGGGGGAGAACGACCTTTCGATCCCTGGGTCCGCCTATAGTCATTTATACACTTTAAGTCGTTTTACACTGAATATGTAAAAATATTTAACACGGTATGAAATACTAAAACATGTAAATGGCTGCTAAGTTAACTGTTCCATGTGAAAGTAGAACTTAAATAATATTAAATAGTATTTAAAAAAGAAGTACTAATTTAACATGTCTATAGCAGTGGCGGAGTCAGAAAAACATCACGGAGCTAATAAACTGCCATGTCGAAGAACTGCATTGACCATGCGTCATAGACTGAAATGTTCGCCGCACGGCTGAACAGGCTTTCATGTGTTCTTGCGATTATGTCACATTATGTTTTTTATTTCAGTACACAAAGGTGAGCCGAATTTTGGGGTAGACAGATAACAAGCAAATCACATTCTTTTCAATTTTGTTTAGTCATTCCCGTTTGAAATATTGATGAAATTAACAGATAGAAAGAAGTACTAAATCCTCTCAGGTGTCATTATTTCTGATCTTCTGGACATGAGTTCGCTTCTTCTTAGTTTACGTAGTTCTCCAACTTATGATGATGATGAAGAAGAAATGAAATCTTTGTTTTACGTCTCACGATTGCTTTGAGGGCTAAAGGAGACAATGGAGTTAATGAACGAAATTTTAGGAAAAAAGAAGTGGGAGGAAACAGGAGAACCGAGAAAACTGATGCAATGGTGGTTGTCCATCATAAGGTCCACTTGACGCGAGCTGGCATCGAATCAGGGACCCCTCAAACCAGAGATGAGTGCTCTAGCACTGAGCCACCACGGTCCTTCATGATGATGAGTCAACACCGGAAAACATTAGTAATTCAATCGAGAGTAGAACTAGAGACCAAGCACTACGAAGTCGTGTGCACTAACAATTCGATTAAGCAGGAGCGCCCTGTTTATTCTTTAATAATTTCCATTTCACCCGCAAACGGTAATTTTGAAGTACATGCTGACGAGAAAGAGTTCTCTCCCGTAAAGAAATATAATACGATACGTAACCAATTTCTCGAAATCTTATGTGCAGGGTTAAAGGGAGATTCTGGGAAGTAATTTTTAGACATGATTGTGCGATACTTGTGATAAAATATAAGAAAAATGATATCGGGGATCACAAATAGAATACATTACATGTTAGCAGTATCAATTTTTGATATCACTATATTAAGAGAGGATAGGCTTGAGTGCGTTTATATGGTCTACACATTGTAGGCTTATACATATACTTTAAATAATAAGGTTTAATAAAATATACCAATTTTAATAACAGTTTTCGCACTTCTGTCTATCGCACACACAGCTCTTTTTATTGTTTCAACAAATGCAATAAGTCTTCTTTTTCTTTATTTTCTACGAGGTTTTAACACTTTATAGTAGTTATTCTAATATCCTGTACGTGACGATTTTTTTTTCTTTGTAGTTTATATTTTCCGCTTCAAACCTCTTTTTAACAATATTATGATATAACAAACCAAGAAATGAACTGTGTGTAATGACTTTTAGTGCTTCTATGTTCTTGCCATCCTGTAAAATAATGCACAAAACCACTCAGATCTCCCTTCCCCATAACTCCTTAAACCAATAATACCATATAAACACAACAATTGTGACTTTACAAAACAAATGCAGTGCTTCGTCAGATAGGTAGGAAGTGAAAGTGTTACTGCTGCGAAAATAATAGAAAGTAATAGTAGTAAAATACCAATTATTAAAATTGAAAAAAAAAAAAAAAAATCAACATGAATTTTATTCACTCCCTATATATGCAATATGAATTATATCAATAAAAATTAAGTAATTTCTACTTTACTCACGCATACTTATTCTTGTATTCTTTCTCAAATATAATATAATTTACTTTTTAATTACCTACGTTTTTGACTAGATATTGCAGGCTGTCAACTTACTTATATATTTATAAATATATTTTATTTAGTCTCAGTTTTTGCAATGCACATTGCATTAAGCGTACTGTAAAAGTTTATATGACATATCACTTGATACCAACTTATGTCTACAGCACAATATTACAAGTCTGCACCAAACATACATTTGAACTTGTTATTATAAAAGATATGACTGTTACAAAATATCATGTACAATTGCAAATTGAGATTGCTATATATTGCTTGAGAGCAACTTGAAAATGAAAATACAATCATAAAGTTAAAACTTCTTGAAACTAACATTCTTTAGCTATTATTTTAAAATTAACACCTGGTGATATTTTATTTTCTTTCTGCAAATATTTTTACATGAAAACTAAATTTCTATTTGGTCTTAATTCGAATCAATATCCTACAAACACTTCAATGCTACTAGAAAATACAAATATGTTCCGCACAACTATACATATATCAACTAACAGATGATTCTATACATATATTTATTCTCTTTATATATATATAAAATTTACTTTCTGTATACATATCACAGAGACAGTATGTTTCTAACTACATAGTGAACTTTGGTATAAAAACCATTATAAGACAATGTATGAAATCTGTTATAATTTCATAAAATAAACCAGAACTATAACTGCCTTTCTTTGGGCAGATAGTTCTAGGTCACCATCACAATACAAGTTCTAATTAAAGCAACATTAATGGCTCCTTGATGATACTTTCGAGTTTGCATATGGGACGTGATAATCTTTAATTATCCAAGTACTGTCAATAATTTCACCATCCTGTGAGGAAAAATAAATGGAGAATTAATACAAATATATTAACTGTAATGAAACAAATCTTATTTAGGTAGTTTTCGTTCTATAATCTTCCAATGTCTATATTATTACTCTTGTTAATACTGTACATAAAGCATTAACGTAAATATCTTCTTAAAGCTGTACACCTAAAATTCAACCACCTAAACTGCAGAAATAAAGTAACTGTGTGGTTGCGTATTATTTATGGAACTTAACAGCAAAACGATAATCATACCTGTTGTGCTGCATCATTGATATATGGTCGCTTACTCTGAGGGAAGAATGCAGACTAAAGTGTTTGAGAAAAAAAAGAAAAGAAAAGAAAAAAAAAAAACCTGCCAAAAGAAAAGAGAATGGGGAATGGCGGAAACTTCATACCGAGGAACAGCATACTTTATACCGTTTACCAAACACTATTAGGGTCACTAAGTCTAGGAAGCTCAAGTGGGCAGATCATGTAGCCAGAATAGAAGAAAGTAGAAACGCTTTCAAAATTTTAACTGGAAATCCAATCAGAAAACGTCTATTAGGAAAACTTAAACGCAGATGCGAGGATCCAGTTGGCTCAGGACCGAAGTCAATGGAGAGTTTTTGTGAACGAGACATTTACCTCCGGGTTCCGTAGGCCATACGGTTAATTACTTTTTAACAAAATCATATTTTTATAATTTTAAAACTCTAAAAAGAAATCAATTTTCTGAAGTTGTTGGAAAGCAGTGTAGCTTCATAAATTATTTCCATGATCTTATCAACACTGGTATTGTTAGTTTTCACATGTTCTTTTAAAGATTGGTAACATCTGTTAATATTTTAACAGCGTTTTCAAAATAATGAGATTTTTCAGATTTACATCCATAACTACATAGTGTGTATAGTCTATGTATACATCCTATGATCCTACAATTTACATTAGCTGTCAAATATAATCTCCATAAATTCTTTATTCAAGATCTGACTATTTTCTCAATGTTTATAATGTTTCTATTCTCTCCATATCCTCCCTTTAGGATGAATGTTAAGATGATGTAATGTTTTGTGAGTATATTTTATGAGATTTTTTCTTCTTACTTAGGTTTGACTTGGAATGCAATATTACGTTTTAGAATTTCATAAGATGCCTGATTAAACAGAATACAAGTGTCCTACATATTTGTTTTGTACTGCTACTATGTTTGTAATATTTTTTTATTATTTTACAGAAGCTTGTCTAAGTTCGCCTCATGTGAAACTTATTTACTAAAATAATTTATTCTCTATTCTGTTCCAATATTTATGTTGAAGTTTTATTATGCTTCTTGCTATAAACCAACAGGTAAGTGTTAGAGTAGATGAGGAAATGACAGAGGAGTGTGCAATTGGAAGGGCGGTTCGACAGGAATGCTTTCTCGACATTATTTAATATCTATATAGAGGAGATAGTGAAAAAGAGTCTACGTAGTGAAGACGGCATTTCAGTAGGAAGTAGAATGTGGTATACGGTTTGCAAATGATATGGCGCTTGTTGCGGAATTTGAAAAGAAAACCAATAAGATGTTAGAAAACTTGAGGAAGAGCTGTGAAGAATATGGAATGAAAATAAATGGTAGAAAGACGAAAGCCATGGTGATAAGAACGAAGGGGTCGGTGTCAAATATAGAAGTAGAAGTAGTAGCAAACTAATTTTCGATACCTGGGTAATATTATTAGTGATGATATGAAGTGCAAACGTGAAACAAAAGCAAGAATAGGGATGGCACAAGAAGCCTTAAGGAAAATGAAAAGCCTATTTTATTGGACCTGTAAGAAGAAAGAAAAAAATCCTTCTATTTTACTAATGTTGTTCTATCTCACTCTTCAAATCGTTTCGGATCTGATCACTTTACATCTATATGAAAACTATAAACCTAATCAAGATTCTTTATCACCCCACTCTAACGAGTCTGCCAATTTTACCTTACAACAAAAGAAATAAATTCCTTAAGAAATAAATCGTCCGCTCGCTGTTGTCTAGGTAACAGGTTCAAAATACGATTGAGTTAAAAATAACCACTCAAAGGATTTATGATGGATAACTAGATTTATTAACTTAATATTTTTCTAAGTAGGGTAAGGTGAGTGACTAGAATTTTGAGGTTCAAAGGACGTTACTTCGCCCTTGAAAGAAAATCTTTAATATTTTGCTCGGCTTCCCAAAAACTCATCATGAGAGTTCAAGGAGCACAGACTAATTGAAATATCACTAATCATAAACAATGAAAGACTTCTCTAACATTTCTTTGGGAACTGCGGTAATATGGAAAACTAGTACTCTCTCTACTCTAGGTCCATATTTCTTGCTTTCAAAGACTGTTTAACTTCACTACAGTAACAGTCTGGCCTACACCTAGTTTGGACTCTCAACATTCTGAGAAATCCAGAAAAGGAAACTAACTAAAATCTTAAAGGATCGGTAAACTTAGGAATTAGGAGTAGCAGCCGTCACTCATGGCCCAGCTATATTATTACGTCTTCCATTCAAGACTCTAGGTTAAAAGGTAAACACACACTCTAATACTTTCAAACACGAAAGTCGCAGTGGGAAAAAACAAAAAACACAGCCAAGCCTCATTATTGCCTGACTGTACGTGAAATGAACCCAAAACGCAACCTGGATTCAATTTTAATGGGGAAAAAACCTCCAGCACCTGGAGATTTTCAAAAAAACCTAAGTGCCCTGGGTTCACTCTCTCCCTAGGGTCACCCCAAGAGCAAATTACTTTTCACTCCTTCTAACCATTAACTAGAGCCCATTTAAGTCATTACACTGACGTAGAGCTCAAAAATCCTACTTTATTCTTTAATTCCTATTCCTAACTCTGGAATTCACCTAAGTCACGGCCAGAGACCACTTTCCCTAGCGGGACAGGAAGTCACGGACTAACATATCCACTGGTCATCCAGTAACTAATCTAAAGGACAAACCCCCAGGAAAAAGCTTACTTGCTGATTCCCTTTGGACTGAACAGCCACCAGCATAGATCTCTACTCTACAGGCCTCCCTAGCTGAAACAGCAACAACCATTAAATATCCGCTTTTTTATGTTTTGCCGAGGACAGAAAAAATGAAGAAAAAATTTAAGTATTCAACGGTTCTAGAAACTTCTACAGCAGTGGAAAATTATTGGAAAAGCAAGCAAGAAAAGAGAAATCTTCAAAAAAACTAGCCTCTCTACCAGATCTATAATCAAGTGGGAGCGAAAGTAATACTCGATCTAACTAACTGAATCTTAATCTTAAAAGAAAATTTGGCATATATAAATGATGGGGATAATGCACTAATTGATATTTACATATATTTACATATTATAAACACAGTAAGATTATATATATTACGCTATACTTATTAAATAAATAGTACTAGATAAATGCGTTAGAATAATACCTGTCAGGCCTGACTTACTAATTAATATTCACAACTTAAATTATATATATAGATTTAATATTAAAATATATAACATGAATGATCAAGCAAGGTAACGAAGTGCTCCTTGCAGACCCTGAATACAGAGCTGAAAAAAAGACTCATAAAATGCTTCGCATGGAGCATTGTACTGTATGGGCCAGAAACATGAACATTACGCAAAAAGATTAAAAACGACTGGAACTTTTCGAAATGCGGGTGGGAAGAAAAATGAAGAGAATTTGATGAGTCGAGCGGAAAACGAATGAGGGGGTATCAGAAATGGACGGGAAGAAAAGAATAATTCTAGATATTACTGAGAAGAGGAAGAGAAACTGGTTGGGATATTGGCTAAGAAGAAACTGTATCATGAGGAACGTGCCAGAAAAAAGAGGGAAGGGCGACGGAGGCTACAACTTAATGGAAGATAACGAAACAGAAAAAAAAAAAAAAAATCGTACGTGAGAACAAAGAGGTTAGCTGAAGATCGTGGAGCATGGAAGCTTCTCAGTTGCGGAAAGTCATCTGCCAATAATGGCAAAATACCTATAATGTTAATGATTGCTGAATGCATGCGTCGTCTCTCAGTGAAAATGGATTAACCGTTTTTGCCTTCAATATTTATTTGCAGAAGCGATATTCTTGTCTATTATTTCTTCTCCTCATTCACAATCTTTTCCTTAGTAATCAAAAAATAGATGAGTGTAAATGACGATCTGCGATTACCATAAATTTAGATGGGAGGTGCTGGAGATGAGCATAGGGTGCTGAAATGATACTTTGCATACTCTTATTAATAATAAAATTTTGTTGTGACCTTCAACACTAAAATCTTATGTAAACCACATCTCAAATCGAAATCATGACTACAAAATAGCCCTTTGGTAATTCTAATCTAAGATAAGCAATGTATCGCCATTTTAGAACTAATATTCAAACTAATTTTCAATTCTCTGAAAATTTTGTCAATTTCTTACCTTATCATCTGACACCTGTTCCGTATACAAATGGGTATCGTTAAACACTTGAAGACGTGTATAACCATAATCCGTGCTTCGGAAAGCCGACCAATCAGGTAAGTACGGCAGAAATCTCTGACGTCCTTCCCAACAACCCTGCAATATACATCGGAAACGGTCTCAGTAACGCCTTAAAATAAATAAATACATACATCTGTATTTTTTAAAAGTACAATCAAAATAACAGATAATATTATTATAGGCTAAATAATATTTTTATAGGCTAAAGTAGATTATATATAGTAATCTCTGTCTTTTTTAATTAAACCTTACAAAACTATATTTTTAATTAAAACTTACTGCTGAGCCTGTAACGATATGAACTGGAGCTCTGGGATTTCTGTAAGGTTCTTCTAAACTTCCATTATAAACCGTGTAGTTATAAACGGGCCACAGCCGTTCATATGAATGTTCATGAGCCCATATTGCCAGATCGACACCGTACTTATAGAACAAATCTTCGAGACCAAACCTGAAAAAAAACAGACTCAAACGTAAGTATCTTGTAAGCCAAAGAATGGATTGTTTCAGAGATTTTATTATACAAGTAGAGCAAAATGACCGGTAGTTTGTTAGTGTTTCAATGTTTTACATGATCTCCCAAAACGATTCACAGAGGGTCAAAAAGTACTACGACTACTATTACTGTATCTAATTTTTCTAATACTGCCACTTACAAGAATCACATTCCAATAGGCTACTCGAGTGTTCACAACGAATTTTTCAGTATTCTGATTCCCTATTCTTGAAATAACTAATCTATTACTTCTTAAAATTACGACGTAGAGTAATGTGATACAGACAAACGTTGAGTATTGGATATACCCAGTGATGCAGCCAGGAATCAGAATACTGAAAAGGTATTTGAAATAAATTTAACAACATATTAGATAAAAATGAATTGACCTCAATTGTCTTATTTTAAAAAGTACATTGTTCACACCGTGGAAAGAGGGAGTTTGGAAGTTACCTCTGTCATCTGAAGATTCATAACGGTATTAAGAAGGGGGGAAAGACTTTATCTCTGGTAGCTGATTTGGAAAATCAAAGATAGCACTGAAAAGTAATACCGGATGGTAGTAACCAATTTGCTTATGCGAACGACGCAGACTTGACAGACAATGATACACAATCAATGTAGGAAAAGAAAGTATTTTTTTTATTAGTGTTAAAAATAAATCTGTTTAGAAATGAATGTAGATAACAGTAAATAAAAATGTGGCGAGTATAAACTGTATTTAAAAACAAATAAAAGTAATCAATATTAATGTAGAAGTGAGTAAATTTAAATATTTAAACTGTGTAATGTAGCAAGAACTGACCAAATTAAAGAGAAAACTAAAGGTAGACAATGGCGGGAAATGAGTGCTACTATCATGTACAAAGATTTATTACCGTAAATATAATGGAATGTAGAATTTCAGTTTTACGTTCTACGGTTATGCCGTGCAGGCTAAGGTGACGATGATAAGAAATGAATTAAATAGTGGTATGAAGAATGTGAGAGGAAACGGAAGAATCTAGAACAACCCATGCCACGGTGTTTGTCCATCACAAAGCCCGCTTGGCGCGAGCTGAGATCGAATCAGGGACCCCCACACACCAGAGGTGAACGCTCTACCACTGAGCCACTGTGATCCCATGACTGCAACTATAATCGAATATAGGAAAAGTATAGTAAAGTTTGTTGTACTCTATTGATGCAAAAATTTATCGCTAATGCACAAATGGAAACTCAGGTCGAAAATAGTTTGAAGGAAAACAGAAGAACAGATGAGTATATGGGGAAAATTACACAATAAGGAACCCCACAACATGTACTAATCGCGAAATACAAATAATTAGACAAAAAAGTTTAAAATGAGCAAATCATTTGAGGCATACGAAAAGTATGGACGGAATCCATGGAAACTTAGGAGACCCACCGTCCAGAAAGGTTTCCCTAAATTGTTCCTGCCTCGATAATAACACCTGACGTAATCAATTAAAGTAACGGTTTGTATCCCTCTATACTTTACTTGAATCTCCCATAAAAATTGCTGCTACTACGTGCTTGAGTTTGTTGGGAAGCCTTTGGGAAAAAGTCTTTAGCTAACCAAGATGGAAGTATAATATAATGATAAATCTTTTAAAGCTGGGTAACAACGATTCTGATTACAATAGATGGTAAAATGGTACAATGCATTGGTTCCCATGGAAGACTTTTATTTCTGTAGTGATAAACCTACGTTTTGGGAATGTGGGAAGCCACGGGGTTAAGCAGTTACTACTCTACTACTCACACACTTCGGGGTACGAAATTTAGTCTCTGAGTCTCAGGTACCTGTGAAAACCATTTAGGACTATACTATAACAGGAATTTTAATCTCATTAATGTAGAGATCAATTAATTAATAAATTATATTTACGATATTAGCTCGAATACAGTATTATGAACCCAAGTTTTTTTTTAGATGATTTTAATGAAAAAACAAAAATACCAAGCATAAAGTATTACACACATTTCGAAAATATTATAATGGAAAACCTACCAATTTAATTACAAAATAAATAAATAAATAAATAAATGTCAGTCAAAATCGTATTGAATACGGAAAGTATAGTCCAATCGATTTGAATATCGTGTGGAAGCGTGGTAAAAACAGATAATTTCTGATCAAATTGAACCACAACATGACCTAGAAAATATAGGGTACATGTTCATAGGAAAAGTGACTTATTTTGTACCTCAGTGTTTATTACTTTAAAGTAATTAAAGTAATTGAATATTTCTTTCCTTTCTGAGAACATCTTCACCATCTTTACGGTATTCCTGTATCACCGGATCCTTACTTTTACATCTATTATAATTTTTGTTTTCTTTTAAAGAACACTTAGTGCAGAATATTCCGTGACCTAATTTCGGTTCTTGATTACCCTTAATGCTTTCCTCTGTATTACAGTCACTTCAATGTTTTTATGAAAACACTATTTACATTAATAATTTATGCAGAATTCCATAATATATTTAATTTATCTCCCACTACAATCACATAGAGCAATAAATTAAATATATATTGTAGAATTCCGTATAAATTATTAATGTGAATAGAGTTTTCGTAAAAACATTGAAGTGATTGTCATACAGAAGAAAGTATTAAGGGTAGTCAAAAACCGAAATTGTCACGGAATACACTGCACTAGGTGTTCTTCAAAACAAAACAAAAATTACAATAGGAGATGTAAAAGTCAAGATCCGGTGATAGTAATAAAAATGGTGCTGATGACATTCCCAGAGAGAAAAGAAATGATCAATTAAAATAATAAACACTGAAGCACAAGGTAAGTCACTATTAATAACATGACCTATTTACTATGATATATATGTCTGACCTTGATGAGTCACTCAAGGCATTGCACAGTTGCGGGAAAGTAATAAAAATGGTACAGTTCTGCATAACTTTTTTTTTTTTTTTTTAAGTGTACAATGCTAGGGTGCGATTAATATACGAATATTTTTTTTTAATACCAAAGGTATCGCATTTTATTTGTGTCAACATGGTTCTTTTAGAGAACTGACATTCTTTTAAAGACATACATATCCCACAGTACAAATAGAATTCTGCTAAAATAATAGCTTATATGATGATACTCATTGAATTGTAAGAAATTAAACTTAGTACTGTAATATTTGGTAAAACAAACGGTGCACGGGTGTTTTGTCCTTCACCTTTTATTATGGAAACTATAAAAGTATTTGGTATGGTTTATAACACCATAGATCACAAATAAGTGATTTCTATACGTCTTTAAGAATTCCTCGAGGTTAAGTGCAATGAAATCTCCTGCTCGTTGCAACATGGAGATTGAAGTTGACGATTAAGAATGACCTGCCCGTAGCAGCTGGGTCAAGGATTTCTTCTGCCCATTGCAACATAAAGTAAAAGTGAGGATACCTCTTGCCTGTTACACCACAGAGGTAAGGTTAAGAGTCTCCTGTCCGTTGCAACACGGAGAAAGTGTTAGAAGAGTCTCTCCCGACCGTTGCAGCTTGGACAGAAAGGAGTAAGTATCTCTTGCCCGTTGCAACTAGAGATATTAGGTGAGAAGACACCAGTTGAAAACTGATGTCTCCTGCTTTGGAACGTCCTGATGTCTTCTACGCTTATATAATCAATCTTCAGCGTTGCTGAATGGGCTCCTCTTCGTGTTCCGTCAGCAATATTGTTGAAGCACGTGGCTTTGTTTATCAATATGAGATACGTGGTGTTCATTGCCAATACGAGGGGATATTGTAGTATTATTTATTAAACTATACATAGGGATACGATAGAATAGGATCAATGAAAAAATACCGTAAATAAGGTTAACTTTTTTTTTCTTTCTTTCAGAAAACAGTGCCTGTTTACTTGGAATAACTCCGACAGCCAAACGCAGCAAGATGTGTTTTCGCTAAGTAACTGCGTTCAGCAAAACAGATGAGAATTTCACCCATGGTTTTGTTAGGGAGTTATTCCGAATTATTTCATTAGGATGCACATTGCAACTTTAACTAATAACTAAGACAATAATTTCAACCTAAATTTGCTAAATATATATGACACCGACCCTCCGGCACGCTCGATGTACTCCGATGTAGTGACGGAATCACAGAGGTGGAACCAATCCCGAAGGATAAGGCAACACCACTCGTAGCTAGAGTCCTGTACAGAAACAACATCGGCGAATGTTTGATATTGCAAATATTCTTTCATATTGTTGAACACAGCATAATGGAGACTATTAAATCCGGCAAAAATGGAGTGTGTATCCCATTGGCCGTAGTGTAGCTGTCATGATCATCCACCTCTGTTTCCTTCGCGGTTGAATTCTGAGGCACGGAATTGTGAGAAATTCACCGATTACGACGTCAGATATTTTCTGGATCATTACCCGTCGTAAGATATTAGTAAGCTACCTTTGCAACACTCTCCTTACGATCTCTGAACATTTACAGCAACCGGAAATTTAAAGCTGCTTTTCAACATACTGCTTGTAATATAAGAGTATGTGGCCTGTATATCCACTTGTCGTGTTACTCAAAGCGAAGATTCCTAACTCCTTGCACTTTCCCTTCAGAGTCACGTTTATTGCGAGATATTTTTCTTTTCGGCACACAAAATAAGATACGGGATCCAATATCCATCAATTTCGAACGCCCCAAGGGTGATGCACACGTACTGACCGACTACTGAGTTATGGCTATTCCTCCGATTAGTGAATTCAACCTTGTTGCACATAAGTTTCATGATTATGCAGTACACGTTCTGGTAGTTTATGAACTATTTAGTACTACTACTAGTAGTGCTATTAGTGAGGATTTGAATGATCAGTGGCCAAGGCTACATAGTGGAGTCCCGAAGGGCTGTGCTCGATCGTACAATGGCTGCAATAGTGGAGTATTCGAGAGCAGTTACAGTAAAGCTATGTATCCAATAAAAATGTGGCCAACCCAAAGACATATCCCCTATGATCACGCATCATACACAACACATACGATCTATTCCAGCAAATGCCCCACCCAGAGTCATTCGTTCCTAACCTGGATTGAGTAACGTAGACGATTTTCTTGGTGCAACGAACATGTGAATTGAATAATAGAAGAGTGGAAAGCTACGACATACTGAAGCCCTCGTGCATGGTGTCAACAGCCGGGGTGGTGGTGACGGCGGATCTATGATGTGGAGCATGTTTATGTGGCAACAACTAGGTCTTCTGGTAGTTATAGACGAACGTATGATTTATCTGGTCCTGGTAGACTAGGTATATTCCACAATGTTGCATTTTTTCCATTGTGATCTTCCAAGACGATAACGATCCTAGGCATCGCACACGTCCTTTGCAGCAATGGTTCCCGGAACACGATAAGAATGTCAAAAATCTATAGCCTCTAAAACTCGTAGGATGTCAACCTTTTTGAGTACCTGTAAGTGTAAGGCGCGTGTACCTTTATCGGTGCATGTGTTCCAGGTTCGATTCCGGTTAAAAAAAATCAAAGGCCGCATTATACTTGCAATTCGGTTGTCCACACCAATCGACGACATCTCATAACATTCTTGCCAAATTCTCTTTAAAAACCAGTATGTGAGTTATTCACACAGAATGATAGTTATATTTTATGGTAAGTTCAGAATATCCTATGTTATTAATATTCCTAACAAGAATCAAGAATTAAACGGAAACGTTACCAATGAAGAAATGGTACACCAATTCGAACTCTTGTCTCATGATTTCTGCAATCATCGTGATGTAAATCACTGCAGTACATTGGTCGATGGCCGTATGTTATAATCCATGGTCTGAAGGCCCTGTTCTCAGGTTTGTTGGCTTCCTACAAAAATAATTGGCAGTGTATTAGTTCCAATATAATATACTCTTTTTCACATGATTTATATGTTTCAATATTGGTACTACACGAACTTAATAATTTTGTTGGAACAAGTAAGGTATTTCTTTTTCTGACTTAAGTGTTCAATCTTGTAATTGTTTCTAATAATTTCGGCTACTTGCAATATACTTTTTACGAAGAGTTAGGAATTAAAAAATAATGTAACAAAAGTACTAAGGAAGGCTTTTACCTTTATGTTAAGAAAGAAAAAAAATGAAGTTTACACTAGTAATTAATGTTTCATTTCCGCTGCAATTTTTGAAATTCAATTATTTATCACTGTTATAAAATCAAAGAATAAAAAATATGACACAAACTATAAACTTTGACGTATTTTACCACGAAAAATTTCCTTGGTTCACTAATTTTCAATGGGTGTATCAACTTCAATACAGGTTTTGGTAGCATTAATATATAAAGAGCAAAAAATTTATATAATTTACAACAGGGAACGCTGTACTCTAATGCTAACAGGTGAACTTATTCAACGATTAGAGTCAAAAATAATCTCTTCAGATGTAATCCCTTTTTGAACACTGAAATACGGAATTATATTTTAAAAGATACATTTCGATTCAATTTAGAATATAGCATGATTAATACTGCTAAAGAGTATCTAAAGCTACGAGGAAAAAAAAAAAAAATTACTTGCAGGTAAAATCAGCAAGACGACTTCAAGAATCTGGAGTGAGATACTATGAACAAGTAAGTAATACAAATAATAACAGACATACACATTTTTAAAAATTGAAATGTGCCATTTTTACAAACGTTAGCTTATTTTTGTCTAATCATATTGACTTACCTCCAAATCCTTTTGTAACCATTCATACTGTGTTACGAGCTCCTTTAATCCGTACTCTAGAAAGTAGTAGAACTCTGTCGAAATTGCAACAAAATGAATTGGCCCCATATTAAAGCTGTACATCATACTGTCGTAAGGACCTGGCATAGAAAATCTTGCCTTATAGTTGCTGAAGTTGCTACAAATATAAATAAAAATGAAATGAAAATTGGCTCGCGTAGCGTGCGCGCGATTGCTTTTATTCTTTCTACTAAGTGACTATTTCAAATGGAATTATATTTCTTTATATATATCACTATACCACGTTTCAACCCTTACAGTTTTTCAATAGGTTTCTGGTACGCTTCGCACCTTAGTGATGCAATAACTGTATCTTGCCTACATATATTTTAAAAATGAAACTACCTAGGTACTTTTTATACTTATGTTAGTTACATTCATGATACCATGGCAGAGAAACGATATATATTCATTATATCAAAATTATACATCCGACCTTTGAAGTAACCTTGTGATGTCCAATACAGATACAATAAATCGCTGACTTACTTGAAGCATATGCAAAGGAGTTTCAGGTAACACAAGGTATAAATAAATATTTCAGTGATAATATAAGATTTATGGAACTATAATACTTCAAGTATTTGCTTGATGTACAAATCTTTTTTATCTTAAGTGCTATAATATAAATTAGTTTGTAACTGTTGTGTACAAAAATTGAATGACGAATGGCATAATACAAAAGCAATCAATCATAATTTCATCACAAGAACCTGACCCTTTGAATAATCACTTGAGAATATGACACAGACATAAAAAAGTTAACTAAACTCTTTAAAAAGTCTTACATAAGAAGTCACAGAAAGAAATAAAACACCAATGCACTTATTTGTAGATCCTATTAAAGAATAAGTCAGCACTACTTTAAAAAAGCCTGAAAAATTTATCTAAAGGCATTAACCATTGTATCTTTGCTGCAAAAGAAGAAAAACACACCACTATACACTTTGTTAATTAGTATTCTTTAATGGACGTTTTTTTTAGTTGGAATGTCCATTAAGTTCTCACAGAAAGAAGACTCTTCAGTTACGCAAACTTGTCATCTCATAGGGTCAACCAACACTTACTCCTTGTCCTATAACTAAATACAAATATTTATATTGAACTAGAAATAAAAATGTACCCTTGGTTTTAAGAAATACATTCTAATTTAATGCAACAATCTATACAAAGAAGTCGTTGCTGTTGTTGTTTGTTTAAGTTTAGCATCCCTTTTCACCACGGAGGCTGTATGGAAACGTGGACCTACAGTTTAAGGTGGAATCAGAACTGTCGAAAGGTGTTTTATGCTCTCCCACTAAAAATCAAGTGTAGAACCCTAACCACTAAAAACGAGTGCACTAGGCACCAGCCCAGAAATGAGGGCTAAAGAAGTTGCAGTACGCAATGAAAATCGGCCGGAAGTAATATATATTATGTATTACACTCTAGTCGGAAATGTTAGTGTAAAATAGATTAACATTTTTTTTTTCAATTATATTTTTGCTGAAAATCATTTCGTTAAATTTTTACACATGTATGGAGCCGACCACACTGCCAAGACGAATACTGTATTGTGGATTAAAATAGTATGATAAATTTACAAAAATGAAACACGAATGGAATAACATTTTTAAATAATCACATACTTGACACAAAATAACTTGGCTTTGAAATCGCTTGACACGTACAGGATGCACCAGGGTCTTTTAAAAGCCATCGTCTGAACTCATTCTTCTACATACATTTTCGTTTATTATATAGTGGAGCTCATTTTAAAAGTAATTTACTTGTTAAGTCTAATGCTGAGTAGATAGCTAAGGAAAACACGCTAGAAACTGGGTACTAAAACATGTGCTCACAGTAAACTTTTTTTTTTTTTTTTTTTTTTTGTAACTACGAGATGCTAAAGAAGAGTGATCAATAAGCTACGAAAATAGTCTACACGTGAAAATTAATATTGAAAAAAAATTAGTACACAATAACAAATAAACGAGATTCGAAAAATATACTGGGATAAACGCATGACTAACAATAGGGTCTTAGTTTAGAAGTCATTTGTCTACGTACTGAATACATTAGAAGCAGACTGTAGTTTAATTGCGTATTCATATTTACACATATCTTAACATCAACTAGAAATAAGTAGTGGACTTCATCTCTCCATTGAACGAGAAATCAGGTGCGAAATCAAACGGCAAACTACAAGACTTATATCCAAAGTGTCTAAAATTAAAAAAAAGTGCAGTACGATACTGCAAAATAAAACACCTTTTACTACCCGAATCTGTAGAATGTTACATTTTACCTCTCCACCAACACACATGCAAATAAAATACACTGACAAAAAATAAGAACTTTATACATATATAAACATATGTACAAAAATTAGCTTCCCTGTGTATAATAACTTAAAGAGCTCATAAGCACCCTGCACATTATTAGATGATTCTGAAACTAAGTACGTTTATTGAGTGTATTATGCATTAATTTTGATCCATGCATTAATTTTGATGTCTACTAATCTTTATTATTATTTTTTCCTTTCTTCTTTTCTAACTATTTGTACAAACAATATAGTCATTTTTATTACCCTTTAAAACTTTAACACGAAAACTTCCGCAAATGAACATGATTTTTCTTTCATTGTAAGCTCTATTGAATATCGTCAAAACTTTTTAAAAAATACTTTTCTGTGAAGCACCATTTTTACAGCTTACTGACTCCTCCTTCACTAATTTCAAAATATAAATATACCTTATTACACTGTGACCATAATTTTTTTAGCACCGATTTTTTATTAAGTTGTGCTTTAACCCTAACTCATCAATAGATACAACAAATAAACTTTTATAAACGTGAGTTCTATTTAAAATAAAATGTGTATAGAAAAATGGAATGGACCGTGTACACTGTCAGATGATTCTGAAACGAATTCTGTTAGATATACGTTACTTAAATAATGTTATTCCATCAATGCTTTGTTTTTAATGTCGAAGGAATTAGATGGAATTTACTGCTGCAAAAGAAAGTCGGCACCGGGTGATATGGTAAGCAACAGACTATTACACCAGTCTCATTTTACAAAATTGAACATTTAACACTTTTGTCAGAAGGTGCTGCCAAGTGGAACTTTAGTAAACTTGGAAGATGAGATTAGTACCTTGCCCAGAATATGACTGTGCTGTAATGGGTATATACCTATCTGTTACAGATATAAATACGCGAAAATGAGGATAGAATTTCGGAAATGGGAAAGCATTAGTGGCCATTACTACCAGCGTTCTGACTCTTTCGTAAGAGCCAGTAAGCTGTACGAGACGTGCAGCACGGTATAACGAATTACATGGCAATCAAGTCTTGACATTACAAATCCGTGCTCTTTGTAATTGAGAATTTTTCAACCTACTAATAAAAGAGAAAAAGTCATTTAACATGATAACGAAAATAGGCTTCTAATAAACTATATGCGAAAAAAGAAAATCTGTAAATCTGGCCATTTCCCAGCCAAAATAGATGCACGTAGTGTAAGACGTTCCAAAATATTAAACAAACTAAAGCATTCTCAAGAAAATTGGTGGTAGGTTTGACTTTTCTGATATTGATGTTGAGAAATTAGAATACACGGTTTTCACAGTCCATTTAATTCCATAGTTTCAACGAATTTACATGGTTGTAAATGTAGTAAATCATGAATGTTTACATTTGGTTTCATCTTTACAATAAACCATGATATATATATGTACATTAGTTTTGAAATTTGCTTTGTTTTTTTTAACAACGCAAACATGTCAGAAGTCATTCAATTCACAGGAAACATTGGATAATGTCTCGAGAAATGTGTGTTCAAATTTAATGCGTATATCGCAGTGACATCCGATAACAATAAGAAAAATCCACCGATTTATCGTATATAACACTAAAAAGTTGAAGATAGTGAATTTACTCAGAATTTCCTATAGCATAGTTGTACTGATATATCATAATATACATATAAAAGTTTTGTCTGAAATGTTCCTCATAGAATTTGTTTTCGTAACATTGCAACTGTC
The DNA here is from genome assembly GCF_964235325.1 of Thermobia domestica. Taxonomy (NCBI): domain Eukaryota; kingdom Metazoa; phylum Arthropoda; class Insecta; order Zygentoma; family Lepismatidae; genus Thermobia; species Thermobia domestica. The sequence goes on along the minus strand of NC_137462.1, from coordinate 141,570,187 downwards.
ATTTCTCTGTAAAAATGAGTTTCTTAAAAAAAAATTCTATTGTAGGTTTTATAGATATAATAAAGACATATTATTACTATTATTTCGTAGGTCTGATTTTCAAATGCAACTCCTCTTCTGATTTCCTATTTAGGGATGGGACAACGAAATATCTCTTGATTTCGACCATTCATATCATTAATTGCAGAAATGAAGGCATCTTTGGAGTGATACTGTACAACATTGCTTAGTAGGAACATAACACTATTGCAGAAAAATGTATGGTACATTTTTCTTAAACGTAATGCAGTCACCAACCTCCATTATACCGCAACACTTAACAAGGTACAAAGTTTTCTAAAGCTGCTGCTGCTCAATTTTTTGGTCACCAATAAAAAAATATATCCATCGAAGAACTTACATTATTACTGTACATTTTTCATGCTGCACAGTGACACTTCACCCTCTAAAATCTAGATATCTTGGAAGAAGGTCACAATCCCAACCACCAAAAATCAAGCAGCGGTAGCAAACAGCAATTTGGAAACAGGACGCTTGATATTCGATAATTTGCACAATACTATATATATATATATACATACAACAGTGTTTCTTTTTAAATTTTGCGTTTTACTCATTAAACTACTACACGAACTTAAATTTGCATAGCATTTTCGATTATCATTATTACAACGTCTCCTTAGATTTCGAATGGCCACTCAAGTACCTAATTTCTAAATGTTATGAAAATGTTGAATTGTATATGCTCTCTTTGTCGCCAATTTTATGGCCAGTTTCCAGTAATATGGTGCGTGGTTCGAAGTAGACTGGTTTGTCCTATTGAGAATTTTAAAGTCACCTAAAGGGAACCCAGGGGTGTAGCCAGCAGGTTAATGTAGGGGGGGCCCGTCGTTTTTCAAGGGGGGCCAAGCCAAAAAAATGTGTTGCAGCTGGTGTTTTTGAGGCCGGAAATAATCCCGAAAATTTTGGTTTCCTTCCGGAAAACTAAAAGCACTGCTTTTTAAGATTATTATATTATTATTATTATTATTATTATTATTATTATTATTATTATTATTATTATTATTATTATTATTATTATACTCTTTCTCCATGAATTATATTCCAGATGGTTTTTATTATATTTAACTCAGAACTACTGTCCCGGACCAAATGTTACACCTTTGTGCGTAACTATTTCAGTTTAAGCCTTTGTGCACAGAACCTATCTACATAAGATTGATTTTCTTTAAAATTGCACTTAATTTCTTAAAGATTTCCTAACAAAAATATTTATTTATTATTCGTGACTGAACAAACATTATTTTATTAACAGCTATATCTTACTTCCTGTTTTACACCAAGTAGCATTTTTAAAAAAGCAAATGAAATCCAGACTGAAAAATTGAATAAAAACTTTGTTTTTTATCAAATTTTACATATGATAAAAAATATGTTTTATAAAACACGAGATAAAGCATATAAAAATATAATGTACTGTACTTACAAATTAATTTAGTACCAATGTTTTATGGTAGTATTTATAGTACCTTGTTAAAACGTTTGTCATCAAACTGTCAAATATAAATCGCAGTAAATTGTGTAATCTGCTGTCACAGAAAAAGTATACCATGCTACTTTCCGATCGGTATAAGGAAGAGATACCATCAGCGACGTAGCGAGCATTACAAGATGGGGGGGGGGGGGATGAAACTTGACATTGCCAAGTCTTGATTTTAAAAATTGCCAAGTCTTATTAAAAAATGAAAAGTGTTTTGAAAATCTTAGTCTCACTTGTTCCAACCTTGTGGAAATCTATTACAGCAACCTTATTTTCATATTCGTCCCATTCCATGCCTCGTCTCAGGTACGAATACGAACAGACCTTGTTCCACTTTGGAGTGCAATTTTACACCTTAACTCAGGATCATTATTACCATGCACGATGCACAACTGCTAATTTGACAACTTATGGCTAGGTTAGATAATCCGCGTCACCCAATCCTCACGAGAGCCTCTAAAGCTATAATATGTTGTAGAAGTGCATTAAAAAACGTAGAATAAGGTAGGCTATATTTACTGCTTATTATATAGGGACATATAATTTTCATAAACATTCAATTGAGGGGTTCAGTGAGAGACCAGGCTAACCTGCACACAAATACCTTCTTAGCTCATCTACGTAACTCATATTTTAAGGACGTTTGCTAAAACGCCGGATCTTGTTGGGTAGGGTGCGGAAAAAGGCTCTGGCAGAGAAGTGGGAGAAAGACTGAGAGAATGTCTTTGTAGAATGATGTTCTACCAAAATGAATAATGTATGTCGTTAGAGAAGATGAAAATGCACTATAATTCATATTATGATATGAGATTTGATTCTACAAAAAATTCATTATTTATTATCGAATTGAAATAGTGAAATTTATTGTGAAAAACAATGTGCGAAATCCTTGAGGAACAGGGGAATTCCCCCACTGAATATTTTTGGACAAAATTCCCTCACTAAATTCTTGCTGGGGGGGATAATACACTGAAATGTCAGAAGTTTCCAAAGTAATTACCGTAATTCATATGTAATCAACGTGTATTTCATATTTAATTATTAGATGAACTAGTGATCAGCGGTATACTAGTATAATTCCTAACTTTGTATAATTTACTACTTCTGGATGCCTAAATACGTGAACTTTCTATATCGAAACTTTAAAGCATAAGAGTGCGCAAAGTTTTTTTTTTTTTTTTTTTTTTTAAACTTCAGTCCTCGTCTTCTCCCACTTCGATTTCATGATTTCGCACTCTGATGAAATATATTAAATACCGGCAGAAAAAAATACTAATATATAACCTCCCTTTTAGGCGCTCCTCTAACCACGCACCTGGGACACGTGCCTCGCTTCCTCCCCCATAGTTGCGGCCCTGTGAGCTACATATGTAATGCTTTGACTTAAGAAAGAAAGAATTGCAATTTTTGTTTTACTTTCGAAAGAAGCAATTACAGGATTAAAAATAAGGTAGGAAAGGCAACATATTTGTATGAAAATGAAGTGAAACACACACCGGTCTATTTTTTCACCCAACAGACGTTTTGAACCCCAAAATGTGACTTTTGAAATCTTGGACTTAGGTTCACAGTGGAAGCGACGAAATGACTTGACTCCAGTGCCGTGCCGTGGTAAGTCAGCGCCCGGAGAGAGTATACGACGGTGCCGCCGTACATATGGGTAAGATCGACAGACCAGCCGCGAAGCGCCACCATGCTTGGCGCGAAGCGGTAGAAAATTTTCAAAATTAAACCCTGCTTTCTCTTGATTTTGATCACTTTTAATTACTTTTTTCCTTGCATTTTATACATGTGTACGCACATGCATTTTTCTCCCGAAGTTTGTGCCCCTTTACATCTGCACCCTGGGTGGTCTCCCCACCCCAAGGTACGGCACTGCTTGACTTCCATTGTAGCTTTTCTCCCTACCGAACAACACCCCCAAAAATCTAATGTGACACCATTCCCAAAACACATTTTGTTCAATTCTCTCTACTCGTAAAGCCCTGTAAATAGTCTTACTGCAAAACAACTGAAATAATCTATTGTTTTCCTCCGTATTAATATGATCACTTTTGTTCAAAGGGAAAGAGCTATTCACACACAAAGCAGACACGGTTACATAATTGTTACTCTATTCTTATACTTAATTTTCCTTCCCTTATCTGCTGCCATTTTAAAAGCAAATTTGAGTATGAGTTATGATTTCTAAATACAGCTACATTTCCCACATGCTTTAGTTGTAGAATTATCTTTCAGATGAGATTTACTTTTATATTCCAGCGTAAGTTGCTGGTGGTGGAGAAGATTCCCCAAAATCTAGTCATCTATCGGTCTCATAGTGAAAAAAGGGATAGATGAAATCAAGCTAAACATAACTGTTATTTAGTCATGTTTCATAATATATTCACTCTGGTATCAAAATCTAGTTCCCTTTGATATTTTACTATTAGGAAAAAACTCCTAAATTTGTCAAATTTACATACTATACATACAGGTAGTAAAAAGTTTATACTAACCAGTCACTGACTTATTCTTATTTTATTAATAGGCCTATTAATTCTTATTATTCTTTTATTAATCTCCACAATCTGCGTGTTGTCTTGTATACGCTCTTGTATCAAATGCTTTTGCGTCCAATGCTCTACCTGCAACCGAAACGCTTCTTCTGTCTGTCTTTGTTTTAATTTTGCACGCCACCTCTATTCAGCTTTTGTCAGTTGTACAATTTCCCGATTTTTCATTAAAGATTCTTCAAAATGTTTAGGAATATCAAATGAACAAAAGTGAAGTGTGATCACTTGCAGAGTCGGATTTAGGTTTAGTGGGGCCCTAAGCTGTTGAAGGTAATGGGGCCCTTTACGTGTCCAGTGAACGTAGGCACCCTGTATACAGAAATGGATAAACTAATGATATTTTAGGAAGCAAGCTAGCAGAAGGGCACCATCACTTACATCATAGTAGCCTACACAACAGTAAGCACTGTTGCTACGTCCTACGCATATGTAAATTTTATTTTATTGATTTTCTTATACATTGGAAATGGATATCCAGTTTTCTTCAGGTTTCCGGGGCCTACAAGACAGTGGGGGCCTAAGCTATAGCTTGTTTAGCTTGTAAGTAAATCCGGCACTGATCACTTGCAACAAGTAAAGAAGTTTTTAACGAATACCGGTATATCAATTTATTTCAAGATAGGAAACTACACAAAATTTATGCCAAGTCTATAAAAGAACTGATCATGATTTGCAGCACGAACAAAGCAGCATTCTTCAAATTGCCAACTAGGTATTTTAATTTGCCAACTTGTTAAGAAATTGAGAACTTTTTTTTGGGGGGGGAGCTCCACCCTTACCCCCCTTAACGACGCCCCTGGATACCATACTATTTTTCGATCGGTATGGTAAAATTGTATTTTCCATACTATTTTACCGAAAATTATCAATTATATGTAAACTTTGTTATTTTTAAATGACTGAAGCGAGGTAATCTTACGATGATGTTTTATAAGCTGGTCATTTGGGGGGGCCCGGCCCCGGTGGGCCCCCCCGTGGCTACACCCCTGAGGGAACCACTGGGTTTTCGAGGGGACATTTATCTTAATCTATAGCTTCATGTGTAAGCAAAGAGAATAGTTCTGTTATGAAGGAAAGACAACAATAGTTTTTTTTTATCGAAGAAAAAAATAGACCTACAGTTTAAAGTCGAATCAGAACCACCGTAATGTGTTCAAATTTTAAAATGCTCCTATCAGAAATCGAACCCGATACACCAAAGGCGCGCATGCCAGCCACCACACTAGCGGGGGAAGAGTATCAAATTTTTCGTTCGCACCACATTTCTATGATTTTATGTAATGCGCTACCCCTTAAATAAAATGTTCATTATATATATAAAAGAAAAAGAAACAATGCAACTTACTACATTTGCTCATGGTTGCCTGGACACGTCATATACGGAACATAGGCTGCTATACTTTCTATTTGTCTCATAAATTCATCGCCAACGCGAGCATTATCCTGAAAATGAATTCAAAATTTACAAGAGTACTATCAACAAAAAAGGAAGTATAAAAAATAACCTATTTTATTTGCAGCTTGTCATTCTCTAGATGTATTTATAATTCTAGTTCTAGATATTGAATAATATTCTGAAAGTGTTCATATTTAGTATTCCAAAAAAAGGATTACGACAGCAAACAAACGAAAATTCGACCGATTTTTCTATGTACTATTTGCTTTGCCGTTACCTCATACTTTGTTCCTGAGTGGCCGGCAGTTTACTCTTAATGTGTTATCTTAGTTATACACATCCCTAATGTTGGATGTTGGATCTTGGATCTATCTTTCTAAAGAATAGCATATTTGTTTGGAAGTAATGTAGGCTAATATATGCTATTTTTAGATTTATTGACTTTGTGTATCTGACATACATTGAAACTTTTTTAAGTTGATAACCCAAAATTTTCAATAAATACTGTCGGCTAGAGGAGTATCTATAATTTACAAATGATTTCCAAATAAAGAAGTAAAACTAAAATGAGGATGAGTCGATTTCATAAGTTATATATATATATATATTTCTTTACTTGAGAAAGATGTCATTATTGTTGGTTATACTTACACGACTGAGTCAATCAGTTTCAGAAAGTATTAACTGCATTATTATTAGTTTTTTTTTTTTAATTTTTTTTTTTAAATAAGGTGCCAATATGCTATTCTATGCGTTCCGACTGCCTTCTGAGGAAAGAATCAAAATCTAAAGAAATGGGAGAAATTAGCAAATACTGTCATCTATCGATCGTATTATGTTTTAAATGAACAGAATATACTGTTGTTCCAATCTTCAGATCGATTTAAATTGAAAAATCATTTCATAAAAACAAAAATAAAAATTGTTAGAGAAATCGAAATTAAAAAAAAAAAAAAAGTTCAGAAAAGAGGTGCCGGTAGTGCGTACCACCAGAAAACAAAACAAAACAAAACATTATTATTATTGGCAGGTTAGTTGAATTGGATTTTAGCGTTTGTTTCAGTACAGAGGCTATATCAAAAGTAGACCTAGGGTTTAATGTTGTAATAAGCGCGTTGGTTGACATGAAAGGTTTCTCAACGTCAAACATCGATTCGCCTACCGCGCACAATAGTACCAAATAGAAGACAAGTCTTTTTGGTGATAATGTAAGATTGAATCTCGCTTCGAGATTGACAATCATTGTGGTAGTGTAGCGCTGCATTCGTTGACTACCGACTATGACCACAGCTTCCGTTTTGATATCAACTTAAACAGAATTTGAGTGTACCTGGCGTGTTATTTAAGTAAACACCGTTTTGAAGTTCGGCCGCTGCAGCACTGCACTTGGCATCCTGCGCATGCGCGCTCTGTACCTATGTTGGCAAGCCACAGACGCCATTACGGAAACATTTGGCCGTGTTTACATTTATTTGTGAGCAGTTAAAATGTCTCGCCAATTGAGAATCCCGCCGATTGTGAAATACGCGCTGTGATTTCTTTTCAAGTGCTAAAAACGTGAAAGCGGCTGAAATTTATCGCCAGATTAGTGAAATGTATGGAGGAAACGTTATGAGCAATAATACATAACGACGAAATCGTAAAGTGTCTGTTCTCTTTCACTTTTCCATCAACTTTCTGCACCAAGTCTTCAGTGATGATAGAAGTTCGCCCACTTCGTTCCTAATCATGAACATTCGCGAGGACATCTTTAAAAGCTCTAACCGATTTCCGTACCATTCCATCGGTCACAATGTTTTCTGCATATACTTCACTAATCTGGCAATGAATCTCAATCGCTTTCACACTTTTAGCATTAAAAAAAAATCACAGCGCGTATTTCACAATCGTCGCGATTCTCAAGCGGCAAAGGCATTTTACTCACAAACAAACGTGAACACGGTCGATTATTTGCGCAACGGCTGGCGTCTGTGGCTTGCAAACATATATATGTACACGGTGCGCATGGGCGGGATGCACCGGCCGAATTTCAAAACGATACTTACTTAAATAAAAACTCGTAGTTGGATAGTCTAGCATTCACCTGAAACATTCGAGTAAAAACCAGTTCGCAAATACATTCAGCGATAAATTCTCGGCATCATCAATGTGCTTTTTCCCAAACCGCACTGAAAATCTGTCAAAACAAACATCTACCTCAAAGTAATAGTTTTTAGTATTCCTCAAAATGGACAACAATTACAAATATACAGTGCAGGAAAAGTACTATGGAATCATTTAGTGTAGTTGTGCATCAAATAATTGGTCTACGTGGAATAAGGGTAAAAACAGTTTCGATATTTTTTTAATATAAGAAAATTATGAGTAACTCAATACCTGATATCCTTCAACGCCCATTAAATATTTTTACTAAACAATCATCAACCGTAAGATTTTAGTTTTTACTGTTTAACAAGCGGTAGCAGTAGTTGAATATACACAATTGAGAGCAAAAGTGGTGTGGAACTATTTAGACTTTTACTGCACAAATGAATAATCTGTCGACGTTCATTTACTTCAGGTCTAGATACTGGTAACAGGGAGACTACTCTAGTTGTAAAGCAAGAACATCTAAGAAAAAATCTATCAATTGACTACCATTATTTTAACAAGAAAAAAAGAAAAATTCTAACTTTACATCCAACTGTTACGTTTCTTAGGCTAAGGAAACAGATGAACGATGGAAAAATAATTGATACAAATATAATGTAGAAGAAAAAGGGGAAACCCCGAGAAAGCCCATGGGCACAATGTAATCCATCACAAACTCACTTGACCAGATATCGAACCAAGGATCCTCGTACCAGAAATTAGCGCCCTATCACTGAGTCATCATGGCCCCAATTATTAGGAAGGAGATTTTTGCGAAAAATGTAGTTTTTCGAGCAACGTAATTTTGTTTGGGTGTGTATGTGAAAGCTGGTTTACACCCGGACGTTTCAGATGAGTGTTTCATAAATATTGTCAGAAATTTGGCCGCCATTTAACCAAGGTGGAGAAGTGAGTACTGCCATCTAGGAATCGTGGGCAAAGAGGATCCCTGAGCTGCTCATTCAACGATGAGATGCCTGGCACTGGGAACGTGTACCGATGGTGAGGCACTTACGAGAATCGTGTTGTAGTCATGGCGCTACACAAAATAGGTATCCTACCCTGAAACCCCAGCACATCAGTGAACGATTTATTTATCGGACCATCCAGAGTTACAATGAAACGGGAAGTGTCAATGATCGTACTGAAAGATCGCGCTATGATACCACGAGCTGTTAAAGCAGTAGCTGAAGGATTCGGTAAAATTCCGTCAGGACTGAATCAGGGATGCCCATATCGAGACAACAATGTCACGAATGCTCAGTCAAGACCTGGGACTCAGAGTCTACGAACAACGTACAGGTCATCCTCTGACTGGTGCGATACGTTAGCAGAGCGTGGTGAAAGCCACACGTCTCCTCAAGCATTACGCAGGAAATGATCGCAGGGCAATTTTCTTTCCCGACGAGAAGCTGTTCACATTTGAGCAGTCCTTTAATGCTCCAAGTGATAGTGTGTACGTATCACCATCATTGTAAACTGCTAAACATTCCAGGATGTAAAGGTCCCATCACCAAGCATCAGTCATGGTGTAGTGGGGTGTGAGCTTCAATGGCACAATACGGCTTTTTTTTTTTTTTTTGAGCAAGGGGTGAATATACTGGTTATCGTTTACCAAACTACAGTGCTGGAGCCACTATGAAACCAATGAGTACCACCATGTTCCCCAACCAATAGTGGACCTTCTAACAGGACAACCAGACTTCATCTTCACATCACACTGATCATTTAGCAGCCCGGACCTGAACCCGCTCGACTATAAACTGTGGTCAATATTTTAATCAATGGCCTCGAAGAAGAGGTACCTTAATACAGACTCCCGAAGCGCGCTCTGGTCAAGGCAGTTCGACTCTTCGACATCCCCACTGCTCGTAATTCCATTAACGAGTGGCCGCCGGCAGACTCCAGGCCCGCATCCAGGATCAAGGTGGACATTTTCAAAGCTGGTAGATGTCTTCATGCTCCACACTTCCATGCTGTCTTCCGAAAGAATATTAATATTTCGTCAGCACTGTCTGTGTTTCCTCTGTCCAAACCTCTTGACAGTATTTATGAAATAATTAGGCATTATTATGACTACGTGTTCTATTGTTTTATTAAGTAGCTAGATAGTGTTCTCGCCTTTAGTGTGGGTTAATACTTGCCATCTTCGAAAATCAAACAGTGTATTTCAGAAAATCGATCCGAAATGTATTATAGTTGGTAAATGAAATATAAACCTGAATTTGAAGTAAGTACTCAAACATAAAACGTAGAAACAGAAACACGAAAATAAATAAATTACCGTATCCATATCATAGGCAAAATCGCCAACATGAAGAATTGCATCATATTTGCCATTTTGTGTTTCTTCTTGCAGCCTAGGCAGTGACTGGGCATTGACATTTCCCATATCGCCATAGATAGCAAGTCGTGGGCTCCAGTTAACACCATCTTTCATGGCAGTAAATGTAAACAGTTCCGACCAACCCAAATCACTTCCACAATGATAAACTACAATAAGAAGTAAATACAAATTACCTCATGAATATTAATTATTACTTTTACAGTTTCAATCACCAAATCAAATAAACAAACATCGACTTTCTTATGCAAATTAAATTATAATAAACTAAGAATAACAAAGAGACAAGAATAATTACTTTTTCAACTCATTACAAAACTTCTCTGGCTTTTTCTTCATGATGGGTCTATAACATTTTAAAATTTACAGTAATTTTATTCAAACTTTTCTTTCATACGAGGACAACAAATTTGTGTGTAATGAACATACATACTGAACCTAACGCATATTGGTTATGCTTGTAAGATATCAGTGTCTACTATTACCGCATGGTGTAATAAAATCACGAGGTATGCGTATCAGTTGTTAAAAATGATGGCACATGTTAGTCTGTGAGTGCAAATGTGGATTAGTGTGTTGTGATGAAATTTCTTGTGAATGAACGTGTGAAATTGAGTAAAATTTACAGAAGATTTCAAGTACGATGAAGAGAGTTCTTCTTGAGTGCATTAAAATAACTGAATGGTGCAAGCTGTTCAACGGATGTTAACATGAATCGGACTCCTCTGATGTACAGCGCATGGAATGCTGATTCTTGACATTTGAGGATAAAATATCACTAGCTTGTGGACCATACACATATTTTTGTAAGAACTATGAACACAATCATTTTACAGAAATTAAATGTATCAGAGATTTTTTTTACAACCTTTATGTCTCGGGTGTAGGCTAAATTAAAGATATAGCGATTATATGGATATGACAGTTTTTTTTTTTTTTTTTTTGTCTGTCAATGAAAAATAAGGGTATGGAAAATAAAAGAAACTTTTCAGTACAAGGACAACAATTATAGAGTGTATCTTAAAGAGGTTTTGTACCAAACACGTTAAGAAAGCAACCTAAAAATTTTGTACACATATGCACAGTTATCATCAGAAAATCGTGCGTAAGAATCGAACTTGGATAAATTACAATTAACATAAAGTACTTAATAAGGCAGATTTAAAGATAATGCATACTTACAACATGATTTGGGCCCACAAATGATATATAACTTAAAAATACTAAACGATATGCAAAGAAAACGTGGTCTTTGCAAATTGAAGAGCGTGGCTCATGCACGTTGTTTTTGATTAATACCAAGCTGCACAATGGCTTGGAGGTTAGCTAACTCCTCCCACCAAAGTGCAGTAAGCTTTAGATTTAGCTCTCTTGTATAAAATTATGCTTTTGAAAGGTTAAAACTATGCGTTTTTATTTACGCGACGTCTGCAGGTGTGTTACCATTGGTTAACACTATATGAGCACTGAGTAGCAACAGACATGCGATCTGCTATATAGTTTTTTTATTATTTTATTTATTTATTTTTTATGGTCTTACAAATAACTGAGAACAAAGGAAAAAAAGGGAAAGCACTTTACTGAATAAAAATTATTTCTATGCACAGAAAATTACTTTAATACGCCAAATTAATTAAAATAAAAATTGAGTATAAAGTGAGATGTAACTAGTACAATTTATGAACAACTACAGTGCCGAAAAGTTGACGTACGTCGAGTGTTAGAAGTATTAGGTAGTATGTGTGCAACCAACTGGCAACGATGATTGAAACTCTGCAACGAGTTCAAAAGTTTTGACATGCAAGGACAGTATTTTCTCGATCTAATTGTCAGCTGTAGTAAAATATCTCCCGAAATAAGAGTGTTGTTTCAAAACTGAAAGCATGCAGATTTACTACCATATATTGTTAAAATATATTGGACCAGAGGATACTGCTTTCAGGTTTCCAAAGATGTGGATATTGCTTTTTCAAAAAAAGACCTATTTTTGAAAGGTGTTTCGTTCTCCAAGGCAATACATGTTTGCATACTGCCTACTACACGGTTGCATCTTACAGGAATTCGATTGAAACTTTATTTTCACACCAGTTACAGTTTAAATCTTGCCTCAAGGTCTTTCACTTGTATGAACCTTTCGTTTGAGATCAGAACTTCAGCTGAGACCATGACAAGAAACACAACCAATTACGGATTTCGTGTACTAAGAAATCTTTCAACGCTGTTTGTATCCAAGAGCTAGTGATAATAAAATGCAGGCACAGGCGATAAATGGCATCAGTTGTATTGTATTTTTGTGTGTTAGTCCTTATGCAACATCGTGGTTATGGAAGACAGGACCTTAATGTGGGGTCTGTATCATGACCGAGGCTTGAAACCGGCGTCGATGGCGAGTGCGCAGACTATCATTCAAGATCAACTGTTGCAGTATAGATCGTTCTCCACCACACTGGCCTCTTAGACAGCAGAATTATAAGATCACGACAGGGGTTCCTGCATGTACATTAGGGGAGACGGTGATTACATCAAGAAATAAAAGTAGTTTTCACTAATTTAAATCAACGGTGCAATCAGTAGAATATTATGGGGAGAGGTGTTACCTGAAAACACAATTACACTTAAAAAAGAAGTGTATTTATAAACCCTTTCGCTACATGCTGCTTGAGGTATAGAGTGGATAAGATCGTCAGAAAAGAAAAAGGAATGATAAATAGCTATGAAGCGTCCACCTGGATGTATGTTGGACTGCAGGGTTACCAGATTGGAAGTAGATAAGTGGAGGATCATAAAACTAGTGGGATAAATGAGGCGCTAAGAATGTAGGAAAACGAAGGTTAAGTAGTTTACCAGAATATCTTTCTCGCAGTTTTAATTTGGAAGAACTATTTGGAACCATTAACGTGCAATCTTAGGCCAGGTTTGCAATTAATTACGGCCACAGACACACCTGCATCATCACTGCTGACACATTTGCTGTGGTCACAATTCTTACAGTAAGCAGATTTCCTTATTCTAGTTCCTTTTCTTTTCTACTTATGCTGTTAAGTCCATTTTTCACCTTGAATTGTCAATAGATATAAGAAAACCTATCTCAAAAATTCAAAAATACTCAACAGCCAAATTCCACAAAATCACCTTCCGAATTGCTATACTGTCTGGAGAATTCTCAACGGACGTTGTTCATTGAACTTTCTACAACCCTTAGAAATCAAAGATGTTTCTGTTCACGTATTCTACAGACGCAGATATTCTAAGAACAAAAATTGGAAGCTAACTTACGGCTATCTACTGAACAAGTCAACCATCGAGGAAAACTTTGTCTGTATGATTAACTGTTATGCAGATACTTTCCAGTTATCCATTCCATCTCTACTTGAATTTTACGCATAAGCCAGCTGCTAGTGTTCATTTAAACCTCTGTGTCTACAACAATACAGCGAATAAAACGACTCTCTCTCTCTCTCTCTCTTTTTCCCCCTCCATTTGACATGCCTCCACTGCTTAGTGGCTAAAGTGCGTAGTCATGGGTTCGACTCCCGGAGAGGGTACTTGGTTTGGATAAAAACTCAAATAGTGGTTTGGACACCACTTTAAACAGTAGGTTTTGTTTTATATAGCCCTGATGCTGAAATGGTACGTTAAACGCAAACCAATCCAATTCTTTCCAAATTATTTTTAAAAGTTTCCAGTAATATAGCTCAAAGCTATACGTAATCATATTTAAAAGGAAGGTAAGGATTTAAACAGTAAAGTGAAACATAACTCATAAATGACTAATTCTGATTGTGAGGAATCAATTCGGATTGTCAATAGTAATAATTAGTTTCACCGTATATTTCTGAATTCAAGACGACTCCCCATCCTTCAATTTCGTGCCCAAAAATATGGAGCCGTCTTGTTTTCGTATATATAATGTGCAGTTTTTCTTTACTGAACAGCATCACAATCTCCCATTAAGTTTTAACTTTATCTTCTTGCTTGCCTATCGCTGTAGACTTGAACATTCGCAGATTCAGCAGACCTTTCCAGTCACGGAGAGTCAGAGGGATCTGTATCTGCTTTCATTTTTAGTTTAGTTTTGTAGTAAATTTTGAGAATATACCAGCATGTGCTGTACACAGTAGATGTATTCTTTCGTAATCCTTTGTTAAAAAATGGAGGTCGTCTTGGATTCAGAAATATATGGTATTTTGTGTCTTGTGATTTCATACATGGTTAAGGATTACGTCTAGCAAGATATGCTTATGTGACGTAAGTTCTGTTCCACTTCTTCCCATACTACCATTTTAAGTCTCATTAATTTCAAAGAAACAACTAATAAATGAATTAGGACAGGAAAAAATTTTCATTAAACAAATAGTCTCTCAGTATAGAAAAGATGTATCCCTCTGGATGATAGAAAAGATGTATCTTCTGTATCGATGCAAAGTTCGCCACTCCAAGAGCTAAATTACCTTCTCTGATTTCCTGAAGTTTTCGAGACAAATTATGATATAAAATTATATGTAATGTACATTAAAATGAAACAATTGGCAAATATACACATTTTACCAACATATTTAAAAAGTAAACTTACTGTACTTCTGACCAGGTTGCAATCCATGTAACTTAACTTTGTGAATATATTGGATTCTTTTCTCATCTCCGCCATCTTGAAAACGTATTGGATTGCCGTAAGTGACTTGATTGAGTTCCTCAACACCGAACTCCACAACCGATGTACCTGTATCGTTTATTGTACTCCACGTCACTACCATCTGGGTTGGGTCATCTGAAATAAATAAATACTTACGAATTATTAGTTCTCCAAAACAACGAAACATTGCGCATACACTTTGCAGATATTTGGACCGAATTATAAAGATCATATTTTTAATAAAACTTAATTCGTCTTCTCAGGTCAGCAATCGTTTGATTGGTTTGGAAGGGGAGAAGACGGTGGCTCAGTGGTAGAGCGTTTATCTCTGGTGCGTGGGGTCCCTGGTTTAATCCCAGGCCAAGAAAGTTTGTGGTGAACAACATTGTGCCCGTAGATTTTCTCGGGTGCTCCCGATTCCTCCCACTTTCTCATTTCACCAATCCTTGCATCATCATCATAATTAATGTGCCTTAATCATCGTCTCCCTTTGCCTAAAGGGCATAATCGCGGGATGTTTTCTATCCTTTCCTATCCTGAGCCAGACTTCTTATTTCTATGGAATTTTTTTGCCCCCACATCTTGTATTATTTAGTTAGTATATTTCAATCATGGCCTTCTAGGTATTTTTTCTTATGTCATTCCCTCCATAGCTAATGGCGTGATTCCTCTCTTTTTCCCTATGTTGCATGATTTTGGAAAAGGTACGGCGATAGTTTTCCGTTTCTACTCACAGGTTACCGCAGGCACATCTTGACCTTTCGTATACATGGCTCCCCACTGTGAGAACCGCTCTACAGGCCAGAGGATGGTTGCTCAGGGCTCGTTCCCAAGAGTCAAGCACAGTATCCTAACACAATCGAGTTCGTTAACAATTCATCTAAAAAGTAATAACAAAAGTAAGCTTTAAGCATCTGTTACATGCATATTTCTATATATTGTAAACAATACGAAGAATAATATCATTATACCAAAAACACAACATTCTGAATGTAATGTTAATGATAATATTCTACATACTCTGCCTAGAAAACACAAAAATAAAGAAGGTAATTGGCGATCGTCTCCCTCCAATTAATGAAAGACATGTTCAATTTGCTTCAAATCTAATACTTGCCTCCATAAGAGAGATGTATCTGCTCAGGCTGGTATGAAACTTGGCAAAAAGCAACACCATAGATGGTCCAGAAAACTACAAGGCGAATATCCATCAGTGTATACCTGAAAATGAACAAAATATGGTCTGTAAATAGACATATTCAGACACAATTGAATTTATATTCCCTGTATTATCATTTAACTGTTACACTTGAAAAGTTTTGTTTATTATTATTTACTTGATATTCATTAGAACATTTGTTTAATATTGTACATACTGATAAGTCTATATGCTCGGTAATTATTCCAAAGTACCAGTGAAACAGTCAGAAATAGGTAATTTAAAGAAATATAAAATAGAAGAAAAAGAGCACACAGCAACGCATAAACATGGCTCTCTATAAAGTAAACTGAAACGCTTATACTTAAGATTTACTGTGGGGTGAAATCTTTTTCACCAGGACTACTTCACTCAACTTTTGAACAAGCATTTAATAACTACTTCTCTCGACTTTTTGGACAACCATGTTTACGAACGTGTTTACGTCATTTCTTACTAGGTACTTCGAAAAGGCATACAAAAATAAATGAAATATCCGCGTATATATAAATAAATATGTTATGGATATCAAAGTAAAGAGGACAGAAAAAATTCCATATTAAATCCTCAGAAGACACCCACACCTAACTAAAAAGTAACATAAATTGGTACACTCCCTAAACAAAAAGTAGCATTACGTTACTCAAACTACGAATATTCAAAATTTGTTTTCATACTTTTTATTCTTTATTTTTCCCCATCAGTTTGCCGCGTAATGCTACATTTTTGATTGATGCTTCTCGCTAGTATTGTAATGAACTGATTGCGACCTTTGATTGAATCTGTACCGCAATTAGGAGGAGCATGAGTTTATATTATCTGGTATTAATCTGTATATTTCCACACTACTACTGTTTATGTGCAATGTAACTAATGCACACACACCACGCATCACAAAAAAAAAAAAAAATGTCAGTATAAACATATGATCTAAACCGCATATTTCCGAGCAAGAGGGTGCCAAAAACGGTAGGAAAGTAAACATATTCAAAATTGGAAAACAAATACATAATTGTATTCCTAGAAGCAGTAAAAAACTGTCCGATATTTCGGATACATACACAAGCATCCTTTTACGAGCAACAAAGAGCCTTAATACATGTTACGCAGAAAATTCTTCATATGTTTCTACCATCAGTTTCAACAGAGCCCTTTAAACTTTTTGTAAAGTATTTTTCGAAGTGACGTCGGTACAAGTAAGAAATTTTGGGGTAAGGTAGTATTTTTTTTTTTTTGCAAATTTTTAAGAATGAGACATCCACTGATATTAATTCCAATTTATATACTGTATGTTCACATTTTCGTATGACTAATTTTGTGCTCGGCCATTTGTTATATTGATTAATAGAATGTATGGAACACATATTTCAAAATTATAAAAGAACTCACGTAACTGTACCGTACTCTTATATGCAGCCGTACACATCTGTTCAACATTTCGGATACATGCACGAGTATCTTTTTACGAGGAACAAAGAGGCTCTGTGCAAGGGATTCTCCAAAAGTCTCTGAAATAAAGGTAGGTCCAAATAGGTATGGCATATATTATTCGTACGACCACCAAACACTAGTTGCTGAATGTTTAAGGTGGATGATAGTTCATGGCAATACCCACCGTCGTTAATGCGCTTGTTTCGTACAGACGTACTCCCATGCAGTCACCAGCTTTGTCTTGTTCTGCACCAAACTGGATGCAGTTTTCGCTCTCGTGACCACCTCTAACAAAGGTTAGTGCATGTTTATGGTGAACAGCAGCTTTTTACGTAGTTTTGATAGAATTCCACACTGCACCTATAATGATTCCACACTGCACCGAGAGAAAGCCGGTTAGAGCTTCGCAGGGCACGTTGTTTTCTGTCTTACATCTAAATGAGAAAGGGGACCTGTGATCTAGAACCTTGCCACTATCAACGCATATAATATACGTATTCAGAATACTAGCAACAGAAATATACATATATACATGATTGATTATAATAAAAATGTCTATCAGATATTTGTTAAAGTAGTACTTCTAACATGAAGAAACGGTGAATATCTGTGTAGTGGTGACTAATTCATATAATAAGGTATCGCTCCTATGGGGCTCTATTGCAGTGAATTGATCCACTCGTGGTTTTTAGTGGCAACCTAGCACAAGCTGGTTTGTTTTTGCACATTTTGCCGTGCTGCAAACCTGGCGGAGATTAATGGAATGTTACTTTTTCTGCATAAACAAACGCTTTCACAGCATATCAGATTGCAGGCATATTATCAATCTGTAAGTTGTTATAGTCCATGTTCCGTTAAGGGGGTCCAGAACTACATTGGACCCTCTCAAGCTAACCTAACATAACCTGACCTAAGCTAACCTAATATAACGTTACATTATGCAGTGGTGCCCACCCCCTTCGTGTCCATGACGCACCCCCCCTCAATTGCCTATCCGTAGGTGTTCTTCCATGAAAAAAAAAATCTTTTCGATTTATTTTTACACCCTCTCAAACATATTTATATAGATTTTTACCCCCCCCCCAATATTTCAATGACGCAGTTTGCGTCATAGCCCCCCCTTGTGGGCACCCCTGCATTATGTAATCAAAGGAAAATCAATAGAAAGAAGTGGTGTCAAAGACACTGGACCCCTTAACGGAACATTGACCGTTGTTATTTACACATGCACGAAAAAAATAACATTGTAGAACACATTAAGGCCTTTTTTTTTTTAAAAAAAAAAAGTAATGGGTAAAATTTACAATACTGGGTCCAGCTGCGTATCAGGAAGTGGGCACGCTTTAAAAGGGTATTGTAGAGTAAACCAGAGTAGGGATAACTTGGGTAGAATAGGATCGGGTTAGTTTAGGCTTAGTAAAATTTGCATCAATTTTGTTAAAAATTAATCAAATATAATCTGTAGTACCTACGTATGGATACCAACTAGATCGGATATTGTAAAGATCATCGAAAATAATTAATGTGAAATAATTTCATAAAGCGGCCCCTATATTCCGTATTTACACGCCCACAGGTATATCCTCATACTTTCCGCATGCTTCCTTACAGAAAATGTCTTCAAAGAATCATTACCAACACGCAAATTCTCTGTACAAGCACGGCTTTAATCTGCACTAATTCTAAAACACTCAAACTAACAATAAAATAGAGCGATATATTCCTAATATTATTTCGTCGAATATCTTTCCTGCATTTTTTTTTTATTTTATACCACCTTTTAAAACAAATTTGTGCGCAGAACGTTCCTCTCCTGACGACTACAAAAACAAACTCAGCTGATCATGATTTTCCCACTCTCATTGTTTGGAACAGTGTTGCAAGGAGACCTCAAATTCCGCCAAACTCTTGAACAACACCGCCAGAATTTTACCAGAAAGTATTGTCAGGATAGCGCTACTGCTAAGAAAGATGCATATTTTAGATCAGATACATAAAAAAAAAAAAAAAAAAAAAAAAGTTTTGAACAAATATACTTACAGTTACCACTATTATATTATCTGTAATGCTGAATATGTTTCTTTGTCTTTTTATCCTGTAGTTAAAAATATTATCAAGTCTTTTGTAATCCTTCGGCCTACATCACACAATACACATTCCAGCGCGTATGACACAGCGCTCTGAAACTTGTATAGATAAAGTTATAGTAGATGTTGAAACTACTTCCTATTCAACAAACAATTGTAACACATTACTCTCTCACCATAACGCAGTTCAACACAATATAACTCTTTAAGATCAAGAACAGTGGCGTCTATTCAGACTTCTCTTGAGGGGTGCAAGAGCACCACCGACAAAAGACTTTCAAGTTCTGTACTATTATATTAGTAGACAATGGATTAAAGTATATGTATTTCTCAAACTCTTGCGGGGATGATTGCCCCCTCTGCCCCCTAAATGACGCTCCTGATCAAGAACCAGTTTATCTTGAAAAAAAAATGAGTAATGCACCCCACACACTAGCGTATTTTTCCGTCGTAACCATAAAATTTCATACGGTAGTCTTGTTAGCAGCTGTCAGTGTGTTAGTGTATGGAACCTGTCGTAAGTGTACAGAATTTTGGTACACTGAAAAGTCTGGCTGCTTTTAACTTCGGGAGTACATACGGTCCATAAAAATGACTCAGATGAAAGAGTTTTCGAGCAGCAGGTGGTTTCTAGCTCTTTCCACGGCCTTCTCCCCGGTTTCGTCTTATTGTTTTTAGAAGAGAAAACCTGTTCTTGAGTTGTCTTCGCGAATGTTTACGGTGTTTACGGTGGACTCACCAGAAATCATTATCCCAAGGCAATAAGAAATGGACCAAAGTGAATGAAATTGTGCACAGATATTTTAGACATAAAATGAGGGAATACGGGTTTCATATGTTAATGGAAAAAACCGCTGGGTGGGGCACGGACCCCTCTAAACCTTTGATCACGAAATATCAAAAGTGCTTATAACAGTACGTCAGATTGTGTAAAGGACATGAAGAATTGCAACGAAACATTGTGTAGGGAAAATACAAAAAAATAAACCAACATGAGTTTTCTTTTTCTGCGGAAAAAAACGTTTTAAGGGGCAAAAAGCCCCATCCAAATTGACGCTCGAAAGGCCAGAAGAAGTGAATCGAAGTGAACGAAATTATGCACAGATATTGTAGACATAAAATGAGGTAATACGTGTTTCGTATTTTCCTGAAAATACAAAAACTGTTGGATGGACCGAGGCGTTGGGTGGCGGAAGGAGCGGACCGAAGCGAATGAAATAGTATGTAAATATTGGATATGTAAAATAATGCTTTTCGTGTTTCACAAGTGGCTCCATCCGATTCCTTCAAATTTGGCAGATTAATAGTAATGGTAAACAGTATAGCGTATTTTATAGTATTTCAGGAGGTGCCTTTAACCCTTTTTCCACATAAACAAAAGCACGTGTCGATTTATTTCCTGTTTACTGCTGATATGCGAAATTTTAAGCAAATCGGATAAAAACACTTGAAAAACACGAAAGGCTTTATATTACATATCTAATATCTACACACAATTTCATTTACTTCGGTCCTCCTCATAGGCGGCGCAGGATTTTGGTAATGTGGGTGCAGACAAGGATGGGAGAACACATTCTAACATTTTTGCCAGAACGCTCTACACTATTGAGCCTTAAGATCTCAAAAATAATCCCTAAGTTTGGCTTTAAAAAAGAAAAACAAAAAAACAAACAAACAAACAAAAAAAACACGGCATGATAGCAAGTAACTTATGAGAGACTTAAGAAATGACTCAAATATATCCAAACACAGGAAACAAGAAGTATACAAAATAGAAAGGATTGTTGTAGGAAATCTGAAAATCAAAGTTAATGTGGGTGCAGCTGCACCCACTGCACCCACTGTGGTGCCGCCTATGCTCCTCCTTCCTGCGCTATTACGGTAATATTTACTTTCTTTTTCGGAGGGGGCCTAGGTCCCAACACTGTTTTTCAACACAAATTAAAACACGTTTCATTTATTGTTTTGCAAATTGTCCCTATACGAAGTTTCGTTACAATTCTCCATGTCATTTAGAAACTTCTAACGTATAGGGAAGACCGGGGCTGGTTGGCAGCAGGGGCTGGTTGACGAACTGCATATAACTCCTTCATTAATTAGCATAATGAGCTGTTGCTGCTGTCATAAAAGAGCGACCTATGGATGCAGCTGCCACCTTCATATGGAATTTGTAACTTGCGGATTATGGCGGCGTCTATTAGATAAAGAGTGTTTTTCCCAGTCTGAAGTATTTTTTTCAGTTCTCCGTTGCAACATCACAGAATCGTCACTACTTGGAGTACAGAGGTAAGTAATATAGCTGTTAAGTGATTTTTTTCTGTTGACGGGAGGAAAGGTCTTAGTAATGGGCGTTGAGGAGGCCCTGGCACCACTGATACCCTGACGGTGAAGGTGTATAGAGAGAAAGAAGGAAATTGCTTGTTTTGTTGATCCCTTGAAAGTTTTGTGTATTTTGAGATTAAAAATAAATTGTACAGTTGGAAGAAGAGATGTGTAGACATTTCTGTGGCGACCATGACAAGACTTGCATAATGTTTTTGAAGTTTCTGTTTACGTGAGTGAAGTAAATACTGTACACAGCATGGAACGTTTGCAAAAGCAGAGAAAAGCAGCTAGAACTGCTTTTACTAAAACAGAAAATAAACTGAAACAATTAATAGACGGTGATCCAGATAAGCAGGAGGTGCGCGTGTGTTTCGAGTTACTGGAAGAGAGAGCAACAGAACTGATGAGCTAAACTCCAAAATAATGTATCTTTCACTGGACGAAGAGCATGCTGATTTGGACAAAGGAGTAGAGGAGGTAGAAAATTACCGAAGCAGACTCCATCACGTCATTCGGTAACATTTTAAACAGTGCGGATAAAGAGGAAAGTCTATGCAGTGCAAGTGTAAAGAAGTTTAAGTTACCGAAATTAGAACTGCGGAAGTTTAGTGGTGAAATAAATAAAAGATTGGTTAAATTTTTGGAGCCAGTTTTAAAAAATTGACCAGGATGAAGATATAGCACCCGAGGACAAGTTTCAGTATTTGATTCAAGCAACTGTTGAAGGTTCCCGGGCTAGAGAAGTTGTTGAAATATCCCTCCCCCCCCCCAGTGCAGAAAACTATCCCAAAGTAGTAGAAAGCTTAAAAAACAAGTTTGGTAGAGATGAACTTCAAGTAGAAGTCTATGTAAGAGAAGTGTTGAAACTAGTTATTTCTACTCACCAATCCAAAGGAGTAGTGACGTTGTCTACGTTATATGATAAACTTGAGTGCTACTTACGTGCTTTAGAAACGTTAGGTGTTACCACAGACAAGTGTGCTTCTATGTTATTCCCTCTTGTAGAATCATGTTTTCCTGAGGAATTTTTGAAGGCGTGGAATCGTAGTGTTAACTTGAATGTGACGAAAGTTGGCGATGCGAAAGAAAGACTTTCCAATCTAATGAAATGTCTAAAGTCGGAAGTTGAAAGTGAAGAGAGAATCAATCTTGCTATGGCTGGTTTCGGTTTGAAAACTGCGAAAATCAATCTCGGAAAGTTAAGTTTTCAAACAAACAGTGGGGAAAGGATCAAGTGCCAAAAGCTGCGGGGTTAGTGGCTACCCAGAAAATTGTAGACATAATTAATAAGTGCGTTTTTTGTGAGAAATCACACAGCAGTTCTGATTGTTTCAGTGCTCAGAAAATGAGTAGGTTAGACCATTGATAGTGTTGAAAGAAAAGGGGTACTGTTACCTGTGTATGAAACCAGGCCATATATCGAAAAAGTGCAAGCCTAATTTGATATGTGTTGTTTGTGGGAAGAAACATGTAACTTTAATGTGTGCGGAAATAAAAACATCAAGTGAGATATCTGACACGACAGGCAATCGTGATGTTGCAATGACGAATTTTTCTCAGAATCCGAAAGTGTTTCTCCAGACATTAAGAGTAAAACTTCTGTCTGATCAACGTGAAACATGCGTGCGTGTTTTGGTTGATACCGGATCACAGAAGTCGTACATTTTAAATGGTGTAGTAGAACAGATGGGGTACACTTCGCATAAAGAAGAGACAGTTGTTCATGCTCTGTTCGGGGGCTTAAACACAGAGCGTCAAAATCATAAGTGCTACAAGATATGTCTGGGTAATCTCAGTAAGACATTTACATGTAATTTTGACGTTTTGGATCAGACTGTCATATGTGGGGATGTTGCTCCGGTCGGAAATGGCTCTTGGGTGACAGAATTAAAAGAGAAGAAGATCGTTTTGTCAGATTCGGTAAAACAAATGAACCTATTTCCGTTCTTATTAGGGCTGATGTGGCAGGAAAGTTATTGACGGGTCAGCGAGTGGAGTTGGCGTGCGGTCTTGTAGCTATCGAGACATATTTGGGTTGGACATTTATGGGAAAAGTGCCTCGAGAGGAAACAGCTGATTTGAATGTAGCTTTGATGGTAACCTCGTTATTTGGAAAGGAGGGAAACTTGTCCGACCTTTGGAAATTAGATTCAATAGGTATCACGGACCCTGTCGAGAAGAAATCAAAAGCAGAACACGAGCTTTCCGTTAAACAGTGTTTTCTCGATTCTGTAAAATTTACAGTATGCGGACGATATGAAGTTTCTTTACCATGGTGCGATGGGCATCTGCCGCTTCCAACGGATTTCAAGGAGGCTGAAAAACGATTGAAGAGCACCACGCGCAAACTGAAGAGAGAAGCTCTGTATGAGGACTATGAAAAGGTTCTGTTTCAATGGCAGGCAAGTGGAATCACTGAAGAAGTTTCAACAGATGATTCCAGTACTTGTGGGCATTATCTTCCTCATAGACCTGTAGTAAAAGACACTAGTGTTACTACCCGCATCCGCCCCGTATTTGATGCATCCTCCAGATTACCGACCTATCTTTCATTGAATCAGTGTCTCGAGTGTGGTCCAAACCTGATTGAGTTTGGTGTTCTTTTAAGATTTCGGGAGAAAATAATCGGAGTCACTGCCGATATAGAAAAAGCGTTTCTCTAAATCAGTGTTAAAGCGGAGGACAGAGACTATCTATGGTTTCTTTGGTGGGAGAATGATTAGGACGGAAAAATGAAGGTGTTTCGCTACGCCTGAATTGTTTTTGGGCTGAAGTGTAGTCCGTTTATTTTAGGGGCCGTCATAGAATACCATTTAAAAAGGGTTTTGGATATTGACAATGACTGGTCCCAACAAATGCTGAAAAGCTTCTACGTCGATAATATAGTGGCAAGTGTTCGGGATAAAGACCAGCTGCAGAAGTTTGTATCGGAAGCTACAGATGTGATGACACAAGGAGGCTTTAATCTGAGAGGATTAAAACATTCGTTTGAAGAACAGCTAATCCCTGCTTTAGTTCTTGGTCTCTGTTGGAACAAACAGACAGATACTTTGCATTTCAACTTGGCATGGTTGGAAGACGTTGAATTGGAAATTATCACGAAGAAGACAATGCTATCGATCGCACATAAAGTTTTTGACCCGATTGGAATTACTGCCCTTGTTATGGTTTATCCCAAAATGATGTTACAGAAAACCTGGAAATTGGAAATAGGCTGGGATGATGAAATCGGTGGTAATTTGAAAGAATTTTTGAGATGGTTCCAAGAATTAAAGGTCTTGCGTAATATTAGTATTCCTAGATGGATTGGAGTTACTGAAAATCTAGAACACTGCACGATCCATACCTTTTGCGACGCTAGTCAAGACAATTATGCAGCGGTCACTTTTCTGAGGATAGGAAACAATGGAAAATCGGTGGTAAAGTTGCTTCCAGCGAAATCTCGCATTGAACCTTGAACATTCTTGGAATTGCTGGCGGCTTTAATAGAAGCACGGTTAGCTAAGTCGGTGTGTGAAGCTTTCCCTTGGAAGGATGTGCAGTTATTTTTCTGGAGTGATTCAACCATTGTTTTAGCCTGGATTCTAAGAGATGAGAACTGGTCTGTTTTCGTGAGAAATAGGGTACAAGAAATACGACAACTTTCTTTTCCGTCATCCTGGGGGTATGTCATGGGAGCAGAGAATCCGGCGGACCTTCCGTCAAGGGGCTGCAGGGCAAAGCACCTTGTAGGAGTGCAGTGGTGGGAGGGTTATGCATGGTTGGCAAACTCGATTGAGACTTGGCCTTGTTCAAACTACAATGACCAGACCAAAGACAAGGAAACAATACAAAGCGAGATGCGAACTACTTGTCTAACCATCTTTGAAACTGTGGAAGCCGATTGGTACTACAAGAAGTTTTCAAAATACGAACAGGTTGTGCAAATGGTGGGTTGGATTCTTCGGTTCTTGAGTAATTGCAGGTCCCAACGCGATTGAAGGCAATTTGGAGAACTGGCATGTAAAGAATTTTTCGATGCGGAAAAAATTGTTTTTGATCCAGACAGAATCTTTTATCAGCGTAGAGGATGGAAAACTGAAATGTTTAGAAGTTTTCAAAGACAACAAGGATGTCATACGGGTGAAGACAAAAATTGTTTACAGGAAAGATGATGAGGATTTCCGAAGCCCAATGGTGTTACTGTCAAAGCACAAAGTTGTGAAGCGACTGATCTACCATCACCATGTGAAACATCAGCACGCTGGTACACAAATATTGTTGAATATACTCAGAGAGCGAATTGGATTTTAAGTGGCAGGAAAACAGTGAGAGCTGTGGTAAACGAGTGCGTCAGCTGCAAAAGACATGCTGCGAAAAATGCAAAACCAGTAACCGCGCCGCTTCCCGAAGATCGCGTTCGAGATGCAAAAGTGTTCGAAGTGGTAGGAGTAGACATGGCTGACCCACTTTTTCTGAAGGGTAATCAGAAGGCCTGGGTGTGTGTTTTCACTTGTGCTGTGTACAGGGCAGTGCATTTTGAACTTGTAACGGCACTGTCGACGGATGTCTTCCTTTTAGCTCTCCGGCCTGTGCAACGTTTGCATCCGTTAGAAGTAAGCAACCAGAACTTGTGAAAAGATCGGGTGGTTCATTCTGGAGCGCTCCTCGCGAAAAACCGTTGGACTCTAAACTGTCATGCTTAAAATCGAGAAGTGGTCGTAATATCAAAGTTCCAGACAGACTTGATTTGTAAAAGAAAAAAGGGAGATTTCTGTAGTAGACCATGTTGAGTTGTCCACCAACTCAAGGTGGGAGGATGTTAAGTGATTTTTTGTGTTGAGGAAGGGTGTTAATAATGGGCGTTGAAGAGGCCCTGGTACCACTGATACCGTGACGGTGAAGGAGTATACAAAGAGAGAGGGAAATTGCTTGTTTTGTTGATTCCTTGAAAGTTTTGTTTATTTTGAGATTAAAAAAAAAATGTACAGTTGGAAGAGATGTGTAGACGTTTGTACCCTTGTTCTAACAATAACATTAGTTAGATCTGAACTTTGTTTTTATGGATATTCAAACAATAAAACGTAAATCCCAAAAAATAGCTGAGTAATTACGACTTTGTTACACAAATGGGCTTGGGGTTAGTTGGCGTATAGCATTTGGGGTTGGTTGGCAAGTGCTCCAAAGAACCCCGTGTGGAATTTTATTTCATTTTACTTTTATTGTTACATTGTTTGTTTTATTGTTATGCTGTTTACAGTTCTACCAATTTTTTATTTCAATGTTATAGAATAGCATGCACGTATTGGATTACTGTCAAAATTTAGAAATTGAGATAAGACTGTATGCCGGACTCTGAATTTTCTGAATAGGCCTAATTCTAAGGATCAAGAATATTTTGTATGTGCTCTTTTGTTACAAAAATAGAGACCTAGCTATTACTTTTTATTGCTTTGTGGAAAGTAGGAAATAAACTGCATTTCTCGATAATTCAGCTAAAACATATCTTAGTTTCCCTTAGCTACTTTGTGAACAGCGGGAAATAAACTATGTCTCTTGATAGTTCAGTTATTTAAATTACATTTTGAAATAATGTGAAGAATTAACCTACACCAAATCATATTAAAACTGATGTGGTTTGATAATCTTGTAGCATTCAATGTCATGACAACCAAGCAAGTATGAAAGAAAAAAGTTTTCATATTTCATGATGTTGATTTTTTTAAATGTTGTGAATAAAAGTCATTTCAAACTTCAAATAGCCTACTTCATTGCAATATATATAATAGAATTTAGAAAAATAACGTTTGTTTCGAATAAATTCATTTTTTGTTTGTGTTTTACTATATTTAAAAAGTATGCCAACTAGCCCCACAATATCAGCCAACCAGCCCCTTACTAGGAGGGTCGGTTGGAATAATCCGTTTTAAAAGAAAGAAAAATTTATTTCCCGAAAACTGTAAGCAGCAAAACAAAAACAAAAATTGAATTTATTAGAGGAAACATTGGTCTGTAAGTACACATCCATAACATTGCAATACAGTGCACCATCTGATCATAAAAAAATAAAGAATGAAAAGTTCGCTAACCAGCCCCGGTCTCCCCTACTTATTTGCACTTTATATATTTCTTAATCAACGGTTTGGAAGGTCCGTGCCCCACCCAACCGTTTTTTTTAGGAAAATACGAAACCCGTATTAACTCATTTTACGTCTGCATTATCTGTGCACAATTTCATTCACATCGCACCACTTCTTGCCTTTCGGGAATCAAATTTCAAAATATGGATGGGGGCTTTTGTCCCCTAAAACCGATTTCCCGCAGAAAATAAAAAACTCGTGTTCGTTTCTTTTGCGTATTCACACTACACAGTTTCTTTTCAATTCTTCATGTCCTTTAGGCACTTCCGATATACTGTTATTACCACTTCTGATACTTCATGATCAAAGGTTTGGAATGGTCCATGCAACACCCAACCGTTTTTTTTCAGGAAATACGAAACCCGTATTAACTCATTTTACGTCTGCATTATCTGTGCACAATTTCATTCACTTCGCTCCACTTCTTGCCTTTCGGGAGTCAAATTTCAAAATATGGGTGGGGAATTTTTCCCCTAAAACCATTTTTCCGCAGAAAAAATTCTTATTCGTTTTTTTTATGCGTATTGTCACTCCACAGTTTCGTTCCAATTCTTCATGTCATTTAAGCACTTCTGACATACTATTGTTAGCACTTTTGATACTTTGTGATAAAAGGTTTGGAGGGGTCCGTGCCCCACCCAACCATTTTTTTTTCAGAAAAATAGGAAACCCATATTTTCCCATTTTACGTCTCCAATATATATGGACAATTTTGTTCACTTTGGTTTATTTGTTTTTTTCCTTTCGAGCGTCAAAATCCAAAATTTTAGATGGGGCTTTTGCCCCCTAAACATTTTTCCCGCAGAAAATAAAAAAACCGTATTCATTTGTTTTTGAGTATTGTTCCTATACAAAGTTTCGTTGCAATTCTTCATATCCTCACACACATCTGACATACTGTTATTAGCATTTCTCATATTACATGATGAAAGTTTTGGAGGGATCTGTGTTCCACCCAATTGTTTTCCTAAGGAAAATACGAAACCTTTCTTAATTTTGTGTGTACAATAACTATGCACAATTTCGTTCACTTCTATTCACTTCTTCTGGCATTTCGAGCGTCAACCTTCAAAATTTTAGATGGGGTTTTGCCCCTTACAACGGTTTTTCCGCAGAAAAAATAAAACCCGTATTGGTTTATTTTTTTCGTATTGTTCCTACACAAAGTTTAATTGCAATTCTATATGTCCTTTACACATATCTAACATACTGTTGTTAGCACTTTTGACATTTCGTTAAAACTATATTGTATATTTATTTTGGGAATTTCTTCCATTTTTATATCTTGGTTTCGGGGAACGGTGCATAAAAGTACACAATCTGTCGTGTAGAAGAAGAAGAAGAAATAAATTTATACTGTAGTTG
Source organism: Thermobia domestica (assembly GCF_964235325.1). Taxonomy (NCBI): domain Eukaryota; kingdom Metazoa; phylum Arthropoda; class Insecta; order Zygentoma; family Lepismatidae; genus Thermobia; species Thermobia domestica. The sequence goes on along the minus strand of NC_137462.1, from coordinate 141,541,064 downwards.
ATTATAAATACAAAGAAATAAGATTTAATGTCAGTAGCTAAATATATATGTTCATTTTATGTATACAATAGGTACTCTTCGTTACCATAACAGCGGATAATTGTTTATTTAAAATGTTGCTATGACAACCATTGAAAAAAGAAAAAGTATACATGTTGGCCGCCATGTGCATACTTCTGATGCACAAATAATGGGGTGCAAAATACACCGAAATATGGCTAACGTGTTAATGAAGTTAAGTGAAAAGAAATAAAAGCTAATAGTGTTACAAGATGTCTTATTTAAGGTATTTTGACTGTGTTGATATGTCTAAAAATTACACGAACTGTGGGTTGGAATAACATAAATATAACGTTACATCGTGATCAAAGATTTGGAAGGGTCCGTGCCCCACCCAGCAGTTTTTTCCAGGAAAATACGAAACCTGTATCTCCTCATTTTACGTCTACAGTATCTGTGCACAATTTCATTTACTTTGATCCACTTGTTTTTGCCTTTCGGGAGTCAAGTTTCAAAATTTTGGGTGGGAACTTTTGCCCCCCTAAAACCGTTTCTCCGCAGAAAATAAAAAAACCCGTATTCGTTTGTTTTTGCGTGTTGTCCCTACACAGAGTTTATAAGAGGGTGTTAGTTTTGTTTTTTGTGGGCTACCGTTTGAGTAAATAGATTTAATGGTATCGGGTTTGATCCCTGAACGTCCTTATACTGATTCATGAAAAAAAAACAGACTTTTGGATTAAGAAATACCAACCCACCAGTAAACATTAACTAACTAATAACTAAACTGGTGAAACTCAGGATTTGAACCATGGACTTTTGATATATACCGTGTTTGTGATTACTCCCTGCGTCCACCTCAGCTGGATCAGCTGATCGTTTCGTTCGTGGTTACCCAGTACATGGTCAGTGTTCGGGGAAGGTTGAGTACAATATATATATTTTTTATGTATTCCACGAAAGACAATACCAACCTATTGCACTGCAAAAACTGCAAACATAATAAATAAAACACATGCACAATACTTATCCTCTAACGCAAAATATTATATAGCATGCACACTATTACGGCACTTGCATATCAATTAACTCACACAAAACATATATTTGATACGTATATTTTAAGCTTTTCACATATTGTCGCACTCTACATTTTACAAGCACTAGAATACTTTTCGAGTGGCCCCCGTATTACGCGACGACCGAATATTGATATTTCCGCGCACGTATTTTCGGTTACGAAAGTCGAACAATTGATAACGTAGGCTAGAACACTGTTCACTGATGACGAGAGTTTTTAGCGCTGTTTATTAGAATGTTTACTCCGTCTGCATGCTGGTTTTATTCTTCCTAGCATTGGTCCTCCGCTACATCATTTTGTAGTTTTTGTCGATAATTAAAACTTAGATGCATTTTCATATTTCTAGTTAAAACATTATTGATGAAATTAACACAACGAATTGCATTGAAACTTTTGACTTTGCAATTATCACTAAAAATATTACAGGGGTTGGTAGTATATTTTAATCTTTTTCGTTGTCCAAGTTTTACTTTTATCTTATAAAATATGAACACAAACTTAGTCATATTGATTGTTGATGCGTTTTTTCTAGTATGGGATACACATATCCACCTTCTTGATTTTGGTTGTTCAGAAGTTGATTGCTTTTCTTGCCTCAACGCACTTTTGCAGACAAAGAGAGCGAATTGATACGAATGGTGTAAGTATATAGTTCCTATAAAAATACACATTATTATTAAACATTTTAGTCACTTATACACCATTAAGAAAAATTTATTTTATTAATTGAATAACCAATACGTAGGCACTAGATGGTTCATTAAATATTAATCAATAATTAATAATTGAAGATATTCATATTTCAGACAACAGACTGCGTAGGTGTGAGTAAGGGAACGAGCGAACACCTTTCCAAATACGGTTCGGCGAGAGGTACTAGAATGTCTTGAGAAGAAAGGTACCTTCTCGGTAGAAAAATTTCATGGATTCGCTCTTCTGCAAATTTCGACTGGCTAGGCGCTAGTTCCAAGAATTTTCCTTAAGAATACGAGGGCTGGTGAAAACATACCAAATTTACTGTCACTTCTGGCGCCGGAGGGGAATGTGAACTGATTGAGCTCAATCATTGGGCAAGAACCCTAAGTTCCAATTCTTAAGAATTACACTTCATTATAAGAACACAATTACAAACTGGGTTGTCTATTCCACTGGTTTCCAAAGGGTTAAAATCACATTTTATTTTAAGTTTATTCACATTGACTTATTATAGTTTTTGAACGCACTTGAAAACGTGAGTTTACGAAATTTGGTATGATAATGGACACGAGGGGCCATATTGAACGACACAAGGGGCCATTATTATAATTTTTTAATTTGAATAACTTTTTAATTTTTAATTTCCACAACTTTTATAAAATATAATTAAATCAATTGTGAATTACTTCAATATATATTTAGATTGTGGCACAAGTAATAAAAATGGTAACACTTCTTTCCTTTCAAATCAAGAAAAGTTTAACTTATTTTTGATACAGAATAAAATGTTTGAATCAAACATGACCTTTATGAACAAATTGCAAATCATATATATCTTAAAAATCTTAAATATGTTTTACTAAGTGAAAAATTTCAAATCTGACAAACTTGCTCAAAAATATTCTGTATTCAATATCGAATAAAGATATTGGATACTTAATTAAAATAGGAAACAATTAAAATAGTAACGCTCAGTTAACACGGCAATGCTTAACGCAATATTAACATTTAGTTAAATTTGTAATGCTCAACGCAGTTTACTTACTGCATATTACAAACATATTTGACATAACCTAAATGCAGAGAATACAAATTATCACTTAACAACTATACTTTATTCGTAAATACAAAATATCATAACACACACACACACATATATATATATATATATATATATATATATATATATATATATATATATATATATATTGTTACCATCTAAAGTCGCCGATAACCCTGATGGCCGGGTTTCGATTCTGTGGTTTGGTGTGGGAGCTAGGGATGGTGACATAGTGACAGGAGACAGGGGAGAAAAAATATTCTTCCGGGAATGATTTATTTAAAACTCTGCCTGGCTAAGCTGTGTTCCTGGCCCCTGTTGGCTGTAAGACCGCAGAGCAGCGAACAGAAATATAAAAGACAAAGCAAAGAAGGTCTTGTGCCATTCATGATGGCAGAACGAAATCCAGTTGTAAAGAAAGAACAAGGAAACCCTAAATATATAGATAGTAAAATAATAAATTTCAACAGAAATATAGTTTCGCCGCGAGGTGTATAGCCTAGCATGGGTTAGTACCATAGTTGGCCGCTAGGGCAACGGCAATGTTAGTTGTACTCTGCTTCCTGCCACGTGTCGACTCCTGCCCACGCGCTCCTCGAAAGGTGCTGGATTGACCTTGGCTATCGGCCCACACACTCCTTCAAGGTGAGATAGAGGTCGTAAAGACAATAGAAAGAAGCTAGATTGGCCTTGACTATCCGCCCACATGTGGTGCAATATGGTGCAATAAGGTGAAATACGGAAAGTGGTGCAATCGGATGAAACACGGTGAAATCTGATGCAATAGCCACCGCCCCGAGAGTATAAAAGAGGTGAGTTCGACCTTGCCGATATCCTGTTTTGGGCCGGCACTCAACCCTGTGCTGGTCTCGTCTCCAATTTGCAGCAGTTGCGCTACTACTTCAGACTCAGGTATGCTGCCGAACCTAGAAATTATTTCTAAGTTCGCCATCAATATGATTTAACTTGAAATTTCTTAAAGAAGCGATAACACGCCAAGAAAAGCTAAAGGGTTACGCGAGTATTAACACCTTACTTGCTGCTCGAGTCCTGGTATTTCTTAAATCTCTTTTCTTTTTTTCTTCTCTTCACATTTTTACAATATGTGGAAGTTTCGCGAACTGAGGAGCAGTCTGTAGGCTAGTAACATATATGTAAGATGGAGTAATGTCAGTTAAACTATAAATAGTCTGGTCACGCTTTATGTAACTCGATTGTACTTCTCCTCTTTTTGATTTCTTTCGTAATAAATACTTTATTATGGAATTCTTATTTATTTATTTATTGGACTCATTTAATGATTTAGGTACAAGCCAAGAATCCTCACATTTGTACTGGGCGATTCAGGTACAGTCTTAAAATTAAGCCTCTGAGCTACGAACTTCGATGTTACTTCTCTTCCATTAAGGTACCAGTTACTTGATTCCAGACTAGCGACCAAAGAAAACGCTCAGTTCGAGGTTAATCGCGGATTAATACAAAATCCGTCAGCTAGGAGGAAGAATACGAGAGAGAGAAGTATAGGTTCATTCCATCGAACCTGTCCTGTGCGTATGTTGCACAGGTGTTGGAGCCCCCAAACCCTACTCACACACCAACTTACTAACAATAAATGTAACAGATTTTGGTGGAGGCGCCGGGTATATCTCTCAACATGAGTCAAATCTATGTTTCTTACTACTTTCCTCTTTAAGTCTTTACAATCTCTCGGAATCTCGAACCACAAATCCTCGACATGATTACCATTCTTGTCTGCTAGAGAAAGGTACCTGGGGTGAATAGCCATCACGTATTTATGAAGGAAATCAACCCCCAAGATTACATCGTATGAACAACTCTCGGCATCGATAATGACTGCATCGATGTACCTTCTACGAGTGGTTTTTAAATGATCCTTAAAGTAACAATATGTCCTAATTATGGGGAGGCAATCCGTTGGTGCAAAGCCTACTCCTTTTATCTTTACGTAGCCCTTTTGCCTATCCGCGATAGGGAATTTGTGAGAAATATATTTACTAGATACGCACGTTATTTGGACCCCACTGTCTATGAGTCCTGACGTCCAGCGGTCTCCTATCTTGATTCTAACAGTACAAAGCTGACCCTGACCTCTGCCTATTCCGTAGTCATTAACGTGGGTATTCTGATAGCATTTCCTGTACTTCTCTGTCAAAATGTAGTCGGAAGAATAAGAGCACATTTGCACGAAATCGGGCCTTGTTTCCATCTTACTTTGCTGCCAGTCCCAACGGTCATTTCTCCATACAATCTAAACGATGTTACCATCTAAAGTCGCCGATAACCCTGATGGCCGGGTTTCGATTCTGTGGTTTGGAGTGGGAGCTAGTGGCGGTGACATAGTGACAGGAGACAGGGGGGAAAAATATTCTTCCGGGAATGATTTATTTAAAACTCTGCCTGGCTAAGCTGTGTTCCTGGCCCCTGTTGGCTGTAAGACCGCAGAGCAGCGAACAGAAATATAAAAGACAAAGCAAAGAAGGTCTTGTGCCATTCATGATGGCAGAACGAAATCCAGTTGTAAAGAAAGAACAAGGAAACCCTAAATATGTAGATAGTAAAATAATAAATCTCAACAGAAATATAGTTTCGCCGCGAGGTGTATAGCCTAGCATGGGTTAGTACCATAGTTGGCCGCTAGGGCAACGGCAATGTTAGTTGTACTCTGCTTCCTGCCACGTGTCGACTCCTGCCCACGCGCTCCTCGAAAGGTGCTGGATTGACCTTGGCTATCGGCCCACACACTCCTTCAAGGTGAGATAGAGGTCGTAAAGACAATAGAAAGAAGCTAGATTGGCCTTGACTATCCGCCCACATGTGGTGCAATATGGTGCAATAAGGTGAAATACGGAAAGTGGTGCAATCGGATGAAACACGGTGAAATCTGATGCAATAGCCACCGCCCCGAGAGTATAAAAGAGGTGAGTTCGACCTTGCCGATATCCTGTTTTGGGCCGGCACTCAACCTGTGCTGGTCTCGTCTCCAATTTGCAGCAGTTGCGCTACTACTTCAGACTCAGGTATGCTGCCGAACCTAGAAATTATTTCTAAGTTCGCCATCAATATGATTTAACTTGAAATTTCTTAAAGAAGCGATAACATGCCAAGAAAAGCTAAAGGGTTACGCGAGTATTAACACCTTACTTGCTGCTCGAGTCCTGGTATTTCTTAAATCTCTTTTCTTTTTTTCTTCTCTTCACATTTTTACAATATGTGGAAGTTTCGCGAACTGAGGAGCAGTCTGTAGGCTAGTAACATATATGTAAGATGGAGTAATGTCAGTTAAACTATAAATAGTCTGGTCACGCTTTATGTAACTCGATTGTACTTCTCCTCTTTTTGATTTCTTTCGTAATAAATACTTTATTATGGAATTCTTATTTATTTATTTATTGGACTCATTTAATGATTTAGGTACAAGCCAAGAATCCTCACATTTGTACTGGGCGATTCAGGTAGTCTTAAAATTAAGCCACTGAGCTACGAACTTCGATACTTCTTTTCCATTAAGGTACCAGTTACTTGATTCCAGACTAGCGAGCGAAGAAAACGCTCAGTACGAGGTTAATCGCGGATTAATACAGAATCCGTCAGCTAGGAGGAAGAATACGAGAGAGAGAAGTATAGGTTCATTCCATCGAACCTGTCCTGTGCGTATGTTGCACAGGTTGTGGAGCCCCCAAACCAAACTCACATACCAACTTACTAACAATAAATGTAAGAGATTTTGGTGGAGGCGCCGGGTACAATAATTTTGGTTTGTATAGTCCTTACATTTACTTTGGCTTGCTTGGTTATGTTATCGCAGGAAATGTAGTTTATCTTTCTTTTCGTAAATTACTTAGTGCTAATATTATAAGTTATGCTTAGGAAACTATAGAAATAGACAGTGTTGTTGCGCTAGTTAAAAAAAAACGAATAGTGAACGTACTTAGTAGCATGTAATCCCTTCAGCCTACTAGCCTTTATAGCGAATTAATATCGGCGTAATTTGAGATACTTATCAGAAATTATAATTTGATAAAAAGTAAAAGAAGATAAAATAAAACAGAGCATTAAATTTGGTTTTAAAAATAACAGGAATATCAATATACTGCGTAAATCCTACATTTTTTTAAAGGAATAAAAATATACAGGAAGAAGGAAGTATGTCTATTATGATAAATTCAATCTAGAATTATATTTTTTTTATTTCCGTACGATTGAAGGAAATAACGCAATGAACCACAACGTTTTTGTCTTCTTCCTTTCATTGCTAAAATAAGAAGTAGGTTAACAAGGGCATTGTCACGGACGAGTACTAGCTGAACTGAAAATTGTAAACAAACATGAGTTTTTCGCAGAAACTAAAAACAAAATTGCGGGACATAGGCAAATCACATTGTCCTAATTCACCAGCTTATGATGGAAAGCATAATTATATTATAGATAGATGGCTAAACGTCTTTTGTACAAATTGCCACAAAATGAAATCGCCAGGATATGGTCCTCCTGAATATCCTCCCCCTCCATTTAATCCGGGGCAAATAAATACTTCAGGAGATCTGAATGTTAGTGCCGATAGAACTCTATATCTTGACCCTCCTAGTATTAAGATAGAGGAACCGCCTTCTTCTGGCTGCGTAATGACGCCACTGGCAACATCCAGTCCGGTAGGGACTGAACCAATCCCTGCGACGGTCTACGCAGGAACATGTGAGAAACCGTAACCTTTTCCTAGAACTTTGTTTACTGAGACGGAAATGAATGAGACCCCACCGGGAGTCGATCCGAAGACTTTAGCAAACGAATTAAACTTAGCAGAAGAGTTAAAAAGAGCAGAATTAATCGTTGCAGGTCAAATAGACCCTCGCGGGACTATTGAATTAGAATCTATTTCAGATGTCGTTCCCAATACCGAATCGAACTTAGTTGAGGGAAGTGAAACAGAAATAGAGGCTCTAGAAAATAAGTCAATCGCAGTTGAGTCGAGCACTAATAACGACAAGGAACAAATTTCTTCACACGAGCCTGAGGGCATAGAAGTAATTTATTTCCCAATTAAGTATGAACCGTCAGAGATTCCTGACCAGTCTGTTCCTGAACAGTCTGGACTGGAACCCGTATATGCTAATATTAGTTGTGAACCTTTAGACGCTGATATGAATGAAGAACCTATTTATGCGCGTATTGACGTGGAAAATGAAAAAGAGAGTAAGATAAATGACTCGATTTCTTTGAGTCAGAGTAGGGATGATGAAATTGTAGACCAAGTTAGAAAATCGTTAGAGACAGGATTTTCACCAGTGGTAGGGACCTTAGTTCGACCCTGGGTTAAGCAAATGAGAAATAAGAAAATACAAGTTACAGTATTGCGTCGTCCAGACGTGGGTGACGAGAAAATAGGTCTTGTTTTTCAAACCGATCCTTCAACTGTTATAGAGGGCTTACGCCCTACAGACTTAGTGTTAGGAAAATTTGACGTAGATATACAAACTGAAGCCTTGCCAAAAAGAGATGTTAGTATACAGACAGACTACAGGTTTCCTAAGATGATCCGCATTGAAACGGATCCGGATCTTAAGGTTCTACGGTCCGTTGCTTCGCAAACGCATCCTATTATGTTTGACAAAAACATCCCGTTGGAACAAAAATTAGAGCAGCTAGGTAAAATTGATAATTTACTTAGTTCCGTTAAGAGCGTTAGATGGTCAAATGGTCACGTTAGTAGTGAAGATTCAGACGACGACCAGTCCTTCCAAGACGAGTGGTTAGGTTACAAATTACAGCAGCTAGAAAGAGAAAATTCGCTCTCCGAAGAAGAAACAGAACATCTTCCTGAAAGCAGTCCGATCTTGGCGCCGAGACTACCTCATAGCGACGAGACTCCGCTGTCTCTAGAGAGCCCTGACGAAGATCTCTCCTATCATTATTGGGATCCAGCGATCGCCTCAACACATCAACGAATGATGCAAGATTTCATACCTGAGGACAAGGAAGAAGATAGCGATGTTAACACCGTTTCGGCAAGAAATATTCCTTCCCCAGAGAAAAAAGAAGAGAGTGACACTACCCCCAGTCATCTCGGTAGTAACAGTCATATGGGCATCGTGAACGAAGAAAAAGAAGAAAATAGCGATTCCTGGTCCGAAAGCCGATTGTTTGACAACATACAAAGGATATTCGATTATGCTGAGTATGACGAGTCGGTTGTCTGTTTGGGAGAAAATGGGGAAGAAAAATCTTCCGCACTCCCCCCTCCTCCCCGGAGTATAACTAAAACAGATCAAAATACTACAGGTACGAACTTGGTCTCTTTAGGAAATAATTCCCCATCTACATGTAGTACTGGTTCTAAGTGTAGTGATAAGGAATCTCCAGCGACTAAAGAAATGAGAAAATACCAAGAGACAGAAGGACAGGGTCCTTCGCAAATGGTCTTCATTTCCCCAGTTAGTAGAGTCTTCCTGTCTACTGAAATTGAAACTGATAAGGTACAAAACTTCGCATCTAGTTCATACTACGGTACAGATTTGAACGGTAAACATTCAAGTGAATTAGAAACTTCTTCCGGTTCGGCTTACGTCGAACCTTGGTCTTCTCCGAAGTACCATGGAGAAGTGAAAAACGAAACCTCCTTACATACATCATATACAGATGACAGTTTCAGTGATGAGAAATTGGTCATGCCTCCTCCAGAAACTAATTCGGAAGAGAAGGAAAATTTTAGTGTAAAATCCGAGAAGGACTTTAAAGCTAGTCCGGCCAGTAGGCCGCCCTCTCCACCTAGTTTAGAAAAACCTCATTTTTCAAACTTACTATTGACAGCTCATACTCGTTCTTCTCCGCCCGAGGGCGAGGATAAAAGTACTAGTACTATTACGACGCAAATTAGGGAGTTTCATATCTATCCAAATGTTAAGATACCTCGTTTTTCGGCAGGTAGATACGAGTCAGTAGATATTTTCTTGCAATCTTACGAAAGGGTAGCTAATATATACGATTGGGATAGTGTACAAATGAGAGATTACCTACCTATCTGCCTTACAGGTAGTGCATACGATTGGGTACTACTGGAGATGAGTTCACATCCTGAAATGAGTTACCTGTTAATGAAGGATAGGTTGAGATTAGCTTTTCCGGACATTGCGTATCGGGCTGACTTAGAATATAGTATAGCAACTAGACAACAGAAACCAGGCGAAAATAGTGTATCGTTCTTGTACAGGTTAATGAAGGACCTCAAATACGTTCGTGGATACTTGGACCGAATGGAATTGTTGGGCAAACTTAGGGCCAGTCTGTTGCCGGATGTGTTGTACTATCTAATGTTAAATATCGAGGATACAGACAATTTAGATCAGTATGAAGACTGTTTACGGAAATATGAATCAGCCAAAGGAGCCAGGCAGACACGTAATGGTGAAGATGTATTATGGAGAAATGATCGTTGGGACTGGCAGCAAAGTAAGATGGAAACAAGGCCCGATTTCGTGCAAATGTGCTCTTATTCTTCCGACTACATTTTGACAGAGAAGGACAGGAAATGCTATCAGAATACCCACGTTAATGACTACGGAATAGGTAGAGGTCAGGGTCAGCTTTGTACTGTTAGAATCAAGATAGGAGACCGCTGGACGTCAGGACTCATAGACAGTGGGGCCCAAATAACGTGCGTATCTAGTAAATATATTTCTCACAAATTCCCTATCGCGGATAGGCTAAAGGGCTACGTAAAGATAAAAGGAGTAGGCTCTGCACCAACGGATTGCCTCCCCGTAATTAGGACATATTGTTACTTTAAGGATCATTTAAAAACCACTCGTAGAAGGTACATCGATGCAGTCATTATCGATGCAGAGAGTTGTTCATACGATGTAATCTTGGGGGTTGATTTCCTTCATAAATACGTGATGGCTATTCACCCCAGGTACCTTTCTCTAGCAGACAAGAATGATAATCATGTCGAGGACTTGTGGTTCGAGATTCCGAGAGATTGTAAAGACTTAAAGAGGAAAGTAGTAAGAAACATAGATTTGACTCATGTTGAGAGATATACCCGGCGCCTCCACCAAAATCTGTTACATTTATTGTTAGTAAGTTGGTGTGTGAGTAGGGTTTGGGGGCTCCACCACCTGTGCAACATACGCACAGGACAGGTTCGATGGAATGAACCTATACTTCTCTCTCTCGTATTCTTCCTCCTAGCTGACGGATTTTGTATTAATCCGCGATTAACCTCGAACTGAGCGTTTTCTTTGGTCGCTAGTCTGGAATCAAGTAACTGGTTCCTTAATGGAAGAGAAGTAACATCGAAGTGCGTAGCTCAGAGGCTTAATTTTAAGACTGTACCTGAATCGCCCAGTACAAATGTGAGGATTCTTGGCTTGTACCTAAATCATTAAATGAGTCCAATAAATAAATAAATAAGAATTCCATAATAAAGTATTTATTACGAAAGAAATCAAAAAGAGGAGAAGTACAATCGAGTTACATAAAGCGTGACCAGACTATTTATAGTTTAACTGACATTACTCCATCTTACATATATGTTACTAGCCTACAGACTGCTCCTCAGTTCGCGAAACTTCCACATATTGTAAAAATGTGAAGAGAAGAAAAAAAGAAAAGAGATTTAAGAAATACCAGGACTCGAGCAGCAAGTAAGGTGTTAATACTCGCGTAACCCTTTAGCTTTTCTTGGCATGTTATCGCTTCTTTAAGAAATTTCAAGTTAAATCATATTGATGGCGAACTTAGAAATAATTTCTAGGTTCGGCAGCATACCTGAGTCTGAAGTAGTAGCGCAACTGCTGCAAATTGGAGACGAGACCAGCACAGGTTGAGTGCCGGCCCAAAACAGGATATCGGCAAGGTCGAACTCACCTCTTTTATACTCTCGGGACGGTGGCTATTGCATCAGATTTCACCGTGTTTCATCCGATTGCACCACTTTCCGTATTTCACCTTATTGCACCATATTGCACCACATGTGGGCGGATAGTCAAGGCCAATCTAGCTTCTTTCTATTGTCTTTACGACCTCTATCTCACCTTGAAGGAGTGTGTGGGCCGATAGCCAACACCTTTCCATTGTTGGGTAAGGAGGTGGAAGACGACTTCAGTATTTGATTAATAAATTCTTATCCCTTTTTAAGAGAAACGTAGGCACACTTGGGAGCATAACGAGTATGCTCAATCCACGGGTCGTCCTCTGGGAACCATTTATGGAGGCCTAGGCCGCAATAGTAGCAGATGACTGCGTCACCTTTCTCAGTGTAAAAGAAACCTGCAGTACTTAATGCTTCCGGTGTTTGTTTAAGGCTCACAGGCCAAGACTTAAAAGAATCTAAACGTGACTGTTCGGTAACATACTGACGATGTACAGGGCCTTTCACAGGTACTTCATCGTTTTCGGGCGATGAACGAGTTGGTAGGGGGTCCCGCTCAGAACGAGAGTGTGGTCTCAGTTCGAGACATAGGCTTCCACACACGTCATGACCTGTTCTATGAGGGGTGGATCGAGGGATCAAGGGTACGTCCCCGCCCTGGAACCCGCGGAGGAATGGACAATATGGCGCCCATCGCGTGTGTGCTTTGTGTGCAGTATCCCCGGGTTCAAATGAGCCAATCTCGATGTTACAGAAGATACATTTTACGTGGTCAGGTGCACGTAAGAAATAGAAGCCACTACGAGCCAAGGAAGCTGGCGTGATGAAAGGTACCGACCAGTTAGTAAAGGTGGACAAGCGAACTCGTTCTTCCCGTAGATCGTGCGTTGATGGAAAGGGCGTGTTTGTGCTTGGGTCGACATCCATGATCTGGAAAGATAGAGACAACGAAATTTGTCGTGCTTGCTAGCTTATTTCATACACAATTGATACTGATATATAACTATCCCGTAACACTTAAATAGTGCGGAGGGGTAGGAGGTGAGGTCCTGTGGCAATAGTGTTGTCTTCGGCGACGACGTCGAAGTAGTATATGTCTGCGCAATATAATTACTGTCATAATACTAGCTGATGCACCAATAATAAGGGAAATGAATACCAGGATGATATTAATAATAAAGATAGTATAATAATCATTAGGCATGAGTGATTGATATGAGGTATGTGATTTCAAAGTACAAGGATGACAAAACAACGGAACTAACGAATGAGTAATATGCTTCAACCATTGTACCGGAATTAGCTTCACTACTCGGGACTTTTGTAGTTTATCTGTTATACAAGGATATATTGGTTTTTGAGTTATGCCTTGTAGTTTTACTGAACATCTGCACCCAAGATTGATTAAGAAACTGCCATAGTTGTCTGGTGAAAACATGTTAGGAATATCGGCTTCTGGACATAGTATATGAATTGATAATTCACGACGTGCCAAGATAGTTACGGTAGTGAAGTTTAACCTATGAAATAACCCTATTTCTGGTAAGTATTGGCAAGTCATAGGACAATTTTAATGAATTGCAGAAGAATTCGAATGAATAAGAGCCGTGAGGCATGGTAGTGTGCCGAATTCGTGTGGTTGGAATTCGCGAGCAAGACAGATGGATTCTTGTGACAAATGACAATCCGCTGTTAAAAGTTTCTTTTCCGGTGAACGTAAAACCACTTGCCGTATCGGTAAGTTGACATGACAGACTTGTTCTTTCCTTTGGAAGGGAATAAATCGGAGATGTAGGAGCTGTAATGTAGATCCACGTTGCCGTAAGGGTAACTTAATAGCCATGACAACTTTTGTTGGGGCTATTATGCATTCACTGAACTTATACGAGTATACAATTGAAATACCAGAGGCGGGAATAACTCTACCCTTTGCTATTGTAGATATTTATTTCACTTCCGTTTTACATCCGTATTGTCTCATTAAGGTCTTGTTACTAGGAGAATGTTGATTTTGGTAGGGAACTCGTACGATGTATATCATAATAAAAATCTTGTCCTTTTAGGAACATTTATGCGAATAAGTCATGCGATATATATATCTTGTACTTCCTAATGTGCCTTGAAATTTACCGCTTAGCATGCTCTGTAGAATACATTTCTTTTTTTTAAATTTAAGAATGTGTTGTATTATTTCATGATCAGATAAACTTATGTTGGAATTTTTATTTCCTAGCTAGTCATATGGTTTCCTGGTAAATTTGCCGTACTGGAAAAAGAACATCTCTGATGAAGAGATGAAGAAATTGTTCTGTATAAGGGACCGTTATATTACTTGGGTTGCTGATTTGTTTTCTTCGCTTTTACTCCGGATGTCAAAGGATTGATAATCTTAAAGGTGAGGAGAGGTTACATGACTAGAAGACAGTCACTAATTCTAGTCTTGCTACCGGTTGATAAGCAAAATTTAGGTTATTTGTTCCGTTTGTCAAAGTTTTGCGTTTAAAAAAAACAAAAACAAAATGAGAGCGGATATCCTAAATTCCTTCTTCAAGTAATATCAAATATTCTGTCTTTATTAGATAGTAGTAATGCCGGACTTCGGTAGTGAGGAGGATTTATATTTTCTTGAAATTGTCAGATTTCATAATGCGCTATGGTGGTGGATCATAAGTGAGGAACTACCCATTATTCTTTCTCTTGACGGTACCGAAGTGTTATCAAATGCACTGCCCTCTTACGTACCCATAGGACTGAACTCAGTTCCGCTCAAAATCATGTTAGAACAATGGACTATTCGCCTTCGTGAGTGGCTTATCGTATGGGTCGAAAGGTGGCCTGGCCACAAATTGTTTCTTTCCTTCCACCACTCAGACGGAAAGATCAGTGCAAAATTGGAACTAATAGATTAGGTAAGATTTTCTATGGATATTTCGGTTTTAATACTCAAAAAAAATAGTGGAAGGTTAGACGCGAGTGTCATTCGAATTTACAATGAAATGCGTTCTTCTTCTAACACTTCGTTCCAAGTTACCGGTCTAGATGCTACTCGCAATTGAAGTGATGTATCGTTTGTATCCATGACAAGATACAAACGGAAACCAAAGCCGTAGGTGGCATACACATCTTTCATCCATCGTCTGGTTCTAGATCCGAATCCCCGTAACCATGCTTTGAAAAGAAGAAAGCTTCTCATTTTATAGTAATTTAATGCAAGGTAACGTCGCAAATAGTAGCGGAAAAAGGGTGGTAACATCCTGGATGCTTGCCGGGGAGGTATGAAGGCAAAAAGCTTCTCCCAGAGATTCCGCTCCCAAAGAGTGATATATTCCCATACTCTAAGTGGGATGATACTACTCTTATTATTTGTAATAGGGCACTTCTGATCTCCAAAACTGGATCTCGTAGGAGTAGCCATTTCCCGATAGGGACAACAGGAACAGTGATTCCGTAGCCGCTGACCTAGACTGGACATACTGGATACTGGTTATAATTCCCTCGGTCAGGCTACTAATAGCTTCCGTTAATTCGTCTACAGACAGTTCTCTACCTGCAAGGCCTGTACAAATTACTTCTAAAGAATCAAGGAAATCGTGCGTTAAATGGATATACACTAAGTCTGGTGAAAGCCTTCGATTGATGATGGTAAGAATTTGAGCAGCAAAAGATTTGGCAAAATATTTGGAAGTTGTCATACGCGTTACAAGCGACATGGAGAAAAGAATGTAAGGTCACTTACAATCCTGACTTCGTGGTGTCGTGAGAACCGGTAACTTTCTCGGTATCTTAAAGAAAAGGAAAATAAAACTGGAATATAGTTTGTTCATTACCGATCTGTGAATTTTAAGATGTAGGTTAAGGTTAACTTAAGATTACTTAATTTCTTGTAGTTTTTCATTTTACTAATAATGCATAGGACATTTGATAGATTTTTTTAAAGTCATGTTATAGATTATAGATTCTTATATATTGCAAAAGCAAAAATAACAAATTATAAATAACTAACTCGGTATCTCTGTGTTCTGTTTCTTTCCAGATCCATGGATTTATTTCGTCATCTACGCAAGAAGGGTCAAGCGTTTAATTCATAAGCCGGGGACTCAACGAGAATTAAGGTACGCCGTAATTGATAACTTGTGCAATTTGAATAACTTTTAATTTCTATATTTTGTTTGATTTGCAGACATACGTTTGCTCGTTCCTCGCTGCTGGTCCCTTTTTTTAAATGGTCGGTTCCATGTAGGCCGGCAGGATTTACCCACCAGGGTAATCCTATCTTTTGCATATACCAACTATACATTCGCATAACCTTGTCAATTCCACAGCCATATTGTGCAAATTGGTTTGGTGAATGGGGACAAGGAATCTCTGGATCGGGTAATAGCTCCAGAGGGGTGGTAATGAACGGCTTCAGGTCCATAACGAATAGTTGTGGAAATAATTCCCTTAAGGTGGCAGCGGCTATCTCACCGTAAGTGAATATAATTGACCCAACGGGGATACGAGGTCGTAACTCCTCGATAGCTTCATCGAGATAGCAGTCCCCTTGTTCATATTCTAACGTATGAATCTGTTCATACAACCAGATGGTAATTTGTTGTGCTTGTGTAAGCTGATCGAAGTCTATATAGGGTTTCAAAGTATAATTAAGCGGATTCAGTTCAAGTTCCTGGTCGCTAAACCGAGGAGGTACTAGGAGTACCGATAGTTCCTTGCATATATGGACCCCAGGTGATAATTGCAAGCTTTCGAGAGCGAAGAAATAAGCGGGTGGTATATAGTATCTCTCGTTCTCGCTTACGTCCGCTTCCCATGTCGCGTGAACATCGTCCACGTGGAAATTCACAGGTTCTTCCATCGCCTGCGCCATTTTACCTAATTTCTTTCTTAAATCTATAAGTAATAAAAGAATCACACAATAGTCCTATGTTGATGCTTGCCTTATACTTTACTTAATTTAAGTAGAGATTTATGCTAGTCTAGATATAAATCTCTAAATTTCCATAAAAATTTCTAAATTTCTTACTTCGGTGATTATAACATAGTCTACTTCTTACGATAACCAAAAAAACTATTAAATTACTGGCCCTACCCCCTATGATTCCCCCTAGCTCATTAGAATTCTTCTCTTTTTTTAATCTTCCTTATTTTGCGTCGCTGGAGAAGTAACTTGCTTCTCCACAGGTTGGGGTCTATTAGAGTATTTTGGTCGCTGCTGGTCTTGGGAAGATCGGCTAGAGAAAGGTTGCTTATTTATACTAGGAGCAACTCGCCAGTTATTGATGCCATTACTCCTAGAACCGTTTATTTGCGGACGCTTCGCTGGTGCTTTATCTGTCAAGGGTACACCTGAAATATGGGTGTTAGCCCAGCATTGAGCTCGCAAATGCCTAGCTCGTCCACATCTGAAGCACAGTAAGGGTCTCTTAGTTTTAGATTTTTCGGAGTTTTCGACCGCAATTGATTGTAATTTCTGGGGGGTCGCTTTAGGAGATGGTTTTCGAGGATACGGAGATCTCGAAATCCTGACTACCGATTTAACAGCAGGTGAGGGAGAAGTTTGTGCCCGACGTATCTGTGAGTGGGCACGAGCCTTTTCGTAACGTTCCAGAGCGAGTTTTACCTCTCCTGGTGCATCACATCCTTTTTCAATTACATAACTAAGGGCGTCAGCTGGTAACCCCCGTAACAGGTGTTGGAATTTATCCTCAACTCTCATATTAGGAGATACACGCTGACAAAGTTTCATCATTGCAAAATAATACTGTGAGTACGTTTCTTCAGGTTTCTTCATCCTACTATGCAAACTCGCGTAACTGTCAGAAAGTTTATCTGTATTACCGAATGCTGTACGTAGCTTACTTTCGGCGTCCTCAAATTTTGCCAGAGATTGTAGCTCATCACAGTGTAGTTCACAGAAATCGCGAGCAGGCCCGTATAAATAAGCTACCAGGTATTTAATAGAATCTGTCACTCCATTTGTACAGCTTTGCGGCTAATTTGAACGTCTGGAGGAAATCTTCCAGAGATTCTCCAGGTGTCCCAACGTAACTGTCAATTTTGATCGTAGGGACTTTTGGCGACATAGTTACTGTACTATTTGTAGCCATGCCAATTGTCAAACAGGCAATTCAAGCAAACACAAGCTGAATCTTGTACTAAGTTTTAAATTAACTTACGTGACTGAGATGAGTAACCAATATTTTCAGCTTTTCAACCAGATGAAGGCGTTCTGTGAACGAAAATACATTTTCCTTAGCCAATATAAACGCAACCTGTAAGGCTAGATTAGGTATTGAGGTTAGGATAACCACGGAACAATTTGCTTACTTATTATTAGCTGAGCTTGTAGCCTAAGGGATCGTTACCGGGATCCATAGTTCCGGCATGGCATCCATAGATCCATAGTTTTTTTTTAAAGTTTTATGATTGTAAGGTTTTAGCAGGTATACCTGTTCAATTATTTAGAGGAGCTCCTTGAGATTATAGTCTTGTTAGCCAGCTAACACTGATGTTTGACCTTTTTCAGTGACTTAGATTTTGGGCAAAAGTCTAAACCTAACCAATTGTGTCTATCTATTCCATTCCATCTTTGGTGCCTTGTCACACTCACACTGATCAGCTGCCAAAATGTTTTCCGACATCAAAAATAGAAAGGAACACTTAAATTTAATTTGATAGTTTGAATTGGGACGTCCCTTTTAAGATTACTTTTAGTTCCTGCGTAGCGACTTCGAGTATGGTGAGAAATGGGCCCGTTCACCGCACTCAAGGTAACTACACGGTAGCTTCGAATGATCTATGCTCTTGTCATTTAATCCTCGTCACTATCACTGGTCGTATCACCAGTGGTCGGCGAATTTCGAGTATAATATTTCTTTAACCTTTCGATAGTAACTATCTGGGTTTTATTTGGATTGGCTACAAGTTCTATTTTACAGGCGTTCGTGGGAGAGATATTTCGTAAGTAATAAGGCCCCACAAATTTATGTGCTAGCTTAGGGCTAATGCCCTTCTTTGGGAGATAGTCTCTACACAAGACTAAATCTCCAACCTTTAGTTTAATCGGCAGTCGATTCTGATCTATACGTAATTTTGTGCGTTGCTGTGCTTGCGTCATAGCCTGTTGAGCTAATCGGCGTATTAGACGTAACTGTCTTTGATGTTCTTGTATCTTAGTAAATTGATACTGAACATCGAGCTGGTTAGGATACCTGGCTTTCACCCAGGAGGCCCGGGTTCGATTCCCGGCATGGGAACCAAAAATCTGTTACATTTATTCTTAGTAAGTTGGTGTGTGAGTAGGGTTTGGGGGCTCCACCACCTGTGCAACATACGCACAGGACAGGTTCGATGGAATGAACCTATACTTCTCTCTCTCGTATTCTTCCTCCTAGCTGACGGATTTTGTATTAATCCGCGATTAACCTCGAACTGAGCGTTTTCTTTGGTCGCTAGTCTGGAATCAAGTAACTGGTTCCTTAATGGAAGAGAAGTAACATCGAAGTTCGTAGCTCAGAGGCTTAATTTTAAGACTGTACCTGAATCGCCCAGTACAAATGTGAGGATTCTTGGCTTGTACCTAAATCATTAAATGAGTCCAATAAATAAATAAATAAGAATTCCATAATAAAGTATTTATTACGAAAGAAATCAAAAAGAGGAGAAGTACAATCGAGTTACATAAAGCGTGACCAGACTATTTATAGTTTAACTGACATTACTCCATCTTACATATATGTTACTAGCCTACAGACTGCTCCTCAGTTCGCGAAACTTCCACATATTGTAAAAATGTGAAGAGAAGAAAAAAAAGAAAAGAGATTTAAGAAATACCAGGACTCGAGCAGCAAGTAAGGTGTTAATACTCGCGTAACCCTTTAGCTTTTCTTGGCATGTTATCGCTTCTTTAAGAAATTTCAAGTTAAATCATATTGATGGCGAACTTAGAAATAATTTCTAGGTTCGGCAGCATACCTGAGTCTGAAGTAGTAGCGCAACTGCTGCAAATTGGAGACGAGACCAGCACAGGTTGAGTGCCGGCCCAAAACAGGATATCGGCAAGGTCGAACTCACCTCTTTTATACTCTCGGGACGGTGGCTATTGCATCAGATTTCACCGTGTTTCATCCGATTGCACCACTTTCCGTATTTCACCTTATTGCACCATATTGCACCACATGTGGGCGGATAGTCAAGGCCAATCTAGCTTCTTTCTATTGTCTTTACGACCTCTATCTCACCTTGAAGGAGTGTGTGGGCCGATAGCCAAGGTCAATCCAGCACCTTTCGAGGAGCGCGTGGGCAGGAGTCGACACGTGGCAGGAAGCAGAGTACAACTAACATTGCCGTTGCCCTAGCGGCTAACTATGGTACTAACCCATGCTAGGCTATACACCTCGCGGCGAAACTATATTTCTGTTGAGATTTATTATTTTACTATCTATATATTTAGGGTTTCCTTGTTCTTTCTTTACAACTGGATTTCGTTCTGCCATCATGAATGGCACAAGACCTTCTTTGCTTTGTCTTTTATATTTCTGTTCGCTGCTCTGCGGTCTTACAGCCAACAGGGGCCAGGAACACAGCTTAGCCAGGCAGAGTTTTAAATAAATCATTCCCGGAAGAATATTTTTCTCCCCTGTCTCCTGTCACTATGTCACCACCCCTAGCTCCCACACCAAACCACAGAATCGAAACCCGGCCATCAGGGTTATCGGCGACTTTAGATGGTAACATCTGCCCCAGCCTTCCAAAAAAAAAAGAAAAAGAAAAAGAAAAAAAGTCTAACGTTGTATGTTTAAAAGATTTTTGTGTTTTTTTTAAACATGCCCATCCGACGTCAAAGGGTTAAATTAGTTGGCAAGCTTCAAACAAAATAAAAATTCCTAAAACAACTGAGTGAAAAGTAATGAATGAGTATTTTTTTTTGAATGAGTGAGAATGAACGAGATTTCTAATTAGCGACGTGCCAAACCTTTTACAAAAAGAATGATTGTTGTTAATAATGAACAATTGGTGTTACTTCAGAAAATTACATAATTCTTTGATGTAGTACATCAATACTTGGTAAGCAATTATACTTGACACCAGACTAGAACATATCAACTTCAGTTTGTCTTATGAGGTTTGTACACGTTTGTTTCCTACCTCGGAGCAGTCGTGGCGATGAAAGATCAAACACAATATGTACTTTGAAACGAGACACACAAACTTATTACCTGAAGGTCATGTATTGAAACTCTTACATTATTGCATTATAATTTTCTTTGACCCAAATTGTGGCCACTATTATTTGAACCAGCCTATATAAAACCTTGGAAACATAACCAAGTGCATCATCGTTAGTTACAATCAAAGGCTTTAGAATGGCAATTAGAAGAGGTTAATTACCTTTGTGGTACAATAATTTAGGCTGAGACAATAAGTGATACTATGACCCTTGTGATAAGAATTGAACATGAGAGGATAGCTTGAAACTAACTACATCGATATGTATTTCCTTGCTCATGATTCTATCTTATAATTACCTTTAGTTGACCTTTCATCACTTATTAGAACCAGTCAAGCAGTTGACATTTCAATACCCTTATGTCCATTTTTTTTTGAATAAAACTTAAGTACTCAATTGAAGGTATGATCAAATTCCACATCAAGGATACCTAATGATCAGTATCGTTATAATAGACCTTGCATTTATGGACCCTCTTTTGGTTTTGTACTTACAAAATCTTACATGCTAATAATTAGGTTGTAATACATAAGAACCAAACCTTAAGGATCGAAATGCCACTGCTTGATTATGGATTGACCGCTTACATTTAGTTAAGCATTTTAAGATAATTACAATACATCATACTGGTGAAGGGCGGTATAATCTTACTTCACAATACTACCTTGTGGAACTGAGTTATATATGAATCATGGTAGGAATGATACTATTAGGCGAGTGATCCGCTTTACAGTTAACTTTGAAGTATTACATAGGTTGAATAGGATTAAGTACCATATTGTGATACGCCCTTCGCAAGCAAGGCTATGTGAGTCATGCGATCAGTGGCCGCACAGGAAATTTCCATGCTTTGAATCACTAGTCGCATAGATAATCATATAACCTTACTTATCTTATTGTTCGACTTCGAACCTCGTTAGTACCCTGAACGACACTGAGTTCAAGTTGCTGTACAAGAGTTCGATGTTTGAGAGAAATGGTTAAAGATTACATTTATCTATTAGTTATTTTCATGTGGAAATAATTTATGTATCAACACTTTATAGGTGTAGTGAGATGGAATCGATTAACGAGTTAATGGATTCCTCCTCTGAACCCAATAAGATGAGGATGATTAGGATTTATTTAGCAACCTGCATGATGAGGTTCTCACTGTATTGTTATTTTTATGAAGGCCGAGTAATACTAAATGGTGCATACGAGTGAATCAGCTTCGAACCCGTGCCCGAGACAGTTGATAACTAGGCGGCCACAGTCTATGATTAGTGTCTATTATTACTGATATACTATGTTTTTCATCAGTCAGCACTGTGGGAAGGGGTTCGTCTGTAAGTCCGGGGTTCGGTTCCAAGGTGATTCTCTCGTATATCAAAAGAAAAAAAAGAAAAAGAATCTAAAACAAGATTAGATTTCTGTTCTTGTGGCTTAAGCAAGCTAGCAGGAAAGTTGCTTTATTAAAGGAATACCTATCTTTGTTGTGCGGAAACAGTTCTTAGCACACAAGTTATTGTGGTTACAAACAGGATGTAGTGTTTCCGCTTCATTGTCTGACTGCTACACAACAAGTGGACAAAATAGCCCTTTTTAAGATACTTATTTTTTTAACATTGTAATATTAAAAATTACAATATTCATCATAATTTAAAATTTACTTCCTTTATCTCTTAGAATACTAGCTTGAAAAACCGGATACCTACAATCATCGGTTATCATCCCTGATTTCTATGCATAGTGATATAGTGGTTAGTGATGCATATATAGGAAGTTTTGGGTTCAATCCCGACGAACATAGCATGAGGCCCTCAGTGATGTAAACAAAAAGACAAATACATTATAATATTTCTAAAACGTTAGCCTCATAGTGTAACATGGTTTTACGGCTATAAAGAAATAAGATAATACCAGTAGATAACGAAATATAAACGTAATGACACATATACAATTCACTTAGTTACATGATTAATGAAGCGCGCACAATATATTGATGTATATTCGGTTTAGTTCATTGTCCTTCTGCTTCAGCATCGAGGCTATACAAGATGCGGAAAGGTAGTTCTAAGTTGCATTCCAACCATTTCGGATTCCACTGATGGGTTTCTCTCCTGGGTTTGACAGTCCATAGAAGTAAAGACAACTGTGATATTTTGTTAAACAACTTGGGCCTTGGACGTTTTTATTGAAAGTCCCTAAATATCAGTTCCTTTACGTATGGCAGAACACTGATGAAGAGAAATAGTCCTTGTCTAGTTCTTTTAGAGAGATGATATGATTGAAGATAATGAAAATGTTCATTTCCAGAGATTGGTTACTATGGGTCCTATTATGTTATTCACTTTTCACGGGGATGAGTTGACACTGCTACTTGTTGCCTTTATTATGAGTTCCTTAGTTATTAACCGAAGATACACAGTGATTAGAGTCACGGGTTATTAGTTGTGTAAACTTATGAAAGTTCATCGCCGCTGATTCAGCTAACATCTGGTAAACTTCTTAACATTTCATGCCGTTTAACGTTTGAGTGTGGGAGCGTCATGTTGAATGGTCATAGTCTCTTATGAATAAGGATCTGCATCCATTGTTAGGCATTTGGCGTGCACCAATCAGGTATGTGACTAGGCTGGACGGTGATAAACCTTTCTACTCTGCTACACTGGAACAGTTGTAGAAACTCACTCGGCTTCTTAGACTTTGACTCTAGGCTCAACGGGTCATCTCGGGTCCTGGTACCTTTTGGGTCACACGGAAGTAATCAGGACAGCTCAATGAAATGGTCTCCTGGAACGAGGCAACTTGTAACATGCGTACTGTCATTGGTCTTTAATATGACATCAACAATGAGTACAGTAGAGAAGAGATGAAAAGACCCGTGGGATGGTCACAAGTTTTTTTTACTAGGTTGATTTTTTTAATTCCTCTTTTTTTTAAATGACTGTGGTTATTACCACCAATATTATATCGGATGATTCTTGGGTTTCTTTGTGTGAAAACTTATAGGGTTATTAGGGTAGAAGTATACCCAGTGTAAAAGTTTTGGTTTAGTTAACCATCATCGGTGTGAATAGTATCACCGCAGGCCTGTGCTTTTCGAGTATTGAAGTATTATGTGTAATCAAAGGTGCAGTATGTTTGGTCAATGGAAATATAATCGAGGACTGCTTCCGAGACTTAAATATTGTACGAGAGAGAGGTGTGAATACCACACATTAATGCGAGGTTCTTAATGAAGTCATTTATGTTGAATCGTAACGATGTTAGCAAGAGGCGGGAATGACAGATGGAAGGTGTTCTAACCACACATCGTCTTACGGATGTCAATTTTACCTATCTTGAACAGTAAGGCCTACTACGCAAAATTTCCGCTTTCGGTTGGTTCGATTTCAAAGAAGTGTGCTGTCTGCACCGAATTTATGAAATTTTGAGTTACTTTAGTTCTCTCTCTCTTTTTTTTTAAATGTGAAGGAAAGGAGTGCATCACTTTCTATATTCCTACCGGTAAAAGATGCGCTGACCACTCACCGTTTAGTGAGGATCTGATTATTGTGTGTTTTCCTTTCGACTTCATCTTAGGAAGAGGAAAAGAGGAAGAACGGTAAGTTCTCAGTCATCTAGCTATGGGAATTCTCGATCAATGAAATGGGTATGTGGGAGGAAACCGTTTTGTCTTCACTTGATGTTCATGGCAGTCAAGGAAATGGTTTCAATTAGGTGGTCGGCCTAGTTTCCATGTAGGCTGGCTGTTCCCATAAAGAAACGGATAGGGTAAGTATTTGGTTATTTATTCTTTAATTCGAGTCGGACAACACAAAGAGGGAGAGGGGCGAAATGTGCAACCCATTTATTAAGTGACGAAAATGGAATAATGATTGCATTAGTTGTTCATGTAGCCTACTTCACTTAGGTGAGCCAGTAGTACTCTCCACGGCTAATTTAATTGAGATCGCGGGGCCCAGTTTGAGAGACAATTCCAAACTCGAGTTGAGAAGTATTACTTCCGTAAGGATGGCAAAATAATGATTTACTCAGCTAGCAGCGAGCTTATCTGGTCTATGTGTGTAACCACACGTTTACTCATTAACATTTCCTGTGGTGGAAAGATTAGTTTGGGTTTCACAGAGGGGTACGGGGTAATGCCTAGAAACTTCCTGGGGCGGTTCCCTCTGCTTGTTAAAACTAAGGTTCGCAAGTAAGCGTCCTCATTTGGATGTCAACGCGGGGCTACAGTGACATTAATATCAGTTAAGTACTACTCTTTTTTTTTGTTTTTTTTAATTATTGCTTAGGTCTTAGACTAATTACTTTTAGGTTATTGAAGTTTCTAATCATTCCTAATCATTGAAAACAAGCCCTTTTTTTATTAATGAAAGACAATACTGAATATATACTTCTGCATGAAACCAATCGTACTTATGAAGGAACATTTACTATTACAGTAATGAACTAGCAGTAATTTAAGATAATCTTATGAGCATACTATACGTCAAATACAAAAAATTACTTTTCTTAATAGTTGTAGAGCAAAAGTTGCCCGGAGAGGCAAAACAAACTACATTGCATTGTACCTTATTCATGGCATTCTATCATTTATCAATCTATCATTTATCAATCTAGCAATCCTGATCTCTACCACAAAATAATATTTAATTTTTAATAATCCATGTACCTTTCTCTTCTTAATTTATATAGAGAAAAAGAAAATAAATAGGTTATACTTATTACATAATTCCGGTAATTAGTTAGGTGAGCTTCCTTATCTGAGATCTATAGAACCTATTCCGGTATGGTTCACCTCGCTGTCCTTGCTGTGAAGTAGGTAATCTGCAAAGACACTTACTCCTAGGCAATTGCATATAACGTCTAGTACAAAAGTATCGATGAATACTTACCATCGCAACCAGTTTTTGTTTTCTTTACTTCTCTGTTTTTATATCTGTCTCGTTACGAAATCTGTTAGGGGTGGTTAATTTAATTCAATTCCTAAAGTACTATGATTAGCATTTAAAATACTATGAATCTGAGGTTCCGAATACTTTGGTACCGAGGCGCTATTATTATTATTATTATTATTATTATTATTATTATTATTATTATTCTCAATTTAAATTGTCCGGTAATCACTTCTTCTAGTATGATTATTACAAATTGCTGCCAAAAAGCATAATTTCTAGCACATATAATTGGCCGAATTATTTCCGATTAGGTGCAATTAGCATTATAAATTGTCCCTCTTTTTTTTTTTTTTTTTTTGTTTTTAAAAGGAGTTGTAGAATTCTACTACAGTTTGTTATTGGATTCTTGATTTGCTCTGCATACCCTTGTTCCTATAAGTTTCATGACTGTAAATTGCCAATTTTGTTAGAGCAATCGAAAAGTTACTTTATTAAAATAACTGAGTGTCTTCTGGCTTAACCAGATTAGAAAATTAAGACATAATGATTGCATGATGTGTTGATATTCGGCATACATCTTAAGCACTTATTTAGCATAGATTATGTTGTGTATTGAAAATGTATCAATATTAGACGTTGATTCTCTGTGGTTATATCTTTCAGATTCCCCAGCGGGAGCTGGGTTCAATTCTCGGCGGAGTTCGACTAGCTGGAGACGGTTGACTTATCCAGATTGTCTCTTTGATTCCTTTATGAAATTATTATTATTACATTACTGCGCGGGGAGACATGAAGAAGCGTTGAGGTGAGTATTACTATTTCTCTTTATCGTGGCCATGATTCTTTTGTGTCGTGCAAAGCCGTGTCATGGCAAAGTTTTCTAGTGACGTGTGAATTGAATTTCAATTTCACCAGTGAATCGTGATACTGTGGTGTTTTTTTGTGTGTGCCCTATGATTCTGTGGCAAAGAAAAGAAATAAAGTGCGGAATGATTACTATTTCTAAAATTCATCTAGGCCTATGGCCGGAGTCGAAGCAGGGACTCGTAGTACTGGCGGGAAGTGATTGGTGTTGTGCACCTATCCTTATGTCAAAGTAGTTGAACTATTTGTATTTATTGTAATGTTTATTGAGTGGTGGTTTACACCAATTATTTCGAATAAATTCGACCGGAAGAAGCCCTTATAAGTCTGTATGCAGTTGAAAACTAACAAGGCTCAGTATGAGTGCTAAAAAGTCCACTCAAGGTTTGCATTCTAATGGTTGCATTCTAATGAGTACCCAGAAAAGAAGAAAATGCACGGTTTGTAGATGCAGTGGATGTAGTTTAGGTTTGCCTTCTGTAATAAGGGAAGAGGGTGATTATTATCAATCATAACTAATGGTACCAAGGTTCGAACACCAGTGGCTTCCTTCTTCCCATACTGAAGGACGGACTTCACGGCACCTTGGCGTCATAATTAAGAACCTTCATGAAGTGAATTGAAACAATGTTTATAAAGATACCATACTTCAACTATCAGAGTGTACGGTCGACCGTATTTGTAGTCTGTTCAGGCCTCGAAGGAGGCACCTCCGAAAACAACATTCACCGATCCCTAGTAATGGATGTTTGTAATCAGTGCGAATGATTTCGTAAAATAATAATACTTTGCGTGAACAGAAAGAATTAACAATTATCTTGCTCGATTGTGAAAGTTAAACTTGGACTTTAGGCATAAGAGGAGGACCCAGTCGGGGGTCGAACCCAAGACTACCGGTGTACTAGTACCGGTAGGGTAGTGCATAACTAACATCTAAATTCAGGGATAATCACTTCGAAATCATTTCGTTACGTCCTATGTTTATGATTCAAAACTTCGTATTAGAGATTCCACTGCTACTAAGCGAGAACGAGTTTTTCAGTTCGTATTACGAGACAACGGATGATTGATCCGTACAGGGCCGGGGCCGCACTTGTGGCCCTCTATTGTTTTTTCTAAACGTGCTATGAATTACTAGTTCGGTTGGTACAGTATCTGATGGGGGGCAAGGTAGACATCCTCTCTATTAGCTTATTGAAGTTTGAAAGTTTAATACCTTTCGTAGTAATGACTATTAACCTCGGTAATATAGACTACGTCCTTGATTAGTTGTAATTAGTTCTTGTTACTTTGAGTTACTCCACGTCGTGAAAATATGTTAAACCTTACATTTGTTATTCTACTACTTAGGTTGCCAAATTCATATTTTCATATTGGACTCTGGATATATTCCAGGGTGACTCCAAACGGACAGAAGTGGGCGGATGCACCTTTTTGGTTTTAATTTCAACCTCTTGTTCAATCACAAAAAGTTAAACAACACATTAGTGTATTTCGTGTCCCCCACATATACAAATTATTCAAAGCTTAAGTATCACTTATTATACCAAATTTCTCATTCAGTATCCACCCTTCTTTCATATTTGTACTCATAATCGTTACATATGGTCTAGTCTAATCTATATGCATTTATTGAATATGTGTTACCAGTATACCACACACCTGGCATATGGAACTAATGTCTATCAGGTAGTATGTGACATACTTAATACAACAATGATAATTGTAACATGAATTTCCCGTGTTCGGTATTATTTGCATTATTATTATTATTTTATTTATTTATTTATTTATTTATTTATTAGTTACAAGGCAATTACTAAGTGCGCATACGCCTGCCTCACCTCGTGGAAAATAAAAATAATAATAAGAAAAAAGAAAAATTGAAGGAAAAATAAAAACATCTGGTCACTGTGTTCCGATTATAGCAAGACAAAATATGAGAGAATATAAATATATATGGATACTAATATATTGGTATAGTGTATAGATAAGATAGTAATAACACAAAACGTCAAATGAACATGTATGAATATATTACGAATATATGAAATAGACTAAGAACTAATACAATATAGTAAACTTATCTTACGAACTAATATAATATAGTAAATGCTAACTAATATATCGGTATATTGAATATAGAGCAAAAGAATAATACAAACGTCATATGAATATGTACGAATATGTTATGAGTATAAAAAAATAGACTAAGAACTAATACCATACAGTAAATTTTATCTTATATACTAAGATAATATAATAAATGCATGAAGAATAATATATTGAGTACGTAGGAAGTTACAAGTTCTATTGATTCAAAGAAGATATGAAATATTCAATGACATTTTAATTTACGTATACAGTAAGTCTCAGAAGATTGATTTCTGGCTCCTTAGCTTATTCTAAATTAACAATAAAATAATAATTAGAGAAGTAACACTTTAGAAGCTTATTTACATGAGCTAGGAGTGGAATACAAGGAGGCCAGATAACTTGGACATATCTCTTCTGAATAAAATATATGTAACTTTTTTTTAAACTACGACAACATATAATGTTGGATATTCAGTATATACAATAGGAATAAGAAAATAATATAAAATGTGACTAGGCAAGCACGAAGCAGCAATAAGAAAGTTTAGAAGTTAAGGAATGTAGATCCGCATGATAGATTCAATCGGAGTACGACAAGCAACACATGTTTGTACAGCTAAGGCACAGGAGGTACATGTAGTGGCGTGATTACATGGACGAAATATAACCTGTATTTCTTGAGTGAAGCAAATCTTACACAGTGGGTGGAAGTTGCATTCAGGCAAACGGTCTGGGGGGTCATGAATTGAAGAGATAGTTTCATGACACGTCACAGGAATGCCCTCATCTTTAATCGTCAGGGAGTGAGACGGCTGATTGCCGCATTGTTGGGTAAGGAGGTGGAAGACGACTTCAGTATTTGATTAATAAATTCAGATACCTTTTTAAGAGAAACGTAGGCACACTTGGGAGCATAACGAGTATGCTCAATCCACGGGTCGTCCTCTGGGAACCATTTATGGAGGCCTAGGCCGCAATAGTAGCAGATGACTGCGTCGCCTTTCTCAGTGTAAAAGAAACCTGCAGTACTTAATGCTTCCGGTGTTTGTTTAAGGCTCACAGGCCAAGACTTAAAAGAATCTAAACGGACTGTTCGGTAACATACTGACGATGTACAGGGCCTTTCACAGGTACTTCATCGTTTTCGGGCGATGAACGAGTTGGTAGGGGGTCCCGCTCAGAACGAGAGTGTGGTCTCAGTTCGAGACATAGGCTTCCACACACGTCATGACCTGTTCTATGAGGGGTGGATCGAGGGATCAAGGGTACGTCCCCGCCCTGGAACCCGCGGAGGAATGGACAATATGGCGCCCATCGCGTGTGTGCTTTGTGTGCAGTATCCCCGGGTTCAAATGAGCCAATCTCGATGTTACAGAAGATACATTTTACGTGGTCAGGTGCACGTAAGAAATAGAAGCCACTACGAGCCAAGGAAGCTGGCGTGATGAAAAGTACCGACCAGTTAGTAAAGGTGGACAAGCGAACTCGTTCTTCCCGTAGATCGTGCGTTGATGGAAAGGGCGTGTTTGTGCTTGGGTCGACATCCATGATCTGGAAAGGTAGAGACAACGAAATTTGTCGTGCTTGCTAGCTTATTTCATACCCAATTGATACTGATATATAACTATCCCGTAACACTTAAATAGTGCGGAGGGGTAGGAGGTGAGGTCCTGTGGCAATAGGGTTGTCTTCGGCGACGACGTCGAAGTAGTATATGTCTGCGCAATATAATTACTGTCATAATACTAGCTGATACACCAATAATAAGGGAAATGAATACCAGGATGATATTAATAATAAAGATAGTATAATAATCATTAGGCATGAGTGATTGATATGAGGTATGTGATTTCAAAGTACAAGGATGACAAAACAACGGAACTAACGAATGAGTAATATGCTTCAACCATTGTACCGGAATTAGCTTCACTACTCGGGACTTTTGTAGTTTATCTTTCTTTTCGTTAATTACTTAGTGCTAATATTATAAGTTGTGCTTCGGAAACTATAGAAATAGACAGTGTTGTTGCGCTAGTTAAAAAAAACGAATAGTGAACGTACTTAGTAGCATGTAATCCCTTCAGCCTACTAGCCTTATAGCGAATTAATATCGGCGTAATTTGAGATACTTATCAGAAATTATAATTTGATAAAAAGTAAAAGAAGATAAAATAAAACAGAGCATTAAATTTGGTTTTAAAAATCACAGGAATATCAATATATTACGTAAATCCTACATTTTTTTAAAGGAATAAAAATATACAGGAAGAAGGAAGTATGTCTATTATGATAAATTCAATCTAGAATTATATTTTTTTTTATTTCCGTACGATTGAAGGAAATAACGCAATGAACCACAACGTTTTTGTCTTCTTCCTGTCATTGCTAAAATAAGAAGTAGGTTAACAAGGGCATTGTCAAGGACGAGTACTCGCTGAACTGAAAATTGTAAACAAACATGAGTTTTTCGCAGAAACTAAAAACAAAATTGCGGGACATAGGCAAATCACATTGTCCTAATTCACCAGCTTATGATGGAAAGCATAATTATATTATAGATAGATGGCTAAACGTCTTTTGTACAAATTGCCACAAAATGAAATCGCCAGGATATGGTCCTCCTGAATATCCTCCCCCTCCATTTAATCCGGGGCAAATAAATACTTCAGGAGATCTGAATGTTAGTGCCGATAGAACTCTATATCTTGACCCTCCTAGTATTAAGATAGAGGAACCGCCTTCTTCTGGCTGCGTAATGACGCCACTGGCAACATCCAGTCCGGTAGGGACTGAACCAATCCCTGCGACGGTCTACGCAGGAACATGTGAGAAACCGTAACCTTTTCCTAGAACTTTGTTTACTGAGACGGAAATGAATGAGACCCCACCGGGAGTCGATCCGAAGACTTTAGCAAACGAATTAAACTTAGCAGAAGAGTTAAAAAGAGCAGAATTAATCGTTGCAGGTCAAATAGACCCTCGCGGGACTATTGAATTAGAATCTATTTCAGATGTCGTTCCCAATACCGAATCGAACTTAGTTGAGGGAAGTGAAACAGAAATAGAGGCTCTAGAAAATAAGTCAATCGCAGTTGAGTCGAGCACTAATAACGACAAGGAACAAATTTCTTCACACGAGCCTGAGGGCATAGAAGTAATTTATTTCCCAATTAAGTATGAACCGTCAGAGATTCCTGACCAGTCTGTTCCTGAACAGTCTGGACTGGAACCCGTATATGCTAATATTAGTTGTGAACCTTTAGACGCTGATATGAATGAAGAACCTATTTATGCGCGTATTGACGTGGAAAATGAAAAAGAGAGTAAGATAAATGACTCGATTTCTTTGAGTCAGAGTAGGGATGATGAAATTGTAGACCAAGTTAGAAAATCGTTAGAGACAGGATTTTCACCAGTGGTAGGGACCTTAGTTCGACCCTGGGTTAAGCAAATGAGAAATAAGAAAATACAAGTTACAGTATTGCGTCGTCCAGACGTGGGTGACGAGAAAATAGGTCTTGTTTTTCAAACCGATCCTTCAACTGTTATAGAGGGCTTACGCCCTACAGACTTAGTGTTAGGAAAATTTGACGTAGATATACAAACTGAAGCCTTGCCAAAAAGAGATGTTAGTATACAGACAGACTACAGGTTTCCTAAGATGATCCGCATTGAAACGGATCCGGATCTTAAGGTTCTACGGTCCGTTGCTTCGCAAACGCATCCTATTATGTTTGACAAAAACATCCCGTTGGAACAAAAATTAGAGCAGCTAGGTAAAATTGATAATTTACTTAGTTCCGTTAAGAGCGTTAGATGGTCAAATGGTCACGTTAGTAGTGAAGATTCAGACGACGACCAGTCCTTCCAAGACGAGTGGTTAGGTTACGAATTACAGCAGCTAGAAAGAGAAAATTCGCTCTCCGAAGAAGAAACAGAACATCTTCCTGAAAGCAGTCCGATCTTGGCGCCGAGACTACCTCATAGCGACGAGACTCCGCTGTCTCTAGAGAGCCCTGACGAAGATCTCTCCTATCATTATTGGGATCCAGCGATCGCCTCAACACATCAACGAATGATGCAAGATTTCATACCTGAGGACAAGGAAGAAGATAGCGATGTTAACACCGTTTCGGCAAGAAATATTCCTTCCCCAGAGAAAAAAGAAGAGAGTGACACTACCCCCAGTCATCTCGGTAGTAACAGTCATATGGGCATCGTGAACGAAGAAAAAGAAGAAAATAGCGATTCCTGGTCCGAAAGCCGATTGTTTGACAACATACAAAGGATATTCGATTATGCTGAGTATGACGAGTCGGTTGTCTGTTTGGGAGAAAATGGGGAAGAAAAATCTTCCGCACTCCCCCCTCCTCCCCGGAGTATAACTAAAACAGATCAAAATACTACAGGTACGAACTTGGTCTCTTTAGGAAATAATTCCCCATCTACATGTAGTACTGGTTCTAAGTGTAGTGATAAGGAATCTCCAGCGACTAAAGAAATGAGAAAATACCAAGAGACAGAAGGACAGGGTCCTTCGCAAATGGTCTTCATTTCCCCAGTTAGTAGAGTCTTCCTGTCTACTGAAATTGAAACTGATAAGGTACAAAACTTCGCATCTAGTTCATACTACGGTACAGATTTGAACGGTAAACATTCAAGTGAATTAGAAACTTCTTCCGGTTCGGCTTACGTCGAACCTTGGTCTTCTCCGAAGTACCATGGAGAAGTGAAAAACGAAACCTCCTTACATACATCATATACAGATGACAGTTTCAGTGATGAGAAATTGGTCATGCCTCCTCCAGAAACTAATTCGGAAGAGAAGGAAAATTTTAGTGTAAAATCCGAGAAGGACTTTAAAGCTAGTCCGGCCAGTAGGCCGCCCTCTCCACCTAGTTTAGAAAAACCTCATTTTTCAAACTTACTATTGACAGCTCATACTCGTTCTTCTCCGCCCGAGGGCGAGGATAAAAGTACTAGTACTATTACGACGCAAATTAGGGAGTTTCATATCTATCCAAATGATAAGATACCTCGTTTTTCGGCAGGTAGATACGAGTCAGTAGATATTTTCTTGCAATCTTACGAAAGGGTAGCTAATATATACGATTGGGATAGTGTACAAATGAGAGATTACCTACCTATCTGCCTTACAGGTAGTGCATACGATTGGGTACTACTGGAGATGAGTTCACATCCTGAAATGAGTTACCTGTTAATGAAGGATAGGTTGAGATTAGCTTTTCCGGACATTGCGTATCGGGCTGACTTAGAATATAGTATAGCAACTAGACAACAGAAACCAGGCGAAAATAGTGTATCGTTCTTGTACAGGTTAATGAAGGACCTCAAATACGTTCGTGGATACTTGGACCGAATGGAATTGTTGGGCAAACTTAGGGCCAGTCTGTTGCCGGATGTGTTGTACTATCTAATGTTAAATATCGAGGATACAGACAATTTAGATCAGTATGAAGACTGTTTACGGAAATATGAATCAGCCAAAGGAGCCAGGCAGACACGTAATGGTGAAGATGTATTATGGAGAAATGACCGTTGGGACTGGCAGCAAAGTAAGATGGAAACAAGGCCCGATTTCGTGCAAATGTGCTCTTATTCTTCCGACTACATTTTGACAGAGAAGGACAGGAAATGCTATCAGAATACCCACGTTAATGACTACGGAATAGGTAGAGGTCAGGGTCAGCTTTGTACTGTTAGAATCAAGATAGGAGACCGCTGGACGTCAGGACTCATAGACAGTGGGGCCCAAATAACGTGCGTATCTAGTAAATATATTTCTCACAAATTCCCTATCGCGGATAGGCTAAAGGGCTACGTAAAGATAAAAGGAGTAGGCTCTGCACCAACGGATTGCCTCCCCGTAATTAGGACATATTGTTACTTTAAGGATCATTTAAAAACCACTCGTAGAAGGTACATCGATGCAGTCATTATCGATGCCGAGAGTTGTTCATACGATGTAATCTTGGGGGTTGATTTCCTTCATAAATACGTGATGGCTATTCACCCCAGGTACCTTTCTCTAGCAGACAAGAATGGTAATCATGTCGAGGATTTGTGGTTCGAGATTCCGAGAGATTGTAAAGACTTAAAGAAGAAAGTAGTAAGAAACATAGATTTGACTCATGTTGAGAGATATACCCGGCGCCTCCACCAAAATCTGTTACATTTATTGTTAGTAAGTTGGTGTGTGAGTAGGGTTTGGGGGCTCCACCACCTGTGCAACATACGCACAGGACAGGTTCGATGGAATGAACCTATACTTCTCTCTCTCGTATTCTTCCTCCTAGCTGACGGATTTTGTATTAATCCGCGATTAACCTCGAACTGAGCGTTTTCTTTGGTCGCTACTCTGGAATCAAGTAACTGGTACCTTAATGGAAGAGAAGTAACATCGAAGTTCGTAGCTCAGAGGCTTAATTTTAAGACTGTACCTGAATCGCCCAGTACAAATGTGAGGATTCTTGGCTTGTACCTAAATCATTAAATGAGTCCAATAAATAAATAAATAAGAATTCCACAATAAAGTATTTATTACGAAAGAAATCAAAAAGAGGAGAAGTACAATCGAGTTACATAAAGCGTGACCAGACTATTTATAGTTTAACTGACATTACTCCATCTTACATATATGTTACTAGCCTACAGACTGCTCCTCAGTTCGCGAAACTTCCACATATTGTAAAAATGTGAAGAGAAGAAAAAAAAGAAAAGAGATTTAAGAAATACCAGGACTCGAGCAGCAAGTAAGGTGTTAATACTCGCGTAACCCTTTAGCTTTTCTTGGCATGTTATCGCTTCTTTAAGAAATTTCAAGTTAAATCATATTGATGGCGAACTTAGAAATAATTTCTAGGTTCGGCAGCATACCTGAGTCTGAAGTAGTAGCGCAACTGCTGCAAATTGGAGACGAGACCAGCACAGGTTGAGTGCCGGCCCAAAACAGGATATCGGCAAGGTCGAACTCACCTCTTTTATACTCTCGGGACGGTGGCTATTGCATCAGATTTCACCGTGTTTCATCCGATTGCACCACTTTCCGTATTTCACCTTATTGCACCATATTGCACCACATGTGGGCGGATAGTCAAGGCCAATCTAGCTTCTTTCTATTGTCTTTACGACCTCTATCTCACCTTGAAGGAGTGTGTGGGCCGATAGCCAAGGTCAATCCAGCACCTTTCGAGGAGCGCGTGGGCAGGAGTCGACACGTGGCAGGAAGCAGAGTACAACTAACATTGCCGTTGCCCTAGCGGCTAACTATGGTACTAACCCATGCTAGGCTATACACCTCGCGGCGAAACTATATTTCTGTTGAGATTTATTATTTTACTATCTATATATTTAGGGTTTCCTTGTTCTTTCTTTACAACTGGATTTCGTTCTGCCATCATGAATGGCACAAGACCTTCTTTGCTTTGTCTTTTATATTTCTGTTCGCTGCTCTGCGGTCTTACAGCCAACAGGGGCCAGGAACACAGCTTAGCCAGGCAGAGTTTTAAATAAATCATTCCAGGGAAGAATATTTTTCTCCCCTGTCTCCTGTCACTATGTCACCACCCCTAGCTCCCACACCAAACCACAGAATCGAAACCCGGCCATCAGGGTTATCGGCGACTTTAGATGGTAACTATATATATATATATATATATATATATATATATATATATATATATATATATATATATATATATATATATGTGTGTGTGTGTGTGTGTGTGTGTGTGCTGCCTGCGCAAAATGTGGAAGACCCTATCCCAATAATATATCAATGTTTCCATTGCCGAAGCAAAGTGAAAATATAGAAAGTAATGTTACTAATTAAAATAATATAGAGGGTACGAATAAGAAAATTGCGTCTCAGACGCGTTACATAATGTGATTAAACCCAAAACTAGGGGGGAACTTTGCTTCCAAACTTAATACTCAACTTGTCATGTTTTTCGTATTAAACGAAAAGATAAACACAAAATATTTGTGTAGTAACAGTTGCTTACAATAAGCATATAAGTGTCTTATTTTATACTCAGTTGTATTAAAATAGATCGTTACAATTTTCTTAAACCAAATAACAGGGCATGAAGGTGGGTAAAAATAGTAAATAAAGCTGCAATAGCTTACCACATCAAGAAGCTTAAGTATCCTCAGCTGATTTATAAAATCCTTGAGGCATACCAACTACATAAACCAAATAGCTTAACAAAGCATATTATTACACGTTATTGTTTAATTGACACGTAGATATTATTTGAATTCTGAAAATATTTCTAAATAATTTTCAAGCTGTAATCAATCAAATATTTTATTGGATGGTTTCTCACCAGAATACTTGATTTTGTAAATTAAAATGTTTTTAATTTTATCGGAAGATATTGCAACACTGTAATAAAATATTTTTTGTATTTTGTATGCAAATTATCCACATCTTCACTATTTAAATTTATTTTTCATTTAAATTCATTTTACTGAATTTCGCAGTTTCCACTGTACATATTCACTTTTGGACTTTAATAAAACACTATAATTCTCGTAAATCAAAAATAGAAATTTTACTTTAGATGCATTAATGAGAAAAATGGTATTACGAACAATTACGTAATATATAGATTTTGAAATAAAATTCAAAAATGTTATAATTTGCATTTCAATATATTTTGTAAGTGAACGATGCTTGGAACTAAATAACAGTATTCAAAAATTTTCCTAAATTTATTGGTTACTGACACAAGCATAACACATAGGGTGAAAATATTATTTATTTCTTTATTAAAATTCGCGTTATTTTGATATTCAAAATTTTCTAAAATACTAGCAGTGTTACAAAATATTTATATGAAAAATAATTACTAACACCAAATGAAAACTTTCATATGATAAATTTCTTTAACGTGCCTAAAACATTTTTTTGCCAGGTAAAAATATGCAAAATGGGTATATCGGCTATGTAATATCGTTCACACAATTCCTTTTTATATTGAATTTAATTATACATCGTACACTAATATTTTCATGTGATTTTGATCTTCATGTTTAGCATCCATACATGGTGTCTTTTGGTTTTCATTAACACAAGATTGTAATATTTTATGTTTACCTGTTTTCGTGTTAGACTAATATGAGAATCTGCTGATACTTTACTGTTACTTTGTTTACCTGAACATTTGTTACTTGAAAATTATAACTTGTTAACAGCGAGAAACCTATACATATATGAAACCTTATCTAACTTGCGCAATACTTTACATGTTTTCAGCTTAATTTTCGTTTTCATGTGATGTAAAAACCTTTTGTTGTCTAGTTGCAACGCTACAATTGTTATTTTAAATTTCTTACAGACAGATTCAAAAGAACGCAACATAATGGCCGGTGCATAGTCAGTTTACACATTGTGACTTACCTTAATATTGTTTTTCTTATTTTACTAGGTTTGAATTTTGATGATTTGTTGTTCGCATGTCGTGTCACAGTGATGCGTGAAATTATTCTATTGTTAAGACGTACAGTTGCGGGCGTACGAATTGTACATTCCAAACATGCTAGGAATACAGTTTGGAAAATAATATGAATCTTCAGCATGGATATTTTGTACAGTGAATTCTAATGTAGGATGCATTTTAATATGCCGAGTATACGCCATAAAGAATACAGGACTTATTGACAAACATCTCTTACTGAGAAGTAGCGTTGAGCTGGAGGGGGGAAACAATTGGTTCACCCACTTTCTTTTACATAAGGTACAAGTGCAGACTCTAATTTCATCTGAAAATACCATGACGGCATCACTTTTAATTTCCCTAGCATCGGTCGCATTGAACAAACTCGTACTACTAAGGGAAGTAACCCCCGTATAGTCAACCTACACGATGTTTACATCTGCATTGGCAGTTTCACTATTTACTTTGTTACCTTGAGAAAAAACACAAACATTCTCTAAAACAACCGTATTTTCCAATTTAGCTATAATATCTTGCAACTGTTCACTGTTATTGTGTAACAATTGAAACAAGTCATCCCACAAAAGAATTTTACTTTCATTTCCATTAACAAATTGCACCTCATGAATGTCAGATAACCTGATTCTTTTAACAGGATTATGACACATATCTGAGTTGTCCACAATACTTTCCCATTTCCTTTTAAAATTCTGATTTCTAGACTCGAGATGACAACTACCTCGAACGCGTGCTAGCGGGTCTACACTACACTCATCAGCAAATTTAACCTTTTTTGCAATTTTATTTTCCTTTTTGGCCTGGCCTATATTTAATAGGATAGCATGAGCACTAACATTTTTATTACACCTTTTGAGAATGGATTTAATACCACTAAAGGCAATTTTTGAAGACTTAATTAAAGATAGTTGCTTTTCATTGCCAGTAGGCTTACTTTTGTGGTGACTAGAGCAGTTGATGTCATTGAAATACTTTTTTGTACTCTCAGTTATTATTTCAATGACTCTATTTTTGACATTATTGTCGTCGCTATGCATTTTCAGTTTTTTGCCTACATATCTAGAATTTTCATTTTTGCCACAAGCACACTTTTCTTTCAATTTTTGGTATTCAGTGGTTTTCGCATATCACATACGCGGAGGCTGACTTCCTTTTCAAACTTTTTCCTGTACTCACAATTGAAATTGAACACATTCACAAATATCTTGTTTGGCAACTCTTCTAAGATTATTTAATTCTGAATTAAAACTTAAAACACTGAAATTCATGCAGAGAAAATGAAGTAGAACTAAATTTATATATGTTTATGAAAACAATATTTTGTGTTTTAATTTCACTTCTAATTTGCATTAACTCAAAAAGTGACATGATGCCTAGTTTCGACTTTTAATCAAACGTAAAATGTACACAAATGAATTAGGAAAATACTACTTTTCATACATATTGTTGTAAACAGCATTGAACATGACTGCAGTGCATGGAATATTATTTTTTAAAGTAAATACAATAAAGAAAAATCGAACAAACGTCTCTGTTCGGGCGCCATATATAAGAGGGTGTCAGGATTTGTTTCCTGTGGGCTACCTTTTGAGTAAACAGATTTAAAGGTATCGGGTTTGATCCTTGAACATCCTTATACTGATTCATGAAAGAAAACAGACTTTTGGATTCAGAAAAACAACCTAGAAGTAAACATTAACTAACTAAGAACTAAACTGGCGAAATTCAGGATTTGAACCATGGACTTTTGATATATATACCGTGTTCGTGATTACTCCGTGATTCCACCTCAGCTGGATCAGCTGATCGTGTCATTCGTGGTTACCTAGCACATGGTCAGTGTTCGGGGAAGGTTGAGTGCGATATATATATATATATATATATATATATATATATATATATATATATATATATATATATGTGTGTGTGTGTGTGTATGTATGTATGTATGTATGTATTCCACAAAAAAACAATAACAACCTGTTGCAATGCTAAAACTGCAAACATAATAAAAAACATGCACAATACTTATCCTATAACGCAAAATATTATTATATAGCATGTACACTATTACGGCACTTGCATATGAATTAACTCACACAAAACATATATTTGATACGTATATTTTAAGCTTTTCACATATTGTGGTACATTACTTTTTACAAGCACTAGAATACTTTTCAAATTGTAATGTTGTGGCCTTAGTATTACGCGACTACCGAATATTGATATTTCCGCACACGTATTTTCGGTTACGAAAGTCGAACAATTGAAAACGTAGGCAAGAACACTGTTCACTGATGACGAGAGATTTTAGCACTGTTTATTAGAATGTTTACTCCTCCTGCATACTGGTTTTATTTTTCCTAGCACTGGAATACTTTTTTGTACTCTCAGTTATTATTTCAATGACTCTATTTTTGACATTATTGTCGTCGCAATGCATTTTCAGTTTTTTGCCTACATATCTAGAATTTTCATTTTTGCCACAAGCACACTTTTCTTTCAATTTTTGGTATTCAGTGGTTTTCGTATATCTCAACTTCCTTTTCAAAATTTTTCCTGTACTCTCAAATGAAAGTGAACACATTATTAAGCCTAAATCTTTTACAAAGGGAGAAAATGGAATATTATAATTCACTACAGTTACTTTTGGGTCATCAAGGTTGACTTTGCTCAACTGATGTGATGTTCCCAATACAGTGAAAACATTTTAATGGATTAAGTAAAAGACCATTCTTAAGGCACCAGTTACTAACAGCTAAAAGATCCTTATTAAGAAACTCTATTGTGTCCATATTTTCAGGCGTACTACTGATGAAGATCTGTGTATCATCCGCATAGAAGTGAAAAGATGAATGTTTTATGACTATAGAAAGATCGGCTGAAAAGAGTGAAAATAATAGGGGACCTTATATTGAACCTTGCGGAACTCCTGACTTTATCAGGGATGGGGTAGATACCTGAGTTTTTTCTCCTCTTAGTATTACTTGTTGTTGTCTACAAGAGAGATAGCTGTGGATCCATTAAATAACTGATTCCGTAAAGTTGTAATATTTCATTTTGGCCAGTAGGAGTTCATGATTTACCAGACCGAAACAAGACCAAAACTGTTACCATTGAATTTTCTATTGAATTCAAAATTGAATATGTAATTTCTAAAAGGGCTGTGGTTGTGCTATATTCTTTACGGAAGCCGGATTAAGTATTAAGGGCCCTAGAAATAATATTTATTCGTATGGCTTTGAAATCTGTTAAAGTCATACTCAAACGAAGAATCCCAGCCTACTTCGTTGCAAAGTTCGATTTCTCGCTGTACTAAACTGCCAAACGACTCCATGATGATACTATGCCAGTCTTCTCATCATACCCCATATATAAGGAAAGCTTTACCTACGACGTCATATCACGTGGTACTTTAAAACACTCCTCTACATCATTTAAAATATTTTCACATGTACCTTCCCAATTCTCTATACAATTTTCACAGGTATAAGGGGCTGGAGAAAACATGTACTTACATTTCATTTATGTTCTCATATATCATTCATTTGATCAAGACATTCTTTTGAAACAGCATCATCAATGTTATTTACATCCTGCCACGATCATTCACATCTTACAACGGTAGTCCTTCAATAATGTTATTCATATCCTGTACTAATCAATCACTTGTCATCTACGTACAAAAAAAGTGTGAACATAATTCATACTACCAATCTTCTTTTGTATTCGCATTCAGTACCGCTT
The DNA here is from genome assembly GCF_964235325.1 of Thermobia domestica. Taxonomy (NCBI): domain Eukaryota; kingdom Metazoa; phylum Arthropoda; class Insecta; order Zygentoma; family Lepismatidae; genus Thermobia; species Thermobia domestica. The sequence continues at coordinate 141,499,038 of NC_137462.1, read as the reverse complement.
CATGTTTCAACAGGATCAACAGTTCTTTTGTGTTCGCCTTCAGTGTCGCGTCATGTTCCACCATTCGTGGTGCAAACTTCTTTTGTATTCTCTGCTGACATTGTCTTAATTTCATCTACCATAAAATTAAACTTGTTTTTGTTACTCTGTCGGTATTCTGTTATGTTTATCTACTGTGACCTTAATCCTCTTTGTATTCTCCGCCGAGAATGTCTTGTGTTCACCTAGCGCGGTGCCAAACATCTTTTCTATTACCAATTAACATAGGGGCATATTTCAACATGTTCACCTACCGCGACCTTAATCTTCGCTGGCACGGTCTTATGTTCACCGCTGGCAAGGTCTTATGGTCACCTACTGCGGCGCCAAACATGTTTTTATAACTGTCGGCACTCTGTGATGTCTACCCGACACGGCGACGCTTTTCTTTTGTATTTGTCTCGATGTTTTAACATGCACCTGTAAGGTCATTACCCGACAGCGCCATCTTTCACTCTCGCCCAGCCAGTTTCCGAAACGCGCGAAAAGTTCACTTCATGTTTTGAGTTTACCAGCGAAAGATGTGCGAGAACCACGCTCTGTATATGTACTCCGTACACGAGCTTTTGCCACACTCACCGACTATGCTATGCATACGATCCGTCAAATTAAAAAAGTCCCACATGAATAAAGTTTATTCCCTCCCATCATTAATATGATCACAGCATAGATGTTCTACAGAGTATGCTTTAGCATAAGTACCAATTAAATTAATTAATATGATCACAATCAAATTAAACAACGAGCTTTCTAGTATGCTCACACAGTGTTCGAGTAATCATTACTTGGGATTAAAAGATACGATCCATCAAAATACAAGTTGCTATGCAATGATCCAGCAAAATAAAATAATACGAACCAATTAAAATAATTAATATGATCAACGAGCTTTCTAGTATGCTCACACAGTGTTCGAGTAATCATTACGAGGAATTAAAAGATACGATCCAACACATATCCCGAGTTTTCTTTAATGAAAACGAAAGAATAAAAAAAATAATAATTTGATCACAGCATAGCTGTTCTATGGAGTTTGCTATGCATGCGAAGGAATGAAATAAATTAATAATATTATGAAAATCCCTATAAAGAAATCATTTAATACAGGTTATTCACCTTTTTCTAGAAACTACACCATCCCTCCTAACAGTCAACATTTTCCAGGAACCCGTCTGACCACCTAACGGCCAGGGTAATAAATCTTCCCCCTCCTAATGACCTGTACGACCACACCTGACATAAAAGTCGTTAGACTATCAGTTCAATAGACCACCTGCAGTTCTATTGTCTACGACTTTAAGCTCCAGTACTACTGGAGAACACTCCTAGAGTTTAGATGCTCCAAGTTCGAGCTGGGTTGACCAACTGGTCAATGTTGGCAGTTCATTTTAAAATGTAATCAGGTTAAGCCACCTGTATGGATATGCAAATTAAATGTTGAAAGAATCTGCGTTAGTTCACAGTTCACTGGCTACAATGTAGAAGAAAACGACGATAACTCGATCGTGATAACTTCTAGACAAAACTGGCTCTCATTACTGCTAGGCAACATTATGGCTAGGTCGCAGCTGTCATACTAATTATTACCATAAGCAATTAAAGAAAACACTTAATTTAGTTCCAAGAGCTCATATAACGTAGTTTTTGCATATTAATGAGTAAGGAAGAAACACTGAAGTGTCCAAGTAATAGAAATACGAGTTCCATACACATAGTTCAGAAAATAATCAACGTGGTCTTTGTTACTCACTAAAATCTTCTCACCGCAAAACGTTTCACATATATGTAATGGTGAACAATGAAAGACTCTTTTGTTCTAATTCGTGGGAAAGAAATCGGTTACTACACTCTGTAAAGAAAAAATAGCGACACTTGCTCGGATATGGTTTCCACAACATACATTAACCAATATGAGTTTTTACATGAATTGCTGATAATATTACAGTGTATATTCTTAATGAGCAGTTCATTCTTAATACTTGCGCCGCAGTTTCAAGTTTTTTATATGTATATAATGAATTTATATGTATATATTAGTAGCTATGTGTGTTTTCAGCAAAAACGGCTGTGGGAAGAATTTTACATAAAAGTATGAAAGATCAACAATAATAGCACAAAACAAAAAATGTAATTTCTTAAGAGTAAGATATGTTGTGTACGAACATTGAGAGGTACAATACATCAAACTAGATTTCGTATGTAGACCATGGGCTTTAGGAAGTGCAGGAAATTGTCGAGGCCTTTTTGTGACAAGGCTATTGCAAAATGCAACCTCGATTTCATGGAATCACTCCCGGATTATCTGTTCCATGAGTTCCATTCTATCTGAGATATTTGTCTATTGAGTCTTCTGGTCATATTGACCCAAACTTGACAATTGGATTCATGTCAGGTAAGTTTGGAGGCCACATGAGTCTGAATAGTCATATTCTTGCACCACGTATTAACAATTTTCGCTCGGTGGCATGAAGCATTAACGTCCTCGAAAAAGAAGTAGTCCATATTTTCTTCAGGAAAGTTATCTTTAGCTGTTGTAAGAATTTTACGTACCAGAATTTGAAGACTTTTTTTGTGCATCAAATGAAAACCCATACCATCACTCAGTAACTGAATATCTGCATCTCTTAAACAAAATCCGTGTCAAGTTCCTCGCTTATTCGTATCCACAACTTCACACCACTATCGTTTCCCACTATTATAAACTTTTTTCAACGGAGGAAACAACATGCTTCCAGTTGTCATAAGTCCAAGTAGCATATCGCCTCACAAACTAGGTGTTGAAGTCTTCTATGTTTTTGACAGTTTCGACTTTCCAGGCGGTTTTTTCTTCGTAATATCCCTTTCATACAGTTAGGACAATACAGTCGTACGAGTAACTGCAGTTCCAAGATCACCTCAAATTATAGAAACAATTTCCGGGGAAGTCATTCCTTAATTCTGCAATGCTATTGATTTTATTTGGCGATCTGCTCTAGGTGATGCTTTCTTTTTCTATCACACTGTTGACGAAGGGATGATTTCTTATACTATTTTTGCTTGTAAATTATTCTTTCTGCCGTCGAATGGTCAATTTTGAGTATTCCAGCCATCTCCTTTAGAGATGTAACTTAGCTGTGCAAAACAAGTATTATGTCTTGTTAACGTGACGACAAGTTACATTTCTTACCCATCATACTTGTTTACAGTAAACATGTAGCGACAATTTCATACAAGAACAACGCTGCACAACCACAATATTGCCACTTGACACAGTTCAAACAATGACAAAGCAGGGAACGATCACAAAATGCTAATTACCTGGGCCTACATATCACAAATGCAATGCAGAATTCTCACTCCAATAACTTACGAGACACTCTCAGGTGCCATCTGGAGAGAATATTACTGATACATAAATAATTAGTAAGCACCGTTGTGCACCGTAGGTTTCAGAGATAATGCAAATGAACTATCACACTCATAATTTCCTTCTATTCCTCTTCTAGCCGGCTGTAAATATGGTTTTCTGTGTAAGCTACCTTGAGAATTGAGGTGTCGCTATTTTTTCTTTACAGAGTGTAGCAGCTCCCATCGAAGAAAGATATTATTTGCGTCGCAAAAATAAAATATACATGGAAGAATGGTTTCGGTCTTTCCAAAATATACGGAGCGCCTACAAAAATTACTTATATAAGCTGGCGACGGTTATATGGTCACTGCATGGAAACATAGCAACCGTCTTTTTGGATCTTAAAGGTGTTCTTTTGGTGGATTTCACGCCAAATGGCATTACGATAAAAGCAAATCCTTATTGCGAGTTTCTTAAGAAAATTACGGTGAGCCCTCCAAAACATGAAGCGAGGAATGCTTTTTGAAGGAACTGTGCTTCTTCACGACAATGCCCGCCCTCACACTGCTCTGGAACTCAAGAATTGTTGGGACAATTCAGATGATAAATTTTGGATCATCCACTCTATAGTCCGGATCTTGTTCCTAGCGATTTCCATGTTTTTCCTAAGCTGAAAGAATTGTGAGCAGTAAACGTTGTGGAAGTGCTGAAGAGTTGGAAAATGTAGTGACCATCTGGTTTAATAAACTGGTGGCAGCAGAGTATAACATGGGAATTCTGAAGCTCATAAACAGAGAGACAAATATTTAAATGTAGGAGGCAATTATGTAGAGAAGTGAGGGAAGCTTCAGGAATGGAATAGTGTTGTTTTTTCAAATAAATATTGTACTTTTCATGTATTTTTTTTTTTTTCATTTCGTATGACTAAATGGTCTTTATTCTCTGGATGACCCTTGTATTAATGCTCAAATCTAAATACGTTTACTGTAGTATGTAGTGACCATCTGGTTTAATAAACTGGTGGCAGCAGAGTATAACATGGGAATTCTGAAGCTCATAAACAGAGAGACAAATATTTAAATGTAGGAGGCAATTATGTAGAGAAGTGAGGGAAGCTTCAGGAATGGAATAGTGTTGTTTTTTCAAATAAATATTGTACTTTTCATGTATTTTTTTTTTTTCATTTCGTATGACTAAATGGTCTTTATTCTCTGGATGACCCTTGTATTAATGCTCAAATCTAAATACAAATAGTTACAATAGTTGTAAATTGCAAATTGCCTGAGCGCTAGCGGCACCTATAAGCATGATTGTTTATCATTACGAATCAACGTGATATAGTGAGATGCTTGCCGTTTATTAACAGGGTGACTCCGTAAGTAGAAAATTAAAGAAAATATGATCGTAAATCACAGGTTGTTTTAGTTTGTGATTACAGAAGAGTTGAAATCGTAAATGCCTTTCGCTACAGCATCACAGTTTCTCCGTCAGTCACTACTTATGTGTCAGAAACAGGCCATAGCGAGGTTCGCGCCGAAAGCAGTCCACACCCGAAGGCTTATCTTTGTACTTTGCTCGATCGCAAGTTTTAAGTGCCAGGTGATCGGCCCGGCACAACCCCTAACCTGAAGGACCAGTGGCTGACTGCAGTTACGAAGAACTAGGCAATGGGGGAGCCACATCCTAAAGTCGGGGATTATTTTGAAGAAAAAATAGTTTGTTTCGGAAAAATATAAAGATATATTTATAATACAAAATAAAGTTAGAGACGAACTTTTCGCTGGCTCTCACTTTCAAATTTCGATTCAAAACCCACGTCAATCTTTACATTTTTAAAACAAGCGATTGCTTTGGAATCGGAATTTGAAAGTGAAGACCTCAACACCTCAACTTAACAAACAAAAGGACACGATTGGTTTGAATTTTGAATTGCAATTTGAAAGTAGGGGAGAATAAAGTTGGCCTAAGTTTTAGGTATATTATATAAAGATGATCATTATAAAGCAGAGACGGTAATATATAGCGAAAACTGATTTCCTACAATCGATTTAGCATCTCAAAATATTCTTTCTCTTAGCCTTCTATTCAAACCAGGAGTGTCAGTAATCAGGCACTTCCGGTTTTAATGTTGGTCTCTATAGAATAAAACAGTAATAGATAGCGAGAAGCGGTTTTCTGTAACCAATTAAGTATCAGATTCTGGCCTATCGTATATGAAAAACGATAAGGGAAACGATAGCGAGAAGTGGTTTCCTGAAATCAATTAAGCGTCTCTCAATAGTACATTCCATCTCCATTCTAATCTCTCTGCTAAAAATGAAAATGGTAGAAATCTACTACAACTTCCGTTTCAGTATTAATTCAGAAAATATATCAAGTTATACAAACCAAATTCCTTCACGTGGTGAACCCGAGACTGCTACTTGCTTTTTATTACTATTTTTCTATCCAATTAACTATTACTTAACAGAAAAATATATGGTACGTTTGCTCACAGAGCGTCAAAAAGTCATATTTAATTACTTTAAATTTCAAAAATCGGAAAACGACAACATTATATTTAGTAGGTTTGCTTATTTATTAGAATTTCAACTATTACAAGCAAACAATACAAGACTATTACTTTGATTTTTTTAAATTTCCAAATCAACGACTACTGTTAGAGAAGCATCACTATATGAAGATGTATGGTAAGCTTTGGGCTCACATTTCTTATAAATTATTTTAGGTTTCTACCAATTTATTTTCAAATATGTAATTGTATACTAGAATCATTACATGGATAATTAGTGAAAAGCATCCCCATGAAGTAAACGTCGCCAACATCTAGTGGCCCATTTGCCGGTAAATGACGATCGTCGATATAGCGACGCGTCCAAGGATTGCCGCTAGTGTCCCACTGGCGGTAGAGTTTCGTTGAGTCGAAACAGATATGTAGATTCGGGGTGTTGAAATTACCACCGCGTAGCAGTGAGGACTTCATTTTGGTCCGCGCTTCGCAGAATCAACGGAGGGGCTGCGGAGAATCGCGAAGGGACCAACACGAATTATTGCCAGTCATGTGCATGCGGTTATTATTATATGTTATTATTTTTTTCCTGGCGAATTGTTCCTAAAGTGAGCTCCGGGGGTCAAGAATAACTCCTGCCTCTACAACATGAAGTGAAATATCTTGAGATGGGTGCATATAATTGTATGAATTTAGATGCAACTGCCACCGCTTATTATAAGGCGAGTATGGAAGAAATATGAAATAAAATAAATAGACACGCGTCATTTTGTTATAAAATTTCATGGCGAACGTATTTTATCTTATCCCAAACGGTTATCGTCGAATATACACAGTTAAAGGAGCACTCTGATTGACCGAATTAAAAAAACCTCAAGGATTTATTCTTTTACAAACAACGCTGCCTTCAACGTCCCCGTGGCAAAGTAGGGAGAATGCCCGCGTAGTAATCGTAAGGTTGGTGGTTTTAGCCTAGCCCATGGTAGTTTTTCGATATTTTTTAAAAAATGTTTTTATACTCACCTTAATATAAACAAATCACACATATAGACGATTTAACATATTTTAGGGGAGTAATTTTGTGGTGCATTGGCGTTTTGTCGCGTCTCTGCCGCTGGTGGTAACATTTTCAATACGGAAGAGGAGCCACCGCAGATCGTCGCTGCGGGGCCCCAATTTTTGGCGAGACGTCGGTAGTTGCCCATCAGTGGCCCACCGACTCTTACGCAGGGCCGGCGCTAGCAATTTTGCCGCCCTGGATGGTGCTTTCACATGCCGCTCCTTTAATCCGCAAACCTTATTTTCACAGATGACGTTCAAGTGTCATTTAAAAACATGTATAAAATGGAAATAAAAAAAAACTACCTTTCTGGAATGCTTACGTAATATTTAAACGACTCTATACTGACACAATATTCAGTATGCTCGATTTCGCTGTATATCTGTAATATACAGCAGCGCATACAGAAAATAAAATTTAAAAAATATACTTTAATCATGACTAAGAATTTTAATTTTTAGGCTTATTTTATATCAAAAGACGTTTTCAATAGAGTATGGAGCAAGAAGATAATTAGTAAATCAGATATTACGGTAAATCTAAGTGATTTGCCTAAGCCTTATAATGTACTAAAACACAATAGAGATACATAAATTTAACATATCTTAATTGAAAGAAACTTTTCTTGCTTTGACATAAGCAAATTCCTTTATCACATTCGTGTAGTCCAATGTTTCAGCCAATTTGTGTTCTATTGATATCATCACTAGACCACTCAAGCGTGTTTCATATATGGAAGAACGTAGATACTTTTCAATAAGCTTAAATTTCATAAAACGTCTTTCTCCACTTGCCACTGTTACCGGTAAGGTTAACAAAATTCTAAGTGCAGCACTGACATTGGGAGCAAAGTTATGTTTATTAATTAATTTTAAAGTCTTTTTTGGTGAACTTTTAGGCTTAATTATAGTGGATAACACTTTCAGTTCATCTTTCAAATCACTGGAGTTAATGTCTTTCTATTCTTCGTTTGTTAAAATGTTGGCAAGTTTAGTACACTTTTCAGACAAAAGTTCAGGTGGCATATCTTTAAAATTATTTATATCGTAAAGTAAATCGAAATACTCGTCGTGATATTTAAGTTGTTCAAACCTTTCTCTTATAGCTAAGCGTTAGAACTTAGTAATAAAAATCGACCTTGTATCTTGTTTGTGGATCTTCAATAGCTTCATCCTCTGCCTCGCACTGAAACTGTCTTTTCTTCCGACTTCGAGCTTGCACTGTATTACATATCCGTGGATCATCCATATCTAATGCTGATGCCAACTCTGTCGCATCAGAGTAATATTGAAACTTTGCATCATTTCTTCTCTCAAAGTACCCAGATATATTTTCAAGAAATTCTACTGCATCCAACACATGAGAATCAATGCTTTGACTGGAGTAAAAAGTCATATCAGACAACGAGTTAGTAAAGGAAAGGAAAGTGACGCAGCTGGTTTGCTATACATAGAGCATCGTGGGCGACCATTCTATCTGTTCTATTGTCATTGCTTATTTGAAGTAAAGCATCATAAACTTCCCCTATTTGATAACTGAGTCAGAGCATCAATTCGGCTCTCCCACCTAGTGGTGATTAATGACTTTAAAGTGAGACTAGCAGCGTTCACCCCGCTTCGCTGCGGTCACCCCGGAACGCAATAAACTTTGTTACTTAGATAATTTTTACTTTTTCGCTTTCAAGTGATATGATAAAAACCATAGAAGATTGCAGTAAATCTTAACATTATATCGCCTGTCATTTATGTTAACCCGCCCCGCTTCGCTGCGGTCATCCCGGTGCTGGCATATTGTAAAAGTGTCTGTAAAAATAAGCAAATCAATTAAAAAATTTTAAACAGAAGATTCAAGCTATTTTCCGCTGTATATCGCCTGTCATTTATGTTAACCCGCCGAGTGACACGGTCATGCGGGTTGCATATAAATACGTTTATTTTTACCTATGATGAACTAATAACAAAGGATTTGTACGTTATGGACACTTGAATGGTCAATTATCTCAAGACACTGGTAATTAAAAATTAAAGTGATATGATAAAAACCATCTAGGGTCCAAATCCTAATAACCCCCCAAAAATGAAAGAAATTGGTTCAGCCGTATTAGCGTGATGAGCGGACAAAGGATTTTGTACGTTCTCTTTTATATATATAGATTGCTAATATGTTCCTTTAGTATGGCCCAACGTTGAACTGACGCAGAAAAAAAGTCAAAACTTTTTTTAGCTATACAAAAAATGAAACATTTCTCAAGAAAAAAATATGCTGTACGATTTACTATATTCGGAATGAACAATTTGTAAATTGGTCAAAAACTCGCTGTTAGAACCTAAATCTCTCTAGATGCTACAGGCTAGAACGGCCTGTCTCAAGTGGGAGTGTACCTTTTGCATACTTGGAGCGGAGCGTTAGAACATTACTGAATAGAAAAAAAAATATATAAAAAGACACCTTGATAATCTTATGCACTCTAGTTCAAAATCTTGTCTACGCCGCTGCAAGGGAAATATTGAACAAAGATACCTGTGGCTAGTAGTTTGATAATTGAAAATGAGGAGCAATGCTCTGAATTTCCTGAGTGAGTACCGGTATTTTCTTGAATGTGAGTGAAGTAAGTTCAATTATATTCTCAGGTGAACACAGTTTTATTTTTCCATGTGAGCCTATTAGGAAGCATTATATTTTGATAGTATTATTTTCTTCTTCAAATTTTGCCGCCCTGGGCGGTGGCACGGCTCGACCCTCCTCGCGCCGGCCCTGCTCTTACGGTATGAAGATGACATTTTATTTCAGGCTGTTCAAAAATATGTTGATACTGTTTATTGCCTGATTGCATGCATAGATCTGTATGAGATGGCGTCTATTGGTTTTGAAGTTCTATCCGAACCATCACTCAGTTTTTACTCAAAGTTCAGAAACATCAAAGAAATCAAAGTCAGGAGTACGGGCAATAGGCACGAATTATGATTCGGTTAGGTTGGGAAAAATTCATACAAACACATGCAGTCAACAATGGGTGCAAATTATGCTTTGGTTTATTTCTGAAGAACAAGGAAAAATTTAAGCATTTGTATTAGTCAGTGCGAAAATTTCCCTGGATTTTCACGTTTTATGGAAAAAATCCCTTTTCCCCTTATTGTTAAATTTATCTACGAAATTTCCCTAGATTAGGGAAATTTTCCTCAAACTAGGAACACTGACTCCACTTCCTAGAATAGGATTTCACAAGTATCAAATCTTGCGATACTAAAAATTAACTATATATATATATATATATATATATATATATATATATATATATATATATATATGTATGTATATATAGTTTTAAAAATAGACAATCATCATCTACATTGATTCTGATTTACTTTTTTTTATTTGATCTGTAGTTGAACGATTCATATTCTCGCCTCGTAATTATAAGTTTCGGTTCGTGTACTGACATTATCTTTAGTTTAACATGCCACAATTTAGATTGTTTATGGGATGGGAAAATCTGTAGTTTGCAACGTGTAAGAAGTGTGAGGTGGCAACATTAAATATCCGTGTGCAGTGCCTGGTCGTTGTTGCTGATGTGTCATCGTCTACAGTACGTCAGGCGGAGTAGAACAGAGGTGTGTGGTGAAGCGAACAGACGATAGTGATGAAAAATGGAAGACCTCTTTAAATTTTAATGAGGCCAAATTGTAGGTGCGAGTGCAAAGTTAGTTGCCGCAATTATATGTACGTTGGACAGTATGCCAGATGTATCGCGCAGAGCAGCAAACAAGTTGACAACAGCCTACACAACTTACAACAGAACAACATTGGCGAACAGTAAAAGTGAATGGAAGAGAAGTCTCCAAGCATTGAAGATGGTTATCACAAGGACCGTAGATAGAATTCCACAGATTATCATTTAGGACCTGAAATTATCTACTGCGACAATCACAGTCTCACGCGAGTTGTATAAACTGAACGACCCGGTCGAGTTTCAATTTCCAAACTGCCTATCATTAGTCTTAAGAAAATGGTGCCAGTTGACATACAACATAGACAACCACAATTTCCTTCTATTCTTTGGGTCCTGTGATTATTTTCACTGACACATTACTGTTGGTGAGTACACCGTGTATGTGCACATTTTAGGTGACCAAGTGTATTCTATGTCCTAGATATTGTTTCCAGCCAATGTGTAATTTTTAAATATGACAAATGCTTCAGTTCACATTGCTGGAGCTGTTCAGGCGAGAGTATATGAATGTCGCGACAATTATTTCTCCGGGCCACGCATTTCCTAAACTTCAACCACCCGGGGTAAGTTCTGCAGCTCAAGTACGAAACAAATATCTTCATTCTCGTTAATGGAAATGAATGCGGCGGTGCCTACGGAATGGCACAATATTCCTTTGGAAACCATAGAACTCTTCTGCTGGTAAACTGTGGTTCTATGTCGTATACCAAGTAGAAGTTGCATTTTCAAGAGTTTTTATTACTCTGAAAATCATCTGTACATTTGCATCATTTAAAGATAATTATGAAAAATCCACGTGCTGATAATAAAATGAGAAAAACGAAAGATACAGGAATCCGGGAGGAGAGTCCACAGAAACGATCACGCTCACCGTAAATCACATTGAGATCGAACAGTGAAGCTTCGAACCAAGTGTGAACGTTTACTGCTAAGTAATCGTGAATTTTGCCTCATTCGTCTAGGATCATAAGTGTTAGGTCATTATATATCTACCAACACCAAGAGGCGACGGAACCGTTAGGGCTATAACCCGGTCAGTACTTAGGGAAGTATCAATTTTAAAAAATGAACGACGTATTAAAAAATTATAATAGAAATCAAGTAATGACTAACCACTCTCAGTTTTTCCGTGGAATTAATTATTGACAACGATGTAATAATGAAAGTAACGTTTTATTTCCAAAGACTGTGTGTGCTGCTTTTCTTTTTAACCATCATCTCTACCTCCCAATAGTTGTTTTTTCCTTCTTTCTTCTGCTTTCAACTACCACGCAAAGACTGTAGGCATAACAGTCTGTCAAATAACAGAGAGTAAAATAACAGGAACATGGACAGTATTGTTTCGTTTTCGCTTTATCGCTTCTCTGCTCCTCACCCAACCCTGTTGAACTCGGTCTTCATCGAGTGAGTGACAACGAACAGATACATAAATGAACAAGAAAAAAAACTCGATTTTTTGACACCCTAGAATCAAGTATAGTCGAACAGAGCTCTTGCTTGCTCCACAAGCTTCTGCTCTTCTCTCCTGCAGTTTGTTTAGGTTGATTAGAGAACCTCTTGCTTAAAAAAAATGGAGAACACTAAAAATTATAGATCTCCTTTGCTGGTGAAAACCTTATTATTATTTCTAACGTCACTCATGGTGCATATCCCGCGAACGAACGAGTACGAGAAAAAGGGAATGAACTAAGACAATAACAAGTACTTGTGTTGTTCCAAACAATTACAGAAAAGTAATATCAGTGCTGAAGCGAAGTTGTGAATAGAAGAGCACAAGTAACGAAGCATTTCTTTCAGTCAAAACTTAACGACTTCGTTGAACTTTATGATAAAGTTTTGGAGAACGCAGAAAATTTGAGTCCTACATTACCACGGCAGAGAAGAATCCCTAAAAAACTTGATATGGCAAAATATAGCACTGGTCATGTTCAGCACCGAAAGAATATTACCGTGAAAAATACTTTGAAACCAACGACTTGGTTTTAAACATCATGATCAGAAGATTTGAGTACTATATTTTCTCTGTGCTGTAGAATACTTAACAGGGGCTGATTAGTAATATTAATAAAAAATATGTTCACATATCTTCAGTTTTAATTGAAATATATTGAAAGGACATACATTTTGATAACTTAAAAGCAAGTTAAAGATGCTTTCCTCGCTTCACCGAAGCAAAAATGATTCTTGTCTTATTAAAATCTGAACCAAAAGAGAGAACTCATGATTTGTTTTCGGAAGTTAAGGGGGTGTCTACCCATCATCAGAGGCTTCAGAATCTCCATAAAGTAACATGTAAAATTTAATTCGTAAATATCTTACAAAATACTGCACTTAGAAACTTGCAATTTTCTATACGAATACCAAAGAGCAATACAAAGGAGGTGGTTGTCTGAATTTTAAACTTAATGACTTAGATTAATTGTAATAATTACTTCCGTAATGAGGTAATCACTATTGCAGGTAAAGGATCAAAAGACCACTTTCATACTTCACAAAATACTACAGGTGAAATTCTTTGAAGAACACATGCTGGGGAAGGATGCATTGTGGCAATTTGAACAGCGAAACTCATGTCTATCCCTCCATTTTCATGATCATTTACGCCTTGAGCAGTTTCCCTCACCACTCCCCGCCCCAGACGGCAACTACTTGAATTTGCCTTTTCGATGGAAACTGGAGTGACTCAAGTGTCAACAAAATACTTGGTAGAACAAAGATAATGATCTTTGAAACCTCAGTATCGAACATATGTTTCCGATTGCTTTTCTACATCTTTTTTTTTTCTTTCTTTCTTTCTTGAAACGGATGGATTCTTTTTCCAAGCAGTAGCTTTCACCTCTCTGCCACTCAAAACTATACAACGAAGAAAAGTCTAAATGTTTCTTATTTACCTATCTTTTGTTTTCTGGAAGGATAGGTTTCATTTCATTTTATATTATTTATCATAGAAAACAGACAGTGCGACGCTTCTGTGGTTAGAATGGATTAATTGTATGCAGGGGTGGCAAAAACCAAGTTTTCCTTTTTTGGTTTTTTGAATAACTAGAATTTGATTTACCTACTCCTTTATATATTTTCCATACCCGTGTGTGCACGTGTGTGAAAAAAAAGAAAGAAAAAGTAAAAGAAATAACTAAAGAACTGCTTGATGGATCATCACCAAATTTGGTCAAAGTATAGTCAAGAGTAAGGAATTTTATTTGTCATTAAAACCACCTACCCAAACCGGAAGTGATTTAAATAAATCATTTCTGGTTTGACCTTTGATCACCATAGATCGAAAACGGCAATATGTAGTGAGATCCGGTTTTCTGCTTCGTAAGAATATATTTAATCTCTATTATTAACTCTACTACAACCTACAATGGTTCAAATCAACTACCTATAATTTCTGCTTTCAATAAATATTGATCTATATATAGCAAAAACGGTAAAAAAATAGATGAAAACGGTTTCTTCCAATCGAGCAGCTCTCAAGCGTCTCAGATGTACCTTTCATCTCCTCGTGTGATCTTCAATTGAAAGCTCGGTTTCAAGCGGGTTTTTGCTTTCTATTCAGCTTTCTAAAAATAACTACTATATTCTGTCTTCCAAAAGATGTGGAAATCAACTACTTCCGATCTTAACTTTGAAGGCTATAGAATAAAAACTGTAATAGATAAGAAGCGGTTTTCTGCAATTAATTACGCGTTCCAAGAATATATTTCGTCTCTAGTCTAATCTCTCTACTAAAACCGGAAGTGGTAGAAATCTACTACAATTTCCAGTTTCAATATTAATTGTGAAAATATCGTACTACAGATACCAAACTCTTTTGCGTGATGTACACTTGCACTGCTACTTGTTTTTGAACCATTTTCTTTACCTTGTGGATAATCGTGGCCTCTGTTTTTTAAATAATAAAATAAGTCAAACTCGAGGTCATATGTAAACTAGTTTTACAAATGATTTACCAGTAGAGCACAAATTATTTACTAGTCTGACCATTCATTACTGTTCAAGATTGAATAAGCCAAACCGAGTAGCGTGTCTGAACAAAGGAGTGAGTTAGGGAAGCTAATACATAAGATTATTTGCATGAATAAAACCTACTTTAGATTTGTAATAAGGGATAAAAAATCTTAAACATCTGAGAGGTTATTTGGTTCACACAGTTACAGTTAAGAAATTGATAAGAGAATAAGATAGATTGGGCTAGAGCCTAAGTTGGTATAAAGCGGGAAGTATAAAACACATTTTTGTAATGAAAGTCTTGATTCTGAGCGAAAACAGCTAGTCGATCTTTGACCTCGAGTTAGACCGGTTTGCGGTCACTTCTTAAGATTGAGACCGAGATCAGTCGAATTAGCACCCTCAAGTTGCAGTTATTCATTTTTTTTTAAAGAAGGGGCCATGACTACAAAACTTTTACTGTATTTAGATTACATATGGATAGAAATAAGTTT
The DNA here is from genome assembly GCF_964235325.1 of Thermobia domestica. Taxonomy (NCBI): domain Eukaryota; kingdom Metazoa; phylum Arthropoda; class Insecta; order Zygentoma; family Lepismatidae; genus Thermobia; species Thermobia domestica. The sequence goes on along the minus strand of NC_137462.1, from coordinate 141,483,927 downwards.
TTTCTAGCCCGTTCTTATGTAACAGAGGGGTTATGAAGGACGGGACCTACAGTTTAAAGTGGGTTACAAACCATTACTCGGTTTGAATCGGAGAGAAATTGTCATCTAGCTGGGCTCAAACCTGGGACCCCTGCCTGATTACAAAAGTGACAGTTCTACAGACTCATCCACGGAGAACACCTGATAAAGATATATTGTACTGATCTTGCATGTACTGTACTTGTGAATATTTTAAGAATCACTTTACAAGAAGAGAAAAAAAAAAAAAACTGCACAAGTGAAATCAGTACAAAGTACAGAAGATATACTTTATTCCTCCAAGTTAGTTCACAGATTCAAAAATTTAGCGACCTAATTTAATTTGCATATAAATATAAGAAGTGAATAAAGATATGAATCAATTGAGTTCACTCTGGTTCTGAACCATTTATATTATTTTATTGGTTTAAATCAATTGTTTGCTTAACATACACATACAAATTCTATGAAATTCAATAGGAAAATCATTTTGGATCTTTGGATAATTTTAGCACTAGTCGAGCTAAAACTCGACTCGACTCGAAACTCGAGTCAAGTTTAGAGTCGAGTCAAAGGTAATTTTCTCGAGTGGAGTTCCGAGCCGAGTCACTGTTTTTGACGTCGAGTTTCGAGTGAGTCGAGTTTGATAAATGGCTCGCTCGTTCAGCTCGTTTTAACTTGTTTTGAAATAATGGTCTGATTAGACTGGAAAGCGAAAGCCATGAGAAATGTAAGCAGTAGTGTGGAATACTTTTAGTGTTGCTCACGACAAGGAACATTACTCGTATCTCGTCTCGTCTCGATAACGAGACGGCAATATTTTTTTTTATAACGAGACAGCTTCAAGTGTCATGAGCATCAATATAAGTATATACTGTAGCTCTTACTATCAAAGCTGAGATCTGCACGGTCAAATTTTTGAGCTCAAGCAGAAGCCTAACCCGAGTGGTGATGTCAATCGGCTCGGCACTCGGTTCAACTGAGCGAACAACTCGAGCCGGCTTGGTTCAGAGGAGCCATTGGCTCGGCCCAATCTCGGTTGAGACGAGCCGTCGACTGGCACAATTGAGCTTTTGGCCCGAGCTTACTCGGTTGGGATGAGCTACCGACTCGGCTCAGATGAGTCACCAACTCAGCTGAGATGAGCCGTCGGCTCGAGCCAGCTCTGTTGAAACGAGTTCATCGCCTCGGTTCGACTCGGCTCAACTGAGCCGATTGCTCGAGTTGGCTCGGTTGGGTGAGCTGTTGTTGGCTTGGCTCACTTCTTGGTTCGGCTCGATAGTGAATGAGCTATGAACCAAGCCGCTCGAGCCACTGACAACCCTAGACTCGAGCCGAGCAGTTTTGAACATGTTTGACCGGCGCCCTATAACTTTTAACATTTTTTGGCTCGAGCCTGAATACTTGCTTCTCCGGAACTCAAACCCAGATCCTCGTGAACAATGGCCTTGCCTCCTGAAGACTTCTCGGCGACCGAGATCGGAAGTCAACTAGTTTTTAGTATACAGGTACACCCCGCCTACTTTCTTGGTTATACATGATGTTATAATAATAATAATAATAATAATAATAATAATAATAATAATAATAATAATAATAATAATAATAATAATAATAATAATAATAATAATAATAATAATAATATAAGTAGTAGTAGCAGTAGTAGTATCATTGACCTATTATCTATGTTGGATACTTAAAAACAGTAATTGAAACTACACACGACTCGACTCGAAACTCGACCTGAATTCGAGTCGAGTTGGAGGAATTTTTTCGAGCCAAGAACTCGAGCCGAGCTCAAAAATGTCTGCTTCGAGTCGAGTCGAGTTTCAAATAAAACTCACTCGTATCCATCCCTACAGTGGAATAGATATGAAGTTCGTGACCCGAGGTCTCGCTGTGTATGTTCACAGGGTGTTCGAAAACGACATCAAATTACTTAAGGAAATTAATCCTTACACGAGAACATAAAATGAAAGTTACGGGTCACTGTACTAAAAACATTCTCGCTTAAATTTCTTAGGTTAAATCATATTATGTTGCTGTCAAATACAACAAAACTTTAGGGCGTTTTCGGAAAACTCCAAAATATTGCTCGAGTTATTGCTTTCTTGTACCGTTACGACCAATTTTCTGTGGACAATATATCTGAAATAACGCAACTGTGCACCAAGGTTGGTCTATAGGCTTTTTCATGTTTTCGTCGGAGGATTCACATCCCGAAGTTATTTCCTAACACCATGTGTATATATTATATTTGCTTATTTTCGAGTAACAAGATCTAGAAATGTTCGAGGCCCTAGTTCCACTTATATTTATTACCATAATGAAAACTTTAAAAAATCGTTCACGTAGTCTAAATTATAGTGACATTACTATGTCCGTTCTTCATTAGCTTGGTTGGTTTGGTGGGTTTAAAGTTTAGTGTCCCTTTCTTTACCGATGTTATAAGAGACGTGAGCCTTCAGTGGAATCCGAGTCCTTAGTGATCTGTTGATATTTCAAGGCTCTTCCGCCGGGTATCGAACCCGAGATCTGTGATCCAAAGGTGCGCGAGCTAGCCACTAGACAGACGAACGGGAAGGGTTATTGTATTTTTTAGAATGTTACTTATGTATGTTTATTCACGGGAAAGTTGGTTCATCGGGTTCAATCCATCGTTTCAATCTGTTGAATTTAGCTTGAAATAAAGTTGATTTTTTTTTATTACATCCAGAAAAATATGTGTTGAATAGCTAATGTTGCCAGAAAGTAGAAGTAACTACCTGCCACGAATTTAAAATCCCAGTTACTAGAGGGAATTCTGTAGTTTGTATCCATGCAAACGTCTCATACAAACTTAGTGCTGCAAAGGAAAGCTAAATTTCAACCATGATCTGTATCAAATTGTTGATTCTCCTCTTCAAAGTATATACTCTCCCCTATTTTCTACTGTTGAGGCAGTGTTATTACAAAGAGTTGGAACGTACTAATATGAAATTAGTGGTTAGCAATAATTATCTAACTAGAGTTACTAGTAATGAAGAAATTGGCGTTCTCTACCTGATCTTTGCTTTCGCAGTATACATCATACAGCATGAAATCGCAAGAAGCAAATATTTCAAATTGTCTTGGAAGCAAATATTCTTTCTTTGTAACATTTACAGAAAATCTATCCGCTCTGCAGAAACGGAGGAAAGAAATGGGATGAGGGTGGCACCCCGCGGCGTTCTACCACACCCATTGGAAAAAGACTTAAGAGGGGAAGGGAAATACCTGCCTGTCAGCAGGACATCTGTTCGCGAAGATCACATTGGAACACACAACCTTCAATATATAGTCCATTACAATGTTACTTTAAAAAGTTCATTACTCTTGATCTACGTCATTAAGCGTGAAATTGAAACAATCATTTCATTTCTATTGCTTTTCTGTATACATATGAAAAATTTTAAGTTGTTACGTACCATATTTCGTTAGATATTCATGAAGTAAAGTTTACATGTTATCTTATGGGGACTGAGAAACCAGTGGCAAAAGGTATAACATTCCCTTAATAAGCTAACAATGCTTTCTTTACCTTACTGTTCCTATGACATCAGTGACAGCAGAAAAATTATTTCCGGCTCCACGAAGGATAAAGTCTTATCTTCGGAGTACCAAGACCCAACATAGATTAACTACTTGATGATTGTTCATTCCTACAAAGATCTCGAAGAAGTTATGAAATAACCTACTACCATAGCCGAGGTTGCCATGTTAGTAAAGAAGAAAGTGCATTATGGGAATTTTCAGCACAGACAACTAAGTACGACGACTGGTGAATAAATATTTTTCACCTTGAATATATTGTGATAATGGTCAATTTTTATTTGATAATGTCACTTTTTAAAAATAAAATTCTCTTTCGTGTAACTTACTCGAGTCTAGAAGTTAAATCTTACACAGTGTGTATTGAAGAGGGCAGTGTTGGGAAGTAACGTAACGAAAGTAACGCGTTACTTGTAACGCGTTACTTTTTAAGTAACGTTTCCTAGTAACGCGTTACATTTTTTCCAAAGTAACTGTAACGGTAACGCGTTACAAATTTTTAAGTAACGTACCTAGTTTGCGTTACTTTTTTGCGTTACATTTCGAATGAGTAACTACAATATATGTATTTTTATTTCGTAAACAAATGTTTCTTTCCTGTAAGCGAATTTCTCAAAATGAAACAATCGAGCATGAGCTACGTATGTCAGTGACAGACAGTCACAGACACACAGAGAAACAGATAAATTTGTAGTGCCACTTGCTGTTTTTTGAAGATGAGGACAGCCTTTGGGAAATCACGTGTAGGCCTACTGATTGCAAGCACCTGGAAGATTTTGTCGTGGATTTTGACAGCTCCAAATCAATGCATTTAGCGAGTGAACTAGGAGTGCAATGATACCGGTAGTCTATTTTACTTTAATTGGTGTTGTTTTTATAAAGATGGAGAACGAAAATATTTTACTGTTCGAACATTTGAAAGAATACTTTTTTCTTAAGAGCTGAGAATGATGGTGGACAGAATTTAAAAGTAAAGTGTCTGAAGTGCCCCGGCGGAAAATATTTATTAACAACTAGGGAGCCATAATTAATGATTTACAGTAAGGGGGTTAATATAAATAAACTGTTTTGATGAGCAGACCTACTTTATTACTAGACAATAGTTTGCTGATGATATGTAATATTGGAGTTCTTTCAGATCAGTTTGCTTATCCTAGATTCCCGTTGATTATAGAGTAGTATAATGTTTCTCTACATTCTTTATTTTTAATTTTACATAACAACATTTTTATTATTATATAATTAGTTTAGCAGAATAATTATAAGCAACCATTTTTTCTAACGCATAGGGATGAGCACGAGTCAAGCTAAAATTCGACTCGACTCGAATTCAAGTCGATTTTCGAGTCAAGTCAAGGTTAATATCCTCGAGTCGAATTCCGAGCCGATTCAGTTTTTTTTTTCGTCGAGTTTCGAGTCCAGTCGAGTTTGATAAATGGCTCGTTCGTTTTAAGTCGTCTTGAAATCATGGCCTGATTAAACTGGAAAACGAAAGCCATGAGAAATGTAAGCTAAACAGTAATATGGAATACTTTTAGTGTTGGTCACGATATGGGACACTACTTGCATCTCGTCTCGTCTCCATAACGAGACCACAAGAGATTTTTTTATAACAAGCTCAGCTCAGCTCCGCTCGGCTCAACTGAGAAGATGGCTCGAGCTTGGCAGGGATGAGCCATTTGCTCGGTTCGGCTCAATGAGCCGAGGGCTCTAGCCGAGTCGGGTGAGCTGTTGGCTCGGCTTACTTCTCGGTTCTGGTCGATAGTGAATGAGCTGTGAGCCGAGCTGCTCGAGTCGTTGACAATTCTAAACCCGGCCAAGCAGTTTTGAAGATATTTGGCCAGTGCCCTATAACTTTTAACAGTGTTCGGCTGGAGCCCGAATACTCAACCTAGACCCTCAACCCAAATTCAGAAGTTCGTGAACAATGTCTTTGACTCCTAGACTTCACGACTACCGAGGTTGGCAATCAACTATCTTTTTAGTATTCAAATACAAACCGCCTACCTTGCTTTTTATATACAGTGTTATTATAATTATTATTATTATTATTATTATTATTATTATTATTATTATTATTATTATTATTATTATTATTAATAATAATAATAATAATAATAATAATAATAATAATAATAATAATAATAATAATAATAATAATAATAATAATAATATTGGTAGTAATAGTAGTGCGGAAAATTGAAGTCATATTTTTTTCACACTTTTAAAGTTTCGGACCTAAAAGTAACGCGTTACTTTCGAAGTAAAGTAACAGTTACTTTTTGGGGGCAAGTAACGCGTTACTAACGCGTTACATTTTAAGAGATAGTAAAGTAACTTGTAACGCGTTACATTTTTACAAGTAACTTACCCAACACTGGAAGAGGGGAGATTACAACGTACGGTGGACTTTGCTTTCTATTCGATGAACAAAACACTTTTTTGTAAAATTCAACCCGGGCAAAGGTTTTCATCTTCCGCCGCCACTCCCAACACCTTTTGAAAATAAATCAAGAGAAGGAATTTGTCAGAGAAAATGAAAAAGTCACATCGTGCCAGATTCGGTAAGTACAGTAGGTGTTTCACGACAGCAATGCTTTTACGCACAAAAAATTTCCTCACAGACAGAGCCTTATGGGTGACATTACAATACCTCTGTTCTACTGGTTATACGAAACGTGAGATCCGAACCACAAGATCTTCTACAGGGAATCGAATTCAGATCACCCGTGGAATGATAATCAATAAAAACGAGGAAGATTATTTCTCTATTTTCTTTTTTATTATTATAATTGTTCATTAGTAACATTTATGTTGTTTAGTGATAATTTTAACAGCACTTAAAAAAACTAAATACACAAAACGAAGCAACCACACTGCAAAAGAGATATTTCGGTGAAATGAATATAGTTTACTTTTTCGATATTGAATAGCTTACGTTATGAATAGCTTATTAATCTGTTCAGCTTCAATGAAGAATGCCCTAATAAACATATAAATTCGTATCTGCTCACATCATTACTACAATCATCATTACACGTTGAAAGAACTCGCTTTAATGTATAATTTTAATACATCACAACGTTCATTAAATAATTCGTGGGTTATATCCATCATACCATATTTGGTTTGAGATTCACCTTATTTTGTAAGGATAATCACATAGGATTGTATCATAGGTCTACTTCCTTTTTTCAATTTTCCTTTCAGTTAATTATTTTGAAGGGAAACAATGAAATTACTATTTCTTTTTTTTTCTTCCTAAATTTTGGTTTACATCATTTAGTTAAAAAAAAAAAACAAATGAAAATAACTTTCATAACTTGCTAACCTTATAAGATTATTTTCAGAGAAAGTGGTAAACGCTTTGTTAATTAGGAAACAAACCTAGAATTGTTCTGCCTGCTGGTCTAGTTGTAGCACGCACATCTTTGGTGTACGGGATCCCAACTTCGATTCCCGGGGAGAGAGCCCTGAACTTTGAACGCCTTATGGTCATTCGGATTAAAGTTTAAACTGTAGATCCACGTCTCATGTATTCTCGGTGCTGAAAAGAATCTCCAACCAATAAATCACTCCATGCCGTAAGCGTCAGTGGGCCAACGATGGGCAACTAGCGACATCTGGCCAAAAATTAGCGGCTATGCAATCAGCGGTGGCCCCACTTCCGTTTTGAAAACTCTACCACCAGCGGTAGAGAGCGACGAAACGCCAATGAACTACAAAGATACTCCCCCAAAATATGTTAAATCGCCTATATGCTTGATTTATTTACATTAAAGCGAGTCTAAGAAACACTACCAAAAAAAGAAGAAGAAGAAAGTACCCCGGTGTGGGCGCAAACCACCAATCTTATGATTACTAGGCGTGTGTTCTTCCGACTTCGCCAGGGGCGCGATGTAAAAAACCTGGCTTTGTAGAAGAATAAATCATTGAAGTCTTTTTGACTTGGCTAAGAGAGCTCCTTATCGTGTATATTTGACGATAACTGTTTTGAATCGAATAAAATCTGCTCGCCATGTACTTTTATAACAAAATGGCGTGTGTCTATTTACTTTATTTCGTAGTTCTCCCATATTCACTTTCTAATGATCGGGGACAGTTGCCATCTAAATTCATTCAATTATACGTACTCATTTCAAGAGTTTTCATTTCATTATGTAGAGATGGGGCTTACTCTTGACCTCCGAAGCTCCCTTTAGGAACAATTCGTCTGGATAAAATAACATATAATAATAACCGCATGTACATGACTGGCGATAGTTCGTGTTGGCCCCTTCGCGATTCTCCGCGACGAATGGAAGGAGCGCGGACCAAAATGAAGTCCTCGCTGCTACGCGGTGGTAACTTTAACACCCGACTCTGGATATCTGTTTCGACTCGATGAAACCTTGCCACCAGTGGCACACTAGAGGCAGTCCTTCGACGCGTCGCTATATCGACGATCGTCATTTACCGGCAAGTGGGCCACTAGGTGTTGGCGATGTTTACGGCATGGGGCAAGAATTAGACTACTCTGCGTGAGAAAATTCTATAATGTTAAGAAGTCTTATTTGTGCCTAAAAATGCTAATAAAGATTTCAAAGCTTCAGTTTATATCTTGCTTATGAAGTACAGAGGTCGAAACTTTATTTTAAAATATCATAATGAATGTATTTAGCATACAATCTATACTGTTTTTATCCTGCGGTCTCACAGGATGACATAAGTTTTCGAACGTACCCAAACGAGTAGAGAGACACATGATTTAATACATGCTTTATGCCCTCACCAGACAATCGTTGTATTCATACTGTGCCTAGCAACAGTAGCTCGCAGTTATGGTGCATTCGTAAGTGTTCAGAAATGAAATGGGGTAAAAGGTAAGGAGACAACGGGGGAAGAGCGAAAAGTTGTAATTAATCTGTACAAACAAAACACATCCCTCTCCGAAATTGCCAGTGCAGTCAACAGAAGGGTGTTCTCCATCATTCAGGGCTTCAAAGAGACGAATAGTGTTGTGAACTAAACTTACTACTAGAGATAGGAGGGAAATTATGAAAATGGTGAAGCAGATGCAAGAGTGATGGCGTCTGAGATTAGAGGAAGGCTTGAACAATATTCTGGTACTGTGGTGCACACAAGAACAGTTGAATGGGTTTTACATAGTGCCGGTTGCAATGCCTGTGTTCCTAGGAGGAAACCATATGAAGGGTAAGGGGAAAAAGAAGAAATATCACAAAAGTGCATTTTCGAGAAAACAGCATTTTAATATTGAAAACAAGAATGGAGTTTGTCAAATCTTTTGCCTTTTTTACATGGACATTTCTACATCTAGGCATGCATGGCATATACAGTCAAATAGTACCAAGAGTCACCAACTAATAGGACAAAGCACCCGATAAAACACATACATGGACATTCCTTCTTTCTTCCCCTTACCCATGTCAATCGTGTGAATGAAAAAAAAAGCCTCTCGAATTTGCTAACCAGTATGTGAGGAAACTAACAGAATTCTAGGATCACATTCTCTGGTAGAGCAAAGTCTGCTTATACAATGGTTATGGGCTGTTACAGTGTAGAAGCTACCAAATACTGAATGGGAACTTAAGAGCATGGTAGCTACAATGAAACTTGGAGACAGCAGTGCGATTATATGGGGCTGTATGTCTTCATCAGGCGTTGGGGAACTAGTGTTCATAGATGAGATCATGAATAAATTAGAGTACAAGAGAATTCTTGAGAACAATTTTAAGAAGACTGCAGAGAGGGTGAGATTGGGATATGATTATTACTTCCGGCAGGACAATGATCCAAAGCATAATAAGGAAATTTGAGGCATTGGATCGTGCACAACACTCCCCACACTTTGAAGACACCGCCGCAGTCACCAGATTTAAATCGTATAGAAAACATCTGGAATGAACTTGAAGATGAGGGCCACGGTGACTCAGTGGTAGAGCGTTCACCTTTGGGGCTTTGGTCCGGGTTCGATCCAGTCTCCGCCAAATGAACTTTCTGGTGGACAAACACCGTGTGCGTGGGTTTCCTCGAGGTTCTCCCACTTTCTACATTCCACCATTTCATTCATTTCTCATCATCACCGTCTTCTTTAGCCTTGCTGGCATAACCGTGGACGTAAAACAAATATTCTTAAAAAAAAAAAAAAAAAAAAAAACTTGAAGAGCGTGTTAGAAAACAGCACATCAGAAGTAAGGATCATCCAAAAGAACTTCTTCAAACAGAGTGGAGAAATATGGACTCTGTCACGAAAAAACATGTACAGTCAATGTCCAAAAGACTATCGGTAGTAATTCATAAAAAGGGGATGATAAATGTTCTGTTCACTGTTCGAATACTTACGTTCAGATCTAAATAAAGTATTTTCGTTCTTTCTGGCAGTGGAAATAAGTATCAGTTGCTTTCCATGAGTTTGTGTGTTTAGTAGAAGACACAACTATATTTTGTACCAGTATATCTCTGCCTACTTTCTTTGCATAGCTATAGAAATTATAGAAATAATAAACATGTATGTGAGCCTCTGTACGTACCCTAAACATTTTGCCATTCAGTGCCTAAAAACAACATTCTTTTCTTTCGACCTCTTAAGAGGATCATAGTACTCAGTGTTAGTAGGTTTTCTTCAGAAAATTTACCTCGAGTGAGAAAATTTTCCCTTTTTGTATAAAATTTCCCCTAAGGTGTTGAGTGACCAGTTCCTATAATAGAAGTTATATGATGAGATTAATTTAGCCATATTAAAGCAAGTATCAATCATATTTGTTTTCTTCATTTGCTTTTTCTTTCTTTTTTTCTTACTTTTCCTTCAATTTTTTTTTTTTTTTTTTTGAAAAACACCATACACAAATACATCCAGCCAACAATGATGCAAATTATCTACTTTGAACATACACATACACACAAACACAAACTATTGCTGTTGAAATGAAATCTTTAAGTATTGTGTTCCACGGCTAGGCTAAAGGATACGATGGTGAGAAATGAATGAAATGGTCGAATGAATGAAGTGGGAGGAAACGGGAGAACCCCAAGGAAACCCACGCACGGTGTTTCTCCACCACAAAGTTTACGTGGCACGAGCTGGGATCGAACCAAGGACCCCATTAACCAGAGGTGATCACTATCACTGAGCCTCCGCGACCCCTACTATTTATATTATATTGGTTTATTTCTGAAGAAAAAGGAAAAGTTAGACATTCATATTGGTCAAATAGCGCGAGAATTTTCCTAGATTTTCACCTTTTATCGAAAAAATTCCTTTTTTCTCCTTTTGTTAAATTTATCTACGAAATTTCCCTATATTAAAGAAAATTCCCTCAAACTACGAACACTGGTTCTTGCATTTTTCTTGTGCAATGACTAGTGGAAATTTTTGTAACCAATTTTTTTATCTTGTAAATTGATAACGATTACGTACCATACTTTTGTATGCGTATTTTCTTTTTCTTTTATTTTTAAAGCAACAAATCTTAAAATTTTTAGCTAGCAAAGTAGTCTAATTTATTTGTTTAAAAAAATCAACAATTACAACGAAAAGGAAATTGATGTAACAATGCTTTCATTTTTTATTTCTATCTCAACCATAATTGTCCAAAATCTTCCGACACAACGCAGCTAAATGAATGGTGAGTTTATATTCAATATTTAAAGTTTTATATCTTCGAAATGATTAAAGATGCAAATTTCAACAATAATATGTTACTTTGCATGTAGAGAGTAAACATAAATTTCGGCAGAGTGGTTTTCACCTCAGTTTCAAGTTGCTCCCTCTCCTAAAATTTCAGTGTCTCGAATTACGCCGAAGATGGACGCAGTAGTATATATAACGGGACGCCGAACTATCCAGAACAGTTACAAAATATGCGATAGGCTCTATAAATTCTTATAGTGACAATAGTAAAATTCGACCCACGATGTGTGCATACCTATGATTATCGAGATATCGATATTGTTCCATTTCTAAAATTTTTCGTGTTTGGCGTAAAAGTCATCGCCAATAATGTTATTCCTTAATGGGTTCAGTGGTTCATAACTTCTGTGTAACTAATCATCAAGAAGTTGATACTATGACCAAGATTGCCAACCAAACAATAATAATGCAATATACGATAATGCCCTTGCGATAATAGATGAATATAGGCCTACAATAAATTTAGAACGCACTTTTTTTTTTTTTTTGCAATTTTTGAATGTGCAGATAAATTGTAGATTGTATTAAATAATTATAAAATACACACACTAAGATTTTTAACAGTCATTTTCATTAAAAATAAATGAATAACGATTTGAAAATGGGCAAATGACAATGCTGCATACACTCTTAAAACGTTTACGAAGGCATGGAAATATTATTGTTATTCAGAGCAGTGTTGTCACACTTGGTACAATCGTACCAAATTCAGCCCTTATTGTCATTCATCGGCCCGTTGGTACTACGCTGGCATTTTCAGCCCCTTTGTGAAAAAGTTGGTACAATTCTACCCAATTCAGCACCATTTAACAAATACTTGTCACATTTTCAAAAGTGTCAGTAAGACTTTTCCTACCTCTCACTTACTCATTCTGTGTGTTGGACTTTTTTTTTTTTTTTTTTTTTTTTTTTTTTTTTTTTAATGCGGTTGGACATTCATTCTGTGACGTTACACCGCATAACGCTGCGAATTTTATGTGGAAAATCGTTAATTCGAACTATACCGAGAAGCAAATGACGCTAGATGGGTTCATACACACCGCGCATGATGGAGACGGGAAGAAAGTGTGTTGGAAATTTTAGTTTGTAATCTTAAAAAAGAAGCACACTCACATATGTTGAATCAATTGTTGAATATTCTGCAGAAGAACAACGTGTGCATTAACTCTATGTGTTGTTGCAAAGATTCTACGCCAAAACGATAATAACACACACACACACACACAAAAAAAAAAAAAAAACTACGTAGTTGCCGGCTTACCAGGCTAAGTTGTTTACTAGTGACTAGTGATGGGATTTTTACCGGTAAATATTTTTTGGGTATTTACCTTGGGTAAATACCCAGGTATTTACCCAAATTGGGTAAATATAAGGGTTTTTTTCTTTTCAACCCTATATGTGATACAGACGTTCTTTAGCAGTGCATAAAATAATGAAAATGTAACAGTAGATCCAGTAGAAGCTACAACAAATGTCAGAAGGCAATACATTTATTATTTTCATTAATAGATATGAGTAATGTGGTCGTTCCTGTTTTGATAATAGTAACATAAAAAAAGCATGTTTCTCCAGGAACATATTTTTAAGGACTGATGACTTTGAAAAAGACTACATTTATTTTGCTACAAATATAGAAACTAAAAAAAGTACATGGAAGGCGGATAAGTGCTTTTCTTTTTATTTACATTCTGTAAGTGACTATGGGCGACAAGTTATTACAACTGACATGACTTCAAATATATTTTCTTTGCATCATACATGCTTTAATACTAGAAATAAAACAGAGTAGGGGTAGGAGTATATACGGGGACTTTCTCACGTATACTACACTTGCTAGCTAGGCATCGAAAGATGAGCTGTAATAAAAAATATGAGTTGTTTGAACCCAGAATGAAGTAACTGCATTTTCATGTTTTGCGAGAAATTAGCATTCTTGGAAACAAAATAAATAAAATTCCATTGGAAAATGGGTTTCACATGACGGTTATGTCAGTTTCTTTAATTCGTTTCTGATTGTGTGTCATCAGATTCATTCGCCTAATTCAAATGATTTCATGCTTTAATTTAGAAGTGGTCAAAATGCAGTTACTTTCCTCTGTTTTCAAACACCTCAATTAGCAGCATCAAGCTAATAAAAGTACAGAAGAATTACAGAACATTTAGGACTTAGCAAGGTTCTCGAAATAGTCTATACACATAAGGGCAAAACGTTATCTCGTTATGAGATGGCATTTATACTAAGATTACTCATCAGATTCGTCGGATACATGGAATGAATATATCGTATCATCGCTGGTAATGTCTCCATCTATCTCACTTGCGGAAGATGTCACTGTCTTCTTCAAGGGTTCTACTTTTTCCTAGTACATGGTGCATTTCAAGTGTGATGAACTTACATTTCCCGATAACTTAGACCCACTTTCTAAGTCTTTCTGCAGCTCTGATTCAACAATCTTCTCTGTCTCTTTATGCTGTGTTGATACTTTTTATTCTGTTCTCAGCGAAGCAACTTCCAGTTATAAGCTATATATGTAATTTTTCCGGCTCTGGAAGTATTCAGCCTATTCCTTGACTTAGTGTTAATTTTTGAGAAGGTACTGAAGGATCTTCCTGTAGTGGCTGATGATTAACGGTGTTGTTGATATTCACTTTGCGATTTCAGATAAGTCGGTACTTCCATACAAATTTTGCCTCCAAATCACTAGGTTCATTTCACTAGAACTTAATCAAATGAACTTCTTGCTCCACAAACCTTCCTTTGCCTTGTAATGTGCGAAATCCATCATCGTATTTACAAGATCTGCTTTCATGTTCTCTGTAACCTTGTGTACAAACTCCAATTCATCGACATGTTCTGGAGTCAAGTCAAATCTTTGTGATGATGGATCTAGCAATGCTGCGGCATAGTGAATTGGTGTAGCTTTTCCGCTTTCGAAATTATGAAGAATATTTTTTCTTCTGCTTTGGACAATGAAAATTCGGGTACAGCCTTTCTAGTTGCTCTTCGATTTCTTTGACAGCAGGAAGAACTCTGTGTATGTTACATTCACCAGATTCTAATATATTTATCCAGGACACTATTGGCTTAAGAATACATATTAGCTTTTCGACTGTCACCCATCAAGCAACCTTGGTTTGTGGTCTTTGATAAATGCTGTTTATCTTGCAGGGTTTCATGAACAGCTAGGTTCTGTAGGGTGACTTTTGTGGCTTTCAAACTTTCAACAATTTTAAATAGCTTCCCCAGAGGGTTTTACATGGAAGAGTAAGAGAAGTGTGAATGTTTTTCTCATTGTTAATTGCATGAAAAAGTACATTCAAGACCTGAGTACTTTTAACCGTTTTAAAGGCGTCTGCATTTGCCATAAATGATGAAATTGAAGAACACTTCGAAATATCATTGCAGATAAGGTTCAACTGTGTGCTATACCTGACAACGGGGTTGCAAATGGGGATATTTTCTTGAACAAGAGAAAAAGGCTTCTGCATATTTGCTGCATTATGACCAATGAGAACAAAGGACTTGCTGGGGTCGTATTTTTCAATGACCTCAAATACTTGGCCTCTAATGTACTCAGCACTGTGACCGCTATCTTTCGTGTTTATAAATTGAACAAATATTAAATGAGGGTTCGCAATAATGAAGTTGATTATTTCCTCATTACGAACATTACTCCAACCGTCACATTGAAGATTTAGATACCTCGAATCTTTTAGCTCTACACACAGCTGTGTAAGCATTTCATTAAATCGGGCATCAAGTTGCAAAGTTGACAATGACTTACTATCTGGAAGTTTGAATGAAGGTCTTAGCCGCTTGAAGAAATCTATCCAGAGATGATGTCCACCAAAAACAATGCCGCTCCAGTTACGTAGGCAGCTTTCACTAGTATTCTGTTTAACTTTGCCTGATAAGATAAAATATAAAAATATGTTGCGAAATAGGTGATCTAAGGTTGAACACGTGCTATTTGCCAGATACAAACACAAATTGCTGTCTCGCTGGAAATCGGACCGATACACACTCATACTTGATGAGAAATGAGAAGTTTTGCTGGACCAGCAGGAAATTCCAGTAAGAGTTTTCAACCTGGGAAGTTAGTAAATATTATACATATTTTTGTCAATAACAGTATTTACTGTATACATGTAATGAAGGTAAAAGGATCAATGTTTAAAAGTTTCTCTGCGGGAGGTAATAACCCAGGTAACAAAATAGCGAATTAAAAGCTTATATATACAATTTATTTTTAAAAAGTAAGGATTAATAGTCCTTGTACCAGCTCAGACTTTAAGAATGCCCTCCCCGCACTTTTAAATCTGAAGGAAGCGCTTAGAAGTTGCTATTATTTAAAAGTAATTCATTCGTTTAATTTCGTGGAAACTTACTAGTAACAAAAGTTCTAACGAAAATTACTGATATAGTGATTAACATGAATCCTTGGGAATTTGGATGCATGTCTTTAAGAACAAGTACCACACATTTCTTAGGTAAAACACATCAACATTTTCTTGCATGTTGTCCATTTCTTTTCATAACTCTTTACCATTTCTTATTTTTTAACTTATTTGGCCATTATTTTACAAACTATAGTCTGTTTGGAAATACTTGTAATGTGTTTTAACAACCCCTTTTCAGACATCGTTTTTTGACTCGTTTTACAAGGTCATACAGCAAGGCGTTCAATGATATGAAATAAAATTACTTGTACACTTGTAGAAAACGCTTGCTCTGGGCTAGGGTAAATGCAATGTCATATATAAGAAGATAATTGTTGAATTAATTACACAAGTAGTTAACTGTCATTTTCCATGTGCAATTTTTATCTGAATTTTGAGACAACTTATAGACACTGCAGGCTAGCAAACTACTCCCTTATCGCTCAACCCAAAACGTAAGATTATATGTGATGTGTGTGTGTGAGCTGAATAACTTATTAACTTACACGTGTTATGCTATATATATGTACTTACGTTTCCATCAGCTGTCATTGTATCCATAAAAGTGGCAATGGTACTAGATGAACTGTGTTCATTCGTGGAGGAACTCTTCTTATATGAAACTGGCATCAAAGTTTTTTCAGCCACCCTCGTCAGTAAAGTCACCAATGTTCTTACTGGTAAGTACCAATAAGAGCATTGGTGACTCTTTAGAGACAAGGGTGCCTGATAAAACTTTGATGCCAGTTTCATATAAGAAGAGTTCCTCCACGATACAATTTGACGTAGGTGTTTCACTTTCATTCACTAGTTCCATCCCAGTATTTTGGCAACAATTAGACAAACTTCTCCCTTGTAAACCTATTAAAATTGTTTTCTTCATACTTTCAGGACACTTGAAACATTTATTCACATGATCTGACATTTATTCACATTTGCGTGTTTATAATTTTTACCACAGTACTTGTAGTTTACAGATTTATCACTTCGTACTTTATAAGCGCTCCAAACATTACATTTCTTTTTATCCATTTCAGTTTGTTTCTCTCTCTTAATAAAAGAAAACAGGAAACTCAACTAAGGTAAGAGGCACGTCTACTCTCAACAAGTCTCAACTCAATACCAGTAATGAACTAAATTCGAAAAGGAATTGATTGAAGCAATGTTACTAGATACAAGTTATGAGTTTCCAGTGTGGCAAGTTTGCATCTTCATTTAACCACATTTGTCTTTAGAAGATCTTATTCTGCTGTCTTAGAACCCACTATGCCTTCTTATTATGTAAGTTTGCAGTTTGTAATAAATACCCATTTTTTGGGTAGGTAAATAAAATTTAGGTATTTACCGGGTATTTACCCAATTTTTATTTACCTACCCAGTGGGTAAATACCCAAGTCCCATCCCTACTAGTGACGCCATATTGACGAATATAAAAATACCTCGGTTGCTCGTGATCCTCCCATTTGAATATTTTTAGAAAGAGCACTATCTTGATTTGAACTGTTAGAAGGGTTCAAATCAAGATATTTGTATGATGTAGAACTTTACCTCTTTTAGTTTCGTGTTGTAGAGTCATGTATTACACTGGTATAAAATAATGAATTCAGCCCTTTTTGTTTCAATTTGGTACTATTTTTCAATCACTCCAGAGCTAGGGCTGTGGCAACATTGATTCAGAGTAGTGTTAATAAGGGTTTTAAAAAATGGTTAGAACAGTGATGCCGATTGAAGTTCGAAACTGAAGATTATAATATAAGTTTTCCATACATTTTGCTGTTATTAGTAGTGTTATAATCGGTTTTTTTTCTCTTTTTTTCTTACAATTATCACGTGCATAACGAATACTCGATAATTCTTTGTAATATACGGTAATATTAAAGAGGAGGTTAGCATCTCTGACTACGACTTTTCAGTTTCGTGTGTTTTTCGTTTAAATTTTCATTCATGAATATATGTATTTATATCTATTATTATTAACAATAAATTATTGTATCTACGAATTTGGATACGAGGAATCTGCGATCTAATATATCGCCGTATGAGGATCAAAGAAACGTAACTCCAAGAATGGAATTTTTGTTTGCTTAGATTATGAACATAATTATCTGAAAGCCCCACTTGGTGTTATTTGAGTGTTATTGAAGTTGACTGTCACTCACTTGTCTGATATGCAATAATATGTTTACCATCTTATTCATTTTTTAAAAAAGAAAACTTTTGCATCTCTCTCCTGTAAACCTACGAAAATGGAGTTACGTTCCTCTGGTTTTCACACGATGATCTTGTGAGTAGTCGAATCACGGGAAACAGTTTGAGTTATTTGAAATTAATTTTTGAATATAATTATCACCTTGAAATGGGTTTTTATCATGTTCCGTTGATTAAAACGCATATCATAAGGAGGCTGCGCAGAAATTGAGTATGAATTTTTCAAACTTGTTAAGCTTTTTCATTAAAAATAAATTGACGTGTATTCCATAATTTTTGAAAATTCTTGTTTTAAGAGGAAGGGAGACATGTGGACATTTTATATATATTTTTCGCCACGTTGAAAGAAATGTCCGTTGTTTGTGTTCTCATCGCAGGAATATGAGTGAACATTAAAAAATATGTCATTTATATCCATCCGTTCCCGAAAATTCATTTTCGAAAACATACTTCGTGAGATTTGAGCTTTCGGCGGTACTAGAAATTGTAGCATAGCTGAACTGCCGCCGATACATCAGGAAAATGTTCAGTGTTGAAAAACGGTAGAACTATTATGTTTCGACGTATTTGACTGCTCGTTCCAAATTTAGCAACTTTGCTATAGGTTTGTTTATTGAAGTTCAGCGTTCCTTTTGAATACCGAAACTATGAGAGACGTGGATTCACACTTTGACAGAATCCGAACTACCGCAATGACCTCAAATTTTAACGTTCTCCCGCCGAATATCGAAGCCTGGACCCCAAAGGCATACACTCTAGCCACTAGATAAGCGAGTAGGCCCTCCTGGGGCACAGGGTCACCATCTGAGACTCGCACTCGCATGAACTCTGACTCACCCTCCTGAATGCGGCTCTTGCTTTCCCCATTCCCCGTTCACTATAATTCATTCCAACTGATAGAAAATCAAAACTAACTGTTAGAACTGTTCTCCCTTCTTCCCTATTCCAGGAGGGAAGAACAAGTTGTTAATCTTGAACAGGGAAAGAAACTTTTTAAAGATACAGTATCTGTAAAATCTAGATCTTCACCATAATTCGCTAGTACTTGATGTCGAAGATATTGTTGTTCCTCTTAGCCAATAACTCTGGAAAATAATAATAATAATAATAATAATAATAATAATAATAATAATAATAATAATAATAATAATAATAATAATAATAATAATAATAATAAAACCCGACGTCAACTCAAAATTCCCTACTGTGATATAGGTCTAAGTATAAAGTATCTCTGTTAGGACTTATCCATGGGAAGGAAATGTATTATCGTGAACAAAAGTGCATTAGCACCTGTATTCTGCATATCCTTAGTACATTCACTAATAAGCTTAATAGATATATTGTGCTATAAATGAGAAACTGAAATCGGCATTGATTATTTTCTTGTATTCATCAGTAACTGCCACTTCTTTAAAATCATTGAAACTGATGAAAACAAGTATATTAATCTTTACGTGACGATTTTGGATTTGGAAAATGAAATTTATTCTTTAAACTTATACTTCAATTACAGGACATTGTTTTAAGAAGTCCTTTTTCACTCTCAATAAATGTATAAATTTCCTTACTAGTAAATTTTAAATTTTCCCTGACATAGTCCCTATCATCTGTTTAAAATTATCTAAACAGATGAACAAAATATATTAATCGTTGATAGATGGTGAAAGGTGACAGTTTTGGATTTACAGAATGAAAGTTACTTTTTAAATCTATACTTCGAACTAGATGAAATTGCTTCGAACTAGGTACAAATTTGAAAAAAAAAAAAAAAAAAACGGTCATAAGGGGGCTGGTAAGAAGTTTGTACCGGTCACCAGCTTTAATCAAAATAACAGCAATATTTCCAACAAGGCCGGTGAAAAACCGGCCAGTTGGCAACCCTAATTTGCTCATGGACTACATATTAAAAGGATATGAAATTATTGCATGAATATCAAGCGTCCATTCAGTTCCCAACCCTGTCATCACTGGCAATTCCAACATATCATTTCACAACCTTACCACGATGAAAACGACGACTGTTCATTTAAATTTACTAGTACAGAATACCTATTATTAATTTATTCAGTGGAAATCAATTTATATCCTTGTACATTTATTTTTCAAACAAATACTCGTATGCTCGAACTTTTTAAAAATATCTTCTTTAAAAAGCAAATGTGGAGAACACGATTATTGAAAATATAATTAATAATAAAAATGCCTTTTAGAAGTCTATCATTGGTACAGTATCAAATGTTTAATGCATGCTTCCTTTTAAAAATGTCTTTTTCCAAAGTTACCACAGTTGATGAGGTAATATTGGGACACAAATGAGGCGGAATATTCCTGTACATAGAGGTCGGATAGTAAAATTATGTTCATATTTATAAAATAAAAGGTTGATCGTATTTCGTCAGCGAATTTCGGATAGAATTTACTTACATTTTTTTCGTAGTTTTCTAATTATGTTAAAACTTGTACAAAATTAATTCCGTTTTACGGTAATTAACATATTGTTAATAGTTTAAGCTTTTAACTTGAAATGCTTTATTATTATTATATTCTTATATTTGTTCTTTTTTTCTTTTTTTCAGATTCTCTGATGCATGAGTAATCTATTGTTAGTACGTCTTATTGGTTCCTCTTTTGTCTGCCAAAATCTGATTGGGACCATTAGTGTCCCGTGCGATGTCACGGCAGCATTTTTGGTGCGATATTTCTTCTCAATTAATATCAGCATAACTGATTTGTGCGAGGGTGATTCAGAAAGTAATGCTTCCTAGGTGATACCTTTATTTGTGTTTAACAGATAGCACAGATACAGGTATCAGTGGAAAGATTAGAATGCCAGCTACAAATGGTAGCATCAGTTTTCAACATTGTCTCCATACGGGCAACACACTTGCACCAACGCGAAACAAGATTTTTCATGCCGTCGGCGAAGAATTGTGGTGGCTGCTGGCGACACCATTGCCGAACTTCTACTTCCACCTCCGCGTCACAACTGTACCGTTGGCCCTTAAGGTGAACCTTAGGTTTGGGGGAGAGCCAAAAGTTGCAGGACGCAAGATCCGGACTATAGATAGAATTAAACACAATGTCCACAACACTTTGCCAACAAATTGGACAACTTTGAATATTTTGGCGGAAGAGAGGACGTACGGCGGTAGGGGAATGGCGCGCAAAGTGGCACACAAGTTATAAATGGTGTAATATTGTCAGAACAAAACACAACAACAGAATGTTTTATACACGTATGGAAAGCTTGAACCTTCAGCCGTATTATACAACAAAACAGAAATAAAACAATTGAACATTTTGATGATAGACGATATTTAATGTAGATCCGCGAAAGTCCACTGGCGGGCAAACTAGAACGTACATGTACGTAGGGTAAAAATTGTTGTTTGTTGACATAATGTTGCAAATTTACTTAAGGCATTAATTGCGCAACTATTACCTTCGGAGAACAAATTATGAAGTTGCAGATTTGTAAGACTGTGTTTATAATATATTTGTAAGAAAGTAAAAATAAAAAATGGAAGCAGTTATTGCATACATGTCTATTCAAAGAGTTCCACTTTGCCCGCGTCAGCATTGTTCACATTTTATACCTTTCCAGATCAAGGTTTTCATCAATTTACAAAACCATTTCATCTGTCTATTCTATGAATAATGTTGTACTCACCTGATTGCAAAATACGTATTTCCGTTGAATATTCAGGAACTACAACTCTTTTCTTCCTGGCCTTCTGAAAACTTGTCTTTTCATGTCACAAGTTTTCCCTCTATTCCTTATGAGCAACGCGGCACGTGGAATTTTCCATTACGTCATAGCATCATGACACTTGCTTTTCTTCAGGGCTACCACCTGTGTCTTGATATATAGCGATATGTTTCTGAAAATTACAAATTACACTTTGCCCGCCCTTCACCTACTCCATCGACTGACGCCTCGTTTCGTGGTCGTAATGGTGTGGTGTAGCCACGACTCGTCACCGGCAATGAATGCTCCTGGGTACACAACCTTCCACAGTCAGAAATTCAATGAGAGCCCAATTTTTTAACCGGCCGTCACCACTGGATGCCATGGATTTCTCCATTACTCTGGAACGGAAAGAGATAGGAAGGTGAAATAAGTGACATTCTATAGCTTGAACATCAGTGCATTAATGATAAACAGTTCAGAGTGTTTGCAGTACTATTGGCCAAGTAGTGAGCTTGGAGGCATTACTTTCTGAATCACCCTCGTGACCTACTTAACGTTGTATGCATATTTGAAACAGATATGAAATTTAAAGGAAAATGCGACATGGCAACCAGTCCTTTACCCCTCCTTCTTGAAAGTCAACTTCCTACAGTGGCTCAATGGTGGAGCTTTCACTTCTAGTGCGAGGAGTCCCTGACTCGAATCCAAACCATGTTTGTAGTGAACAACATCGCATTCCTGAGGTTCTTCCGCACTCTCATTCCATCAATTCTTTTATAATCATTTACTTCCATTAATTATAGGTCTTCTTCAGTCTAAACAACAAATGCATGAGATGGTGAAATAAAGATTTAATTGCATTTCTTTCCATTTTCCTACATTGTCAAGTTCACATAAGCAACTGCAACTGCGAACTGAACAAATCTTTTTTTTTTTTTTTAATCTTTGATACCCGACGCATTCCAGCTCACCCCTCAGTTTTCCCAGGAAAAACTGAAAAAGACGTTCCTTTAATTATCCCTTTGTCCATCAACTTGATGATACTGAATCCAAAATGCCTGCAACACATGAAAATATTAATTAAAAGATTTGTCCCTTTCAAAATTTGCTGTAGTTTAAGGTACATGTGACAAGCTTCCATAGTCCAGCCATTCGTTGTTATGCATTTTCCTTTAAACACGTTCTTTATAGAAGTAATTAATCGTATATCCCCTTAAAAAGAAAAGCACACAGTTTTGGTTTTAAGCTTAGAGGATTTTTTAAAGATTTTCCCACAAATCTGCTAAACTACTTTATATTCTGTATTGAAATATATGCGAGGAGAAGTCAAAAAGTACAGGGACTTGCAATTTCTCGCACTAGGGTTGGGTAACACTGCGAGTATCCAGCGCTGAATTAGTGTCGTCTACAACACTTCTATCCAACGTGTCACTCTTATCCCCGTGTTAGTCGTTGGAGTGTAGCAGTCTGTCAAACATGGCAGCTCCATTGTCGATCTGCACCAAGCAGCAAATTAGGGCAGTGATTCGCTTTTTGTTTGCGGAAGTTATTAAACCTGCGGAAATTATTCGTTGAATTCAAGCGCAGAATGGTAACAGCTGTTTATTGCGAAGCAAGATCTACGAATGGCTAGAGCGTTTCAAAGAGGGAAGAATTTCTATATGTGACGAGGAAAGATCGGGCAGGCCATCGATGTCAACGACTGAGGACAATTTGAAAGTCGTTAAGGGTATGATGATGTGAAAATAGACGAATCACAGTGGACTAAAGCGCCAATACTTTACATATCAGTCATGGTTCAGTGTACTCCGTGTTTCACAGCAGGCTAAATTTTCGGAAAGTGTGTGTAAGGTGAGTCCCGAAAGAATTGTCAGCGCAACATAAGGCATAAAGGTTGAACATCTCTCGTAAACATTTGACCCGTTATCATCGCGACGGAGATTTTTTTTTTACAACAAATAGTTACTGTAGATGAAACTTGGGTATATCATCACGAACCGGAAAGTAAGGCTGCGAGCATAGCTTGGAAACATCCATCATCACCAGAAGTTAATAAATTTAAACCTTAACTATCAGCTGGTAATATTATGCTACCTTTCTGGGATATGGAAGGTGTGGTAGGCCTTCATTTCAACCCATGAGGCGAAACTGGACAGTGAGAACTATTGTCATGTATTGCGAGCTAAACTGAAACCTGCAATCAGATCTAAACGTCGTGGAAAACAGTGGAAGGTGTCATCCTGCAGCAAGCTAACGCTCGGCCACATTCTGCCAAACAGACGATCGAAACAATAAAGGAGTTTTGGAATTCGAATTGCTAGAACACCCGCCATACAGTCCAGACCTGGCTCTAAGCGATTTTCATATGTTTGGACCATTGAAAGAAGAAATCAGGGGAAGAAGATTTGCAACTGATACAGAAGTCATGGATGCGGTGCAAAATTGGTTACAGGTGCAACCGAAAAAACTTTTTTTCCGACAGAATAAAAGAAAACTTGTGAAACGTTAGGAAAAGTGTGTTGAAGTGCAGGGAGATTATGTAGAAAAATAATGTATGTTTCAGTTTTCTATCATTGGAATAAATGTACCTTTTCCCAAGTCCCTTTACTTTTTGACTTCTCCACGTATGTGTTACCCATCGCCACTGAAACTGGGTGAAACCTTCATTCATAGACATATTTTGAACTGCCTCCATTTAGAGAAGAAATTCACAAACGGTATACAGAAACTAAGACTAGAGAAACCCAAAGAATGGAACTTAATTGAAAGAAATTGGGGAATTATGAGGACATGGCAGAAAATTCGGAAGCATCGCGGAGACAGAATTATCTCATGAACGAAATGCGGAATACATTTGGTTACTGACTTTTTAAAAAATCATTCAGCACTCAAAATGTAATTTTATACAATACAAACTAGATAATTTCTAGACTACAATCTCCAATGCCTCCTTGTTGGTATAATCTGTCCAATGCTTAATTCAGTTTTTGATGTCTTAAAGTGGAGACATGCCCAGGGGCGCACCCACGGAGGGGAGGGGGCTTCACCGGATCCGGAGCTCCCAGAAACTTCCTAACTCAACATACATTTATACACTTTCCCAATAAAACTATATTTGTTTAACAGGGAAATGATTGATGTAACATGAAAAGTTTATCTTATACTTCATCTGTATTCTTACTCTTATAAAAACAATCTAGTTTGTTGTTGTTGAAAATATAGGTGGAAATATTTTACGATTATTTATCGTCTTTTCGGGTACAGAATAATACCCATTCAATACTACATGGACGTAGTAGTTTGGAGTATTGGACTCTTTATAAAGCTTGCCCCCTACCCCCAATAAAAAATTCTGGGTGCGCGCATGCTTATGCCACTGTGCAGAGCTATTAATGAAATATTTAGTTACGAAATATTAAAAAGTCGCCTGAGTCTTTATGGGCAAATGAATTAAAAGGAAATACTTTCAAGAGCAAGGATGTTAAAATAGAGGATCTGCCCATACGTATCTTCATCCTATGAACTCAGTGAAGCCAAAAAAAAAAAAAACTCAGCATCGTCTTAGCCGGCACGTGTGATTGGCTACTCTCGTTTCCGCGATGTTTGCTGGCTCGAAACATTGCGATCTTAGTGGCGCGGAGTGGCCAGAGTAGGTGTGGCGAAACTGTGACATATGGCTTCGCGGTTTTGTTCTATGGGCAGATCCTCTATTTTATAAAATCCTTGTCCAAGAGTAAACCATTTTTCAGGATTTTTTAAAAAGAAAAAATAGCTTATACCATAAAACAGAGTTGTTAATAACATAGTAACGGTTAATATTTTCGAGAAATTAGAATTTTTCATTTTCAGCATACAGTAAACTACCCTTATTTTGGGAAAAACGAGAAAATTCGAAAATTCACCTAGAGAATTCTCGATTCTAAATATATAACTTTAAAATTTGGTCCGGATACTTTGAATGATATGACATCTAAGACGAGTGACTTTACATTGGAATGAAAGAACAGAAAATCAAACACTTTTTTTTTCGGCATGTAGAGACCAAGAAATGTGTGAATTCGCTGAAACATCGGATTTTTTTTGACGATATCATTCTTTCCTCCCTCATACTGTCACCCAAAAGTGATTAGAATGACACTCATTTTGATTGACCTAAGAAACATTCATCATTGAACAAAGGTTTGCCGCTACATTAAGACAGCGCTGAAGTACGAAGAACACTATTTCCTTTGAAATGAAATTTCCTTTCAAAACGAAAGATCTCTGTAATCTTCGATACATGGGAAATTGATTCTTTGTAGTCTAAACAATATTGATGATAAACTCGGCTAAATGATACTAAAAGAACTAGTAAAACGAAGAAAATCTAATGAATATCTAATAAAATCAAATGAAAGAACCGGAAGAAAATCTAAAGCCACAATGCTATTTATTGGGTTGCCAGGATTTAAATGTGCAAATTTACGTCTGGTCGGAAACGCCACGAATGAATGGCCTATGGTCACGCGCACAACTTTACAATCTTCGTACATATTCAAAAAACAGGGTTGGCGTGTCTAGTCAGGCAGGAGGCAGTGTGTTGTTGAACATGGTCGTCTGAAAGTGCACTATGGTAAATAAACAATTAAGAGTTAAAACAGAGACATTCTGAATAACTATCCCTAAAAATATTAACAATGCATTTGGATCAGAAGTGCTGAATGAACGCAATAACAATGCCGTTGGTTCATGAAATTTCGTACAGGTGACAAAACACTGGAAAATTAACCTCATGGCCACCGATCAACAGCGCATGTTCTGATCAGCTTCTCAGGAGCACTGTTGAAGTGTGCCATCGCAAAAGTATTCGTGGAAATTGCAAACGAATTACACTTAAACCCATACCACTGACGTTCGACGGCTTCGTGCAATCCGTAAAATGAACAGATTGAACTCATAGGTGCTACATGATTTCTGTATGGAATAACCGTGACGGTTTCCTGCACCAATTGTCACTTCTGATGAAAAATGTATATGCTACAATAATAGTAAACAGTCAAAACAGTGGTTAGCTCGTAAACTACGTCGATAGGATCGTTTACAATTCCACCCCTCCATCCACAGGTGAAGTCCCTTTGAAAGTCCCTTTTGCGTACATCATGCATGGACTTAAGGTTATATAGACATACCCTGTTTATAGATGAATCTTGATTTAGTCTCACCAGATTCTCGAGCATAATAATCTGCAGAGAGCCTGGCGCTTACTGAATGAATCACTACAAAAGTGGAGGAATCATGAGGTGGGACGGGGTAACCATGGGATCTCGTAAACACCTACATGTCTTCCTACGGAGTACCATCACAAGTGTATTGGATCGACGAGCTGGCATAGTAGATGAATATCTTGAGACTCAGGACATTAAACGATTCCAGTCGATCAAAAGGCATGAATCCATTAAACCTGCCGGGACATGCTTGGTAGGAGAATTGCACGCCGTCACATGACTCAAAGATCCATTCCTGCTCCCAGGCAGGCACTAACCCAGATTGTCAAGTAAGTCATCGGAAACCTCATCACGTTGTGCTGCAAATTTTGAGTGTGAGAAAATCACACACACTAATGTCATAGTACATGGAATCCATTTTTCTTGCAATACTACATAGGAACATTTCCGGATTTTCACGCTCCTGTCCATTTTCATCCTTGTTGCCTATTATGTGTCTTTTTTCACAGTATTTATCAATCTGTTACCATCAGCCTCCCACCAATATATGGGGCGTTCAGAGTACAAGGGAATCAAGACACATTGCTAAAGTTGTGAGAAAATTAACGAACTTTGTAATGAACGGTTTATTACATAGAAACTGATATTTACCTTATAAGAGTTATTTACAATATCTGAACATGAACAAGCTCTAAAAGAAACTATAGATAGAGATCTTAAAAACGAAATATATCCGAAATGACCAAAAGTGGACTTCATTTCCTTGTGCACTAAACGTCCGTATGGTTGGTTCTCGGTTATCTTCATGTGACAAATCATGGAAACGACATTACTTTTTACTTTGCACATGAGTGTAATTACTTTAATTTTCTTTTTTCATTATTATTACTATTATTATTATTATGACTATTTTAAAAAATCTTAGAAGCCTTTCTTTCTCAACAGGAACTGGGGGCAAACGTATTTCCTCAGTTAAGTACTTCTATCTATTAATCATCACCACCACCTGTTGTTCAGACAACACTTCCATTAACAGTTATTAAAACTATCTGAAGATGATTTCTTCTACAAAGACTAAAGTGTTTCATCTGCAAAGAACGGCCTTGTTCTGATCTTAGTAAATACGTTCCAGAAGGAGACAATTTCAATATCAAATCAGAACACAAACTCATTGCACCTTTTATTCAGTTGAGTTAACTAAGTGATGAATTAAGCATATATGGACATATAATAACCGTACCAATCCCAGAAGATACAGCGTTAACATGTGACTACAATATGGAATATTGTCCAGCGGATATGATTTTTGTGCGACAAAGACCGTTAAATGTTTCCAGAAACAATTTCACTCACATCTACATTTTGCGAAAGTGGTTCTGTATTTTCATCTAAATTGAAACTTATGGACCAAAAATTGTGCTTTTGAGAAATTTGGCAATGCTAAAACAATAAGTTGAAAATTGCAATTGTCTATTGAAAAGTAAGAAACTGTCTATGGTATTTCTATTAAGTACTGAATCATATTACTCAAGTGGATATTACTCAAGTGGATAATAAATGTGCTGTCACAGCAAACAGATTTCGACATAATGATGAATCTCCAGAGACCGAGTGCATATTCCTCAGAAACATCTTAATGAATTTGCATTTTGTGAATGTTCTGTTTGTATCCGAGTGGAAACTGGTACCGAAGTGTGTAAAAAAGATTTGAAATATGGATTTTCTTTTGTGTCAAGCACCAAAAGTTGAGATGATGCCACATACTAAGTACAACGTGTTTGCTTTCAACCAAATCATCAGAAACCTCACGGCTGTCTTCTCCTATGGATTGTAGCAGAAATTAGAAATGGTTTCATCACGTACTCTAACAATGTATATGTTGAAAAAAGAAAAAAAAGAAAAGACAAAATAAAAATTGGGGGAAGCTTTGATTAAGTGGGGTGGCTGGATCAATAGATGGATGGGGTATGTCTACCACCAATCTTCCTAGGATCTCTAGGAAGATTGGTGGTGACTGGATGGGCAGGCAGGGGAGTAGACTGGTGGACAGGACGGGTGTTTGGGCCGCTGGGCAGACGGTCCGGTAAGGGGGAGACGGGCAGATGGATGGGTTGAGGGGGCCTTGGAAGAAGGGAGGATGGGGTGTGGGTGTTTGGCTTGACGGCCGGATATACACAACATATACACCTACGCACATCCAAACACCTACATTCCTCATCACCACAAACACAAATGCGGCGAGGGACCACGCGCTGCGATCCGGACAGGTAAGTATGTAGCATTTACAGACTTTTACACAATAACTGATCTTCTTCGGAAAATTCTTCTGTTTGCTGCAAATGGGTATTCAATGTGTCTTCTTTCGTCTTTCTTCATATCCAACAGTTTTTACTTCTTCATAATATATCTCTTTATGATAACAGTCATTGGCTACTCAATCTACATTTGTTCTATTACTATTTCTTTCACTCACTCACTTCTAACAATTACTCGCTTCTTTGTTCAATATTATTTGTTTCCTTTTACACAGTTTCCATTAGGGCATCTCTCTATCAGAATGTAGAAAAGAGTGAAGAAATGAAGAAATAAGTGTCCCTATTAACCATATTATATATTCTGCTAGAATGTTGTGATGGGAGAACGTACTCTCAGGTCAAAGTCTGACTGGTATCGAGATGTGAGAAAAGTTGAATAGTGGACATGCACACACACACAAAATCACTCGAAAGAACCCAATGGATACAACGGCTGTAATATAAAATAGTAGAGAATCGAGGAAGATAATTGGGATGAAGGGGTGGTGAAAGGGTGGAGACAGTGTGGTGAAATAAATAAACAAAAAATATAAATAAATAAATTAAATAAAGAAATAAATTACTTAAATAGATAAGTTATAGTAGGTTAGAAATATAAATAAAATGTTAAATAAATAAATAATTTAATTAATTAATCATAACTCCACCCGCAGCATCACCACCACCATCATCATCATCATTATCACCATAACAACCCAAATCATCGACCACACTGTCTCCAGTTTCCTTCCACCCGAATCTTTTCTCTTTCTGCAGTATTTCATATTACAGTCGTTGTATCTACCTGCGTCTTTAGTGATTTTCTAAGTGCCATGCCTTAATTTTTAATGTTTTCTCTTTTCTTAATATCTAATGAAGACTTTGACCTCGCAACACATCCTTCCATGCTAATCTTCTAGCGCAAGATTCAATATGGTGATAGTGACACTGACACTTGACTGGACTTTCGTCTAGTATTCTCCTTTTTCTTCGGTCTTCGATACACACTGATGACGAGACTCTCAATCTTGAAAGCTAAATCCTTTATTCTTTCAGTGCGCTTTTGTTCATAAGCATCACATACAATACTTTTATGTCTACAGATCGCACACAAACATCGTTTATACACAGGCAGCTCGTGAGGAAAGTCACACTGCTATAAGTTTTATCGCTTGAGACTAAAAGAATAAAAGTTATCTGAGTATTAATTGTTGAATACAACAATTAGTATATTAAAAAGTTTTCTTCTTTTACTTTCAAGCGAAAAAGCGTTAATTTTAGTAGTGCGACTTACCTCACGAACGCCTCTGTTCGCACATTCACAAACAGTTAGTATTTCTTTTTCAGTTCTTTCGACGAAGAAGAAAGAAGAAGAAGCCTTACCACGACATATTATCTGTCTGTCTTGTTGGGTGCTTGTGCTTCTGTCTGACCTGACGCTGGGGTTCTTGATATCTGTCCTGAAGCCTGAATCCTAAATGTTGATCCCGACCTGATGCCCTCTGTGCCCTTATACCCGCCCCGAAGCCAGCCTTCTCCTCTGCCTGCTTTCTCCCCATCTATCTATTCTTTCAGCCACCCCACAAAGCTGGGTAATAAAAAAAATGTTTCGTTTTATTTCTTGATGTTTTTTGATAACAAATTTGAAATTTATAAAATGCCGAATGGAGTACATTTAGTGTGGAACAGGAGCCAGTGGTAATATTTATTTTCTGCAATGACTACTTGTATTTAACTAACTCCTCGTGTATATGGTTTTCAGGGTGATAGTTTCTTAAGCTTCGTTCAGGATCTGAATGAAATAAAGTGAAACGTTTATCGACCCACTATTAGACAAAACGAGGCCTTCTGATACTCGAGCATGGCACTAACCTTTATACAAGTACAGCTCACAGATGACGAGAACAACCCTAAAACAGGAGAAGCGGGGAAAGGTCAACGACACGGTCAAGTCCATTTTCGGTTTTTGAGGTGTGGTCTATACTTAGATGTCGTCTGCTACTCCGGGTAGTTATCTGTGTGCTATTCCGTGGTGTCATTTGAAACCCCCGTGCGAAAAGTGGGCGAGCCCATACCTACGTCACATAACTTCTGCTAGGGTTCTTCTCGTCACCTGTGAGCTGTAATTGCATTGTGAATTCTAATCGGATGGAGAAAATGCGCCAGGTTTTATTTTCGTTTAACTACTTAGATATAATAGCATAATTTCTTTTCAGGTAATACCTCAAGAGTCTGACATACTAAAAATAATACAAAATTTACCATTTTACTTTTGCTTGTTTTTCATAAGGGCAAGGAGATAATGAAATGCAACTTATCACAATCACAATTATACGTTACTCTACAACAGCAAATATGAATCTGAAAAATTGTCAGTCTTGCCATCCATAGAAATTACGTTTTGCCAGAATAACAATTTCCCCAAAATCTAAATTAATGCAGTGACCAAAGGAACGAACTCAACTGCATTTGGTTATGTATCATGTTGCCTTGGAATCTTGTGAGCTACTTCTTAAACAATAATTGTATTTAGTTTGTAATAAACAAAATAGTTTTAACATTCAGTTACTAAAATTAAATAGTAATGTTACTTAAAAAGTAGTTCACAGGATACCAAAACAACATGATATGTTATGAAATGCAGTTGAGTTCGTTCCTCTAGTCTCTGCCTTAACTTAGATTTTGCGGTAAACGTTATTTTTGCAACACTGTAACTTCTATGGATGCAGGGATGTAGCCAGCAGGTTTATATAGGAGGGGCTCGTCGTTTTTGAGGGGGGGACAGCTACAATGTACGAAGTCAGAAAAAAATGTGTTGCTGCTAGTGTTTCTGAGGCCTGGAAAAAAGGACAATTTTGGTTTCCTTCTGGAAAACTAAAAATACTATTTTAGCTTCTTCTTCTTATTATTATTATTATTATTATTATTATTATTATTATTATTATTATATGTTTCTCCATAAATTATATTCAAGGTAGTTTTTATTATGCTTAATCAAGAACTACTGCCCGGGACCAAACGCTATACGTTTGTGCGTAACTATAAAGGTAACCAAGAAAGTTCTGTCCCTTTTCGTGGAGGTCTGTGTTCAATTGGACTTCACACCGTGACTTGAATGCGAGTGGAGGTAAGGCGAAGGTCAGTTGTTGGTGTGGGTATATCCAACATACTACCTGGTTGTGACAATTCAGATACACCGTGAACTTGCGTAAGGACAGAGGGAACATGGGACATTCACAGAGCGTCATAAGGGCATGTATACTGAAGGAGTTCAAATGGAGGTCAAACGCCGCTGCAGCGGGACTGAAGATATACCAGGCCTTTTGTGAGAGTGTCGTGACGACGCGGACAGTGCAGTGATGGTTTAACAAGTTTAAGGACGATGACGAAACACCCGAAAACACCACTTGCTGGAAGACCAATACATGTACAAAGAGGAACTGAGACTACAATTCACTGTGAGTGGAGAAACCATTCGGCAGCATATCCATCAACTTGGGAAGCAGTACAAGTTGGGTCGATGGGTCCCACATGTTTTGACTCCGGGCCAGAAGGCAACGCGACAGTCGCCTGTGTTTATTTACTGTTTCGGAGCCATTTCTGGACAGGGTGTTGACATGTGATAAAAAGTGGGTCCTATACGAAGCTCCACGGCGCCGTCATCATTGGTTAGCATCCCATGAACCGATTTCAAAACAGCCGAAACCAGCACTGCACCAGAAGAAGGTCCTTCTGTGTGTTTGGTGCATCGTGCATTGGGAACTGCTACCAGCTGGTCAGAGTATCAATGCAAGTGTGTAGTGTCAGGAGTTGAGCTGTGTTGAAGAAAAACTCTAAACTCTGGAGCCATCGCTTCTGAATTGCAAACGGGTCATCGTTTACGGGACAACGCTAAGTCCCACGTGGCTAGGATGACTCAGGACACCATTCTACGCCTTGGATGGGAAACAATGTTGCAACCACTATATTCTACGGGTATTGCACCGTCCGATTATCACCTGTTCCATTCTTTGGACAATCACCTTAGAGAACGCCAGTTCAAATCCCTAGTAAAAGTGCAAAATGCACCTGATATCTTCTTCGTTTCACGGCCCGCTAAGTTCTACCGCGATGGACTCCATTGCCTTTCAGAACGTTGGCAGAAGGTCGTCGATGCTGATTGGGACTTTTTCGATCTTCGAGGTTAGGTGACATATCGATGTTCGAAGGTGGTGGGTGAAAAAGCAACAAAACTTTCCTTGGTTACCTTTATATTTAAATTTAAGACCTTATATACAGAACCTATCTATAGAAGATTGATTTTCTTTGAAATTTCACTTAATTTCTTTACGGTTTCCTGAAAAAAAAAACATTTATTTATTATTCGTGACTAAAAAAACATAATTATTTTATTATACTGACTAGAAATAAAAGAGAGCGCGAATGAAATCGAAACTGAATAAAAACATTTTTCTCAGCAAATTTTCCATCCAGTTTCTTAAAACACTTGTTAAAGCATATAAAAATATACTGTACTTACAAATCAGTTTAGTACCTTTGTTTTATGGCTGTATTTATAGTACCTTAATAAAACGTTTGTCTTTTAACTGTCAAATATAAATCGCAGTAAATTGTGTAATCTGTTGTCACAAAAGAGTATCAAATTTATCAATCGGTATAAGGAAGATATACCATACTATTTTTCGATCGCTATGGAAAAACAATATTTTTCCATACCGTAAATTATTAATTGTCAGTAAACTTTGTTACTTTTAAATGAATTAGGCGAGATAATTTTACTATGATGTTTTAAAAGCTGGTCATTTGGGGGGGGGCAGGAAATCATTTGGGGGGCCTGGCCCCGATGGGACCCTCCTTGGCTACACCCCTGTATGGATGGCAACATTAAAAATTCTTCAGGTTCATATTTTCTGCTGTAGAATAACATTGTCTATGATTGTAGTAAATTGAATTTCATTATATCCTTTCACTTATGAAAAACTGTTTTTTTTTTTAGAATGTCAGATTCTTAACCAGTTTCTCTGTCTTTTTTTTCACTGTCCCTTTTCCTTGACTTTCTGAAACGCTTGGTAGCTGGTTTCTCTTACGCTATTTCTTCATACTCATACCTGAATTTGAAGGTTGTTTCTATCTCATTACTCCTCTTAAAGTATAGTAAGCCACAACAGATTCTGCATTCTGACGTATTCTGCAAGTAAGTTTTAGGAAGATGGAATAAAGCCATTAACAAGAGATGGTATTACAACGAAATATGTTATAAACAGTACTGCTGTAGTCGTACGAATGTTTGTTTAACTTAAATTAGTACTTTTACAACGATGTTTCGGGTAGTACAACGGTATTATGGGAGAGATATATGTCACGTAAATGAAAGATTGGAAATTGGATTTTATATTTTATTACAAAATAGATAATGATGATGAAAATGTTGAATGAATGAGATGAAAGATCCGGAGTTCTAAAAGGGGATAATTTAAATTTCTGACTAGACCGGTCTACACGTTGACCTGAAGGGTCTCGGTTTATGACCGGGTGTCTCGTTAGCTGAAGGCTAACCAAATTGAGACAAATGAATTAAAACATGCCAATGCAAGGCTATGTGTAGGAATAGAATATTAGCTTCCTTTTTCCTCAAATGAACCTCTTTGAGAAACATTTGATCGGATCGGATCCAAAGATACAATAAGTTTGATGTTGGGTCTTCGTTCACGTAAATACGCAAGAAAGTCATTGATCGGATCATCTTGAAAAATATGTTCCCGCTGTCCACAAAGTCCACAAAGATTATGTATATCTTCATCTTGAACACAGTTGTAACATACCTGTTGGGCCACCAATAAATTGGGCTTATGAATGAACGTGTCTTCATCAAAGAAAGTATCCTGTGTGGCTTCGATATCATAAAAAACAATCATAGCCTTCTTGGCATGTAACACTGATGGAACTCCAGGTTTTAATTGAGTCGTATCAGGCTTCATGTAGCATTGGTGGGTAGACATAACGTGTTTACGACACACATTACAAAAATAATCTGTACTATCATGTTGTCTTTCCCCTGTATGGACAAACGAATAAATGCGTAGACATTTGGAGCACTGTTTTACCACCTTGCATATTGGCTGGCCTTTATGATATGGTACAGTTAGATGATTTGTATAGCATGTTTCACCATAAAATTCACGATTGTATTCTGGACACTGCTTTTCCGTATTAATCTTACTGCATGGCGGTTTCTACAAACATTTTTCACACATGGCCGAATAGTTCTTAACGTGTGCAGTACGATGATCATATTTTTGTGGCATGCAACACAATAGTACTTAGTTGAAAAAACAGACTTTAATGATGTGATGATATCATAATGAGAATTCATGCACATTAAATTGATTGGAATCTTGTCTTCGCCATCAGGCCCTTCATAAGAATATCCTCTCCGGAAAAGCTGGTGTATACGGTAAGTTTATAATCGGTCAAGTAGCGTTGCAATTGTCGCAATTCTTCCACGGATTCCCCATGATCTAAATTCACTGAGGATCTAGACAAAAGTTTAAGTACGTCTGGAATAACAACATACTTGCTCTGGTTTTGATATTGTCTATACAGTTTCTTATTTGTATCTTTATATTTCTTTAGGCCAATAGCAATCACAATCGCATACGCTAAACATTCCTTGTCGGTGTTTTTACTCGTAGAATGCCTTTCTTGCACTTTTAATAGCTCATCGTTTGATAAAAGACCTTGAAGCACTAATCAAAATCCACGGAGCACACCCACATTATGAAAATGTACAATGAACGGTTCATTCATGACAAAACTATGGTTACTTTGCAAAATGCGATCGAAGGAAGCCCATGAAGTTTCCAGTGTCAAATTACTTGCACGCCGAAAAGATAAATAAAACGGCTTGTTCTTCTCATCATGAAATAAAATCGATAATCCAACCATCGATGATTCGTCGACATTTTCCAATACATAATCCAACATATGTTGAAAGGAAGTTTGAACCCACTCAACAATATCGGTGTCACTGGTCGGAGCATTTATTTGAATTTCCAGCATTCGTCCTTCGAAATTAAAACGCCGGTAATGTCTATTAATTTTTCACAAGACAGTAAACCTAGAGGTAGCCATATTCAAACAGGAAAAGGTAAGGTAAAACAAAAAGGAATAGGCAAAGAAAACAAATATCTAAAACGAGAGAAAAAAGCATGAATTAAAATTGAATTAACAAATCAGAGATCGCTTACATGTTTAACGTATCAAAATGACTACACGATCATTCCTAAAAGAATTATCATATCTCAAATAGTTCTATTGTTAAAAATTTTTATTGTCGTCATACTGGAAATCAAACCAGGGACCAACATCTACATGTAACTGACCTACGATTCTGTGGTAATAAAAAGAATAAATGAAATTGTTTTCTAACTGCGCTGAGAGAATAATTGTAGTAAGCATTTTTCTCCTCGCACTGAACTTGAAACGGAAACAAAATCTCATACGCTTGCTTTTTCACTATTCAGTGCAACATGCACACCTATACCTCGGTAGACCAGCCCTAGCTCCTACCTTCAAAACTTTTTTTTCAAAGGAGGAACCACTGGACAACTCCACCGAAATACAAGTTTACTTTTGTACTACGAGTAATGGAGCAATTTCTACTTTCCATAAATATTACTTTAATTCCTTTGCCTTATTTTCCAAAAATGCTTTTTTTAAAATATCAAATTAGTGGGGTAAGGATCTAAATTACTTTCTGAAATTGTGAATCCCCAAAATTCCAAGGTAGTTAACAATTTATTGTAACAAATATGTAGAAACAACAATAATAAATATATATCAAACAATTTAAGTCTCGTATTTGAAAATGGTAACTTGAAATCTTTTAATAGAACAAACAAATCCAGCCTTGAACTGGGAACGAATACTTTAGTTTCATTCAAATCAAAAGGTAGTTTTAACACACTTAGAATTCTTACTTTTTTTCACAAAAAATATTTAACAGCTCCTTTCCCTTTTGTTTAATGAAATCCTCCTTCAAGGTTCCGATCAAGGAGAGGGTTTATATTAATTCTTTAAACTTAATCTTACTTATTTTTTTAAAATTTGACTTCGTTTCTGTCCTTAACTTTGAAACTAACATGAAGCTTACCTTGAGAAAGACAGTGAACAGAGTCAGTGACTGAATCCTCTATAAATTTAGAATAAAAATATAAATGCCAAAAAGGATTAACATAGAGGATCCTTCCACTAATTCTCCCACCTCTTCCGTAAGTCACACATAATAGATCAAACTTATGAAACGTTCAAAGATCACAATAACTTACTCGAAACGATTAGAACAAATACCTGTTATTTTAAATTTTGTATTATTTTCACCTTCATTTGCAATATTTCAAGTCTTCCAAAGCCATAGTTTCAAACAGAAGTAATTCTCACTATCAAATGTAACTGTACATTACTTCTCACGTTCCTATTTCTTATAAATACACAGAACAATTTTTCCCCTACATTACTCTTACCGTGATTCGCAGTCAACAGGAAGAAGCCTCTCGTTTTGCACGTAGAGGAAGCCTTCCCGATGACGTCAGCTACTCACTCGCGCAGCCTGACTCGGCAGCGAGCCATTACGCAGTAGCATGACAAGGCAGGGTTGCCAGCCTACTTTGACGGAAACATTGAAAGGGGGTTTCATTTACAAATAGATAATAACACATGGATAATAATTAATCGTAACATATATAGTTCCCTGGGGTCAGAGGGATAAATTTTCAAACCAAACAAAGATTAATTATTAGAAATTTTACATTACCCCAATTTCCATTTTTTTCAAACCTCATGGTCGTTCCTTCTTTACAATTCATTCCCGTTCTCAGGAGTACATGCAGTTAACAGTGACGATTACAAAACGAGGACAAACACAATGATGATGGATGATACTCTTTTCCTGCAGGAATAGAATGAGACAAAAAACAAACACCAAAAGTTCCAACAATCATTTTTTAATTACATTAAATATCATCACTTAACACTTTAATTTCAATTACTACTTATTTTCTACATTTTCAGCTGGGACATACTTTTTACAAAACCTAACATGTCGTTTTATTTTTTTGTGGGTTCTCAATGTTCTCTAACCAAACAGTATTGGGTGTTGGTTTGCTCAGGACACGGAAAGGCCCGCCATAAATTGGCGCGATTTTTGGATTAAAATGCTTTTCAGCAGACAATTTTAACCTGTTTAACCAAAACGGAATCACCGATTCCAAGGTTTGCTGGTACATGTTTTTGCGAATAAACTTTTTCACTATGTTTCCAGGATTTTCAATGTTCTTACAGATATTTTCGAATTTCTGTTCCTTATTTTGATCTTCGTCTAAAATCTCAATATCCATCAACCATTTTGCATCCAAAGGATGAAAAAACTTCCGTCCCATAAAAGCTTCACAAGGTGCGACCCCAATACTCTCACTTTGGCTCATGTTGATAGTAAATGCTATTTTCGATAGTAAATGGGCCCAATTCCTTTGACTCTTATCAACATATACCTTGAGCAATTTTTTCACCGAACGCACCGTTCTCTCTGATTGATTCCGAGAATGGTTATATGGAGAGGTCTTTATCCCCTGAATACCATACTTATATAAGAATTGGCTGAAGTATTCTGGTACAAAATAAGAAGCTCCGTCGTGGAGGACTTTCCCTGGAAACCCGTAGCGCGAAAACAGTTCGAGTAATTTAGAACAAATAATTTTAGAGGTTAAACGCTTCAAAGGTTCTAACATAACAAATCTACTGAAAGAATCAGTTACTACTAAGATATATTCTTAACCTGAGCTTTTAGGAAGACGCCCCGCCGTGTCAATATGCCAGACATAATTTGGATGTTTAATTTTCCTAGAGTAATAAATTCCCATTGGTTTTGAACCACTTTCTTTACAGGTTTGACAAATATGGCACTTTTTTATATATTCTTTTATATGTTCAACCATATTAGGCCATGTATAACGAGAAGATACCTTCGCTATAGTTTTTCTTACACCCATATGACCACCATTAACTAAGGGCTGGTGAGTATACTCAATTATGGAATTTATTAAGTTTGGAGGAATAACAACTCGAAAACCATTTCCACCTTTCCCTTTTGTTTTCTTCAACAGAATATTTTGTTGAAGTTTATATTGGCTTACCTCTTCCTTTCGTTCTAGCTTATCAATAATCTCTTTCAGATGTGGATCTTTACGCTGTTGTTTTGCTAAGGGTTCACTGAAATTAGGATACTTCCAGAAATTGAAAAATGAAACATTTACATTTTTTCCCTCGATCTCTTACCACTTCTACTACATTTTCATCTTTTGTATAAAACTCTAAATGATTTCCAACCCTGGACAGAAAATCTGCTACTGAGTTTATCATACTCCTTATGTGAACAATTTGGAATTTATAACGAGCTATTTTCTCGAGTAAGGTTCCATAACGTCTCTGGCGCTTATGATTGGTTAAAAGCCAAGTTAAACTTTTAGAGTCAGAATAGACTACAAAAGGATTATGCAAGTAGTATTCAAATTTTTCCACACAAAGACACAAAGATTTCATCTCCAATTCGTATATGTTCTTACTCCAGTCTGATGGAGGAATAGGTTTTGAGAACAGGGAAACTGGTCGTAAGTTTCCATTTTCATCATATTGTGAAAGGACCCCAGAAAAATGACGAAGACTAGAATCGCAATGAATTACGAAACTAGAGTTCATATCAGGGACTCTTAAAATCACATGTTCACAAAAGGCTTGCTTTAAATTTTGAAGAGCTTGATCGTGAATCTTTGTCCATTTAAAAGGATGTTTAGTAGACCTAAGTTCTTGTAGTGGTGCTATTAATTCTGAATACTTATATATAAATTTAGAAAAGAAATTAAAGAATGAACAAATTCTATTGACTCCTTTGCGATTCTTTGGCCGTGGAATATCTTGTATCGCCTTTATTCGCTCAGGATCTATACTCATATTACCGTTTTCAAAACGGAAGCCCAAATACTTAATACTAGTTTGAAGCAAATGCGTTTTCTTGGAAGAAATTGTAATACCCCATTTCCTAAGACGAGATAATACCTCTTCAACCAGTTTTTTTTTACGGCTTTCTAGATCCGAACTGAACAATAAAATGTCATCAAAAATATTTCAAGATTTTTACCAACAAGATCATGGAACACCTTATTCATTATATTACTTAGAACGAATGGAGAAACTGTCAAACCCATAGGACAAGCTGTAAAACGATAAACCTTATTCTTGGTTACAAAAGCAATGGAATTTCTGCATTCCTCAGACAAGGACAACTGATAGAAGCTACTTCGGATATCGAAAATTGAAAAAATCGAATGATTTGAAATGCTAGAAATCACATTTTCCATATTCGGAGACGGAAAGCTCTGTGCAATTATTCTCTTATTGATTTCACCATACGCCACTACGAGCCTCTTACTCTTATCAGCATTTGTAACCAAGAAATAGGGAGACGTAAAGGAGGAATAATCAATTTCTTCTACAATTCCCTCTTTACCTAAATTCTGAATATATTCCTCAAGTTCCTTTTGTTTATTGGTGGGTATTTGATACGGCTGTTGACGAATAGGAGTTTTATCAGACAATTCAATATTATATGTAAAATCTTTTACCTTTCCTATTTTCGTTGTAATTACATCGTTATAACTTTCTACTAATTTATCAACATACTTTTGTAATTCAGGGTTTTTCTGTAAAAGTTCTGATGAAACAGTATAATTACCTTTTCTTCTATCTTCCCTTTCGGACGCCTCCGGATGTAAAACTGAATGGTCAAACTCCACCTCCAATTCAGGATCAAAAGAAACTCCAACTGCGGCATCTCTCCTACAGACACCTGGAGCTACAGAAGTCGGAAGAGTAGACGTTGACATCCCAATCGTGCTCGAAAAATTTTGAGTAAGCCTAGGGCGAGGTAAAGATTTCGGCGAACCAAAGGAGCGTGCTGGTTTCTGTCCACTGACCTCTTCCCTAGAAGTAGATAGGGAAGAGCAAGGAGTAACTGCTAATAACGAAGTCTCTCGAATAGGAACAACTAATTTTCGAGACTGGATCTTATACACTCCATTGGAGATGTCAATAACGGCATTAAATTTGGAATGAAAACTGTTCCCTAGTAAAATGTCCAAGTCCGTGGCTTCAACTATGTAAAAGAGTTCAGAAAATTGTTGTCTTTCCATTTTAAAGTAGATTCTAACACGTTGATTTACTGTTACTTGGATATTTCCTAATCCAGTAGTCTGAACACTAACATTCTCCATTTTAATTTTACACTGTTTTTTCAATTTCTCAAAATACCGCTTACTAATGTAATTGCACGTACTACCAGTGTCTACTAAGCAATTTACACACTTCCCTTTTATATAAACCGGTACAGTAATTAGTTTTGAGAAAAGGGGGTATTTTCCAGTAAGTTCTCACTCTCCCTTGACCAATCACAGGGTTGAGCACAATCCTCTACACATGTCTGACTATTCCCACCAATATGATCAACATTCTTACTTAATAATTGAGGGGGGTTATAATAACACCTTTGAGTGGGTTGCCTTGATTGCATAATTACTTGATCTCTAGTATTTTTAACACCGACCATAGCAGATGATTTCCGGGATGGTACCATATCCCGATTTCCCCTAACAGGTGTTCGCAGTTTATAATAATCGGCCTTATACCTATGCAACATATCATACCTAGCTGACAAAGACATTAATTGCTCAAACGTATGAGGCATCCCATGTTCTACCAAAAACATATGGGCAGAAGGACAGACCATGTTACATATAAGATCACAAACAGAATTTTCGCTAAAGGACATGTCAAGGACGGTAATACTGCTTAATTTAAGATCTGCAAATTTAAAAAGCGTTTGATCTTCACTCTGCATTGTGTAAAAATATTTTGACAAACTGGGTACGGGCAACAGTAGAGATAAATCTGAGCATAATTCTCCTACAAATTGTTTGCCACGAATAAAAACCACCGATAAGGACCTGTATCATTTCCTGAACTTCACCTCTAGAACGTGAAAGACAGGCAATGAGAACCAAATCTAAGGGTAAATTCTTACTTCTCACAATACTATCCAATTTCAGTAGAAATTTAAATGTTAGTTCCGTATTAGAACCAACTATAATAGGAAGTGAATTTATTTCATTAATTAGAGCTCGATAAACACCATCCGAAGCTTGTTTACTGAAATTTAGAGTCAAATTATTTGAAAAGGAAGTATTTTGGATAGTACTCCTATTTTCATTACAGCCTCTGGCTCCGCCACTGAAATTTGGTTGGGTTAGTGGTTGACTAAATCCACCCCCACGTTCAAATATTGGGTTTTCAAATTCATATGAGTACCCCAAAAACTCATCACTACTTGTACTAGAGGTTTCTCCCTCATTATTACATCCCGAAGGAAAATTTAAATCTCTGGCCCTCCTGTCGTAATTCTGTGCTATATTGCTAACGTCCTTCACAAGACAAAAATATATTAATGATACTAGAATAGTACAAAATGACCCCAATGTTAGGCGCATAAAATAGTTTTACCTCTTACCAGCTGAATTTCAAACGTAACACAAAATTGGGGGGGGGGGGCAATTCTTACAAGATCCTTCCCACATACAAAAATTTTGGAAAGTACCCTGTTGACTGCGAAACTTTTAAATTATATATGTTGCGAAGAACCACAACATACATAATTCAGTGCAACATACAAACCTATACTTCGGTAGACCAGCCCTAGCTCCTACCTTCAAAACTTTTTTTTTTCAAAGGAGGAACCACTGGACAATTCCACCGAAAT
Source organism: Thermobia domestica (assembly GCF_964235325.1). Taxonomy (NCBI): domain Eukaryota; kingdom Metazoa; phylum Arthropoda; class Insecta; order Zygentoma; family Lepismatidae; genus Thermobia; species Thermobia domestica. Next base: position 141,440,948 of record NC_137462.1, on the reverse strand, counting down.
GCAAGTTTACTTTTGCACTACGAGTAATGGAGTAATTTCTACTTTCCATAAATATTACTTTAATTCCTTTGCCTTATTTTCCAAAAATGCTTTTTTTTAATATCAAATTAGTGGGGTAAGGATCTAAACTACTTTATGAAATTGTGAATCCCCAAAATTCCAAGGTAGTTAATAATTTATTGTAACAAATATGTAGAAACAACAACAATAAATATATATCAAACAATTTAAGTCTCGTATTTGAAAATGGTAACTTGAAAACCTTTAATAGAACAAACAAATCCAGCGTTGAACTGGGAACGAATACTTTAGTTCCATTCAAATCAAAAGGTAGTTTTAACACACTTAGAATTCTTACTTTTTTTCACAAAAAATATTTAACAGCTCCTTTCCCTTTTGTTTAATGAAATCATGATAAGGCATGACAAGGCAGGGTTGCCAGCCTACTTTGATGGAAACATTGAAAAGGGGTTTCATTTACAAATAGATAATAACACAATGGTAATAATTAATCGTAACAGAGCTAAGCGGTTAGACAAGGAAGACTCGAATTCGATTCACGACGAGAGATCAGATCCCACATTAAACTGAAGGCCCACGTCTCGCTGTTAAAAGGCACGCTGTAGGGAAACAAATTCGTGCGTAGTTTTTGAAAAACTAAAATTTTGTAATTTTAAAATTACGTCAATGGTAACTTTCAGAAAGTGAGCTTCTTCATAGCTAACTGGTTAGCATTACGCACCACTTGGCCCGAGTTCAACACCCAGTATTTGCTCAGATTCAACATTAAGCTGTATTCCTAGCCCCACTACTGAAGGGACGCTAAACCAAAATCAACAAATCATATCATTTCTCGTGCTTACTTCTAATGTGTGGGATTCCTGATTCGATCCCCAGTCAAGTAAGTGAGGGTACACCCACTAATTCTTCAATTTGCTCTCCTATAGACTAAATATTTCATGCTAAAATGAAACAGTGCGTTAGTGGTAACAATGTTATCCTCATGCGTAATACATTTGAAAAGCACTCCATTGATATTAAGTAACGCGGTTTATAAACTTGTCTGAGGATAAAATCTTAATGAACTTACCTCAAATTCAAGGAACGGAGTAAAGTCACGCTGATACAAGAGGTACACCTGCTCAATTTCAAGATCTTCGTGGAAGTAGGACTTGAAAAATGAAAAACTGATTTTTATTTAGGTCAGAAACCTGTTCAACTATAAAGTGACATCACTATCAGCCAATCAAAAACAAGGAAATTAATAAATGACATTACGGAGAACCAATGAAAACAAAGCTTTCATCATGTATCATGAGCCGAAACGTGATGTAACAAACAATCTGATTGGTTGTGACATTATTCACGTTGTTCTCCTTACACATCAATAGTTACGACATATTTTAATTAATCACCTAGTATCGCGATTCTGGTCATCACATCATACCGTTGACAAAAAAATGCCTTCGTTGATTTATTATGACATTGAAATTAGCACATTTAAAGTGATTCATTTTCCTTAAACTTGATTGAAAAATGTAACACTCATTGATGTTACGAAACTGTCTTTGACATAAATGTAAAGTTGAGCTTTAAAAAGCCCTTCGTTGCACTAACAGCTGAGAGAAAAATGCTGATGTACTCTTCGTAAAAGCAGATTCTGCAATTTCACAATAAACTTCCATGCGTAACAACAAGCAGAAATGTGTAATGTAACATAACATATCCATGCTCTTTTCATACGCGAAACTGCTCGCACCAAAAATTAAAACTTCTCAATGGGGCACGGTGGCTCAGCACTTATCACTAATGTGTGAGGTCTCTGCTTCAACCCACAACCAAGTAAGTTTATGATGTTTTCTCATGTCACCATTTTTCATCATCGTTTTCGCGGAAACGTTAAATTTAAAATTTCCTGAAATTAACACCAAGGATCGAACTCGGGACGACTGCAATGTCTATAACATAATAATCAACATATGTACGGTATCCATGTTCATCCCTGAGGTGGAACGAAATGGATCACGAAGTACATATCAAATTTAAAGAAATAATTTTAAATACGCCTCCAAATAATCATATAACGTAATAAGGCTCCAAAATCAATCATTGATACTCATCAAAGAAAACGGACTATACATACAACCTATAATGTAAGAAAATGAAGATAACAATCTCCAAAATTTTATACCCACAAAAAACGAAATAAACCCCTCAGTGGGACTACCCCATAAAGGCTGAGCATGGCCTAACACCACGTGACCCCATGACATGATCCTAAAGGCAATGCTAAGGTGGGCGCAGAGGCGTATTAAAGGGAACAAAAATAAGGTAGACTATATATACACCCTATAAAATACGAAAGGGAATAACATTTTTTAAATTTATAGCCATAAAAGGGAACAAAATAAACCCATAGGTTGGACTATCTCATAAAGGCGAAGCGTAAAACTATGTAAACTAGAGGGGACGGGGAGCGCACAATTTCGGCCGGCGTCACACTCCAGGGGCGCAAAAGTTAAAATCAGGTAACGCAAAATAAGCTATACATACGCCTATACTCCATCATAAGGTAACAATATCCAGATTTATGCCATAAAAGGAAACGAAATAAACCCATAGGTGGTACTACCCCATAAAGGAGGACGGGATGTGGCCTAGGGGCGCAAAAGTTAAAATCAGATACTGCAAGGTGGACTATACATACACCTGTATTCCATCAAAAGGTAACAATCTCCAAATTTTTATGCCGTAAAAGGAAACAAAATCAACTCCTCGGTGAAACTACCCCATAAAGGTGGTGGCCTAAAATCACGTGACCCAAAGAGGCATGGCCTAACATCACGTGACCCCAAAATGGGAGCAAAATTTGGTGGCGGCGGCGGGCGCCACGCTCCAGAGGCGGAAAAATTTAGATCAAGCGGGGCGAGTACTACTCACAAGGGGATTGTTTCCCCTTAGTAAATTCAAAAGAAGAAAATATATCTGTGGTTATTAGTAACAAATAGGAAGTTGGAATGGTGATATTAATATTGTTTGCTTGTTGATTGTTTTGCAACAATCGCTATCGCTTAAGTCGTTCTACATGAAAGTTTGCTTGCACTCCCGTCACAGGCAGACTGGGTGTATTAGGGCCTAGGCTGCGGTTACCATGAAGGGCCCTCACAATGTAACACCAATTTCTAAAATAACGTACAATCAGTGGCGCAATCAGCTATGACCTCGGGGGCCCATGCCCTCCCCGAAACAAACCTGGTCTATCTTATACCCTCCTGACACCCCGCGTAGAGCCGGCTCTACAAAAAATTACATTTGCTCGTTCGTTCCTGCGGATATCTCGAGTTTTGTTGAGTTGAAAACTTTTGTAGGGTAATTTCTACAGTTCAAATTTTACTTCCGTCAGACGAACAATAGCAGAAGCGCCTTATGTTATGCAATTGGACAGCAGTCAAGATTCCTCGTGCTTCATGTTGCGATTCCGTCTGGGCGTCAGGAGGATACAGCAGCGCTGCAGACAAATTTTGGTGAAATTTCAAAATAGATCAATGTATAAATGAATATTGAATTAAGTCAAAGCACTGTACGGAAGGAGAAATACCCAGTGAAAACTTCTACATTAATTTCTTAGAGTAATAAATGTTAGTTAAGAGTGCGTCATTTTATGCAAAAATAAAGATGTAGAAAATAATAATTATAGCGCAAATTTTAAAACTTATAACCGTTAATAATAGGGAATTTGTGAATTGGAATTTTCATTTTAAGGTTTTTTAGCATGTTAATAATAAGGATAACTAAATCCCTTGTAATGAGGAGAATTCAAACTTTCAATTTTACCCATATCAAATGGTGTAGCACGTCCTTTTCTGACTACTCTACTGGATATTCCTGGCCCCTCCCGAAATAAAATCCTGGTTGCGCCACTGCGTACAATGAACATCTGCGATTAGCTATCGCGTTATGCAGTTGCAAATTCGTTGTTACTTGATAGTTTTTGCAAGCTATGATTTATCATTGGTCATTGGAAATTTGATGTCACAGCAAGCACAGGATTTCCAGGAACATAAACTTTCAAGAGAATATTTTATAATTATTATTGTATTGCAACACGCGGTGTCTAAAAAGTCTCCTGACATAGGGTAACTCTGTTATTATCAGTTACAACAAAATGTAAGAGGAGAAACCGTCTCCAAATATAATGTTTTTAATAGACAGTAACTTCATTCATTTGTGTTGTGGGTCCAGGTAAATGGTAACGTTGTATTTTCATGTAACATTGGGCGCATATAGTGTGTACAGCCGAAACGGCTTGTCCGATTTAAAAAATTCCTTCACTTTAGATTGAAAACATCATATTTGGAGACGGTTTCCCCTCCTACATTTTGTTGCAACTCTGATAATAAAAGAGTTACCGTATGTCATGGGACTTTTGAGACACTCTGTATACTAGCTGAAACACTAAACAAATAATAACCAGTAGCTTTTTACTATGGAATGAACAGGACAACTTACTGAAAATTGTAACACTAAACAACTAATAATAACTTTTGACTGTGGAATGAACACGACAGTTTTACTGAAAATGAAAAACACTGCTGAACCACTAAACAACTATTAATTTTTAAAAAGTTAAGATTTCTTTTTAGTTCAGATTATGAATTGCAGAGTTCCTGAATAACTTCGTTCACAGACACTAAATTTAACATGTTTCTTTCCATTGTTTACTCTCTAACTTGGAGAAGCACCTTTCACATGTCACTTGTGTGCATGGTAGATATATATATATATCATGCACACAAGGTATATATTATTAAATTATTAAAACAATTAGACTGGCAGAAATTGGTACAAAAGTTTCCCTGCAGATGACAAACAATTTTTACACAAGGTGTTTGCAGCATCATTATCACTCTTGCCGTGAAACATACGTTTATTCATTTTTTCAAGAAAACAACACAGGTAGTGACATCTATTGTCAGGTTCGCAAGTGATGACGTTTGTAATAAAGACATTAGCGTGTTTGTTTACTATTAGGAATTAGCGTTAGTACTGACACGTCTGACTTCTATTATAACGATTGTCATTGTGCTCCTTTGTTTCTGTAATCAACATTACAAATTTCTTAAGCAAGGTTGCATCACATTCAATGTTAGCGTGACGCATACACTGACATGTTTGTCTTTTACAATTAGGATATAAATTAAAAACAAAAAAATTGAATATTACAATATGCGTTTTGCGAATTCAAATGGTAATTTTATATCCTAATTATAAGCAAAGCTCCGGAAGCATTACAGATTCGAAAGGAACGGGAAAAAAATCGACGCAACGCACTGCGAAAGCGATTGTCATATTAAGATAGTAAATCCCTACATTCCCCATTAACCTTTGTTACCAATACGATATACCAAGCTGAGAAACCCATACACTACAACTTAGAAAATGTCGACATATCAGGGAATCTTTTTTTTTTTTTTTGGAGCAAACGATCAGCGTCTTAAGACAATATATCATGACCATCCACAGCACACTATCAAAACCGGAAGTGGTTCCAATTTATGACTTCCGGATTCAATTTCAGTTTCAACGTTTATGGTGATAGAAAGAAAATGGTAATAGATAGCGGCAAGCGGTTTTAAGCAATCTATTCAATATGTCAAGAAAGCATGCCGTCAGTACCTGCAACGCTGCCGAAACTGTAAGTGGTTGAAATTTACTACTACTTCCGATTTCAACACTGACTTTCATAAGACAAAAATATGAGATATCGAGATGCGATTTTTGCAATTGCTTAAGCGTCCAAAGATTCATCATCTTCGTTAATCCTCTATTCAAATCGGAAGTGGTTATTATCCATTTCCGGTTTAAACATCTATCGTTGCTAGTGAAAATAAAAAGTAATATTGAACATTTCGCATCAATATCTAGATATCAAACATATTTCTAAACATTATCTTCAGTTTAATTTCATTTAACGAATCTTCCTGATACCTTAAATCCCTTCACAATTGCAGCGCTGGTACTACATGATTCTAGACGTGTATTTAGATAGTTCTTGTATAAATTCACGACTTTCACTATGTCCTAACTTTCCGAGCAAAGTCGCTCTAAAAATTTTTTTTCAACACCTTTGTCCTCCTGTTACTGTAGATCTCTCCGGGTATTTGTACATAGTGATTTTTTCCTACTTTTAGGTTCTCTATATGGAAGTATGCTTGCTTTATTGTTGCTGTTGAAATTTAACGTCTTTTTCAGTATTGACACTGAGGTGTGGACCTCAACTTCCGAGAAACGAACCCGGATCTCTCGCGGTGACAGTGTATCCTTAACCACGTAATAGCGAATAAAGTTGGTAAAATATTTGTCCACAATTTCTTCTTCTATTGTCTGTTTTTCACAAACGGTTTTTATTATTATTACTATTATTATTAAATGAATGGTCGTCTTTGCATTCTATTAGAACCTTCTGTAGCATTCCCATTTCATTTCCTAATTCATTAGGTTAAAGCTTCCTCTAAAACATCAACAAAGACTATATTTACTTTCTTTCCTTTTCTTAAAATCCATCACTGGTTACTCGAAGCAGGTCAACATAATCTCTATTGTCTTTTTGCATCTTTAATCCGTACTGTTGCTTTGTCAAATTGGCTAATCAACGACAAACATGAAAATTCAATTACATTACACATTACCTTTATATTACATATTGTCGATACACAGTGTCAATGAAAGCAAAGGAAAATGATTACTTTTTTTTTATAGAAAAACAGAAATTTATTCTTTTAAAAACTCACATAGTTTATACATGACAGTGTTAATGGCTGAGATTTGTACAATGTAATGATTCACATGATTTTTTTTTAATGATGATCACATACATTCAGAAGCGCAATACAGATGAAAAGTAATGTATCATGTAGCTGCTATTTCATGCAATTTCATACAAAACACGTGACACATTATGTCTTGAGCATCAACAATGGTTACACTCACATAATTAGTGAAATATTCTTGACGCCAAGAACAATATCACTTCACTTCACTTCAGTCTGCTGAAATTAATAATAATAATAATAATAATAATAATAATAATAATAATAATAATAATAATAATAATAATAATAATAATAATAATAATAATAATAATAATAATAATAATGCCTACTTTAGTAGCAGCAGAGACTCAAAGTTTTATAATTATACTTTCAGTTAATTTACTATTAAACAGAAGAGAGAACTTTCGAGATGAACTTTTACATTACGACAATAGCAGTAACGCAAATAACGATGTAGATGTATTCGACAGGTTATTTCAAATATATATATATATATGAAATCTCATTTCTGTTGATAAGTTTCACTGAACACCTATGCTGGGAAACGAACAAGATTTTATATTTTACACAGAATTTAGCAAACTTCACAGCAGGATTGTAATTTTACAGCTGATACCGTTTAATTTATTTCTTGTTACCAAAGTGCACAGTGCAGCGGCAAACCATAATTTTACACCGGAAATATTAACAATGAAAGATAGGAACGAATACTATTTCTGTTTCAAGATACCAAAGTGGTATTCGTCTGGTAAGATAAAATATCTAAGTCTGTTCACTTTTAAAGTTCGAACTCGAGACTTCCCAATCATGAAAGGGACAAATCTACTGTTCATTTCTCTGGTGCTGGAGGTCTCTGGTTCGATCCCAGCCCAGTGAGTTTGTAGTAGACAACATCGTGTCCGTGCCATTTTCTCGGGGTTGTCGTTTCCTACAATTTTCTCATCCCATCAATTCTATCATAATTATTCACTTTCATGAATCATCGGTCTCCATTAGCTTAAAGAGCTATGCATTGGAGGTTAAATTACGAATCTTATTTCAATTTTTGTTAACCATTCATTTATGCCAGCCTGGAAGTCGATTCGAATTCAAGTTTTAACCGCCAACAGTAGAGTGAAATCAATAAATTGTGTACTATAATACATTTCTTTTTAATGCTGAGCTGAGATTATTTTTGCGAGACATACAATTCTCATATTAAACAGTCTCCTTTACACCTCTATTTCTATATCATTCTAAGGATAAGAAATAAAAGTGAACAGCTGCTACATTCTGACATGTTACTATTACCTGAAGAATATATTCACAACTCTTTCAAACCATTGTTTCCAAACGTAAAAGATTATCAAACCAACGAGAAATACTTAATATTAAAAAACGTATGCTTAACAAAAAATGCGTCTTGCTTTTTTTTTCACGAAGAGTCGCAACTAAGGAGGGCAATAGAATTCGATGAAATCATTTTGGCTCCTAATAAAGGACGACGTATTTCTGGTGAGCATATGTTTCATAACTTAACAACATGCGTCAGATACGTACTTTGTCTTATTAAAGTATGTTAGACGAGACATTCTACTTCTTACTTCTCCATGGTCTATTCCTCGAATTGTTTTTTATATCTTAAATAAATCAATTCTACTTTAAAATTATTTTTAAATACAGTGTTATAATTTTGAAGTTTTTGTATTATAATATATGATACTTAATGATGCCGCAAAATTATACATATGAATTTACATATATACACTTTAAAGTATAGCGTTACCTTTCTAAAATAAATTTTAGCAAGGAGAAAAATACAATTTTTGACCCTCAGCCCTTATATACTTTCAAATTTAGTCTTACATCTTCCTAAACATGCACGAAGGTGAAACAATAGCTTTCAAATAAGTATTTACAGTCTCATTCAATAATCATTCGAGCCCTTTGCCCAAATGGAATCCCTAAACCGTTATCTGCAAGTATTTCAGTACGTATTGGAGTGGAGAATTTATTATTTACAGTAAATTTGTCAGTTCGAATTCTGCAACGAGATAAGAAATATTACAGACAGCTTTACTGAAAGCTTAGGAGAAAAAAATCGGTAATGCTAAAATCGCTACAACTGAACCACAATTAGGTATTTCGTCTTCAGTTTGGTTACTTTATATTTTTTTTCATTGTTTTCAATTATCAAACACGAAAGTGAATATTGATTTACGAAACTGCATTTCATCTAATATCGAAATTTTCATGATATTAGCCAAACAGAAATAATATATATTTTATTTGTGATATATATATTATTGTCGTTACCTTGATAAAACAAAATAAAATAGTTAAGATGGACCAGCCAAAAGGAATACAATTTATATGAAATTGGAAGCATATCTTACGGATAAATACGTAAAATACGATGTGTAATAATGAACATTTTAAACTTATGGCTTATATCAATAAAAGTGTAAACAATATACCTAGGTATATATACACAATTATAATGAGCAGAGTATTGATGTATTATTTCACTCAGTACATGGACCAAGAACAATAGCTGATACAACAATCATGCGATTTTCTTCCAAATAATTTTGGTACCTCATAAATGTTGCATTCACATTAAAGATCCATCATAATATATACTACGACAAAGATAACGATTGCAGAAAACACGTGTATCATGATAAATATCCAGAATCTCTTCCTCCCTCAGCTCATACGTACTATATACATATATGAACTGGATGAAAATCAACCAAAGAATAAAATACCTATGAGCTGTTAACATTCATTGAGCACAAATTTCCACCAAAACTGCATTCCATTTAATATATTTATTAAGAAAGGGTAAGAACATGTACAACACTTAAGGATTTTACATGCTCACGACTTCTAGAATCAACATAATTTAGTGATACTGTACTGAATGCGTCTTCTCAACTTCTGATACTATGTAAAATTCATCTGAAAAGTTTCTTCTTGTTACTATACTGGAAACCAATAATCAGCTATTTGATACGGTAGAGAAACAAGTGATTTGGTAGTATCAACAGAAAGAAAATAATTATACTCTTATTCACAAAATTTAACTTATACTTTCAAAAATCCATCGTTAATACATTTACAGACAATTTAATTTCCCATTCTTACAGTAATTTGGTTTAACTTTCTTTTTAACAACTCGTACTCTTCATATTAAATGCTGGAATTCATTAATTAAATTTCACTTAAAACATTAAATAGTGTTGTGAAAAAAAAAGTAGCACACTTCAAAATGATGAACCAGGTACACTGATAACACAGCACTCGAAGCACTTCTGTTCCATAAGATAAAAAAAAAAGTTCATTCCACACACATTCATTCTCTAACATTCGCTCACCACTTCGCTCGTTTCGACCAGTCTTTTGGAGTCCAATGTAAACATTTAGGATCAATACGTATTTTCCGTTTCTCCATCGCTTTCATATGACTTTCGATGGTTTCCTGGTTTATTGTGACTATGTATTGACCTTTGTAATAATTAATGAGGTTCAGATTTTGCAGAGTTGAAATCACATCTTCTTTCTTGATACTGGTCAACTCACATATTTCGCTGGAAAAAAGTTAATAAAAATGTTACTTTGTTATTTATATATGAAAAAATGGCTAAAATGCTCGTTCTTTGGCTCTTCCTCCTTTACGATACGAAATTTCAACGAAAGTGTAATGATAAAAAACGGTAGTGTCACCCCTTCTCATCCTTCACTTGGTCTTAAATGACATTTGGAGTATCACTATTCATCTCAGCAACCCCGAAAGCTATGGATTGGACACTAATATCGGTTCGAGTATTTTCACCCCTTTTCACTCACACCTTCATGCCTATAGGGGTTAAATTTGCGACTTAAACGATATCAAGAGTGTCATTATTCCTCTAAGCGACCCCGAAAACTGCAGATTAGGCATTAATATCGGTTATTTCGATTTTACATGTCACCCCCTTCCTCCAACCGCCATATTCCAATGGCTGAATGTGGACTTAAATGGCATCGAAAGTATCCCTATTCATCTCAGCGACCTCGAAAACTATTGTTTGAATACTAGTATCGTTAGTTTTCGATTAGTTTTACATGTCACCCCCTTCTCACCCTATGCTGATAAATGTGATAAAGCGTAAGTTAGGTTATGACAAACTAACGTACCAAAAATCATCAAATTCGGTGCAACTGTCTAATAATAATATCGGAAAAATTCCGAAAATTCTTGAATTGAGAAAAATTCCAATTTCGGAAAATTCACGAATTGGGAAAAAATCCGGAATTTAGAAAATCCCAGAATTAGGAAAAATCCATAATTTAGAAATTCCAGAATTCGGAAAAAATTCGGAAATTTTCCGAATTCCGGAATTTTCTAAATTTGGGATATTTTCCGAAATCCGGATAATTTTGGCCGACCATTCCTAATACCGACTTTTATCTTTATAACTTAACGAGCTAGTGAATACTATAATTTTGACAAATTTTTAATCCCTCTACTCCCCTTAGCCCAATCCGGAAACCTAACCTGATAGAAACCAATGTTAGGTGAGATATATTTATGTACTCCAAAATCATTAAAATCTGTCCAGTGGTAATTTCACCTTTCCGGAAGTTAACCATAAAACATTTTTATATTTCATTTATATATACAGGGTGTAACAGCTCGTTGTCTACAACACTTGGGAGGTGATTCTACATATGAAAACAGAGAAAAATGCCTATGCACTGGTAACACAAAGTCGAATACCACATCTATTCAGAGTTCTGCATCCGAAAGGGTAAAGAAATGAAAGTCCACTTGGAATTGTGGCAAAACGACGAATCATAGAAATGTGGCGACAGGCGCCACACAAAGAAACAGTACGAAGAGAACTCAAAGGAGCAGTAATTGGTTGTGTACACTGAAGGCGCATGGGATTCCCTAAAGGAAGAGGATTCCCAGCAATTTTCTGACGGATACATGGACCAAAATAGACGAAATGCTGCAGTCCATACGACATGCTTTGATGGATGTTGATAACGTAAGCCGATTCATGATGACGGACGAAACATGTTGTGTGGGATTGCATACTAACACGCAAGAAGTACACACGCACAGCAAAACAGCGAGTGACAACACTACATTCCAAGTAAGGACAGCAGTAAGGTATACAGGCGTATCAATGTGCATAATGATCGCAGGAAGTAGACAGAATATTTCAAATACTGCTAGGCAGTAAAAGAAAATTGTAGACGGTGTTGTAACTGTCTACCATTCATTTTAATACACACATGATACCGACGGAGCAGGTTTTGTCTCGTGCGTTCAAACACGCCTGGCGCGTCGGAAATAAGCGCTGTAGCTGCGACAACTCGTGCAATGAGATCCTGGGCTGTATATACAGGAGTTTCGCACACAAGTTGCTTCATTTCTCCCCACAGAAAAATCAAGCGATGTGGTCAGGTGAGCGAGGTAGCCATAACGCAGGTCCACCCTTGCCAATCCACCGCTCGGGATACATTTCATTGAAGAAGGCCATGACATAACGGTCAAAATGCACAGGAGCACCTCGTGTTGGAACCACACACCCCACCTAAGTGCCAGGGGCACGTGCTCTAAAGACCTCACTGAGAAATATGAGGTACGTGTCACCACGAAGGCGGTAATATGTAAGGCCCAATTAGATGATCGTTTAAAATGTCCTACCACACATTCACCGCAAATCTGTGCTGATGTTCGTGCACCAAAGTGGCATGCGGATTTTTCATATCCCACACATAAGTGTTGTAACCGTTGAACACACCCGTCTTGGTAAATATTGCTTCGTCGGTCCACAAAATCACAGTTGGAAAGTTCGGAATGGCGATAGTTTGACGTAAGTACAATTGGCAAAAGTCCACACGGCGGGAAAAGTCTTATTGTAATAGCTCATGTACTTTCGTCAGCTTGGGTGGGTGCATAGCTTCGTCATAGAGGACGCGACACACATTCAAATGACTGGCGTGTAATGTCCGGGCTATATCAATGTGCTGGATTGAGGACGGGCCTGAATTGCCACAACTTCCTCTTCAAACCTTAATAGTTTGCACATCTCTTCCAATATCCATTTGGGGTCTCAGAGATGCTGTTTCTCGAAGACGAAGATCGAGCCGCTGAAAAAAGATGTGCGACAGTACTCATCGATTAGAGAACCTATTACTGTACAACAGCCTCGCCTCTCGGCTATTACCCCTTGCCTCCCTATACATGAGATACATTTCAGCAAGAGGATGGTGAGAAATGTGCCATCCTGGCCACAACGTGATATCACATACAAACAACTACCTCAATAAACACAAGAGCACTGTCTGTCAAGTGGACGTTCATTTTTTTACATTTTCGGATACCGTAACTCTGAATAGATGCGGTATTCGACTTTGTGTTATCAGTACGTAGACACTTTTCTTTATTTTCATGTCTAGAATCACCTCCCAAGTGTTGTAAATAACGAGCTATTACACCCTGTGTATATAAATGAAATATAAAAATGTTTGATGGTTAACTTCTGGAAAGGTAAAATTACCACTGGACAGATTTTAATGATTTTGGGGTACGTAAGATCTCACCTAACATAGGTTGTTATCAGGTATATCTTTCCTCCTTTTTCCCTACTTTTATGTCTAGAACACCAATGTCTTTTCATTTTCCACTTCCAACTTCAATTCTATACCTTCTTCTTTATCTTCAATGTCTTTCACGAATTTCTCCAATTGCCTTCGTGTTTCTTTCCATATCCTACACAATCATCAACATATCTTTCTGTCTTTACTTTCTTTTCCCAATCATTCATGACAATCTCTGCCAACGCCGAACTTAACCTTGATCCTATACTTAGCCCCTCCTTAATTTTAACCAACCTATCACCTATTGTGCAGTAACTGTTCCTCCACATGAGGCTGGAAGGATATACATGGAATGTACCTGAAAAGTTATGCGTCGGGAAACTACTCCCATGTTAGGAGTGAGGTGGATTATTCAACGAAAATAAACTTCATTAATAACATGGAGGAAAGAATCAGGTAGGTGAATCGTGAGAGAAGGAAAGCAGGGGAGGGGATAGAGGCATTTCATGAACAGTTACAGGGAAATGGATATGATAGAAGGAAATTAAGGTACAAAAGGAAAAGAGGGAAAGAAGGAAAAAGAGTATGAAGCCTGGAAGGAGAAAAAGAAGAAAAGAATGTGGTGAGGAATAGAGAGTATGGGGGAAGAGACAGAGATTACCAAAAGAATGCTCAAGAAGAATGGAGGTATTTCAACGTACAGAAAAGGAAGCAAGAGATTAGTACAAGTAATAAGGGGGAAGCGAAGAAAGAGGGGAGAAGACTAATATATAAAATCTAGTGCAGAGAGTGTGATATGTGCTATATTGGGGAAACGGAAAAGCTGTTAAAAAAACGAATAAAACAAAATAAGAACGACGTTAGGTTGGAAAGAGACAGAAATGCAATTTATAAGCACATAAGAGACACGTGTCATTCGATTAATTGGAGCAAAGTGAAAGTGCTAGGCCAAGAGGAGAGAAGGTTAGTCAGAAAATGGAAAGAAGCAAGATTCATTGAATTAGAAGGTGATAGAATCATGAACTGGAATTCAGGACTTAAAATTGATGAACAGTGGAATATATTGTTAAGGAGCCTTAAAGATTGAATATGTTAATTGTACAGGTCATTGTTGTAAATTTCAGTATTATTTATTTATTCATTCTATATTATTTATTTATTCTTTACTATGTATTTAGTATTCATATTTAAGAGTTAGTTGTAAGGTTATTTTATAAATTAAATATGTATGTAGGTCCATATGGTGTCAACAGGGGGAAGAAAGAGAATTAATTAATTTTGTTTCTGTTTTATGTTCTGGTTTTCTAATTGAAGGAGACTGACTGAAGTAGCCTGTGGTATCCAATTAGCATTCAGGAACTGTTTCACTGTCTCTTATAATCTGTCATTTCCTGTGTATTTATAGTGTCTGATGAAGCCAAGTGAATAGTTGGTGAAACTATTACACATTTATAATTTTTACAATAAACGTATTGTTTTGCTCAGCGAGTAGTTTAAATTTAGATTTCCAATGAATACAGTTTCTGTTATATACAAGTTTCATTACACTTGGCTCTAACAGCTATTTTAATACGGGAACTCTCTCTCCTAGTTATCAATAACCTTGACTTACCAACGTGAAAATGCTATCGCGTCTATGAGTAACATTCCATACGCAGTATTTGTAGTTATGAAGGAAAAAAAAAGTAATATCCACAAATTCAAACTGTTTCTCAATATCGTTTTCAGGATGTTATTCCATTCAGTTTCATTTAGACTCAAATATATCTTCCTCATATTCAGACATAATTTATTATTTCATTGCGCAGACAGGATAATACATAAATTTTATATTAGTTCCCATATATTTCGACCAACCGCTTTTCAGATACATTAGTTTCGGAGCTGGTGGTTTAAAACTTATTTTCCCACCATCTGACCGTCTGTAGCTGTGAAAGTACTGACATACTGATACTTATCAATTAAATGGAAGCACTTGGAGTTGGAAACACGTCATATGTCTGAGTTGACAATCGTCAAGCGGCGACAGCAGAACCGGACTGTTGGTGGTGGTGTGTTAGAGCAAACTCAGTACTCACAATTACGTACTCAGTACTACGTGAGAAGCAGTAGAAGTCAGTGTGTAGCGAACTGAGCCTATCGTGATCGTTAAAATGAACGACTTGATTTCTGAAGAGGGCAAATTGTTAGCGCTCGGTTATGTGGCGCGAATGTGACGAAAGTGGAAGTGTGTTGGATGTATTGAAAAGGACAGGGTCCAGGGTGATAATGACTTATAAAACTCACAGCAAAATGAAGAGAAATAGTGGCATAAAACCCTCAAAAACAGGTTCCACCAAGCATTAAAGCAGACTGTCACTCAAAACCGTCGTGTGACTGCGGTGCAAGTTACGGAGGAACTGAAGCAGCACCTTCCACAGCTTGTGCTGACAATTACAGTTTGGCGCGAGTTATATGACATGGACATATAAGGTCGGATAACACGGGCGAAACATCATATAAAAGATTATAACACTTTAGCTTGACGCCACGAACATGCAACATGGACCGCTCACGATTGAAACCACTGGCAATGTTTGTGTGTGGCAGATGCCCAAAGAAGCGCATGATCCGCAGTGTTTCCAACCAACTCTGAAACATGGAAGCATTCTGTGATGCTGTTGGCGGCAATATCTTGGTTTTCAGTGGGTCTTGTGCTGATGCTTGCCGGGCGCGTTACTGTCCTTGATTATGTAGTCATTTTAGAAGACCATGTACTTCCTATGAGTCCAGATGTTGTTTCCGGGTAATGATCTTTATTCCAGGATGATAATGCGTCCATTCACGCAGGCGGATATGTTACGCTATGGTTTCAGGAACATCGGGATAAGGTTGAACCCTTCAACTGGCTCGCCAATATACGGACCTGAATATAATTTTAAA
The DNA here is from genome assembly GCF_964235325.1 of Thermobia domestica. Taxonomy (NCBI): domain Eukaryota; kingdom Metazoa; phylum Arthropoda; class Insecta; order Zygentoma; family Lepismatidae; genus Thermobia; species Thermobia domestica. The sequence goes on along the minus strand of NC_137462.1, from coordinate 141,424,614 downwards.
CATCTGTCCAGTTTGGAGCCAAGAATCGGCGCAATTTCCGCCTCCACCCTCTCTCATGGAAGTGAGAAATGCACTGCACGTACAATAGTGTAATATTCCATTTGCTACCATTTTCCACCTTTATCACTTCATTTTACATCGCATCAGAGATGTTCAGCGGGCGAAAGGTGGTTCAACACCCTATTAATCTGGTAAGTTGCACTTTATTTCAGGTGCTCCCATTAAATTGATAAATATATGTATGTTTACAAGGATTTCTTATGTGTTTCTCTATACGATGGTACATATACATAGTATGCGAGAACATTCCCCCACCCGGCATATACATGAATCACGAAATGAAATGAAATGATATCTTTTGAGTTTTACGTCCCACAGTTATGCCGGCTAGGCTAAAGGAGACGGTGGTGATGAGAAATGAATGGAATGGAATGGTGAAATGAAGAAAATGGGAGGAAACGGGAGAACTCCGAGGAAACCCACGCACACGGTGTTTGTCCACCACAAAGTTTACTTGGCGCGAGCTGGGATCGAACCAGGGACCCCATGCACCAGAGGTGAATGCTCTATCACTGAGCCACCGTGGCCCCACATCGATCCCGACTCGATAGAGATTGGAACAAAGGATTCTAGAAAGCGAAAGAAAGTTACAATGAATTACATCTTAGATTAAAAGATATGGAAACATAACCACAACAGGAAAAGAGCATACTATAAGCTTTTCGCTAAAACGGTTAGCCAAAACGATTAAAATTCTCAGCGTTATCTTCGTAACTACAAGTGAAAGACAAGCGGGGTTCAGCATGTCAGGTTCAGGATACCGTAGCCAAATCTCTTTTTGTACACCACAGAAAGAAAGGAACTTAGTCACCCACATCTCTTTAGAAAGCCTATAAATACCTTATCTATATAGGATAGATAATAGGATTCAATTCAAACGTGAATAGTCTTTGTTTGAAATTTGAAGTTAACAGTATTAAGAAATCTTACGTATTGTTGCGACAGTATGGGCATTAAAAGAGAGTGAGTGGTCAGGATTCTTTGAACAAGACTGTAGACTCGGTTAAACTATATTTCAATTAAGAATTTAAATATGATCAATACTTGTACATAAAATAAGTTAACAGTTAATGGGGAATTCAAATATCTAAACATACAGTGATCTTTCGTCAATTATGGTTATCACAAAACATTAATTGCTCTCAACAACGAAACACTTACTTGATTGTAATTTGAGGCTTCTCGGCCTCACCTTGTGGCTTCACTGTTATTAGTATATCCAAAATTGTTTGAGCCCAGTAGCTTCGATAAGAAAGAAGACCAAGATCAGATAGAGGTTTCTCGGGTGACCCTGTCTTTCCTTCGAATTTAGACAATTCATAACCTAAAAGTAAAGAAATACATTTGAAAATAAGTGTTAGCTAATAATAAAAACAAAAATGAAAATCAAATAATTTTAATGAACACTTAAATATTTCATTATCTGTTTCATATGACATACAGAAAATGAATGTATAGATTTTTTCAAATGGCCACAATCAGCCTAGGTTCAGTCTTCAATCGCATTATGTGCTGTTGCCATTGGAAATCTGTCTGCATAAAAGAACGATTAGGGATAGCAGTACTGCTCTGTTTGTCTTCCTTTAAGCCATGTTCTCAAGTATGTTCCTTAACTTACGTCCAATGATTTGAGACTGTGGATACTGATGCACAATTTTGCTGCAAGCTCCACAATTTTTATTGAATAGAGTGTCAGTCTAACTAACATGCTTCAAAACCAACCTATGACCACTGGCAGAAGTTGTTTTAATTCTTTTCTCATATACATGAGGTTAGTTGTGGCCGTTAAAGTACTCACCAAACTGTATTAAAGGCAACATTATAGCCTCTTGGGATCCTTAGTGTCTTGCAATGACAGCTTTGGGAGCGTGTGGCATAAATTTGTAATTTTGCTGGTTGAAGGACTCTTCGGTGGATAAAAGTTCTCCTTAGTCAGTAAAAAGAAATTTCCAACGGTGACTGTTGGCGCAACACTGAAGCAGGCATTTTGTATTTATGCTTTTCTATTGCTTAAGTTAAAGAAGTGGAAAAGGGAATAAAAAAATCACGTGTACTACATCGGCAAGCTCTCACCCCATAATTTATTACGAAACACACGACACATCAACATATTTGAAGTACATAGATCAAAAGCCATCAATGACTGCCTTCTGACACGATTTATCTGAAATTGAGATGTCATTGTCGTAGGTAGAAAATCAGTTCTTGCTGCAAAGGAATAGATATGGTTTCATTTGCTACCTATAAGATATATTCTACCCTATTATTAAGTATCAGTGCTAGATGGGACCAAGTAGCTGAAGCAGAATTATAGTTTTACACTTTAAATGTTTTACCATAATAACGAAGTGAGTCTAGTTTCAAGATTTACTAAAATCAAAGATAAAAAATCGAGCGTAATTCAACCTAGCATGAGGGATGATAGAGTATTCGTTACGGTGAGATGGGATTAAGACACAATGATTGCACAAAACCACAAGGTCCTCAATTAGAGTACAAAATAAGCTTTAAGTGAGCAATAAGTCTATACTCAACCCACGAAAGAAAGACGTTCATCACGGACTTCGAACGTAGTTTCCTCTCGTAACACTATGGCTTACAATACTATTGTTTTATATATATATATATCGCACACCGGCGAGAAGAACGACACAACTCAAAAATTGTCAATTTTTAGTTATGTATGAATTCAGATTCGTGACACTGCCCTCTATCCGGTAATATAAGAATCATAGCTGTAGTTTTATTGGTTGCCGCGTGAGAACGCTAGTGTAACTATTCCATAATCCCAAAATGTTTTTATTCACGTCATCTATACTGTCACATTTTGAGTTGTGCTGTTATTGCAGCTTCGATTCTGATCATTATTGAAAGATTGGTGAATAAAATAATGACAGATTTTGAGTTGTGACGTTATTGTCGACTGATTTCAAACTATTGTTTTATTTGTGACAATTTGAGTTGTGTCGTTATCGGTGTTTCAAAACTGTGCTTTCGATTTTGTTGTGACTCTATCAACCCTAATTTGTCGTTACTCCTGATTGGATTTTAATCTGTCGTTTTATTTATGACATTAATTTTTGGAGATGTGACAGTTTCGTTGATCAAAAATAATTCAGTGAGTGACTTACTATAGTGTAGCTTGTATTGCTATTGACGTAGAAACAATAAAAATGAGTTTGAGATTTCCTTTGTCTAGAGGAGCTACAGTTTTAAATTTAATCTCGGACCAGATTGGGATTTTCAAGAACAATTCTATGACGTCAAATACAAGATGTGTCACGGCAGGAATGACACCACTATGGAAGGAAAACATGGAGAAGGCATTTGGAAACCAGTTCCATCAAACGTTGAATTCGGTTCGTTACTAGGATCGGAGGAGTTTGATCTTTTGCATCTTCGCTTTAAGCTAGATGAGTTTTATGGATTTTTAAGAAAGCAAGTGCCTGTTACAAAAGAAAACAATGAAAAATAAACATACTGCTGAACAAGACTGCACTTATTTAATAAAAACACATTTACACGTTACGTTTCGATCTTCCAGCCAAGATCCTCATCAGACGTACACTCTATTGTGTGTCAAAACAATGACGAGCAAAGACTTAATGGAGTGCCTGAAGGAAAAAGAGAAGAAATGAAAAATTATACCAAAGTTGTTAATGAAAATGAAATAACTCATGGTTTTGTAACCGAGGAAGACATACCTGTGTCATCTTCATTATCGTCAGATTTTGATGACAGTGACAAAGATCCACATTTTCATGCAAACATTGAAAAAAGAAGAAGAGGCGATTGTTTCCTAATTTACTGCATCCAGGAAGCTCAGGTACTAAAGTCTTGAAAGAATCTGGAGATGTTTCAAGACAAGTCAAAGGGCCAAAAGAAGATAATGACATAAAGAAAGGCAAGAAAAGACCTGCAGAACCAAATGAATGGAAAAAGAAGAAATCAAAATTAAATAGAAACTCCGGTAAAGAATACATTTCTACAAGTGGAAAAGTAGTGGCAGCAAAGAAAATACGGCCACTTTGTGAACATTCTTGCAAACAAAAGTGCTACGAAAAAATTAATGAAATGAAACATGCAGAAATATTTAATCAGTATTGGGCATTAGGTGATATTGCCAGGCAAAGACATTTTATATCTAGATGTATGGAACAAATTAATCCTCAATATAAGTACCCGAAAATGAATGTTTCAAAACATAGAGGATTAAATAATGCATTTTGTTTTGAAGTTAATGGGAATCGTGTCAGAGTATGCAAAAAGTTCCTTTAAAGCCACACTGGATATCACTGATCGAACAATAAGAACTGTGATAGAAAAACTGAATGATGGTTTTTTAAATAACGATCTACAGGGCAAGCATAAAAATCATGCCAGCGTTGATGCTGGGATTAAAGACAGCGTCAGAAAACATATCAATTCAACACCAAGAATTAAAAGTCATTACCTGCGGTCACAGACTACTAAAGAGTACATAGAAGGAGGAAAATCATTAGCTGACTTGCATGGAGATTATGAAAAAGAGTGCAAAAGAGAAGGAAAACCCAGTGCTAACTTGACTATGTATTCAAGAATATTTTGAACTCTGAATTCAACATTAGTTTCTTTGTGCCCAAAAAGGACAAATGTTCAGATTGCGTTGCATATGAAAATTCGGAAGATAAAGAAAAAGAAGCAATGCATGAAAAGTATAAAGCACATTTGGAAGAGAAAGATATTGTAAGAAAAGAAAAGGATAAAGAGAAAGTAAACAACAACTTGATAGTCTCTTGTTATTATTTACAAGGAGTTCTCCAGGTACTTAGAGGGAATGCTTCTGTCTTTAATTATAAATCCAAACTCTCTACTTACAACTTCACAAGTTGTGAACTGAAAACAGGTGAAACGAGATAGCAACGTGCATATTTCAATATTCACACAAGAAAGCAAGTTGTCTCCATGATGATGAAGAAACAGAGTTCGTGCTGTATTCAGATAATTGTTGTGGACAAAATAAAAAAAAGTATATAATTGCAATGTCTCTGTATGCGGTAAATACAATACCTCAGATAAGAAGAATTACACACAAGTTTCTGATCAAGGGACACACACAAAATGAGGGGGACTCAGTAATTGAGAAACAAATAAAACGGTCTTTGAAATCAGGACCTACTTACGTATCATCCCAATATGTGACACTAATAAGAATAGCAAAAAAGAAGAAACCATTCTTTGAAGTCAACGAAATTTCTCATGGAGACATTTTTGATTTCAAAGAGCTAAGTAGTCATGTAGGGAAAAATTATACAATCAATACCGATAAGGAAATCGTGAAAGTTGGTGACCTGAAGGTGATAAAAGTTGAAAAATTAAATCTTCATTCTTTCTGGTACAAAACGTCATACAAAAGTGAGGAGTTCAAGGAGGTAAACGTAAATCATGAGAAACGAGGACCACGAGTTTTAGCAGGAGAACTGGCATTAAAGAAAGCCAACAACAAAGCAATGAAGATTCTTGATCTCAAGAAGAAGGACCTAGTCAGTTTAGTGGAAGGAAATTACATTCGTAAAGTCTACAAAGATTTTTACTATTCACTGTAAAATGACAAAGTGACGACCGGCTAGTGAAAACTTCGTTGACATCATTATTTCTATTACTAAGATTAAACTTGAAGTAGTTATTTGTTCGATAATTAAAATAAATAACAATTATTTGAATAAGCATGAACCACTATAAATTCCATTCTAATTTTGTAAAGTATTGTTCTTCTTATTATATTTTATATATATGAAAACAATTATTATTATTATTATGAAAAACCTTCTTAATAAAATGTTTATGTGTACTATCTGTAAAAATGCAGTCACTGAAGATTTTGATAAAGAACTACAAATAATTTATTTGTAAATTGTATACTAAGAAAGATTAATAATATTATAAAGTATTCTTTTGTTTTTAGAATTATTATTATTTGAGTTCTGTTAGTATTTATGCCATATTTTTGTTCATTTTATTTGTTATGCCAAGATATTATGTGGCATATTTGTGTGTCAGTATTTATACCATATTTTCATTCATTTTATTTGTTATGCGACATAATATCTTGGCGTAACAAATGAAATGAACGGAAATATGGCATAAATACTGACACAACTTAAATAATAATAATTCTAAAAACAAAAGAATACTTTATAATTATAAAAACATTACATTACAATCTTCAAAAGAAAGAGAAACGATTAAAGTGTAAAACCACGTAACCTGTATGCTCTAATATTTATTTATAATTCCTAAATTAATATTTTAAAACTACCAAAAGTTTCAATTGCGATTTACTCAAAACTAACTTTTTTGAGTTGTGTCATTCTTCTCGCCGGTGTGCGATATATATACGCACTTTGGGGACTCACTCCTGTAGGAGTGTTTTCCTGCCATCAGAATATAAAGCAATTTTGGCTTTAGGAAGTCACCTTTTTTAAGCTGCGTCTATATTACATGTTACCACATATTCTACACTAATCAATCGCAGAAAAAAAAAACAAGATTTAAGATCAAATTCAGAATGAGGGAGTTATATAAAGAAAGAAAAGGAAAAGAAATTAGATCAAAAGAAGAACTATTTCTGCGCAATCCAATTTTATCTGATATCTACAGTATCTGACAATTTTTAATTTAATTTAAATTATAAGCATTTCTGGAACTTACAGTGATGTCACTTCAATCATGAAATTTCTGTCTATTTAATATATTTGAGCATGAGAAAAAACTTTTTATTTCTATTTTGTTTGATGGATTTATCTTAGTTTAGGTATTAAATTTATTAGTTATGGAAAATAACAAGCCCTTACGCATGAACTATCTATTGATTGGTTTCAGGTACTATATTCAGTTCACAAAACAGCAAGTTATAAACAAAATGTATACATAATGGGGTTAATAATTTTTGTAAACTGTTCGTAATTTTCTATAAAATATAACAAAGAAGGAAATAACAGATAAGAAAAAGAAAATTTTTAAAAACGTTACTAAAGAACTATAGCAATCATCATCATCATCATAGGTATTCTGCCTTTATTGGCAGGTCACTTGCCGCAGCTGAGAAGCTTCCATGCTCCACGGTCCTCCGCTAACTTCTTCGTCTTCGCGTATGATCTTTCTGTTTTTATATCATCCATTAATTGTAGTCTCCTTCGTCCCCTCCATCTCTTTCCCGACACCATATCCTCTAGGACGTCCCTCATGATACAATCTCTTCTTAGGCAATGTCCCAACCAGTTTCTCTTCCTAATAATATCTAAAAGTGTTCTTTTCTCACCCACCATTTCTAACACTCTCTCATTCATTTTGCGCTCGACCCAACTAATTCTTTCCATTCTTATCAACACCCACATTTCGAAGGCTTCCAGTCGATTTTCATCACCTTTACGTAATGTCCACTTTTCCGCCTCATACAGTACAACACTCCACACGAAGCATTTTATGAGTTTTTTCTCTCAACTCTCTATTCAAGGTCCCACAAAACATACTTTTCTTCCTCCTAAAGGTTTCTTTCGCCATTCCTATCCATGCTTTTATTTCACGTTCGCACTTCATGCCATTACTAAGAATACTACCCAGATATCGAAAACTATCCACTTGTTCCACTTTCTCCCTTCCTACTTTTATATTTGACACAGACCCCTTCGTTCCAATCACCATGGCTTTTGTCTTTCTAACATTTATTTTCATCCCATATTCTTCAAAGCCCTTTCTAATTTTTTCTAACAATTTATTGATTTTCTTTTCAGATTCTGCAACAAGCGCCATATCATCTGCAAATCTTATGCATCTAATCATTCTACCTCCTACCGAAATACCATCATCATCATGTAAACTCTTTTCCACTATCTCTTCCAGATAGACATTAAATAGTGTTGGCGAGAGGCAGCATCCTTGTCGAACTCCCCTTCCAATTGCACTCTCTTCCGTTAGTTCTTCCCTTATCCTAACACTTACTTGTTGGTTCATGTAATAGCAATAGGGAACTTCATATAATAATTATGCTTTCAATAAATTATTAACAGGATAAAATTTATTACTTCTTTTAACTTTCTTAATAATCATAAATCATATCTCAGTTCAATTTCTTTTGTAGATATCAATTTTATATAGTTTGAAGGTTAGGCTCTATATTAAGAGTCCTTACTCCTACTGTACATGTCATTCAGTACATATACTCAATCAACTCCCTTAACAATGTACTTAATTTTAGCGTTTTATTATTTTTCTTACTCTTAAAAAGGCGATTGCAAAATTTATCATTTTAAACAATAATAATATGACTGCATCACATTTATGTGGGGTATCATCTTCCCAGCAATAGAAACTATTCTTTCAAGGTTCATTGTTATTATTGGTCCATCTTTCCTAATTAGTAAACAACAGGACAAAAGACAATAGGCATACATAGATACACATAAAATTATAAATTAACTCTATCTAACCTATTGATAATGTGACATGATGAGAGGTATGAGCCATGTACATACGGAACAAGAAAAAAACAACATAAAAAACATAGGACATGAATTGTACACACACGAGAGGAGGAGGAGAAACAGAACCAGAACAACAGCAACAGCCACCACCACCACCAACAATAATACCAAGATAAATATTGAATACATTACATACAGCCGGTCTAAACTTGAGATATGATTAAAGGACAGCAAATGAAGTATCATTATATAATGTAATCATAACAGAGTGAACGCGCTATTTATCATAATCGTTCAAATAAATACTCTTTTGCTATTTTCACTCCCAGACAAAACTCATCACTCCAGTAGAGATAAATACCTCAGCAAACACATTGATTTGATTTAAAGAAAGGGAAAATGAGTTAAGCAATAACATATCTGCGACTAAATATTCGCAGACAACATGTTACTATTACAAACATCACAACAGATTATAACCAACCAACATGCAATACCCCATTCACCATGATCATGTAAATAATGTGCTGAGACTTTAATCGCAATCAAACATGCTAGAGACTGTTATTGGCAAGATTACTAAACTAGGAAGCAAGTAGACTTCTCCCCAGTGATTTATTTGAACGAGTGTGACGAAGCGACAAAATGAACAATGAGGAACTAATAAGGAATCCAATTTGACGTGGTGATTGTTCAGTATAGTGAAGCTAGGTTCAAATTTAGGTGTTTAAGAATATTCACCAAAATGGCGCCAAACATCGGTCTTACAAGCGTTTTAAAAATTTATTTCAAATTCCTACAATTTTTTATCCAGAGGGTCTATTTTATCAGAATATCACCCATGTTGTTCAAAAATTGCTTTTAAGAGATTTATAGCCAAAAATTCACTTTGGATGGCTTAATCTGTATAGATACTATCTTGAGGTTTTCTATGTACTCTACGCACCCTCTCTTGCGAGGTGAATAGCATAAATTTCATAATTTCAAATTCCAGTTATTATGTTTAATAACTAAATTTCCTTTTTTAATTAAAAGAAGCTATAATTTTCATTTAACTCCACTTAATATTCTACTCTTTAAATATAAGACTATTCCAGGTTTCGAACGTCAATTATTCAATATGGCGTAAGCCGTGTTAACTTGATACACCCAGTAAGATGCTACATCAGGTTTTGATGATTAATAAAGTATTCTACGGATGAAACCCATAAAAACTAAACTATTTTTCACATGCATGTAGAAACTAATCACGTACTATACAATGAAAATCTTATCTGTTTAATCAGCTTCATAACAGAAATCCGTGTTTGTTTACATTTTGCAAAAATTGAACATAGGCCTAGTATTTTTCTACGTATTTTTATTCGTGAATTTTCTTACTCGGGATTTTACTTGTTATGGCTTCTATTGCTGTCTGAAGTAGATTATATAATACTCGTAATGAACCATAGCGCATTCGATAATAGTTTACAGTTACGTGATATTGCACTATGACATCGGCACATAGTACGTTAATTATAATTATCACTACATTGTTATACGACCCAAAAACTTAGTTAAACATATTCATACACATCGTTACATGCGGGACTAACCGTTCAGCATGCTCAAAACAAATAAGGTTGCCTCATCAACATGCATCCTTGTACATATAAGCTTCGGTCTAGTGCAAGCAAAGAGTATAAAGATCACCAAAAGTACTAAAGTTCAGGAGTATAATACTGGGTTAGTACATCTATGTATAAACAAGTAGTTCAATGTTCCGAGTTGCGAAAAACAAGTCGTACCATTCTTCCCTCCGGCTCAGAAGAAAATAATTAGTTAATGCTTAAGAATTAATATATATATATATATATATATATATATATATATATATATATATATATATATATATATTTAAAATTTCGTAAAAAGTCTGTTCTCTTTTCATTTGAACAATCGATTAACTTTATATTGGATATATTTTGGCTCGCACCTTCTCTCTCATTTAGATCCTTTAAACCAACGGAACTCTTATGTAACCTACTGACGACGTATGGGCCACTACACACCGGCGCATATGAGTGAGTGAACGTCTAACAGGAAATGTGAAGGAAGGACACATTACATAATGCCTTCATGAATTTCTACTGGTCTGGATGTCTTTGAGTACAACTTTCGTTTCCTCTTCGTCAACATTCGAGGAACTACTCGCATATGTCTTTCAGATTCTTCTACCCCCATCAACTCCGATGGCCAAGGGAAGGTTTTCCGAAACCTGTGACTAGCAGAATACGAGATAAAGATCTCCGCAGAAGTACGATCTATTGTACTAGTGCAAGAACAGTTTATAACATTTTGTGCAGCTTTCAGTACATCCTTCCAGTTTGTGTGATTTTTATAACACATCAGTCGGATAAGCCGATTTAGCTCTCTGTGAGAGCGATCCACAATCCCGCTGGATTTTGAATTGTATCTGGTAGTCAGGATATGCTGTATTTTGTGGTTTAGATTATATATTTTCCACTGTTTAGATACAAACTGCGGGTATTTGTCAGAAACGACCAGGCTATGCTACGAACTAAACATAAATAATCTTTGTCTAAAACACGAATAATTTCTGTAACTGTAGCAGTTTTTAACGCTAAGTAACATATAAATCTGGTATAAACATCTATTATTGACAGTACGAAATACTATCCACAACTACAAGAAAGTTCTGTTTCTTTCTCTTTTAACACGAAGTGAATTAATAACTTTTTATGATTCAGATCTAATTCTAGAATTTTTCTGCACCAAATTATATTCTTGTTGTGGGGAGAGAAGTTCCAATGAACAGAAGCCATCTCCTCTTAGGGATGACTGCTTACGATGATTTCCGACCTGACAGAATTTCCAGTCGGAGGATAGTTAAAACTACCTGAATATACTTCTGACGCCAGATATGGAAGGTTCAAAGCAGATGTCACCGTTGTAATTACTGGAAATGGCAACGGAGCATTGAACATGGTTACTGCAGGGTACGAGTTAAAAGGTGGTTGATGATAAGTATGGTGCAGGAATAATATCATAATTCACCAACGATGCCGGAATGGGCCCACAGTTCGAACCAGGACGTCAATTGGAATTGACAGAGCCAAATCTCCGCTTTAATTATTGTTAGCCAAATTATTTCTTGCAAATTTTGTGTCTACTGTAACTGGTCCTGTTTGAACTGCATTGTCTGCTTTGGCTCTTCGTTCTTTCGACTCCCGCTTGCCTGACATTTGGTCTTTTTATTTGAGGTTTCAGGTAATTCGAATTTTGATTTTCCAAATTAGAGGGATGACCTTCCATATCCTCTATTCTCAACGTTACCTCCTGAAAGTGTTAACCGTTTCCCACGTGAATATCTTAGCCTCATCTGCCGGTAGGCAATTGAGAATCTGGTGTTTGAGTTCCTAGTCCAAAGGCAAACTCACTACTGCATTATATGAATCAATAATATGCCAAACAAACTTCGATAGAGATATAAATTTCGTCTTATCGTATCTTAGCGAATAGCGCTTTTGAGCCTCTCCATTTGCGGGGTTACGTATTAGAGTTTGAAAACCTTTACGAAGTTCCGGACTGTTCAGATTTGATTCTCTACACTGTGGTACCACGTCTTATCAGAACGCACCACACATCGGGATATCATGCACTTTCGATCCTTCTTCCGAAGCGTGTACACTGGTTCATTGATTGTAATAAATCGAGAAGTGTTCTAGCAGAACCAGTCGTTTTCCCGTCGAATTTAGGAAACTGACGTAAATTTCACAAATACTCGCCAGATCGTGCAAGCAATGTGGTATCAGACGAGTTATTCCCATCTGAACTATATTTTCAATTCTCCCTAGTCTTTCTCCGTTTCTACGGACAGAACAACTATCCGTACCTGAATACTGATTAACGTTCAGTTCACGATAACGGTTACGCCTTCAGCACCGATTACGGGTTCTATTACCTGGGTATTATTAGGAGAGTTTTCACCACATTCGTCTATTCTCCTCCCTCCCGGAATTAACTAAGGAAGTATTTAAGACTTCCACCCTCGCAATACCGTCTTCACTACTAGTGTCATTGTTGCCCCGCTCTTTCAATCGAGTTTCATGCTTGCTTTCACTTTGTTTTGAACTTACGATCGATTATAATTAGGTGCGATTTTTGACTTCACCTTCCGGTTCTTTACAAGGATTGGAAATCTTTAAGCAATCATTCGTATCGTCTTTCATGTCCATCCAGGCGGCACAGAAAATTACAAGTCCTTTCACCTAATTTATTTATATTTTCTTTAATGAGATTTTCACATCTATCCGCCTTGCGAAATTTCTAGTTTACTTCGTTTTCTAACTTTTTCTTGCGATATTTTTCTAAATTTCTCCGAAACGCTGCTACCGAGACTTTTTCGAGAATTTTTACTTGATTTATCGCCCACTCATTCGCTTCCTTTAAATTATTATATTACTGAAACGACAAAAATTAGTTTCACAACTTTCCTTAATTCTATCTACATCTACTGTTAACCTAGACATGTCATTAATTACATCTATTTTAGTTCCCATAGTCTGTGAAACCGATACAAAATTTTCAAGAATTTCTTTCCCTAAATTTGGCAAATTGAATTTTACTTTTCCTATATACATCTCCACAACAGTATCTAACTCTTTCGAACAATTTAGTGTCACTTCATTCAAATTTTCAGTCAAATGCGATTTCACACTTGCATTTCTGATTTCACAGCCGATAATTTCCTTGTCATTTCAGCATCTAACACTGAAATAAAGGACTTCAGAAACACTACCTCTAGAAAAATCTCAAGACATATTTGAATTTATAACTGACGTCTCAGACTTCATATCAGACTTTATGGCCGATTTCATGGAGGACATTTCGGTGGACACTTTTTGTTTAAACTCTTCCATAATAGCCTTCAGGTTTTCGAGAAGTGTTTCCAATTTCAATTTCTGGTCTTAGTTTTCGTGGTTGAGAGTTTGATCAGTTGAAATACTAACTATTCCCACTACAGAAGTAGCGGCCATATTTGTTCCCTCATTCAACGTCAAGTATACATTCCCGTGTTTCTGAACCTGTTTCGCTCATTCGTACGTCTGTCTCCATCTGAGTTGTCTACAATTTCAATTGCCACTAAACATGTGCGACACACCCACTCGCCATTTTTCGCTTTAACTGACGAATTTCCAGCTGTGACGTTTAGACGGAAAAATCATCCACGTTTATTACAACAGTCTGGAATCCTTTCGCGCTCACAGCGAGCATGAATTTCTGACTCAAGGTCATTAGCACCAAAACTAACAGACTTTATTATATCATGACAATTCGCTCGTCACATTCAAACAAATCAAGGGGAAAGGGAAAGAAGAGAAGAAAGGATAGGAAAAAAGATCATTAAGCCTCATTTGCACTTGCTTTCCATTCGCTCACAAAGGAAGTTTCGAGCAAGAAATGTACAACCTGCAGTGGAAATGGAGGAAACAATTAAATTTAATTGAATAAATCAAATTAAACTTATTCTGAAGCTAAGGAGTCACCAATTTCGGTAAATATGGCGATTCTTTAGGAACTGAATATATATATATATATATATATATATATATATTTAGTTTTACGTCTCACGGTTATGCCGGTTAGGCTAAGGGAGACGGTGATGATGAGTAATGAATAAAATGGTGAAATGAAGAAAGTGGGAGAAAACGGGAGAACCCCGAGAAAACCCACGCACACGGTGTTTGTCCACCACAAAGTTCACTTGGCGGAAGCAGGGTAGGAACTGAATATAGTACAGTAAAACCTGTCTTCAACGGACCCTTTATTAAACGGAAAACTGTCTTAAACGGAAATATTTCATGGTCCCATGAATTTTGGAGAACAAAATGTGTAAAAGCCCCTTCATTAAGCGGAAACTGTGTTACGCGGACAACGGAAAGAAAAATTAACATTTAACGGAAAATTCTGAGTTCCGGACTACAGCGTTTATAGATTCTGTGAGACATATACATTACACTGTCTGCGATAAAATGTTCGTTCTTTTGATAAATATTTCTAGACAGTGTTGACCTTCCCCAACCACTACTCATATTCACCCCCACAAATTGTCCTTAATCTCCGCAACTTAATCAAGAATCATACGGAATGTCGGAAAGAAGAAAACGAGATAGAGGAAGAATAATAATAGGATACCGAATTCGAAGAAGAGTGTAGAATAAATACATATCAAGATGCTTTCAGAAGTTTAAAGGAACTGCAAAAATTTGCCTTACGGAAAAATAATTCTGATTCACTTAGTATAATTTCTCAGGCAAAAATGTATGCGGAAAGTCAAGCAGCCAAGCAGCAATGTACACAGAAAACCCTGCTTGGCTATTAGAAAAATAAAGAAAACGTGTGCATAGTATATTTTGTATTCATTTTAAATTTTTGTGTATTTATTCGTAGAAGAAAGAAGTACTGTAATCGAACAATGTACATACAGCAATATATTTTCTCAGTATGCCCCTTTATAAGCATGTATTTAAAAGAAAAAGAAAGGAAAGTCTACCTCCACTAAGCGGAAACCTGACTTTAACGGAAATTTTTGCAAGTCCCGCTCGATTCCGCTGAAGACAGGTTTCACTGTATAAATAAATCCTAAAGCGTAGGTCACCACTTTTATTTTTCAAATCCATAGTATATACTTCCTTTGTGAGCGAATGGAAAGCAAGTGCAAATGAGGCTTAATGATATTTTTTCCTACCCTTTCTTCTCTTCTTTCCCTTTCTCCTTGATTTGTTTGAATGTGACGAGCGAATTGTCATGATATAATAAAGTCTGTTAGTTTTGGTGCTAATGACCTGGAGTCAGAAATTAATGCTTGCTGTGAGCGCGAAAGGATTCCAGACTGTTGTAATAAACGTGGACGATTTTTCCGTCTAAATGCCACAGCTGGATATATATATATATATATTTGCACTTTCGAAATTAATTTTGTACGGCACTTCACTTCCTGCATAACGGTGTGTTTTCTTGCCAACAGATTAATACAGGGTATCCCATAATGATGGGACACATTTTGTTTGTAATTTGGAGGAACATGAGTAATCTCATATACTTGTATGTTACTGCTCTTGAAAGCCAATGCAGATGAGTTTATTTTGTCTTTATTTGTTGCAGGTGTCCAGTCTTTGGTGATATCGTGGATCCCACGAGAAATTGCGTATGTTTTAGAGGCATACTTTGTTTCTCAAGACTCGATCATCATTTCACAAAGGAAATTCAAACACTTCAGTAAACACGATGCACCATTCCTGAGAATTATTCTCCATGCAGTGAGGAATTTTCAAGAAACAGGAAATGCCAAAAAAAACCTCTGGACGGCCTTGGCGGTGTCGTTCCCTCACATAATTCAATGTGTTACAAACGCCATGCAACAAAGTCCAAATATAAGTGCAACGAGGACGAAACATTTCTTGAGCATCTATTCTCAGATCTAGTTATTTAATAAACGAAACTGTAGATTTTGGAGTCAAGAAACTCCTAACAATGAAAAACCTTCGCATAGTGTCTAAATTACCGTTTGGTGAGTTGTGATATCCGTGTCATCGGTCTGTATTTTTCGAGGACAGACATGGTTCTGCCATTATTGTTAATAGTGAACACTATAACCGTATGTTCAATATTTTTCTTATTCCTGAGTGAGAACATGATTTTGTCACAAGTGTGGATGTAAGAAAACGGCACTATCTGTCTCACATCACAACAACCTATGGCAACTTTCCTCAAACACTCCCCAGGGTGCCTCATTTTACGATTTGTATCATCAAGTGGCCAGCAAAATCACTAGATCTATCACCGAGAGACTACTTCCTCACCATGACAATGCACCAGGCTACCTCAGCAGTTTCCATGGTAACTATTCATGAATACAGATTTGAACTGGTTCATCATTCACCCTATTAACCAGGTTTGATCCCCTTAGACTTCCATTTGTTTCCGTAGCCGTGGAGAAGTTCTTGTGATCACAACTTAACGTTTTTCTCTACTAGGATAAGGGTACTTTAGCACCGCTGGAGTAAGTGTGTTAATTACAATCGGATTCTGTTGAAAAATAAAAGCATTATCAATCTTTATCAAGCATTTCAATCTACAGTTTCCTGGTCACCCCTTGTAATAATGATCGCTCATGCTCGATCTATTCGTCTTGCTTTGATATTATCACAGCGAACATTTTTAATTTATGCGTTTATAGCCCATGTGATGTTAGAGAATTGTACATACTCAGATTCAATCTCGTTTATGCGAATAATACAGAACCCATAGTCTAACGAAAGCTTTAAATTTAAATATCTTTTACCAGCACGACTCCGAAGTCATGCACCTTTCACACAGAAAGCACGCATACTAGTTACTTGACTAGTTAGCCGGTCGTTGCAAGCCAACAGTGAGAAACTATGTTGTATCCGTGGTTTCAAAACTGTAAGGACAAGCAGTTCTGATTACATTTTCTTTTACCCAATGCAGCAATATTCCACAGCGTTCTTAGAATCACCTGTCGGAACTAATTAGGCACTATAATACTTGTAACCGTCTGAGAGAGACGTAACCAGATCCTTTCCTACGTCTCTACCTGTTGTTAAAAGGACCAAAAATATCGACGTGCAATAAAATAAAGTGGCCGCAAAACACAACTTCGGTGAGTATTGAATGACGATTAACGACCTGGTTGAGGATACTGTCTGTTCGAGGCCTTCGCTATTAATACAACAAATAAATAAAACATACCCTGTATGGTTCAGAAACGAAATGTTTTAGGTTTATGACCCATGTAAATAAATCTTTTAGTGAGCATGGAGATGTGGAGAGGCAAAATATTTATTATCTCTATGGACTAAAGCATGTATGTGAACGTATCTACGAAACGTTGAACATCAACATCCATATATATATATATATATATATATATATATATATATATATATATATATGTGTGTGTTTACAGGGTGACTGGTAATTCGATGCATTCCTTGCAAGGGAATATTCTACAAGTACTTTGAAACATTTTCACCTATATGAACCGGGAGTCGCAAATCAATACAGAAGGTCTGTCTACATCTATGGGAACGATTTTGTGTCCCCTACGCTAGAGCGTAAAGCGGCATTCCACCAGCGGTTATGCTCGATATGACGACCCTGACTATAAACTCTAGCCCGACACCGAAGTTTCCATTGGAGTAGGCTTCTGTTCAGAGAAATCTGATCAAGTTTGGACCACTCCTCCTTGCAAACTTTCCACAAGTCTGTCAATGTGCGTGGGCGATGTAAGGAAATCGCTCGCTTCAAACACCCGAAAGCATAAATTGTTCATTGGTGCAGCGTCGGGAGACCTGACAGGGATATCTGAACATGGGATAGCATGGATTCCGGTTTCATGCGCTTTGCGGACTATGTATGCCACAGTTGTTCGAGCCGTGTGGCTGGCTGCTTTGTCTTGATGAATAAAGGCTTTCGACACCTCAGCACCATACAACGACGGAATATGCTGCCGGTATAATGGCTCCAGAACGTGTTGTTGATAGTATGCTGCTTTAATTTTCACATTTCGTGCAACTCTATGCAGGGGAGATTTCCCTTTATGGCAAAAACCTGCAACCACCATGAAGCCACGGGGAAAACTTTCGCGGCACGTGCGGACCCAATTGGCATGGTCCTTGGCATCCTTTGGATGATAGTAAATGGCTCGAACCCGCTTGAGTTTAACAAACAGAGCCAGGCCTCTCTAACGTGACCACATATTTCCATTTGCCACCCGCTGAATGGACCCTGCGTAGAGCCGCTTGCAATGAACCCTGCGTTCGCGATGTGTTTGGCTGTGAGTGTATGAACACGTCGCTTATGCTTCACTCGCAGGCGTAAATCCTGGCTGATTATCCTCTGCACAGTTAATTTGGATAATTTAACACTCCTGGCAATGTCTCTTTGTAGCGGCGGATTCTCCTGGGTTACAAACTTCTGCGCTTGTCAAACCACATCCATTGTACGTTTGGGACGGAGATGATGTTTTCGTGCCACTGTGCGCACACCCGCTTCCTCTGGCTGTGCATTTTTGTTGTGTTTGAGTACATTGGCAATACCCTTCTTGGATATAGTGAAACTCTTGGACGAACACTGTTTCACAATTGCATTGTAGCTGTATCCGGAAATAAGGTGTAATGGTCCAAATTCCATGACTACACCTCAGAAAGTAGTGTGGTAACATCACAGAAGTACTTGCCCCTAGAAAATGACTGCATGGTTGGGAATAGGTGGAATGAAGAAGGTGTGTGATCAAGAGAAAACGTGAACTATGATGAATTTCATACCCAGGGCTGTGTATCTCGCTGGCCAACATTCGAACAGTTAACGGGTGCGTTGTTTTCCAGGAGGCGGACAGCTTTTGTCAACATGCCACGCTCTAGGATTTCACAGAATCCCACAACGTACGCAACAGTGAGGCAAGTATATTCGGGTAGTTGTGGTCCCCTTTGCTTGAAAAGCAAGCAGTAATACCCCATGCTGATTGCAAATAAAATGATCATCACTTTGCTCGCTCAGAGTTGAACACGGACTTCCTTTGGTGGTGATACGTCGGCACCTGTCATTAATTTGACTAGGTTTTCCCTGGTTTTCTTCACTCCTACTAGGCGAAGGCAGGGATGGTATCTTCTAGAAAGCCAGGGCCAGTTCCTACCCAAATACTAGACCCACGTCAAAGGGTGATATCAATAAAACGGAGAAGTTACTCATTACGCCCAATTTTGAAGTAGTTACTCGCATTGGTATCAATAAAAAGAGAACTGAGCACTAGTCGTCTCGGCTGACCTCGGAGAAGCCCCGCCCTTTTGAAGTAACCACACCTCTGTTCTCGAGCCGAGTAACTACTACGCGTTTGATATCAATAAAAATCAAAGACTCCTCTGTGATGCTAGTAACTTCTCCAAATTTGTGGAGCAAGCTAAATAGGTGACTCCGTGCGAAATATGGCAGAGTATATGATTGTTTTACTACGTAGAAAAACTTATAAACTGCATAGAAATGTTGGAAATGGAGATTACAAAAAGCATTATAAGTTTATGAAAGAAAATGTAGTAATTAGCACAACATTTTTTAAGGAGATTCAACGGAAATTCGGGGTGGTGGACTACGTAATGATGAAAAGATGCGGGTTTTCTTCAAGGGCGCCGATCCTGTGGGGGCCAGGGGACCCGGGCCCCCCAAAGCTCATGTGGGCCCCTATTGTATTTATGAATATACAATATTTGGCATAATTAGAGTGCAATTTGTCTTAAAATCCTGACATATATATACCTTCTGCATCTGAATGCCCTCCCCCCTCCAATTTAGAGAGAAATCGGTGCCCTTGGTTTTCTTGCGTTACGTGAGTGATCCGGGATTCAAGGTCGGAATGTCAGGGGATTCTGGTGTGGCTATGACTACCTGAAAATGGATTGTTTCCGGAAGTGTGCGTAATATACAAACAGCAAAGGCAGAGTGGCAAGAACAATATACATTTCCGGGTGCTATCGGAGCACTTGACTATACACAAGTGGCATTAAAGAAACCTAGTATTTTGGAGAGTAATACGTTAATAGGAAGAGCTATTTCGTGGCTAAGCGGTTAGCGTACATGCCTTTGGCATAGGAGACCCGCGTTCGATTCCCGGCAGGAGCTCATGTGGTTTGGATTCCACGTTAATCAGTGGGTTCTGTCTCATATAGGCACGCTACTGAAAACGACGTTAAACTAATAATCAACTCAACATTGCTAGAAAGGGTGTATACATGAGAATGTATTTTGTTTATGTCAAGGCGAAAAGGGACACGTATGGTACGGAAAACGCAATCAGATGGACGTGATTTATGACGTGGGTGGCTGGACTTTATTAAAAAGAAAACAAAGGAGCCAAGTGTCTGATTTCGTTCTTAAAGCCAAACAATCTACAAAGACCTTGGACAACACGTGATATGCGCTTGTCGTGTTAATCTTGATATTGTTGGATTCCAATCAACATCCGTCAGCTCAAATAGGTTCATTCCCATGGTTTCAATATTACTTTCTTCTTTCCCGTTTTTTTTTTTATTTTTCTCCTTTTTTATTTTTGTTTTATTCTCGCTTGAATATTAAAGATTCTCTTTTGAATTTGTGTCTCAGTCGTAGATGTATTTGATATTTCGTTCATTTCACTGTAATTACCTTCAAAGTTTCGGCTTTCCTTCGTTTACTTTCTGGTAGCTGTGACTTTGAAAGTACCACTGGAAACTCTTTTAGAATATCCACAAATGCACTTTGATTGAAGCTATCGTTGCTACTTGCCCGTTTCATGGCTTTTAAGATACACGCCATAGGTTAAAAGCAACGAAATGACTGCGCGATGAATGGGAGAAATTAGTAATCACTTCTTTTATTGATACGACTCAGTGCAGAGGAAGCGCGAGTAAACGTTTATAAATCTGGAGCAGACTAGACCTGAGTAGTGGCTTGTTTTATTGATACGAAATTGAGGGAGGAGATTACTCCAGGTGTAGTTACTCCGATTCTCGAGCAGGACTTCTCAGGAGTAGTTACTTATTTTTATTGATATCACCCAAAGACTGATATGACCCCAGAGTTGGAGGTCCGAACTCTTCCTTGAGTCATTCCCTTGCATACATACATGAATAAATAAAGAAAGAAAGAAAGAAACAACAATCTAATACATCTCTTTAATAACTCAAAACAAAATTACGACCATTGCCGTACCAATTGCTACAATGAGAACCTAATGTTATAAGCTTTCTATAAAGGTAAAAATGTAAATCTTGTAAAGTCATAACAAAATAACACATTTGGCATTGTAGCACTAACAAAAGCTTGTGAAAAATAGAAATAGAGCGTGGCGTGGTGACAAAAGGTGTCCGCCTCCTGGAAAACAACACACCCGTTCACTGTTCGAATGTTGGCTAGATAGGTGCATGGCCCTGGGTACGAAATTTGTCATAGTTCGCCTTTTCTTTTGACCGCACACCTTCTTCATTCCACCTCTTCCCAACCATGCAGTCATTTCCTTGGGGCAAGTTCTTCTGCGATGTTGCCACGCTGCTTTCTGAGGTGCAGTAATGGATTTTGGACTACTATACCTTACTTCACGTTCGGACCTATAACACAGCTCGTGTGCAGAGTTACGAGCTGCACATTACTACAAACTTATATAGGTATGCAGGATTACACATGTAAAATTTCATCGCTTTACGATATGCGGAAGTGGGTCAGGGTGAAAGTTTCTCGCCCATCTCTCGTTAGCCGGCTAATTTCAAAGAAATCACACATGTGCAAATTACTCAGAAACTATTGATTTGCGACCCCTGGTTCATATTGGTGAAAATGTTCCAAAGTACTTGTAGAATATCCCCCTTACACGAAAGTAGATAAACTCGCAAATGATTTCACAGGATGTATGCGATAAAACACTTGATTAACTTGACTGATAATACTTAATTACTATGCCCTTTTGATGTTCAGATATCTTACACTTCATACTTTTTGGGAGAAAAGTGGAACGAAATATCTTATTGTAGAAAGAGCTCCAAAGTGAGTGATGATTCTATATATAAAATGGTGGCAGCAGCTTCTATTATCGACGCCAGTTGCGTCATGCAACGATTATAACGCAGTATTAAACATTTGGCCTAACACTTTATAAGTGACCTTACTGGTTACGCTGCACTAATTAAATGTATGTAGAAACGAATATTGAAACATTTTAATCCATACTAATAGCACTTTTCGTAATTTGGAATGAATATTTGATGCAAACTGTCTTGCTCCTATGTGGTATTGTAATACACAAAAATTTGCTCGTAAGTTAAATTGTTATTTTCAAGTACAAATCAACACTACTGAAGAACTGAAAAATGTTCTCAGCACTGGCTGTGTCAGGCTAGTGAAAAAGGGAGTACTCCGGACTATTCTAATGATTGCCACATATTTTATGAAGCATCACTAAAAGTAGACAAGTGTTTCTATTTGTTAATATAGGGTAGCTGCCTAGCTTAAATTACACAGTCCTGGCAACATCAAATTGTAGTCTTTTCCTGAGATACTTGGAACAGCGTGTTCTCATGCTATGAACTAAGAGCTTCCAACCAACTATATTAAAAAATAAAATAAAACAAATACATTCCTATATGGTTATATACGAAATAAGTCCATAAAGAAAACGTAATTAGGAAGTCTGAAGAAGTGGTTTTATATCTATCGATTCTCACACACACACTTCGCATAAAGAAAGCATTATTGTTTTCTTATCATTTTTAACTGGTCTCTCTCTCTCTCTGCCAAACACTTGGAACGATTATAAAAGGAAGATCGTGCAGTTTATAAAAAAAAAAAAAATCATTCTTTTTAACTTTCTTGAGTTCCAGTCTTTATACAACGAAGAAAAATTATGGCGGAAACTAATATTAACTAGTGTCTTGTACACTCGCAGATAAAAGTATTTGAGTGTCAAAGTTTAGTTACATGCTTAGCCCTTAGAAACCGGGAGACGTCATCACACAGAAAAAGAAAATCGCACGGTACGGTTGACGTGATATAACGTTCCACGACGTGGGTTCTTCATACTCCCATTTCTTTGTTTGAGAACCGCTGGTTTTTGGTTAGTTTCGTAGAAAAAATGTTCTTCATGATTCGGAACACCCATGTCTACAAGATAATCGTCATATATCTATTTCCGGCTCCATATAATTAACATAAGCAAGGCTTACTATTGTTTTTTAAAAATTAAAGTGCGTAAAGAAATCTTATGACGTGCGTTTTGTCTTTTTGTGTGTCTGATTTCAGCAGACACACTTGCAGGCAGCAGCAGGGAAACCCGTGATAAGACTCGGACACCCAACATTAGTGGGCGAGGTAGGGGGAGGTGAGGGGCTGTTTCTTGTCCTGTAGACTAAACAACATGAGTTCAGCGCCGAACTTACTTTTAGCGTGGGTGCGATAGGAGAACACAAAGATGCCTGTGTTTTCTTCTGTCTCCCCCTTTCTTTTGTTTTTCGAGACCTCTAATACACAATACACAAAACCCTGAGCCTCTGTTCTATACTGTTGTTTGTTTGTTTGTTTGTGTGTGTGTGTGTGTGAGAGAGAGAGAGAGAGAGAGAGAGAGAGAGAAAGAGACCAAACTGATCTTTTACATGCGGAAATCACGTGACTTCTGTTCGTTAAACTGCCTTTGTTGGTGGGTAATCAATTTGCAAGATGTCAGAAAAAAATATATAATAACAATATTATTTCACATCTCGACCTGAAACAAACTGACTTTGCATTGGGAAGGTTGTAGATACATTTCCAGTGACAATTTTCTACAAACCAAATCGAAAGCGGGTGGGTTTGGGGTCTTTCTCCCAAATTTATGATTTTTTTTCTACAATTTTGGGCTTTTGTTCCCCCTGGCCCCACTGAATTTGTACAAAGTATCATAAATGCCACCAAAAATTATAATAGAGGCCCTTGACAACAAAATACTTTTTACTTCATGTCTCTGTGCACAACAGAAGTGATGCTATACGCTTTCGTTTCATATCCTGCAGACTATTAAAAATCATTTAAATATCCCGCCGTACCGTGAAGCATCCTGGGCGTTCGGGCGTCGTAAGTTAAGGTTAGTGGTAACTATAGGTGTTGTTTTATTGGAAGTGATATGCATTTCCATATGCAACCTAGAACAAAGAACACAATTTGGTGTACATTTCTGCATACAGCCAAACTCCAGTATCATGATGAGGTGTGCAATACTTCACAACTCTCATCCATTTTTAGTGCTTATACAGGAAACGTCGATCACTAGATTTGTTCAGAACTCTCTGTTTTTGAAACAGGCAGATGATCTGCTACAGTGTGTCCAGTAAGAGAACGTCTCTGACAGCTCGCAGTGACATTGCCACTACTCGCGTGTCAAGGTTTTTTTTCGGTGCAACTATAGTGGCAATTTAATTAATGGTATAAGACAGAGTGATCGTGGTTGGTAACACTGGTATCAAAGTAGGGGCTGCAATGTCCCACCGCATGTGATAAGACACGTCAGAGACCATCTCTTGTTGGCTGTGCTATAGACGCACACTGCATTTCTGAAAGAAGACTGCTATTTTATTTGTCGTTACATAAGTATCACGCTTAACTTTTGAGGTGTTTGGTTTACTGTCCGTGTGTGTCTGTCCGTCCAAAATAAAAAAAATATCTCAAGAAGTACTTGATGGGTCATCATCAATTTAGTTCAGGATATAAAAGTCAACAGTTAACAATTGAGTTCGGTGATGGAGGTGATCCATCCACCAGAAATGGTGGAAACCTACCATTCCCGGTTCTAACGTTGATCATTATAGAACAAAAACGATTAATAGACAGTGAGAAGCGGTCTCTTGCAATCGTTTAAGTGTCTTAAGAATACATTTCATCCACATTCGTAACTCTCTACTAAAACAGACTAAGAAATTCATTTCAGCGTGCCATACTGCATTCGATTCTAGTTTATACGACAGCATATACGACGAAGATATCTGTGGCCATTCAAGAACACAGCAACAGTATGGCGCGCATGCTTGTTGTTTATTATTTGATGAAGTTTAGTGCCCTTTTCAGCACCAATGCTATAAGAGATTAGGACCTATAGTTAAAGTTGAATTCGAACCTCCGCCTTTCCACTGAGTCCGCATGACTTCGTACCTCAAAGGCGCGTACGCTAATCACTGACAAGCAGCGAGGACTTGACGCGCGTGTGTAGAATAAGTGGAGATGGAAATGTGAACGCCGTAGCAGAAAGTATTCTGTGTTCATACTTTGGCAAAAGTAAAGTCTACGAAATTTACGTTACTTACGTTACTATGATGTTTCCAGCTATCAATATCCTTCGGAAGGAAAAGCAGTTACGAAAAACGGGAAGTATTGTGTATTGGTGTAGATCAAGTATTCGAAGCGGCAAGTCCGAGAAAAACATTCAAAGGATCACATGAAATTGCACAGAAGTGACAGGAAATCAACGCGACGTGCCAATTTGGAGTTCTGCATTTCGTAATCTAGTATTAATCTACAGATCTAAAAGACAGTTGCTTCAAGAAATCTATCCCGATGACAAACATACACGGCAGATATTTAATAGATAATAATAAAATTGGCTAGAATAATAATAATATTAAAAAAAAAAAAAAAAAAAAAAACCTGAACAGAGCGTGCTTCTCTGAAGAAAATATTTCAAGCAAGAAAGACAAGAAAGAAAAATGTAGCATTTCCGAAGGTGAACTGCCAAAACATGTGTGTGTGTGATGCACATTAATGAAAAAGAAAGGTAATCCATTCATCCTTTTTCATTGACGCGACAGTAACTGACGGAAGTCACTCTGCTGATATGCTGTGACCTCAGGCAGTGCCTCAACTTCTTCCAAAAACCGTTTTCCAAAAAAAGACCCCTTCCCCTCTCAAATTTGTAAGCAGGATAGAATTTTGAATGATAGTTTCCCGGAACACAGATAGGACAAGCATCACTCACTTTTGATTGGGCTCCACGCTCAACCATCATGCTCTTTTAGAATTCTTCCTGTCGGGTTTGTGAACAACCGGTTCGCACGATCCGCGATGCGTAATTTATGAAATTATCGACGTCAACGTTCAATGCTGACTACGTAGTTGAAAGTAGCATACAAACTGGATCCTGTCGTTCCATTAGGGTGCACATATGAAAGATAAACTAAGGTTTTGACTTTCGCGTCTAATGCAGCACCGAGGTTACGAAGCCGGGCTTAGTATTAGCGTAGTCTCCGAAGTACAACAGGGGTTTGAATCTGGTACACACACCATCTCCGCTAGATTAGAGGAGTACGCCACAGGCCACGGACACAAGTTGTTGGGATATATATATATATATATATATATATATTTCACCTTTCAAAATTGAAGAAGTTTTATCATTTAAAACTATATGTCGGATGTTCTCTATTTCTTCTCCTTCTACCTGTCTCCCACTTGGTCTGATGACGCGTTAGCGAAAGATTGTCTTTCCTTTATTTGGGTTTTGTGATAGAGTGTTACTGATCTTTGAAACCACTATTCTATTTTCCACAGTGTTCAAATGCATCCGAATATTCGAAACTCCCCATGTTTCGTTCTCAGGAGAGAGGGGAAGCTGCATATTCTTGTGTACCTGTCCTCTTTCACCAGCTTTTACTCTTTTTTAGTTCTAATAAATTCTTCCCTTA
This sequence comes from Thermobia domestica, assembly GCF_964235325.1. Lineage (NCBI taxonomy): Eukaryota > Metazoa > Arthropoda > Insecta > Zygentoma > Lepismatidae > Thermobia > Thermobia domestica. The sequence continues at coordinate 141,397,841 of NC_137462.1, read as the reverse complement.
GGATAAAACACAAAATGCTTACAAAATTGGGATCATTTGCTCATTGTGAAAATTTGAGATGTACGCTTGAGTTCCTAGGATCAGGCTTAATATTTAAAAGGAAACTGATTTTCTATTAATTAATACTATATACACTTTATCATACTTTACCTTGCATATTTTCTTCACTGTTACCGTATCTGAAGCAACATAATGCTCTTTTTCCTAACAAATCATTTGGACTACGATAATACTTACTAAATTCTATTAGTAGTTTCCCATATCCTTTTCGTTGATAAGGAGGCAACGTAAGGATGCAAGCCACATTATAATCTTCAGTGGACTCCTTTTCTTTGGAAAAATAACCAACTATGTGAAAACCACGATTATCAAAGTCTGTCATCACATAAAAGAGAAACGGATCTGTATCATAGTATAAAGTTTTATGATCCAAGAAAAGTTTTGCTAATAAACACAAATTCTGCGCATACACTTTGTTCTTCCGCCCATCTATTTCGAAAAACGATATTGATCCTTTCCTATAAATTTCATTTCCTGGAGGATGCCTGAGATTACACTTTGCCTAGAACAAAAATAAATAAATAAATACATAAATAAAAACGACATGCCAAACAACATAATAATTAGAGTATATTAGTTAATATAATAAAAACTTTTATTTACAATATGAAATACACATTATTTTAAAAATCCCAGTTCCAATGTAAATTTACAAATGTTAAAATCCTTTTAAAAAGGACAATTCTCATTTCCTTTTGGTGTAAAATAAGTTTTATTTCTAAATTTTTATCACCTGGTTAAACCTAACATATCTGGTACAGCATCAGGGAGCAAAGGGAAAACACCGACCTGCTGAAAAACCGGTTTTGAGAAAATCATGCCTTTTTATTGTGTGTGTTGTTTAGTTACGAGCTGCATACTTACGGATACGGTAAGACTTATGATACCTATGATAACGTCGCCAATGTTACAGATACAAGTTTCTACTTTTGTCAGTTGATTTGCGTGTTGCCAATAACTCAATTTCCGCCAAATCTGCAAATACGGTCTCTTTTTGCCTTTGGATTGCAGCGTTTAGTTTTGAAAAGTGATATATAGTATTTATAACCAAATCAACATAAAGTCTACAAATAATAACAGTGTGAGATTCTATTAAATTAAAATTTCTCTCATACTTTAATCAAAATTTATTTGATCTTGATTATGAAATGCACAAAGGGGGTGAAATATAATTGTAAGACAGGATTGCCAAGAACCTATCTCAATAGTGGGTAGGTGTATATCAAATTGAGGAGCAGGCCGAGTAGCGTAGCGGTTAGAGCACTGGCATGCGAAGACTTGGGTAAATTTCAGATCCGATTGGATGCATATCACTGTAATTTGTGTTACAATATTCTATGCTAATGTTAACTTGAAAATTAAGGAGATAACCAATTTTATATCACATCAATTCCTTATATGTGAACCAACAACTGTCAGAATAAGAAAACAAATAAGTGGAACTGGAAGGGAGATTCAAGAGGGATGTTGTCTCAAGAGGGATGCCGACATTATTTAATATCTAGCTAGCACACATAGTGAAAAGAGCCTACATAATGACAATGATAATTCTGTAGGAAGCAAAATAATCGGGTGTATACGATCTGGAGAGGATATGACAATTGCAGATGGTAGCATAGTGATTAATGCATCGGCCCGATAAACCGGAAATCCAGGTTCGAATCCCAATCCTGTAGTGCAATTTTTTACTCATGGTATGTTAGTGTGAATTTGTTCACATTTATAACTCAGTAAATACAACAGGTTTCCCTAATTACTAAATTTACAATACTAGAATAAGAGAACCTAAATGTAGAATTTATAAATCTGAAAAAAAAAAAAATCAAGATGTTAGAAAGATAAAAATCAATGGTGATTAGAACGAAGTGGTCAGTTTCAAATATAGAGGTAGGAGGAGAGAAAATAGAACAAAAAACTAGTTTTCGATGCCTGAGTAGTATTATTAGTATTAACATGAAGTGCGAACGTGAAATAAAACCAAGGTAGGAATGGTGAAAGAAACATTTAAGAATAAGGGAAGTCTATTTTGTGGGTCCTTGAATAAAGACTTGAGAAGACGACTTATAAAATGTTTCGCGTGGAGTATTGCTACAGTATGAGGCAGAAACATGGACATTACGCAAAAGCGATGAAAAAAAGTGGAAGCTTTCTAAATGTGTGTGTGCAGAAAAGTGGAAAAAATTATTTGCGTCAAGTGGAAAAGGAATCAGAGAGTGTTAGAAATGATGAGGAGAAAAGAACTATTTTAGAATGATTAGGTGAAATGAAAAGAGGAAGAGGAACTGGTTGAGAAGGAACCGTATAATGAAGAACGTGTTACAGGTTATGGTGGCAGGAAAGGGAGAAAGGAGGCGTAGCAGGCTACAGCTGATGGACGGTAACAAAACAGGAAAATCGTACGTGAAGACGAAGAAGTTAGATGGAAACCGTGGGGAGCATGGAAGATTCTCAGTTGCAGTAAATGATCTGCTAATAATGACAGAATATCTATGATGATGATGAATATCTGTAGGTGTGAATTCAATTATATACACAGAGAAAATTGTACAACTGGACCGTATTTTGAAACCGGGTCTCCATGAAATATGAGTGATTAAGCACCTAAATCAAGAGTTGAAGAATGAATGGCTGCTGAAAGAGCGGGCTCGGTAGCGTAGTGGTTAACGTATCGGCTCGGTAAACCGGAACGGCAGGTTCGAATCTCGATCCAGTAATGCATTTATTTTTGCTCATTGTATATTAGTGTAAATTTGTTCACATTTATAACTCAGTAAAAACAACAGATTTATGTAATATTATATTCATAATATTACAATTTATTAATTTAATAATTAGCAAAATCCAAGTTACATATCTACAGCCATGTTATAATCGAAAATTAAAATAACAGCAACGAAAGGAAAGAAAAAAAACTATACTGCATTTAAAGAAAAATGAAATCTGGCCACAATATGTTCATTGTGCGGCATACTTGTTTGTATTGTTTCGGAAAAGACTATGAAACAATTGCAATAAAATACTGAAAGAGTGTAAGTCTGTATAAAGAGCTTCCTGTTTCCACTTAAGCTAAAGAGACGAACAATAAACAGATGTGATTGAAGACGGACGAATGGGTGAATGATCGGACTCTCGAATACTGTTAACTACAAGCTCATATCCTGGGATCAAAGTTCACATGCTCTGCTTCATAGTAACTGAGATCTGTCTCAAAAGATACTATGTATGTCTTATTCTAAAACAGGATATGGCAGCGGTATCTCTAGATTAAAGTAAATTTAGAAAAAAAAAAAAAAAAAAAAAAAGGTATTAAATATTATCACATTTACGAAACGTGCACGAAAATAAATACTGCCACTATACCGTTCACGAACCTATACGTAAAGTTTCATATTTCACGTGAATACAATTCTAAAAACAGTATTTCTAACTGAAGTGTGCTATGAATAATTTGATACAGATATTTGAAGTCATAGATCCTCAAGTTCCGACTTTCAAGAGATCATATGTTACCATCTCTTAAGTATAAAGTAACTTTGAGAAAACAGGCTAAGAGAAGTGTTTATTTGCTCGGAATTTGAGTGTAGATACGAAAACATGTACTTACAATTTACGTGAGATCCGAGCTACATACACTTCCACCGGCAATTAACCTGGGTCTACTGCACGTAAGGTAAAAACTTATCGAGAAATTAAGCAGTTATTGTGAATTAAAGGAAAAATTCGTAAAAAAGTGAAATCATGAGACAGATGGAATTTCTTGTGGCTTTCTCCACAGCATTTTCATTTTTCATTTTGTAGATTGTACAATATATCAGGTTAATCGAAATAAATGGCCAACATTCAATCTTCTCTGAGTTGAGTTGATTTTAAGTTTAACGTCCCTTTGAGCAGCGATGCTATATGAGATGGGACCTACTGATTAACGTGGAATCCGAACCACGTAAGTTCTCGCCGGGAACCGAACCCGAGTCTCAATCCTCTCTGAGTCGAGTATACTAGAATGATGAAACTAGAATAATTATCGATAGTAGGTCCATCTCAATAGCAGCCGTTACTCCAGACTAAGTAAAACTGTACGTGTCACAGCACATGCTACGGTAATGTACACAATATATATTATGTAAAAACGAGATAGCGTAGGTCAATAGGAAGAGGTCTCTAATCTTACAAAACGAAGTTACACTACACGCAGCAACAAATATGTATCAAACAGAACTTGAGTATGATTGTAGTATGAAGTACTGTCACATCTTCAATATTTTCTTGACTTACCACAATGGACAACTATATGGTTATGGATCTATGTTACTCTCTGGAAAATAGTTTTCCAAAAGCGAGAATCCTGCTAAATTTCTTTCGAGTCAGGGTTATCAGGGATTGTCTATTTTCATTTTCCCTCACTTCTCCAGATTTTCCTGGTCTGTAAAGCATATCTGCAGACTGAATTTCTTTATTTTTTTAGTTTCTAAGATTAGGGGGGGGGGGAAAGCCCACCACAACATCCATCATTCATCCTATGCATTTATATATATTCTTTATAAGCAAAAAATTTAATAACAAAATTACATTATGTATTTTGATGACAATAAACAGAAACAAGCATAAAACATACTGTAACTAACAAACAGCTGTGACAAGTTTTCATTGCGTTACGGAAGAGATTTTCTCAAGGTAGCAATTTTCACGTTGATAGCTTCTGTTTCCAGATCAACTTCTTTTGATAACTTCGCTTTATTCCTCTTTAATATAGCAGTTTCATTAGCGATATGTTTACGCTCAAGTTTTTTCGATTCGACTACATTTTCTTTGGCCATGTTTTTCTTCATGGCTTCCTCATACCGCTTCCATGAAGCATTTTTCCATTTATTTCCACCGCACTAGGTCCCTAGAACATTTTACACAAACATAATTTCAATGTTACTTTTGAGTCTTCACATTATTTTTTTAACATCATGTCCTTATCCCTTTCAGCCCTGACGGTAACATATGTGTACATATTTTAAGATTAATATAATTACTCTGGAGAATTCAAAATGACTGGCACCAGAGAAATAGCGGAAAGTGATTTAGACAAGTTCAAAGAATACTGACATGAAAGCCCAGGCATTTTGAATCCTTTAGAGTAATTATATTAATGTGTGTGTACACATATGTTACCGTCAGGGCCGAAAGGGTTATTAATAGAAAAATCACTTTCAATATTTGCATTTCCGTGAGAAAGAACAAGTAAAATTTTCATTACTTTCCACAATTCTTCGAATTCATCATTATTTTCAAGTAAATTCAGATAAAAAGTATCCGGTCGATCTGTTTCAGGATTGAAACTGTCAAATTTATTCTGCCATTCTATAATTTAGAACACATTTTACCGTATTGATGTTTTGCTTCTTCTGCAGTTCGTGACGGTGATTTTTCTCATATAATGCTTGCAAAACACAGTTAATACGACTTTCACACGAATTCCCATTTGCACTTATTTCTCTCTCAGAATGAGATAGAAGAGACTGCGCATACAACTATATTTAGTAGCACATTTTTCCAAGGATATTCCTGCACATTCGTACCAAAAATTTTCTACTTTGCAGCAGGAATTCAAGCTTTCATCTTTCAGTTCCTTTGCTACGATCTTTGCAACAAATCCTATGTCAATGGTAAAGAAAATGCAACTATTTCCTCAAGTACTTGTACTTTTAAGTTTCAAGGTCGTGTCCGCTTCTATGAAGTCTTTACTTCTAATGAATTTCTTCGTAAGCCGACGAATCAAATATTCACACTCTGTAGATAGTTGAGTTGACTTTGAGTTTAACGTCCCGTTCAGCAGCGAGGACCCACTGATCAACGCGGAACCCGAACCACACGAGCTCCCGCCGGGAATCGAACCCGTGTCTCCTACGCCAAAGGCGCGCACGCCAACCGCTTAGCCACGAAGGAGCTCACACTCTGTAGATAAAAAAGGTGCTAATAACTTTGACGATTGAAATTTAACCAGAAAATTTCAACATCAGCAGAGATAAGATAACAAAAAAGCCAATCTAAGCAGGGTTAGTGGATCATCAATTGCTTTCTGAACAATTTTGTCTTCCAAATACTTTGGAAGAGACTTCTTAAGTTGTTCCAAGTACTTCTTGATATATGGTAGTAAGTCAATTGCACACTGAGTAACTTCGGCATCCTCCAGCCAATGCCAACTGCAGATTTTCTCCGGGAATTTATTAATGCTTGTGCACGATATGAAATCTGCCCGGCATGCAGGGTTATCTTTGAAACAAGCTTTTCAAAACTATATTAATTTTCCAGCCAGCAGTATCATGTTCAGGTTGAAGTGATCCATGAACGATATGCAAACTGCAAGACTGGTATGAATAACGATAAACCATTAAGAGCAACTTTGAATTTGCTAAAAAGGTCTTCCGCAGAAGAATGACCAAGAAACATAGAATTCAAATACCTAACTGATAGTTGGTTAATCCTGTTATTTCAAAAGCGAATAAGTACATTAATTTGTCTTTGCTGAATTACGTTATTTAGAGACTCATCGAAGAAAACATCTACAGTTGGAAGTTCCTTAAGAATTTAATGTAAATGGGTGCCAAACCATACAAAACAATATAGGATGACTTTGTTCTCACCATTGGAAACATCTGAGCTATTTCACTATCAGGAAACACATATTGAAATATCGCATCCAAACCAGTGCATGAATTAAATGAGAAATGTCACATAACTATCTTCATTGGTCATATGATTTCAGCGCTTGTTACAACCTCTTTGATAACATACTCCTGACACTCCTTGTGAAATTTTCTTCTCACAATCACTCGATTCACTTACATTGATAGAAGACGACGACTTTGGCATTGCTACGGACTGTTGTATACCAGTTTGCTTTTGTTTCTGTCGTCTTTCTATGTCTAGCATTTTTTGAATGACTCATCACAAGTTGTTGTTCAATGTCACTTAGTTCAAATATCTTCTGGCACAAAACACAACGCGCTTTATGTGGATTATTAGATATTTCCTTCAAGCACTTCATTCAAGATACAGTATGGAATCCACCCACTCAATATTGAAAACAATTTTCTTAGGTATTTTGAAAATACAACTAAATAATATCAAACGTCAAGTAAAATATTAATACAATGAAGCCAACAAATCAAATCAAATAAACTCTGATAAAAAGAGAAAAGCATTAAAAGAAAAAGAAAATTAATAAAATAGCTTATAATAATGTTTGCATCTCAAGTTACATATGAGAAGTACGTTTGTAAAATTAGTTCATTTCATTTTCGCATGCGTTTAAACGAATACATATTTTGAGAGGGAAATGTGCAAATCATACTGAGAACTCTTAAGACTAGTTATTCCCAGTTCCCATGTAAAAATGAGCGTTAATAGATTGTACTGTTCACACCTCAGTCTTGAATATCCCGTGCACATTTCCCTTTCAAAAGCAATTTCGTTTAAACGCATGCGGAAACTATTCACATTAGAAAACGCAATGAACTGGTTTTGCAAACGGATTACTCATACCAAAACGTAGATATAAACTTGAATACTTTTCAGTAACTTGCTAAAAACCTGATTTCACGCTCCTCTTAATTGGTTTTAAAACGTAAGACGGCAAGCATCAAACAAACATGAAATCTGAGAGAAAAAAAAGTCTTTTAAACTTTTTTGATATAAGTTGTCCCTCAACTATTAATCCAATCTATCCCTTCTTTACTCATACAATCAATTAAGAGATTGAGAGTACTCACAGGATAGGAATATTATCAGAGTTCACAGACAGTACAACCAAGTTCAGTTGGTCGCGTTATTTTGAGTCCTTTATGCTAAGGAGTTTAGTCGTAAAAGAAAAGTATACTCTCGACGCTTTGCATAATCAAAAGCACAGAGGTAAAAATAATGTGATTTTTTTTTTCTACTAACAACTAAATTCCCTGACTTCCAAGTTTTCCAGATTTTCCCTGACCAAAAGTAAATTCCCCAACTTTTCCAGGTTTTTCAGGTACCCGTTGTCTCACGGCAGCTACGTTTCTTTCCGAACAGATTAACAAACTTAACAATCACTGGTAAGTATGTGTCACTGCAGATGGAGATGTTTTTGAATGATGGAGGTATGTTTTCTCCATTGCAAAACTCACCAGGTAGTGTGTAGTAAGAATACAACTAAACAAACAATCTAATAAATTGTACTAATTGTTTTATAATATATTATTTTAATGAGAAATTTAATTAAATAAAATCATACTCAAGGGAATAAAAAGAACTAAAGGCAACATTTTGGTTTTCGGCCTTTCCCTGAAATCAGACTTCCAATTGTAATATAAGATGCAGTATTACATTTTACAAATTTAAATAAACGAAAATACTGCGACTGCACAAAATTTAATTTCAAAGGAATCAAACCAAACAACCGAAAGCAAAGAAACTTATTTCCAATGTAACTCAATATATGGAGTCAATATACAACACAAGGATTGAAATGTGTTCTCACAGGGATCAAATTGGATAACAATCTAGTCAATAGGCTATCTAGGATCCAGAAAGATGGCTTTATGCACATTCAATCCTTCGAATTATAGAGATGAAACATCCAAAATGCAACAGTACTACGAAATTTTTATTTAGATATCAGTATGTTTCGTAATTTATACCAATTCTATATCAATATAATTATTACCCAGATACTAATGATACATGAATAAGCAGTATTACATAACTTAAGGAAATTACCTGTAATTAACAAAACAGTTTATCGTCACAATTACCGGAATATTTTTGTCAAATGCAAATATTATTTAATACAACAAATGAGACATAAGTAAATGAGAGTTTAGTATAAAGAAAATTTATATTTTATATTTTGGTTATCAGCTAAGAGTTTTAACATTTTTTTCACTTGTATTTTATGTTTGCTTAATTATTTTCTCCATCTGTAATTTAACAGACAACCAGATTCTGGTTATTTTGATAATACGACTTTTCGTTATTTAGGATATTAGGTAAATTCCTTAGATTAAGCATCTATTACATGTTCGTAAGTGTCAGGAGAATTTAAATTTTTCTCCTGAAAATTACAGAATCATTAAATTTCTGCAAAATACTTACCAAATGTCTTTCCAGACATTTTCTACTTTTCCTATATTTCAAACAAAATTCACAAATATAGATACAAGGTAGATGAACCAATTCCTGAAAAAGAAAGATATTTTCATCGTCTCGGTAAGAAAATAAGAAAAACAAAAGTTAGGTTTGCTTATACATACTATTATTTATTTTTATGTACTATGTTGAAAAATCATGTGAAGACGCTAATAAAACTTTTACCATGTTTTTAATCACTATAAATTGGAGACAGTTTGATCAATATGACAAATGAAAGGAGCTATCAAATTTAGAGCTATAGACAGTATGAATCTTTCAATGTAGATAGAAAAAAATATATTCTCATCGACTCTAGTATCACTTAGTAACACACTAAAGCCGAACTACCTTAACTTATTATTCATGAAGTATACAATCATTTCTGGTATGCAAATTCAAATTGCTATAATTTAATCACGTAACTTGCTTTTCGGTTTAATACATCAGTATTATGGAACCATGTAAAACTACAGGACATGTTCTCAACTTCATATGTATATATATATATATATATATATATATATATATATATATAAGCTAGTGTCATTAATAACTACAAAATTATTTACAATTTATTACAAAAATAAAAGCGGAAGTTGCTACGGTGGCCCATATCCTTTTTTCCATATCTATTTGCGTGTGCTCATTAAGGCATATTAATCTCCTACAAACCGATAATACGCCCAAGTTTTAGAAAATATACTAGAATGAAGCATTTGTATATACTGCAGTTATACATGTTTTGTGTGTGTGTGTGACTTTAGATGCAGCATTGAATTCTCAATTCTCCATTAATACTAATACTACTACTACTAACAATAATACACTGACTGACAGAAAAAAGTTAAGCATCTGAAAGGTGTGGGTCAATGTCTACGCAATTTTCGTACACGTTCATATCATCGACGGATACAAATGATTAGAGTTGCAATGATTTGTGATGGCTAGAATGGCCACCAGACAGCGTTAGTATTGCAATCATGAGATCGTACTATCAGGCTTGATAAGTTATATAAGTAGCATGTGCAGTGTTAGACGGTTATTGAGCACCGTGGAAGATCAACAACGTGTGTAACAACGTTAGATAGATTTTGAAAGGAGCTTCATTGTGGGTCTGATTGTGGTCGGATAGTCAAATCAAGCAGTATCCAGGCATGCAGAGCATTTGGATGTGACAATGGTCCAATGTTCGACTGAACGGGAATGTGGAGGAAACCACACGCGTTGTCAAAGTTCCCGTTTATTAAGTTTGACCACACCACGGAAGGATCGGCGTATTGTGGTCGTAATTCCTTCATATCTGCGCCTGCCATCCGGAGACAAGTAATGGACTCATTATAAAACCCCATGCCGTTTTGCATCATTAGTTGGAGACTACCAGCAGCCGGACTACTAATCGCCGTACCATTCGTAGACTGAAATTAACATATGTGGTTGTGTTTGGAGTGGTGCTGTACCTGGGAAGTATGAATTATTGGCTAGTGGCGTAACATTGTCAGCCATGAATCTCGGCTCCTCATTAAGTCGGATGACCATCGTTTGTGATTATCGTTGCACCAAGGAGAAAAGAGACACCGGTGTTATTCCTGGCATCATGGTGTATGGAGGCTTCGCGTATGACTTCAGGTCACCTCTGGTAGTGATTCAGAGAATTCTGGCGGAAAACGGTATGTCAGAAACGTCCTGATTTGTTACCTCAGATGAGACAGTATCCTGGTACCATATTTCAACAGGACAGCTTTCGTTCACATACAGCACGTATCTCGATGAACTACGTGCAGGATGTTAATGTGCTTCATTGAACAGCACAGATCTCACGATCTATTCCCGATAAAACATGTGTGGGACCAGCCTGGACGACAAATCCGTCCCAGTACATACCCAGAATATCGTGAGCCAGTTACAACAGTTGTCGGCCAACTTGTGTCAGGAGATAATACAATAGCTGTATAACATACTTCCCAACCGAATCTGTGATGAACGCAAGCCAAACGGCGTGCTGAAATAAAATCACATTATCAGTGGTAACAGCATTCATGCATTATGTGAACGTTCTAGCAATCACATACCATTGCAACTCTGATCATTTATATATCTACCGATGGCACTGACAGGTATGAAATTACATCGACATCAGACAATAAGAAACAGTATAATTAATTATAAATTCTTGGCTCCTTGTAAATCAGTTATAAATTATTAAAAGTCGCTTTTATATATATTTTTAATATTTCCAACAACACCGACAACTTTTCCAAAAGCTCAAAAATGAAGAGTTATGGGTAATGTAGAAAGAGAGCTGTATTTAGCAGTCAAGCATGTAGCGTCTGTAAAACTTGCTAAACCTAAACTGTAAACGGTTATTACAAGATATTCATATTCATAATTTCACAATTTATCTCTGTCAATAGCTCGTGCCCTCTTGGATTGTTCTTCACGCCCCCCAGTTTGGGAACTACTGATATAGACTCTTAAATGTGTACTCGAGAAAAGTTACGAGCAAATGAAGCCGGGGCGTGGTCCTAACTACATTACCTCCACAAAGCCCCTGGGCCTTCATATGGCTTGTTTCGAATGAAGAGCGTTCCCGTTTCAATACTAAAAAATACCCTGCTACGTTAGAATATTTACGTAAGAATTAAACTTGAAAACATCAAGTATAAAATTAACGTACCTGAGGATACGGAGAAAAATACCATGGCCTAATACGATGTCTTCCTAGTTCAACCATTTCAACATTTTTCATTCGCGTCACAACATCGTCGTGATGAGCTACAAGACTTCCAGTCAGCCGAGGACCTGGTGAAGAGTCTTGAGAATCCTAAGATGAAAACCAGAAATGATACTCAATACGTTTTTATATGATTAAAATCTTATTCAGAATAATTTAACACCAATCTAAGTTCTTTTCAACTTAAACCTAATGAATACGTACACAGAATCACATAAAAATAAAAGAACGTTTTCTTCTCTTGGTAACAGTCAACCTTCAACAAGAATCTTGCCTGAAATGTACAATCACTAACAAAAGTACATCCAAAGGGCATAACTTCGAGACATTACATTAAATTAAATTAAATTTAAAAAAAAAACTTTTTTTTTTCATTTCATTTCAATATGAAATCAGAAATTATTTAAATTATTCCAAGACTCCTGTCTTGTTATTGTAGGATCTTCAAGTACGATGGTATCGGAGTTAAAGAATCTAAAGTTAATTAATTTATAGGAAAGGTATATCGTTTCCACAAGGATTTTTTCATTGTGGAAAATTGTAAACATTTCTTCTTGTTAAATTGTTTTGTTAGTTTTTGCTCGATGTCTGTTGCCACGTCAGATGTAATTCAACTTAATTCAACTTAAAAATCATTAGATGAAAAGCTGAAAGAGTGTTATTTTGGAAATACTTTGAATTTTAAAGGATACGTGTTCTTCTAAAAAAAAAAATGTATGTAGTCTTTAGAATTTGCTCGTACAACTTTCAATTATTTCATCCGCAGCCTTTCCTTTAAAATACGTATGTGTCCCTTGCAATATATTATTTATTATGCCACCAATTGATTAAGCTACAGCAACCAAACGATTACCGTGCATAGCTGTAATAAAGACGACTAAGCTTATTCATTAGTAAGATTTTAACATTTGTCATTCTCAGCTACAAAACGTGGAAACATGATATGTGATTAGCACTGCAATATACATATAATTTATTTTCAGACGTATAGGAAAACTCAAAATGATTAGAACAAAAAGAGGTTGCCTGTGACTGTAGTAATGAATTCATTGTGGAAATTACATAACCATTGTGACAACATTTTTTTTTTTTTTTTTTTAATGGAACTAACACTCAATCACAGATGTTCACAATTGTTCGATGTAAATCATACGTGTAATTTAACATATCCATATAATCGCTGGCAGTTGTGCATATGAGTAATTTCAGGGTCAATGGGATATCAGCAAATTGCAACCCACAATATCACAGAGACGTCATTCTTGAAAGTGCGTGTTTGTGTGTGTGGGGGGGGGAGATGTTTCGGAGTATAAAGTTCTTTGGGCATAGGCCATACATAAATACGATTTGTTATTAGAAAGAAGAGCGAAAAGGGACTCATCAGACCATATTACGCTTCTCCACTCATCAGCAGACAACTTCGCATGTTATTTGCACCATTGTCTTTGCATTTAGTATTGTTGACGGCGATCAGTGATTTGGAAATTCCAACTCAACCACAGATGTTCAGGTTGTGCATCTTGCATCAGAGGCTGTTCCAGGTGCTGAGTTCCGTACTCACTTTTACTAGATTTGTTCTACGGTCCGTAATGAAAAATTCTCTTCTATGGCCCCTATTCCCTGTCACTGAGGCTTCCCTTCCGTCCACAATTACACTTTGCCGATGTTGTTTTGTCATGAGTTTGTAGGCTATCACCACCTTGGACATTGATCCTCACACTGAGACACACCTATCACATTGGTCATTTTAGTATGCTTGCACCAACTAACCGTCCATCCACAATTTCTCTTCTTTGAAACTCAAGAGAGACCTTCCATTAGCATCACCACACGTCTGCCCGGTTCATCACACCCACAATCCTACCCTGCCTGATGTACTACAGACGATCATCTAATGCACTACGAACAATAGCGACGCGCTGCAAATGCATCCTCAGTGTTACTACCACCACATCTTATGTATCAGAAACTATAGAAGTTTCCATTACTTTAGTTGACTGGTTGATTTGGAGTTTAGAGTCCCTTTCAGCACCGATGCTATATGAGACATGGACCTACAGCTTAACGTAGGATATAAACCACATGAGTTTCTATCGAGAGTAGAAAGCGCCACATAGCCACGAGTGAACTCACCGTCACTTTGAAAACCATCTGTATACATATAGTAATACAGAGAACCGTCTGTAACCTAACGATATTTCACACCAATATTGGTTGTTATACTTACTACTGTTATGCTTCGATGAACGTACAAACTGCTGTTGATTGCTAGTGGTTCGTAAGATATGTCTGCAAGTTCGTTGAATGAACTAAGAAAAAATATAATACTATTGATTTTCCAATTATAAAGCGGCACAAGAATTAATTATCGTACTTTTAAAACCTTTTTCCCGTTGGCTTGGGTCGGTTCGGTATAAGAATTAAGTTATCCATAGCAGTTAACTAAATCAGTCAGTTTAAAATGAAATGTAATATTTAAGTTTTACGTCCCACGGTTATGCCGATTAGGCTAAAGGAGACGGTGATTATGAGAAATGAATCAAATGGTGGAATGAAGAAATTGAGAGGAAACGGGAGAATCCCCTAGAAAACCCACGAGCACGGTGTTTATCCACCACAAAGTCCACACGGCGCGAGCTGGGATCAAACCAGGGACCCCAAGCACCGGAGGTGAACGCTCTACCACTAAGCATCACTCAGTTTAATATCACATGTTAATTAATGTCATGTGGTAATGTTAATTTCAGGGTAAGTACATAATAATAATAATAATAATAATAATAATAATAATAATAATAATAATAATAATAATAATAATAATAATAATAATAATAATAATAATAATAATAATAAATAAATAAATAAATAAAAAATAGTTAAATAGTTTCAATCATAGGAGGACTCTTAACACCTGCAAAGTTTTTGAAGAATTTTGGGAACAAAGCTATTGCCAGAGCGAGCACGTTAGTACTTCTTGTAAGACTCAACCATAAATTTTAATTATTTTGATTGATTGAATGCAAGACTAGATGAATTAATTTATTATTCACGATTACTTTCCAAATAAGTACTATGTCGTACTTTTAATTGTAACTTGAATATATCTACTGAGACCAGGAATATTTTCATTTCTTTTGCCTGACCACCCTCACAGTTTGAAATAGAAAATAAAGGAAAAGTTTTGTATGTAAAATGATATAAAGAAATAGATTTTTAACTTTTAAACATCCTTTTCCTACAACCGCTTAATATACAAAACATTTCCTTACTTTGTTAGTTATAAACTCCAATGATAGTTATAGTAAAGGGGTATTTGAAATATCACGTTCTACAGTAGAAAGTTTCATAGTTTTCACTGTACCCATGTACCCAATAAACTGAATAACCCAATAGACTGAATTATACATAAATTCTTCCTTTTAATTATCATCGTTAGAAATAACTTGGTTTAGAATTATATAAAAAGTAAGCTGTTTTAAATCACTATCAGTAGGGACAAGGTAGAATTTTACTGCCAAATGTATACATAGACACACACACAAAACCACACAATACAAATGAAGACATTTACTTGATTACTATAAATTCAAAAATCTGAGAACAAACGCATCACGAACACTGGCAAAAGTCAATTGGAATTATTAACAGTTTAAAATATGATATTTTTATCTTTATGAAGTTTTTCTAATAGGGCAGCTACACTATGTACTTAAAAAGTACTTCAACTTTGACGCCTCTATTTTAGAGTTACGACACGATACAGAGCTATATCTAGCGATGAACTCGGATACTTTATTTGTGGTATTTGAAGACTGAGTTAATGATCGAATATATCCTATGGATGATACTGAATTTAATAGGAGGTAAAGTGATGTGGCTTAACGAAACAGAAGGAAATTGGTACAATATAATTTGATTCTTGTTCAAAGGGCATGGGTGAATAAGTATAGTGAAATGGCTCTAGATGAATCTTGGGACGACACGTGGGTGGTAGTAGGTACTCCCGAGATACACTCATCCCTCACGTTTCAAACCTCAACTCTGATTGGTTCATGAAAATGGCGCAAAATCGGAAAAGTGGGATTCATTTATTTCTCAAGAATGGCTCGATCGATTTTGTTCAAACTTGGATGCATGTATAGGTGTATACAAGAGCTTTGTCTGAAAAGTTTAACAGCTCCCATCGATCTTTTTTTCCCTCAAAAAATTTGATTCAATATTTTGAGCCCCTTTTGATCTATGTTGGTCTGCGAGCACAATTATGAAAAAAAAAAATTAGATGTCGCTTTAACCCTAGAATCACTTTTTTTTTTTTTTGAAAATTGTATCACGGGTACGCCATGGTCAAAATTGGCCAAAACCAACCATACCACATCTATAAGGGGGCAATTGCAAAAAGAACAGTTCTTGATGTAGCTTTTACATATTTGCTACATGAATGAATGAGAAATCACACTTGAAAAGTGATAAATTCACTGAGACCCCATTTGATGGCCTGCTGTGTCCCTATCTCTAGTTTGGGATATAGTGCAACTGTTGATATTTATCAATTTATTTGGGGATGAATATTCTTGTCGCTTTAAAACAAATACGAAACAATCATTGTGATTGTGTAAATTTATCGCGAAAAAAGAAATACTGACAGCCAGAAGCGTTTGTTGCGATTTTTCTTGGGGGACAAGAGCCCCCATCTACGTAAGAAGTGTACGTTTTATATTAGTAAATTAGTAGTTAATGGATTAAAATATAGACCCTGTAAAACCAACATTATGAAGTTGTTAGGCCTGCATTTAAAGGCAAAAAATCACAATTATCCACTACAAAAGCAAATGATACTAGATTTGTTACAAGAATTCGTTAGGCACTTGAAGCTACCCACGGAATGCTGAAAGAAATGTATCGTCTGTTGGATGAAATATTTGACAATGAAATTATAGCTAAAGGTCTTCCAGTAAGAGAAAGTCTCTGACAGTTCGCAGCGGCGTTGCCACTACTCACATCTCAATGCTTACGGACCGAGCGAAAAAGATGCCATAAATAAACACGTTTACCTAAACAAACAGGCGGTACAAATCACCTAGACTATGAAATTGTTACGACAGAATAAAAAAAAATATTTATGTATAATACGCAACTATAATATACCTGAAATGCGAAAACCCAAGGAGATAACGAAAGATAATAGCCATCGCAACACAACCTATCTTATATATAAAAGAGAACGTACAAATCCTTTGTTCCCTCATCACGCTAATACGGCTGAACCAATTTCTTTCATTTTTGGGGGGTTATTAGGATTTGGACTCTAGATGGTTTTTATCATATCACTTTAATTTTTAATTACCAGTGTCTTGAGATAATTGACCATTCAAGTGTCCATAACGTACAAATCCTTTGTTAGTTCATCATAGGCAAAAATAAACGTATTTATATGCAACCCGCATGACCGTGTCACTCGGCGGGTTAACATAAATGACAGGCGATATAATGTTAACATTTACTGCAAGCATATTTCACGGGTATTAAACACATGAGATATGGAGTTGTGCATTTAAATTTTCATTTCAACCCAGCGAAGCGGGTAATATATGCTAGTGTTATTATAAAAAGAAAAAAGCATTTCAAGATTTTTCATTCATTGCATTTTTTTTTTTTTTTTTTTTTTTTTTTTTTTTTTTTTTTTTTTACATTGGCTGCTAATGCTTATGGGTACGAAAGGTGCGGACAAGAAAGAGAAAATATGTAGGCACGGACTTTTGTCAGTTGAGATTGTTTCATCTTTGCCTAAGGGAAAATCGTTGAAACTCAGTCACAACGGCGTGTTTCTTCCAGACATGTTTTGAGGGCACTGACCCCGGGAGTTCTGAGAGTGCCCCCCGGAGCAAACCAAAATAATATGTTTATAATATAATAATAAATGGAATAGTACCGTGTGAAAATAATATATGTCCCTCCGAATATTAAGAACGCTCCCCGGAACATTTTTTTTTCTGAAAGAAACACTGACAACGGCTAGCCCCGACTTTCGAACCCACAACCTCTCCAATGCTAAGCCAACACTCTACCATTGAGCCACGGCTGCTCGATGTAATATATATATATATATATTTGTAAAAGCAATTAAAAAGAAAGAAGTTCTTACTAGTATTAAAGACTTACCTCCTTAATTTCATTCAAGCGGACTCACACCACAATCTTCGTATATATCTGATTCCTTCAGGTCCTTGTCTGTCTCGTTTTCACTGCTACTGTCACTGTCTCCCAGGGAAATTACAAGTTGATCAACGGTATCTTCCAGTAACCCCTCTTTCTTCCAGGCTTCACGTATTATTGTCCACGTATGTTGGACGACGTCGTACCAGTTCTTTGCTGTTATGTTATCAATTGCCTCGCAAGCTAACTTTTCTACGGCAGTCAAAGTAAAGTTTTTGTTTTGATCGGCAACGTAGTTCTTAATTTGAGCCCAAATCAATTCAATTGAATTAAAATGACAGTGGTATGGTGGGAGGCGAATTACTTTGTGTCCACGCGATTTCGCAATTTCGTCTATTTCGTACTTGATAAGACGTGATTTATTTTGTTTGACAATTTCCAAAAGATCGGCTCGCTTCATATCATTGTTGTATTCTTGTATGTTGTTATTCTTCAACCAATCAAGAATTTCCCCTTTCCTAGAGTTGCTTGTTGGAGCTCTATTTTCTTGTACAGAATGATATGAAGCATTGTCCATAACCAGAACAGAATTTTCTTTTATGTTGGGTAACAGCTTATCTTTGAACCATTCCTTGAATTTCAATGCTGTCATTTCTTCATGATAATCCCCGGTTTTCTTTGAGCGGAACATCATCATGGCATTCGGCACAAATCCATTAACAGTCCCCGCATGAACAACTATAAGGCGCCCCCCTTTCCCAATTGGGGCCTTCATCGTACCATCCGGAGAATCGTCAGTCCAAGCCTCTGGTCTCGTATGCCTAATATTAATCCAAGTTTCGTCTAACCAAACGATATCTTCTAGATTTTCGTGTAAAATTTCACGTAAGAAACGACATCTTGAGGCAACAATATCACTTCTCTCCAACAAAACAGTTCGCCCGGAAAACTTTTTCCACCGAAATCCAAGTTTTTTCAATATCAAACTAAGGCTACTTTTACTGCCTTCGAACAATCCAGCATCTTGAAGTGACAATAAGAGTCTGTGTAGGGTGGGATATTCCTTTCTTGAATAATATTCATAAATATGTCGTCGAATCGCGTCATTTTGAAAGGCATCCATAGCGGTCTTTGTACATGGTTTTGGCCGCGTCTTCCCAGGCGTTCGGAGCACTTCAACCGTTGGAACATTCAGATTATTTGGGCATTTCTCCTTTGTTATTCTCTTCACTGTTGTTGTGCCAATTTTAAGAGCTGCAGCAACTCTTTCAACTACTTTTGTAAGTGGAATCAAGGGGCCACCATTGTCTCTTTCTTGCTCGAAATATGTCCGCAAATTAAAAATCAACTCACGACATTGACTGTTCAAAGTAGCACCTCTGCCGAATTTGCTTTTCTTGCTATTAGAGGCCATTGGAAAATATGAACGAAGGCAAAACTAACACAAAACACGATAATACACTGAAAATGCAAGTAAATACAAATACGCCAGCAAGTATGAAAGAATAGCAAATCACACACCAAACACTGACAGATAATCACTAACTAGCAGAGCCACTTAAAATAAATATTTGAATATTTAACTTAAAAACAACAAAGGATTAACAGTATCTTTTTTTCTTCTCACCCAACTAGAAGAGTTACATATAAATGACAGTGAGATTGACCGGTCTGAAAACCGGCAACGTTGTAACATCTGTTTGGAATTTTGGGTAAAACCAGCTTTTTTTTCGAGTGTTGCCAACGACACAGTAAACGTACTAATTCTATGATCAGATACCATATAACTTCGTACTAAGCTGAATAGTAATACGTTTTATTGTGCTGAAATCCGTCAGTAGCAAATTGTAACTGTTTTTCAAATTATCGTTGTGAATTTATTACAATAATAAAAGTTATCTTTTTTTAAAAAAAAAAGAAAAAATAGTATATTTTCATAAGTTTCCCCTTTTCCCTGTGCTGAGAGGTCTTGCCAAGATGTGAAACGAATAATGCTGCGAAGTGGCCAGTTGAACAACAGCAGAGTTTGAGGGATCGAGGAACGGTCAGCACATGCCGCTTGGTATTGTTTCAAAAGCCCCCTACTGCATTAGGTTTCTTCCACCCTCCTCGTCTTCTCCACTTCTGAAGGAAAGTTTACCATGACGATATTCGGGTTGAAGAATTCGTGAAAAAAGAAAAGTTCGTGACGATTAAAAAAAAAAAAAAAAAAAAGGATAGAATTCGCTTGCTTTGCGGAGCTGTGAATTTGGAAAGCTTAATGTTCGAGTTGAAGAATTCAAATCATACTCGAACCTGGCCATCTTGACTAATGTTTTCCATAGTTCTACCAGGGAATGAAGGGACGGTACCCTGTCCGCAAGCTACAATAACCAATTGACGGGACGTGTAACTCCACAAAAGAAGGACGAGTGAAAAAGCCTGAATAATCCATAAACAAAAAGTTTTACTATTTTAAATATATGAATGCACTAAAAGGAGCCATTTCTTTTTCATTTTCCATTATGCCATCAGTAAACAACAAAAAAGCGCTTTTTAAATTCTACTTTAAAATTCAACAACGAAGCCAAAGGGCCTGACTAACGATTTTCCAGGGATTCACTCAGTCTCATTAGGAGATGGCGGGATGGTAACTTACTAATAATAAGGCCATGGTACTTCCGTCCTTTTTCTGCCCATGAATCATAGTAGCCATTGATGATAACACAGCTAAACTAATTTTCTTGAGGCCATAGGCACCCATACGGTTCTCCTTCGTAGCATGTAAAGCTTTACATGAATCGCAATAAGGAAGTACTGTATACAGAACTTGAGTTTTTTAATTGTACAAATAGAACTGTACAGCATTAAGACTTTATATATATAGGCCTGATGGAGGTGTTCCCTGATCTGTATTTATTTATTTATTTATTTATTTATGTATTTACTAGCTGAAATTCCACGACCGAATAGGTTTATAGAAAGTATTTGAACCCTTTTCTCCTTAGGATACACATTACAATGAAAGTGGAATGATAAATCTGTAATGTCCCCCATTTTCACCCCGTCAACTTCTCATGCCAATGGGGAATGAATTTGGACTTAAACGGGGTCGAGAGTACTGTTGATGACGAGACGAGAAGTACTTTTTTTGAATTCGAGACGAGGAATTTCTTGAGACTCGTAGGCAGCAGTAGTTAACCCGTCTTTAGACCCCAAGCATTACTTTAGAGCTCTCTCGTGACTAAGCGGTAAATGTATGCGCCTTTGGCGTGCAAGACCCAGATTTGATCCCGGCGGGAGCTCATGTGGTACGGATTCCACAATAAGCTCTAGGTACACGTCTCATATGGCTTTGCTGCTGAAAGGGACGCTAAAGTCCAAATTAAATCAAACCAAACACTGCTTTTGTGTTATATGAATAGTAGTATTAAAAACTATAAATTGATAAAGTGATTCTACGAACACAATGAAGAGCGTATCAATGTTTAAAGATACGGTACGCATGTCATTACACATTACACTACAATATCAAATTTATTTTCTCTATTTGTGGCCTCTCGTGATACGGAATGATTCTAATGAAATTAAGAATAAAATCAGGATATATTGTACATAAATTTACAAACCGAGACAAGACGAGAAATGTTTTTCTCGAGAATTGAGACGAGAAAAAATTCTTCGAGAATCAAAGCGAGATTTCTAGAAAACTTATGAGACTAGACAAGAAAACGTTATTTTCTCGTCTCTTCTCGACTCGTTTCGTGCTTTGGGGCAGCGGTGGCTCAGTGGTAGAGCGTTCACTTCTGGTGCATGGGGTTCTGGGTTCAAACCCTGCTCCTGCCAAGTGAACTTTGTAGTGGATAAACACCGTGTACGTGGGTTTCCTGGGGGTGCTCCCGTTTCCTTCCACTTTCTTCATTCCATCATTTCATTCATTTCTCATCATCACCGTCTTCTTTAGCCTAGCAGGCATAAACGTAGAAAGTAAAACTCAAAGCTTTCATTTCATTTCATTTTTTCGTTTCGTGATCAACACTAATTGGATGTGTCAGTAGTCACCTCACAATCAGTTACCCCTACATGTCACCTCTTCTTACCCTCACTTCTGACTCACATGCGAATGGGAAATGAATTTGGACTGACGGGGACGTCACTATTCATCTCAGCGACCGCGAAAGCTATGTATTAGACAACAATATCAGTAGTTTTCGACTATCTTTATATTACCTCCCCCCCCTTTTTTTTTTGGAAAAAAAGATCCCCGCTGCCCCACTTTAATCAAAGCAAGTAATATTTTAATTATTGGGCTCAGTAGTTATTGCATGATTTGATTTTTTTGTATAAAATATGAATCCCACTCCTCTTAAAATGTGTAATTTATTCAACTTAATATCATACAAACTGAAGGTTGACAATCATGCTACGTATCATTTTAATTCATTCAGTAGTTATTGCATGATATGATTTTTCGTATAAGGTATGATCCCCCTTTCCGCTAGCAGTTTAATTAATTTAACATAATATGAACTGTGGGGTGCCTAAAGTTGATAATGATGTCAAGAATAATTTTAATTGGTTCAGTAGTTATTGTATGATGTAACTTATATACGCATTTATATGCTAATCAATCTTGGAGCTTTATGTCCCATGGTTATGCCGGCTAGGCTAAAGGAGACGGTGATGATGATAAATTAATGAAATGATGGAATGAAGAAGTGGGAGGAAACGGGAGAACCCCCAGGAAACCCACGCACACGGTGTCTGTCCACCACAAGGTTCACTTGGCGGGGGCTGGGATCGAACCCGGGACTCCAAGCACCAGAGGTGAACGCTCTACCACTGAGCCACCGCGGCCCCTTTTATATGTTAGACTTATTTATTTATTGAGCAGCACATAGAAGTCTGTTCGATTCGAAAGTAAAAAAAAAAAAAAAAAAAAAAAAAGGAAGGAAAAGAAAAAATCGGAGAATGTAAAAAGAAACAGAAACAAAGGACATACGAAGAAACAATATTATATGTGAAGGGAGTAAAAGAATCTTTTCACCTATAGTAGCAGTTTCTTCAATGGAGTAAAACAGACTGACGCGGTTGGTAACACTAGCGTCAAACTAGCGGCTGCAATTTCCCTCCGTACGTGGTAAGAAATGTCAGAGACCATCTCTTACTGGAGTCTGTATTATAGAATTGCCAGTTTTCTACACAATAAATTCTCCAAACACGTGACACAAGATGAAAACCACTCCGCAATCATGAAATCTGCCAAAACTTCAGGAAACGAAAACACCTTTGCAGCCTTCGTTGAACAGAGTAATTTGTGAACAAGAAAGCTTCTGTTTGCATGTATTTCTTCACAGGATCTTGAGGATTTTCCTAGAATGACCGAAGAAGATTTGAAACTATTGTTTTGTGGATCCTTCCAATATAAACAGGCGATATGTTATTTGGGTGACATGTTGGATGAAGGATTTAGGATTTCGATTTCTGAGCTTTCGGCATCTACGGTCATTTAGCCCATCACGTTTGAGGGATGATGTCCCTCGTCAAGCACACTATCCGTGGAAAGGGAAGGAAGAAGCGGCCTGGGACCTATAAGTGAGGTACCATCCCGGCATTTGTCTAGTGTGAAGGAGGAAAAGCGATTAAAACTTCATTCAGGATGGCTACCCTGAAAAAGCTTTTTACATTTTTTCGACCTAGTGGCCCCATCGGGAATCGAACACGGGACCAGATGTTGGATGAAGCAGGTAATATTAGTATGCAGTATGTTAAAGACAACGACAAGATATTGAAAACACAATGCATTTAAGACATACGCAAAGCAAGATGTACAGCACAGAAGGTTACAGAAGTGACATTAGGTATTGTTACGACTCTGCAAATGGTTTGCGAACAGTTTGTTCTTGGCTCCCATGTTGCAGCCATTATTTATTACCTTAGTTATGGAAGATATTTGTCAAGGGTCCCAAAACCAGCACAAATATTGAGCAAAATATTAGATCACGACATTTGTGTGGTCATAAATGAAAACAGTGACGAGGACTGAAGTATATGTTACAATGTTCCTTTCATCCTTATTTGTTTTACACATTGAAATATTTGTACTTCTTATACGTAACTTATTTTCCGTTTGCATTATGTTTTCTTCTATTTCTTGGACAAAACGTACCTTTTATTCAAATGTTGAAGTATCCCACTACTCTTTGACTTGTGGAACGCAAGAAGACAATAGGTATCTCTGAAATATACTGTATAATAACATCTTTTGACAAACTACTAACCTTCTTGTCCCTCTTACCAGGACCTGTGAGAGACACTACAACAAAGTCTGCATTACATTATATTGTTGTTGATGGTTATTCTCTTTCCAGCTGAGGTTATTTCACTTTGATTGTACACTGTAGGTATAGGTAACACTGATTTTTAAAAATATATGAACACTCACATTGGAATTTCAGGTATCCTCAAATGAGGTACCTACGGGGGTCTAATGGCAATTTTAACCTCATATTCATGTTCAGGCTGATTGATTTATATGAAATAAACACCAATATCAGTATTAACAAAAAATTGACTACTTACCAATGAATCCTCCCTTGAAAAATTTAAAGGTTTTAACGTTTCGGAACTCTCAACTGGTTCCTTCCTCAGTGGCAAGGTAAAAAGGATTAGACGCATACTTTGGATCTGGCAAGTGGCCTAACATAGACACCACGTTCTTTTTTTATTCAGTTCATTCTTTTTTCACTCTGCTCTGTTCTTCTTAGGATCTTTTTTGTTCGTTACTTTTATATAGTGGTATGTATTCCTGTTTTTACTCCTTTTTTCTCCTTTCCGTTTTAATCCTTTTTACCTTGCCACTGAGGAAGGAACCAGCTGAGAGTTTCGAAACGTCAAAACCTTTAAATTTTTCAAGGGAGAATTCACTGGTAAGTAGCCAATTTTTTGTTAATTTTGATTATCCCCCATGCGCCCATGTAATTATAACCAATATCAGTAGTTTCACTTCCGCCCAAAATGGGGATGGGGACGCCACAGGAGCTCAAATAGGCCTCAGTGAGTTTGGCGCTTTTCAGGTGTGATTTCCCATTCATTCACATAGCAAATAATGCAAAAGCTAAATCAATAAGTATTCTTTTTGCAACTGCCTCCTTATATATGTGGTATGGTTGGTTTTGGCCAATTTTGACCATGGCGTACCCGTGATACAATTTTGGAAAAAATATATGCGATTCTAGGGTTAAAGCGACATCTAAAATTTATTTTTTCGTAATTGTGTTCGCGGACCATCATACGTGAAAAAGAGCTCAAAATATTCAATCGATTTTTTCGGGGGGAAAAACTGTCAGGGGGAGCTATTAAATTTTTCAAGCCCTTGTATACACCTATACATACATTCAAGTTTGAACAAAATCGATACAGTCATTTTTGAGAAATAAACTAATTCCACTTTCCCCATTTTGCGCCATTTCTCATGAACCAATCAGAGTTGAGGTTTGAAACGTGAGAGATTAATGTATCTTGGGGATACCTATATATCACCTACTTGTCGTCCCAAGATCCATTTGGGGTCATTTCACTATACTTATCCACCCACGTCCTTTATGTACTATACTTATCCACCCAGTGAAGGAGTGAAAGATAACAAGCTAAAAATATTCAGTATAAGGTGCACTTGAAGATCGTTTTCAAGGGGTGCCGAAAGCGTGGGGTAAACTTTGGAGGTAAATATCTCTAGAATTATTAGCTACTGAGATGAGGCGGAATGTTATCGTCTTAGACTTGTAATCTGCTCTATCCAAAAAGATTCAGAATCTTTTAATGGCAGCGCAAAGAATTCCTCCACTGGAAGTGAGGGATTCTCGGATAGGATATTCCGTTAGGAAAAGTAGGTCCGATTCATAACGTATGGAATAATATTCCAGCAAGTAACAAAAATCCATTAACAGAAAATCGATATCCCGAATAGAATCAAGGTAACGAAGGATTTTTGATGTGCGTGGTTACATAACTACAGCAAGGAATAAGTGTAATGGATAAAATTTAATTAAATAAAATCTTCAATTTAATGATCTACGATTTTGCCCTGTAGACTAGAGAGGAGTGTTGGTGGTTAATTATATTTAACGATTTTGAAAAAAAATTATGCAATGAAGATGTAGGAGTATCCCCCGCAAAAGAAAATATATATGATGTCCTCTACCACAGAATAATTTGGTCTGGGATCTAAAGTGGGACTTGTTTCAGTAGAGGTAAATGCTTTACCACTGTGTTACCACACATCACTTCCTCTTCCTCCCCTGTAGCAGCAGACAAGAGTATTGACAACGCATAGGAAGTAATGATACATGTAACAAAACAGGTTATCTAAGTTGAAAATGGTTGTGTTAAGGAGCTAGTTACCTGCCATCATGACTACTGTAGGTAAGTTTATTTTACATATCTACAGTAGTCATGATGGCGGACTATTGTGTGTCTGAGCTGGCAGACATGCACGTCATTCACGGAGAAGCACGAGATATAATCGGGAAGTGAGGCGCCTGCATGGCGAACGGTTCTCAATTAAGATGTCTTCGTTACATTTATTTTTTCAACAACTTGTTGTTGGCCTTTGACAGAACACAAGAACATGAACGACCTCGTATACTAGGCCACTAAAAGACACTGATATATATACGAGGTTACAAGTCTAAGACGATAACATGCCTCAGCTCAATAGCTAGTAGTTTTGGAGATATTCACTTCCGAAGTTCATTTTCCCGCGCTTTCGGTACCCTTAATTTTGAAACTAAGGGATGTTCATTAGAATTTTTTTTCTTGTTTCTATGAGTAGATTCAGCTTCCAAGAATTGTAAATGACCTTTAGATTCATCCTGTATATGCGACAAATGACAGGACATAGACATGTTAAATAACAATTTTTGTATTGAGAGAGATCGATGATAACGTTATTGTTTCTTTAGTTTTATGACAATGACTTGATTTATATATATATATAAATTTTATAAATGAAATTTTGTCTGGAATCTGTATATGTGTTGTCTAAATAAAGTACAAAGAAACTTACGTGAACTTTGATATTTAAAAGCAGATTGTAGAAGCATTGAGAAGTTTTATAATATTCTCACCTTGTAATATGTATGCTATAGTATCAGTAAGTAAATACTACGCATTACTACCTCTTTGTCTTCAGATACTTCATATTTTAACTTTACTTTCACAATTTCACATTGTTTTTACAATACATACTAATTTTATTCTTTTCAAGTAACAGATTAATAATATACTTATCTTCATTATTTAAAAAAAATCTACTTTCATAATTTATTCAACGTTCTTATAATTAAAGCCTTAATTCAACCTTTGTCCCAGCATGCCCTTATTACTATATATAAAAAAAAGAAAAAGAAAGAAAGAACACGTAAGATATATCCTACGCATAAACACTTCTGAATCTATTATACCTTCTTTGGGAGTCCACCGCAGTCTGATGGCTGCGGTTCTCGTCTTGAACGAACGGGTTCTCGTGTATGATTTTCACTGGTAGGTATTGGTGGATCGAATTTCACCTAAAATTACAGGTTCCGTGCCGATTAGCCTTTCAACTAAAAGTGGAAGTTAATGTACAAACCAACACCACATTATTTTCTTTTATACCATTTACTATTTATGACTTTTAACTACAAAGATAATAATTTTAAGATTCTATCCACTTCATTTCTTAGCTTTCACACCAAAACACAAGCAAAAAAGTACAGAGAAGGATGGACTAATAAAAAGATAAAATATCTTTTACTCTCAATACTGACATGCAATTATTCGACGAAAGAAAGACAAACAGAACATTACATATCTGATAGACATTTATTATTAACGTTATTAGTTCATGAAATCATTCTAAAATAATAACCCCTCTTTTTAAATTAATGTATAGTATTTTGGAAAATAATAAATTAGCCTACTTAAGTACAGAGATCGGGCATAGCTTTTACGTAACTGACATTGAATTTTAACTTACCTTTGCTCATGTATTTACTACTCTTTCTTTTGATTCAAATGTTTGAAACGATTCTTTAAAATATCGAGACTAGTAGTTATCAAGTGCTAACAGCATTGTTACAACAACAAACGTACTGAAAAAGTTGAACCTAGAGATATTTACTCTTACTCTTGGTTACATTTACTCTTACTGAGTTATTCATGAAGTCGGCCACGACATTAGGTTTACTCCTAAATTTGAGAGTTTGAGCCTAAAATTATATGTAATATCCATTTGCCCCTCACAAATCTAAGTACAAACATCACGCGCGCTTCTATTTACCACTGAAGAATTTACAATTATCACTGTTTTCCATCACCAAAGCTAGCTACTTAAATTGATTCATTAGTATAATGAGCCGGAGAATATATTAGATTCGTGTTGTTACATTAATAAAATGGATGCTTAACAAGAAGTGTCACGATTTATTGAGATATAATACATTTCTTTGAACACAAGTCAGTTTTCCTCAGTCAGCGAAACTTTGTGCTATAAATGCTTCGCACATCCTAAATTCGTCTCTAAATAACTTCATTTGCAGATTAGGGACATTAACTTGCTAAGTGTTAAAACAAATTGTTTATCTGAGACCAAATTGAGTAAGCAGTTTTCTTCCTTCTATTACACTAACTGAAATTACTTCACTTGAGTTGAGAATATAATACTGGTGGTTCTTTAACAAAGTATTATGTTGAAAGCACTGCGAAGAAATAAGCAAAAAATATAATATATCTACACTGTTAATACAACCACTCCCACCTCAGTGAAAGTGCTCAGCTTATTCTTTTATCAACGTTACCAACTTATCTAACTCTGCACATCTATAATCGAATCTCACATATGATGAGCATCTCCACGAGTGTGGGGTTATGTCAATAGTATAAATATCTTAAATGTTTACTTGATTCTGCGCAGTGCTTTGTGGAAGATTCACCCAAATTACATTCTCAAGTGAGGGAATTTCAGCTAGCGTAATGGAAGGAAATGAACACCTTCTTCAACTTTGTTCTTCGAAAACAATTTGTTTACGTATTCAGCAGATTAGTGCTTTTAGTCCGTTAACTGAAAAGAAGATAGTGACATATGAATTTAGGAAGTGAGAAGCACTTAGTACGAGGTTTAGCCAACTGACGAAGGTGATAAAGTTCACTGAAACTACTGGATCTCAATAAATCATGAAGGATTTTGATAAGAATCTATTTTATTAACTGATACACTGGTGTTGAATAATTTATTGATGTTGGATCCTTTAACTAAATAATAAGGAGAAATGTGTTACAGTGAATAGTGCACAAGTATGATAATGCTTATATTATATTTTAACTCTTTTTCTATGTTAGAATGAGTACGTATTCTTCCTATAACAGAGGTTCTTATATAACATCATATTATTATTATAGGACTATGAGACTAATCTATTATCCCAATTTGCTGTTACAAATAAATAAATAAATAAATAAATAAATAAAACATTGTTCCAGTCGTATATCCCTGCGATACTGCTGTTGCTTATTGCTTAATTTTAAACAGATATAAATTACTTAACTAGCTCTGATGAGGAAGAATTAGTACTTTCGAAACTTCAGGACTTAAAAATAAAATAAAAACAAGTTCTTGATGCAAACCAAAACCAACTAATTTTTACTATTGGAAATCTGTTTAGCCACACATTTCAGATTTACTTTATTTTCTAACAACTAAAATACTGTGTGGAATTTGTTTGCCCAGTATAGGAACGAGCTTACAAATTTGCTATGACTGTTCCCTTGGACTATCCCTTCCTTATTAAATCTGTTTTCTAGGTCAATAAAATTAAGCTTCAAAAGAAGTTATAAATTAATTTACTTATGTTCAACATGGAATCGTTGAAATTCTTTCCTTCCTTCTCTGCACAGAACTAATGCATTCCGAAAATGCAGGGGAAGAGGTTTCAAAGATATACGTTCTCATATTGACTCAAAAGTTTATTGATCTTTTAATATATTTCTTACCTCATTTTCTACAGGTGGACCTTTCCTTTTTCGTGCTATTCTTTTCTGTAACGCTGCGGCTAGAACAGCACTTCCATTCACGAGCTCTTGTGCAACAGGAGACGAAGGGCGGGAAGTATTTGCTACTTTCTTCGGTGTACTTACACCAGTTCCAGGGCCCTCCCTTCGAGGAAACTGTACTTTACGAGTATCCAAACGCTCATCGGACACCCATTCATCCAATCGCTTATTAACTAAATAAAAAGGAAATGAGTGACGATTATTACATAAAAATGTTAAAAATTGATTGAAACTAAATATGCAATTGTTACGAAAAACTATAAATGAAAAGGGTTAATCTGCAAAGGTAGAAAATATCTCAAATAAAATAAAATAATTCTTAATTTAACTTCTGTATTCGATACAGAGTAAGATGAATGATAAATGCACGTGAATGACTGAAATAGTAAACGGAAAGAACAGACCAGGAGAAAAATGAAAAAGCCCACGAAAACCTACAAACAAAATGTTACCAACAATGAGCTTCTAATATTAGGAAAATTCCACTCAAGTTAAACAATCTACCAATCGAGCCACTATGCCTTATCCTCGCCCCAACGAAATTTTCTAAAAAGTAAGCAAGTGCACTAGAATCTGTATGTCAGTATTTGGAGTATAAAAACGTAAAGAAAGCAGAAACTTCCGTTTACTTCTAAATGCCTTATACGTATATTTATATTTATATTTATAATGACTTGACGATATGCTTTCCAGTCTTTTTTTCTACAAATTAATGTAAGTAGTTGCCGCACCAAAGCTTTCGGCTAGGTGTACACTATAGGTTAAAATCGTGCTTAATTTAATTATTTACATTTAACATTCTTTTTCAGTTTACCCATTAACAAATATTAATACTCAAATCTAAATAGTGTTACAGCCCTTGTTCTAACAATAAACAGCAACGCACGCTCGTGTTCAGTATCGTCACTATCCAGTTTAAAATAATTAAGTTGAAACAATACAGTTTAAGTTGGAAATAAATCGTCACAATACATTACTGAAGAGATACAAAATACTAATACTCGAATCTAAGTACAATTTACGGCCCTTGTCTTATACTGAAATAATTAAATTAAAACATGAGACTTTTAAAGTTGTAACTAAATTCTCACAATAGTTTTAAATCGGCAAATTTCTTGCACGCTAGCGACAGCTATTCGTGTCAGGCAGTGTAGGTAGCGATATCTATTAGTGTGACTTCTACTCCACAGACTGACATGCTTCACTTTTATAATTGGGATATATGCTTATCGTTCTTTACCTATCGTATCTGATGCTATTGTTTCTACAATTTCATATTTAGAAATGTCTAAATATCATTATTATGATATATATCACAACCATATGAATAAATCATAAATAAGAAAAGTGAAACATAAATTTTAAAACTAATTACAGTGAAACCTGTCTTTAGCGGAATCGAGCGGGACTTGCAAAAATTTCCGTTAAAGTCAGGTTTCCGCTTAGTGGAGGTAGACCTTTCCTTTTTTTTAAAAAAAAAAAAAAAAATACATGCTTATAAAGGGGCATGCTTATATACTGAGAAAACATATTGTTGTACGTACATTGTTCGATTACAGTGCTTCTTTCTTCTACGAATAAATACACAAAAAATTAAAATGAATACAAAATATACTATGCAAACGTTTTCTTTATTTTTCTAATAGCCAAGCAGGGTTCTCTGTGTACATTGCTGCTTGGCTGCTTGACTTTCCGCATACACTTTAGCCTGAGAAATTATACTAAGTGAATCAGAATCATTTTTCCGTAAGGCAAATTTTTGCAGTTCCTTTAAACTTCTGAGAGCATCTTGATATGTATTTATTCTACACTCTTCTTCGAACTCGGTATCGTATTCCTCTTCTTCCTCTATCTCGTTTTCTTCTTTCCGACATTCCGTATGATTTTTGATTAAGTTGCGGGGATTAAGGACAATTTGTGGGGGTGAATATGAGTAGTGATTGGGGAAGGTCTACACTGTCCAGAAATATTTAACAAAAGAACGAACATTTTATCGCAGACAGTATAATGTATATGTCTCACAAAATGTCTAAACATCTTCTAAACGCTGTAGTCCGGAACTCAGAATTTTCCGTTAAATGTTTATTTTTCTTTCCGTTGTCCGCGTAACACAGTTTCCGCTCAATAAAGGGACTTTTTACACGTTTTGTTCTCCAAAATTCATGGGACCGTGAAATATTTCCGTTTAAGACAGTTTTCCGTTTAATAAAAGGTCCGTTGAAGACAGGTTTTACTGTATTATGAAATAAACTATGAAGAAAAAAATTCAAACGTTCAAGAAAGGTATAATCAGCATTTTTTACTATTAATGGATAAAGTTAGTCTCTAATTCATTGTGAGTACGCAAAACTACAATTGTTTGAAGTGTTTACTTCAAAAATTTCCTAATTACAGTTTTTACAACCTAAGAAAGAACGTGATAAATTGCCTCTGATGAAAAATGTTTTTCTGGAGCACAAAAGTATCAACGAAACTCTAGAAAGAACTTCATACACATTACAATTTATAATGACATAATTATTAAGACATACTTTTCAATCGAAGAAAGAGACTTTTAGCGGCAAGGAATTATAATGTTAAAGAGAACCCATTTATATTAAAAGAGAAACAAAGCAAAAGAAAGAAAAAAAAAATATGGTAACTGCCATCACACAAAATAGGAAATATTATCGATATTTATGACCCCACTGAAAACATTATTCTAAGTAAAATACTGGTATAACTAAGTGCATGATTAAAGTACAACTTAAGTAACATATTAAGGGATTAATAATAATAATAACAGAATAAGGATTTTAGGGCTATCTAAATATTTAAGGTGCAGTATGAAAGAATTTAAATAGTAACACTTTCATATAAGCCTTGAGAGGAACACATACTAGGCTATTTTACGAACAGAGGAAAATTTACACTTTTAATTATTTAAAAAAAAATGATGAGTAGTTCACAATTACTTAATTCTGAGTGCTTTTGGCGATGCATTTTTTAAATCAATATTGAGAACTTACCTTAGATTGCGTCATATTTTTTCCCCCTGTACTGTTTCAATAGTTACTAATACTACCTTTGTTAACACAACTGTGCTACAAAAATTACTACTTTACAACAACTTCTGGATCATATAAATTTCTTGAAGTTTGAGGTTTCATGTATTGCGACCATATGCAATACTGAGGTTATGAAGGACGGAAACTACTATTAACCTTTGCTCCAAACCACAACCGGGCCCTGAATATGGTGTTCATCATGCAACATAACCAGCATAGTATAGGTTGTTTCCCACCACACTATCTCGTCTTCAAGAAAGCTAGATTGCAGGACAACGTTACCGGCCCTGACAAATTTCTTGAAGATAATGTTACACTTATTGTTGAAGGCATATGAAAACATTAGAAACTGGATATATATAAAGTGTTTGCAAACAAACACAAAGAATTGTTCGTTAGTTGGCTGTTAACAAACTAAAATAATGAGTAGTTGATCTGAAGTGTGATACATTCGTCGTCATTATAGTAAATAGCTCTTCTATTTTTTCTTGCCAGGTCTAGTTGGTGATGGATAAGAACTGGATGATAAGCAAATCGTAGAAAAAGAATCTCTTCCTTCTTCTTCGAGGCTTTTATGAAACTGAATGGCTGCCTTGATGCGAATTATGAAAAACTTATCTGTATGTGGTATTTTATGGTGTAATAAAAATTGAGTCACGTTAAAATTTTTATTTATGATACTGTTTCATTGTTTGTTTGCATGTAAGAAGATTAAAAACCTTGCTTCTAGATTTTTAAATTCAACTTTATGTAGCCTTGCGCTTGTCTAGGTGTTTTCTTAAGAAGTAAATCAATGAATTCTTAAGTAGCTCAATAGTGTTGACAAAGACAGTAATAATTGCTTGTAGTTCTCTATAGGTAAAGATACAATAGAAATTAGAATAAAAACGGGTGCCAGTGATTTATACACGAAGCAAAATTAGAAATGAAGTGACAGTTTTAAACTACGTGGAAATTTGTGCTGAGAAAGGATGTTACGTCACGAGATCATTATGGTAACTGAGAGAGGGGGCCAATCATAAACGTCGTGGTGGTACTTACAAATGGAAGGTTTTTGTAGAGAGGAACAACAATATTACAATGCTGCATCTTTGTAACATGTTCACAAATGGTTCTCAGCCGACGTGGGAGGACAAAGGACTCGTCATAGTGTAGTAACAGTGCAAGACGTGCTGTTTTAAATGTCAGTTCGTTTCTTAATTTGCTCCGAGT
Source organism: Thermobia domestica (assembly GCF_964235325.1). Lineage (NCBI taxonomy): Eukaryota > Metazoa > Arthropoda > Insecta > Zygentoma > Lepismatidae > Thermobia > Thermobia domestica. The sequence continues at coordinate 141,363,422 of NC_137462.1, read as the reverse complement.
ATAATTACTGCTCTATATAGTTTCTCACCAGACCATGCACATATATTTTCACACTTGAGGTCAATGTTCAACAAACTTACCCACTTGAACTGTGCCTCAACTTACTTCTGTTGTCCTGAGATAAGTCTGTGGCGGTTTTCACCCTGATTGTATGTATATTTGATATTCAAGTTTTTTTTTTATGTTTGTGTTTATGTTTTTTTTTTTTTTAATGTTTTTATGTACCGAAATAGAACCAAGGTTTCCGGCTTACTGTAACAGTGCGCTAACCACTGCGCTAGCTAGTTTACTTCGTGACCAGCCAAATTTTATCTCTTCAGGTTGGAGCTTAACTTTTCATACCACATGGGTTATACCGCACTCCTGTTGTACTATACTAATTTTCACAAGTTATTTAAAAATGAAACAGTATCGGAGTAACTAATATTCTGGCTGAATTAAGCCATTTCTTGAGGTAGATCCCTACTTCTCAAAAAACCCACAAATCTTAGTCGCCAATTCTGAAACGCTCTGTTTCTTAAAAAAAAAAAAAAAATCGTTTTATAAATCCCAAGTGGATGAAGCCAAATTTTAAATACACATTAAAAAATTAAATATAGCAAAGTTTGTCTAACCCAAAACGCGCAACTAACCCATGCACGAAAAGAAAACTTCAGATTCTTTCTAAAGTAGTATACCAGTCATGAGATCCAGCAAATTGTTCATTTCGCCGTTACACTTACACAGAAGGGAGAATCTTTTAGAAAAAGTATCCGGTACATAAGTTTGTCTTTTCGCATAAGAAATTTATCTGCTATTACAATGGAAGGGTCTCTGGCACAACTTCGCGCTGAAGAATATGACATAATCTTATTTATTGCCAAGAAGACTTTCGCTTTTAACTTAACTTCTGAAATAACACAAAAACTTAAAATCAGAACGAACTTGGAATTGAAACTATGTCTTTAACTTTTGACGATCCAGGTTTAGAAATATTATCCAGCAGCTTTTCTGCCAGAGAACATTTAGTCTGTGACGCTAATTTATCAACTTTTTTGAAAGGAAGAACGCTTGCTTTTTTACAGCGAAATGCTGCTGACAACTCAAGATGCTTCTTGCCTTCACTGTAAATTTTCACTGCATCTATAACTGTTAAAAATATCAAAAGCTGCTGAACAGAATCTACCAAATAGACTAGCACCTTAATTTTGGGACTTTTCCGTGTGGAAGACACTTTGTTTTATACTTTTTCGACCGAGTGTCCCCACCAGGAATCGACCGCTCGCACCAAAGACGAGAGCATTAGCGATTATGTACGCGGGCCTACTAGAGAAAAGATAAGTGATCGTACGTACTCTACCAGATGGTGTTCATATTGCGGTGTCCACCAAGCGTCGTGAGGACAATTCGGGATCTACACGAAAGAAAGAAATAAGTGAACTCCGGATTACGAATTAACGGTGAAGGAACTGAAACGCTGACCACACAGCATAAGTATCACAAACCGCCTAGTAGGACCTAGCCCCCAAAAGGATGTTGCGCCAGAAGTGTAGTGTTCAAGAGAACTATCATTCTCCTCTCCTTAGTGATCGGTGACGAAGGTGAAGGTGTCACTCGTGTTACTCCAACCTTTGACGAAAGTACTTATATCCGAAGAATTCACGGAAAGATTATTATCATAATTTTTAAGACTTCCGTTTGTTTCATACGTTCTGTCACATCAAAATAATTTTCTTTACCTAATATTGACACTGATGACAGCAGTCAGCGAAGGTTAGACATATAATAATGACTGTTTGAACACCTGTAATGCTTTACATTTTGAGTTTACATATATGAGTACTCGTCAAGAGGTTTACAATCTAACATTTTTCACCCTCTGTCATTTAATTAAATTCGCACTTAAAGAGGGCGTGGTACAGGAGATATCGGTTTTTCCTCCGCTTACTACATAAGATTTATGTACCGTTATCCATGGAGAATAAGGTTAAAACGAATATGTTATTTCTCGGAGTCTTTTATCTTTCTATATACGTATCTTTCTATATATCTGTGTTCATCAATCTATGGGTGACGGGTACAATACCCAAATACAACAAAGTGGTTGTGGTACAGTTCAAGTGATCAAAGTTGGCGGTACATGGACCACTAGGGCGATAATGTATGACTAATATGGATAGGAAATAGATCCCACAGTAGTTATCGCGCTGGCATACTAAGATATTGGATTTAATTTTCGGCCTAATCTCATATTCTCATTTTTTGAATGTCAACTGATCGAAGCATTAATCGTTTTTGAAATTTAATCTCATTTTTCACTGTTAAAATAAATAAATATAAGATGAATTTTCGGATAATAAATATTCCAAAGGGTCACACTACCAATTAGGTGATAAGTTACTTGTCATCATATAATCAACAATGTTACTTACAGTCAACGAAATGTACATAGTAGTACTTCTGTCCTTTGACTTCTTTGATACTAACAATTTCAGCCAATGCTAAAAAAGAAAGAAAAAAACTGTTAATCACATTTTGTATATCAACAACAATAAAATATATAACATGATGATGTAATAAATTATTCACTTCATCATTGTCAAATGTCAGAAATCAATGTACATAAAGCTTGACAACACCAATATGTCACAAAGTAACCGATATTACAAGAAAAGTATTCCAATATGAGATCAAAATAAGGTACAGATACTGTATGTAGCCAAGTCAGAGACTGAACAGACATGAAAATAAAATCACTAGAAATAGGCCAAGTGTTGCAGAAAATAACTGGAGGTTTAACAGCAATACTGTAAAATAATTAAATAGACGAAGTATGAAGAAAAGGTTTGGATGAAGGAGTGGTCAAGACAGTTAGGTTAGTGCAGGTGAAGGATGTCAAAATAATAATAAAAAATAGCAGCAGCAATGAAGACCTTAACAATATTATCGCCCTGTTCTTATCATTATTATTAAAGAATAATGACAAAAACAATAATACCATAACTACTAGTACCATAATCATTATTATGGTAACAATAATCACTAATATTAACTAAATAAGGAATGGTAATCAGATGTTAATAAATAAGTTCACGAGTTTCTGGATGCTAATCAACCATGTATGCCACATAATGGAGGCTAAGATAGTACTATGAAGAGGTTTAAAATGGTTAATTTTTAGAAGCGACAGATTTTAAGCTTTCTCTGCACGATTCTGTTTATGGTGAAAAAAGAGAGGACTGCTCGAACTCCGTGCTTATAAGTGCTAACATTTTGACTTTATGGTAGAGCCTGTCTAGTTCTGGTGTGCCCTCAGAAAATATGCGAATCATATTTCAACTCAACCCCGCCGCCCTCTGACGGACGAAACCCTCCCTTTGCTTAAATGAATGATCTTAGCTGTGTTGCCAATTTGTCATTCAGTTATTCGGTCTTGACAGAAGATCGCAGGATCGTTAGGACTTAGAATAGCTAACAAGACAGAGCACAGCGAAGTCCGTGAAATAATTCATTGTGGCAACGCTTCCGCATCCATCAATTGAAAGATCTCGGCCGCAGCAACTTGTCCCTCCTCTTTCGAGGGAGGTACGGGAAAACACACATCGATAGTAGCGCCAGAAGGAGCACAGTTGAAATAGAAAGGCTCTAACTTCCATAGAAAAGCATAGTAGAACAGATGCATGTTCCACGTATAGAGAAGGTGTAAGGTAACAACCGGTGTACAAGGGAAGAATGATAACTTTTGAAGTGAAGGTCAATGGCTGTATTTTGTATGTCACGTTTTCAGGCGTCAATTCTTAAGTCTGACGTTCACATCTAGGGCAGTAATAACGTGGCTAGACCAGATAAATTAACAAGAAATTTACTATTCATGAAACCTAAGAACTATTTCACTGTAGTTATTTGTGGGTAAGACATGTGAAATCTAGGAAGACAATGACGAGGCCAGACCCGATGATTTTAAAAGGGTATTTACTGCTTAGATACAGCAGGTATTGTTCCAGTTTAGGCCGTACTTGGGTCCAGAATAAGAAGGTATATCTAAGAATTTTAAACATACAAGTTTAAACACTAAGTTTTATGGACGCAGAGATGAGAAGCTTTAGCAGGCATTCTATAAAATCGTTGGCGTTTTGCAAAGTATGGAACAATGTATTCCCATGCCTTTGAATTGAAGATAATTGTAGAAGGTAATGTTGGAGATTCATATTACGGACCAGGGGCGGCGACTTGGGGGGGGGGGGGCAAGAGGGAGCAGTTACCCCCACTTTTTTGAAGTGACCTTTCAATGTATATAGTTTCTTTTGGAAATGTAAAGTTTTTGTACGTGTTACTGGTTCATAGAAAAAATGGTGCCATATAATATTTGCCGTTGCGTGAATACGTATTGGTTATTTGTCTTCCTGTGGTGTTAATAAAACTCCAGGAATTGCAATTCAAAGCAATTAATATTGCAATTGCGTATTCTTTAAATGTCGTAGCATACGCTTGTAATATTTACTGTCTTTCATTTTCTAAGAGTGATAACATACATTTAATGGCATGTGTGAAATTTAAAACATAAGTTATTACTCCCCAGTTTCAATGTAACTTCTATAAAACAAGCCTCATTACTATGATTAATATTTGTCCTTTCTATTTATTTGTTTTGCAAATTTATTAAATAACCTGATCATACAGGTTTCTAGACAGAATTTCACGTGCATGAGCAAGGAATGAAATCTCTTCTTACTTTCGTTGTTTAAGGGTACAAAGGGCTAGTACCTACTTGCGTTGCTCTTGTCAATTTACTTAATAAAATATGAAATAGACCTACGATATACGGTATTTTAACTGAAAATGATCCTTTTAGATATACAATTTTTTGTCAGTGTTAGAAACAACCAGGAAAACTAACATTGATATACAAATATTAGATCATGTCTTGCCCCCCACTGTTCAGAACAAACTGAACTAACTGAACCAGAAATTGGACTATTGTCCATAACGGTAATTTAAGTACCTTTAATTATTTTGATGTTATAATTGAAAAGAAAGAAGACCGAAAACGATACGCAAAATGAATTACTATGTTCAAGGTGCTTTTAATGTTTGACCAAAGCAGAAAACACAAATATTAAGGAAACACTGTTTTATTTTTTCCTTCTTTTTTAAAAACTAATTTCTTGTAACAAGTTATAATATCCAAAGAGCATTATTTTGACAAATGAAACTAACCTTGCAGTAATATTTATCTCATCTCTCTTTGGTGCCCCTTCTTTTCTTACAACTGAAAGTAACCTGCAGTATTATTTACCGCATCTCTCTCTCTGGTGACCTATTCTTTCCTTACAACTGAAAGTAACCTGCAGTAATATTTACCTCATCTCTGTCTTTAGTGCCCTTTCTTCCTTTCCAAAAGGCAGAAATACACCATACTACATTTAATAGTAGTTTATAGCGCACTCTTAACTACTTACCAGATACACGTATCTAAACGCTAAAATTTTCCTATCGATAAGTTTGAAGTAAGACAACAACACTAACATATTTAACATAAAGCTATAACCGAAAAAAAATTAAATAAAATAAAACAGACGAGAGGAAAGGTAAATATTCAAAATATGTGCTTTGCACTATATTACGAAGTGACCTTTAGAATTCATTAAAACACTTACTCCCAAACTACCTAGGATTATTAACCGTAAACGCTTATCTACAAAAAGTTATTGTAGGGGCCGCGGTGGCTCAGTGGCAAAGCGTTCACCTCTGGTGCTTGGGGTCCCGGGTTTGATCCTAGTCTGTGTTGAATAAGGTCATAAATTTTGTCGAAACGTTCACGGTTGTTTGAGTGCTTCTGGGGTAAGTACTTTATTAATGAATGCTGAATAAGCATCCTATTAAATCAAGTAACCTTTATAGTTTTGAACTGGAATTTGGTTGGTAATACTGTAATTTCGCGGTTTCACACTCTTCTTCGGAGCACTAGACAAAGATGAGTTAGGAAATTTTAGGTGCTACAATTGGTGTAAAATATTAATATTCTAAATAGTTAAGTTTCTGAATCTTGTAGTTTTGAAACCTCCATGTTCCTGTTCTTCCTCGTTCAATGTTAAAAAAATGTCAAAACATGACATACAGATTTTCCTTACACAGACTATAAAATTGTATGAGGATCAATTTGTAGTAAAAGCTCCGTGCTGTAATAGTATTTTATGTAAATAAAGCTACTATTAATTGTAATCTACTCTTTGTTTAAATTTGCTCTTTCGTAGTAAGATCTGAACTTTTAATGTTAACCGAAAACTATAACCGAAAGGCTAATTTTATACAAACAGCGTCCAGTAAATGTCCGGATAACCTAAACACGAAATTTATTAAACTCAGTCCTATTTAAAAGTAAACAGTACACGTAGTAATGAAAGTTGCATGTGTAAGCTGTTTCCTTGCGCTATGTTACACAAAATTCCGTCGAATCAATTAACTCCAGTGAACGGCAAGCATGTGACAATGTAGGTTCTGATAAAAGAATGCCAAAACCTCTGAAATTCATAGTTGCTTCTCACGTATGTTTGGAGACCGTCCATCGACCGTTTATTAATGTACATGTTTACACGAAAATCCATGATGATGATCCTTGTGAAGGTCGGGCAAAAAGTATCCTTACGAATGAAGCAATACATAAACAGTGTCGAACAGATGATTTTTTGCAATCATCTAAAACAACTGGAACCCCATACACAGCAACGTACAGGATTGTCCTCTCGAACATTATAAGAGGAAACCATATATTGCAGCCAAAACTGTATTAATACTTACTTATTATACTGAGGTACTTCTACATTCGCCTTACAGTGCTTACTTGGCTGCGAGTGATTTTCACATTCTTGGTCCTCCGAAAGACATCTCTGAAGACAAAAGTTTCATATGAATGATGATGGATACAGGAGTTCTTCAATGATTCAGGGACCAATCAGCAGACTTCTATGCTGCCGTAATTCTGAACTTCGTACCCGGATGGGAAAAATATGTTCCGTAGCAAGGGATTACGCTAATAAAAAGTATAGATAATTTTAGTTCACCTCTCACACCTGTCTAGAAGTTGTCACATCGGGATGTTTATTCCATATCCCATAACATATACATAAATGATTTAATGTTGTATTTACGTCAGCACATTATTAAGTAACAAAGCAATCAGTCAAAAACTACTTACGCCAATCATCTCCTCCACGCATTCTCACTGGTAATCGACATCCTTCTACAAGGGATGCCTGGAAAAATGAAACACTATTAATATTACCATCAGTTACTCGAATATTTTATTTCATAATAGCATTATTACAAAAAATTCTATTTAAAATAAGTAATTAATGCATTTTTAAATACACATAGCGCTTACTTTGTTTAGCTGAATCTTAAGAGCTGTCCTGAATTGTTTCAGACACTTATTCTGTGGTCGTTTTCAACAAGTAAATCACACACAATATCAAATCACTTATTGAAAGTATCTTACACTGTTAGTGCAAAGGTTCTAAAAATTGGAAAAACTGGCCTCCAGAAACTATTTAATTTCGAAAAAAAAAAATCCTTTAGAGATTTCTTGATGAAAGTGTGGGAAAGTTAACAAATTTCCTGTAAGCCCAAAACAATGAACATGAAAAGCAAAAAACTACTTAAACCTATGTATATGTCACTATTAAAACGTATTGTGATAAACTAGAATTTAACGTCGACGTAGACCAGTTGTGTACAGACGACTTCAACTTTTACATATACTGTACTTTAACATAGATAAAGTCTTGAACGTTTTTGTTACGATTAACAACCACTAGTAAGTGGGAGTAAATATCCACAGTTTTATATATGCAAATTAGAACCTCTGCCTTATCTAACGGGGTAAAAATCCGTAGTGCGGACTCTTTCCCCATTTCCGTGATACATAGATAAATATTCCGCATATATATACTAACCTATGGCTAGCTGGGGGCTTCGCCCCCAGACCCCCCAGTCTGATCGGCCTACGGCCTCGCATTTCTTATCTATCTCCCTTCGCATCAACAGTGAATTTCGTGAACTTGCTCTTCATATTTCCTGAATCTGTCCGTCCGGGGGCTTTGCCCCCAGACACAGTCTTTTTTCGACCTACGGCCTCGCACCCCTTGAACCCATAATTCTATCGTTTCTTTTCCTATTTCAACTATCTAAAAGATAAGATTTTGTGTTCCAAGAAAACGTACATTTACATAGCATGGGAATTTCTTCATCTCCCTTTTGACCCCTAAAAAATTAAAAATATTCACTTTTGGCAATTTTCCTGGTCCCGGGAGGCTACAATCATGCCAAATTTCATTGTTCTAATCCTGCCGGAAGTGCCTAAACATTTTGGGGTGTAGAAGACGTCCCATATAAATAACATGGGAAAGATTTTTCGGTTCCCCATAAAACCACTCTACGGTCCGAAACTTTTATTTCTGATGATTCACTTAGGTAACGCTAACGAAAACGTACAAGCATACCGAATTTCAAGTTTTTATTTTAATTCTAAGTACCTAAAACATGAGATCATAGATCCGAAAAAAGTCCCTTTTAAATAACATGGGGAAATTTTCCTGTCGGTTAGTTCCGAAAAGCTACAATCATGCCAAATTTAGTCATTGTAGCCCTACAGGAAGTGTTCAACAATTTATGTCAGCTCATGTATATATATATATATATATATACCATACAATTGTGCAATCATACCGAAAACTTAAATTTCGTTTGAGAAAAGAAAGTTAAAATGAAAACAAATAACTAAGATCAATAGCAACGTTAAAATAAGAACAAGTCACAAAGACTAATCTTGAAACTTATCACATGTCCGATTCCTATAAACTGTATAAAGTGATATACTTGTTTGAAGAATTCTTTTATAGCAAAATACTACGTTTAAGCCTAACAGAAAGGTAATAAAAAGCTGCTGTCAGGATGCATGCACAAGCACTCAAAAAGTCAGTTAAAATACAGAAAAAAACAAAAAACAAAGATGAGTCTTAAAACTAATCATGTGTTTCCCTTCATAGAGAGATACAGCAACAATATGTCTATACACACTAACAGAAACATGATTTTTAAAAAAGTGCAATTATAATGAACACTTAAATTTCACTCTGAAAACCAAAGCTGGAATAAAAACAAGCCACTTATATCAGTCTTAAACTAACCATGTTTTTGTATCCAGTAGAACTACTGTGAATAGGCTTAGATAACTTCTCATAATAATCGTTTTACTGAAGAGTCTTTATCCGTTTTAGAAGATCGCATAATTTGTGGAGTTGTTTTGAAGAAAATACCAATACAGTCACCAATTTCAATTTCTGTAATCCCAGCCACGTATAGACAGAACGAAGTTCTCGTTTAGCCGTACACTTTGATCACGATGAAATCACATGGAATGTTGTCATTTTCTGATTCACTTCCAGATATGAAGATGGATTCAGCAATGCTTTCATGAAGGTATCATAATCCTGTGGAAGAAAACTAGATGGCAACAGAATACAATTTACCACAGAAACATTGATTGTTGCAACAGACGACTCTGAAGAGCAATTGCAAAGTCCAAGGAAGAAGTTCCCAGAATAGGCAAGTTCCGTTTAAAATACTCTTTTGAACGAAAGGTAATAGATCTCACATATCAGCCAGTATTTTATCTCATTAGAGCCCTGCGGAAGATGTTGGGAAGACTCAGAAGTAAAATTTCTATAGCAACTAAGTTGGTTACTAGAAGACTCTGGAAATATACGGAAAATTGAGACATGCTACGAGTTCTTTCACGCTCAGTTGCAGAAATACAAGACTGGGGCTTCTCCGAAAGGTATTCGTAAAAATAAATTGTTAAATGCAAGTGTCCAATTCCTGATCTTGATTTGTTACTGTACCTGTTACTGTACTGATTTACCTTCATCAGTAACAATGTTTCTGTCCAGTGGGCAGTGATGTAGACCAGATGAGGTTTATGGAGTCCAGATCCTCAAAATTAAGAAATGAAAAAACTGTGACTCCACGGCAAATAAAATATTAACTTCTAAAAGTGGTACGACTCAGACCCCCCCCCCCCCTCTTTCCCAATGAAATTTCCGGCTATGGGTCACCCAATGGAGCAATTCTTGTCATTCTGAATCTTTGAGTGGTTTTCTGTTATGGCTCTTATGCCTAATTAAATACACGAAAGACAATACAGTAGTTATGTGAAAAATACTAAGACTATGCTATTTGTTAAAAGGAAAAGAAACTGACAGTATGCACTAAAATCTGAACTACTTATTTTTAAAATAATATTTTATTATATCCATAAAATATGTGGCGCTGCAATCCATAAATCTCAAGACCTATTAACTTTTAGCTTAATAATGCTAAATGTTAGTATAATGCTAACGTAAAAGAGGACTCAAAAACATAGAACAAAACTAATCAGGAAAAAAAAAAAAAAAGGTTTAAAAATAAGCAACGAAAATGTGAGTTAAAAGATATGAGATTTTTACCCCATACCGCCAGGTTTTAAGAAGTTTCTAATTACTGCTGAACAAGACAATCTGCCTAACGGCCGTGTTTAACAGACTGGCAAAAGAATAGAGTCTACTGCAGAATTATTTTAGAAAGCATATGTATAAAGATGTTGGCTTTTAAGGAGTAAGGCAATGTTAAGAAAGAGATCAAACTACACTGAAACATGTCTTACCTCATCGCTGAAAGGAGGATTCTCGTAGAAGCACGAAACTTCGATTACCAAAAAGGCCTAGAGATCTTTGCCCGCAGCGGACGTTTACAGCAATGGCTCGAACCCACCCAGTACATACTATGTATATATATTATGTACTTTGATAATTATTTCGGGATGTTTACTTTTTTGGAACAATTTCGACAACCAATCCTATTGTCATCGACTGCTAGACACTAATTAAAGATTATTACCTCTCCTTTTCAAATGTGTCCTTAACTAATACCAACAATCCTCCTTTTTAACTATTGCACACTAGTTCAAATCTTGGAAGCAACAGTTTTACATAAATAAAACATTCTTAGACGCAAACTTTCCACACATGCGATATAATGTTTCGCTCCAGATCAGTTTGTATCTCAAGAAAATAACCCTAAGAGCAATATAACTCGGAATCACATGCACTAAAGAATTTTAAGTGACATCAACATTAAATAGTTTATGCAAGTTTATCAAATATATTGACAATGATAAACTGAAAAGAATAATTCGACAGCGAATCTAGATAAGATAAATGAAATGAAAAGATAGATGAATGAAAAGAAGGTAAATAAAAAGGAACATTTAAGCGAAGTGGTACACAAATAAGAACGTTAGGAGCGAAATTAAAAGATAAACTGCGGAATATCGCGTATTTAATCATGCAAAAATTGGTACCGTGACTGATATAGAAGAAACTAAAGAAAGTGCACAGATTTTTTTCCCCTTTCTTTATGTTGTTATATGCAGGGTTCGGAAAATATCGGTCGCAACAGCAACTGAAAATACGAGTCCTTTTCTATTTTTCGACGATAGTATTCCCAAATTTTTACCTGATAGTAGTTCTAATTATTATGTACTTGAATAGTTAAGAAGAAATCGCAATAAATTCGTTATAAAGTTAGAAGTCTCTAATTTACCTTGAACCTTAACAAGAATGGTCCATTATTAGAGGATTCTGATCCATTCAGAATAGTGGACAATTATGTAGCGTTCAGTTTTTTTCCCCTATAATTTTTAAACAGTGTGTTTATAATGTTTGTGTCTCTTTTCATTTGTTTATGTAATTTTGATTATGATTTTCTTTTGTTTTGGTCTGTTTGTGATTGTTTAATTGGAGTGTCTTTACAATTGCCTAAATGAGTATACTGCTTTTGGGAGGAATTTCCGTAAAGAGAGTAAGTTGAAGACTGTTCACCGTTCTTCAGTACGCGGCAAGAAGGCGAGGGAAGAATTGAGTGGTTGCTGGATCCAACAAATTAACAAATTTGCGAGGATAATTTTATATTCAGTGTACTTAAATGATCATAGTGAAGTATTCCATTGTTTATGTTATTTCTCAAAGTTATTAGTTCAAGCTTTTACAAGAGATTATTCATTAGTTAAAAATTAAATGTTAATGCAATGTGGAAAGATAATTGAAACTTTTTGGCTGATTCTGGAAGCAGATTGTTAATTAGAGAATACAACAAAGGTATAGTGCTATAGTCTTGTGTTGGCACATGACAAGTAATAGTATTTTTCATGAGAACTTCAATCATCAAGAAATTTCTCTCCAAGATATAGTATAATAGCACAGCTCCAAATTTATGAGAGAGATAATAGCTAATGTAAGATCCCTTTTTTCTACTGTTTTATCTGTATTGTAAGTAGTGGTGAATAAATGGAATATTCGGTTGTCTTTCAGAAATGGCTGTTATGTATGTATTTTTTGTATTACAACGGTTACTCAGGTTAATAAAAAAAGATGTGTGCTGTAGCGATGAAATTACACTAGCCCAAGTCACGAAGCAACAATATGAACACGTAGATGCTTGAAGGAAAATGAGTTCCTTGTTAATTTCTTTCTTCTTTAATAAGAAGTAGCGACCCATGCTAAAGGTATAAAGTGTAATTTATGTATGAGCTACAACATTCACACTAGTAAGGAAAAGTATAACACATAATATTGCCAAGCACTTTCCAAAATTCTAATACCGTTATATAATAATTACTATTTCACTTCTCAAAACTACAAGGTATGTACATGGTAACATAAAACACACGCTGCTGCTTTGTAAAATTTACATTGTCTTTATTTGCCGTTATCATTGAAAGGTATGGGCTATGAGTGAGGTAAATATTTTATACCATTAACTATAATCTAAGGCCAAAAAATGTAAAAAATATATTAATTCCTGTAATTTTAAAAATATCGTATGAAATAAAACTCATCCTGGTTTGCCATTTGTATGCTATAATTTAAACGTAATTTCAATTTGCTAATTACCTGCAAAACACTATGGCACATTTTGTATTCTCTTCTATCATTCACCTAGGACGATAGATGTAAGTTCGCCAGTTCAAAAAGGTATATTACCCCTCTAATAAACGAAACACAGCCCTCCTCGCTGTCTAGTGCTGCCTTAAATCGACAAGATCCCGGGTTCGATCCCCAGTGGGAGAGCGCAAAAAGTTAATTTCACCATCATTCACTTTCATTACTCACGCTTCTCCTTTCGTAAGACGCAGGGTTTGCCCAAGTGGGCCCAGCCCGAAAAAACCCACCGGGTTTTTTCGGATTGGGCCCACCTGAAAAAACCCATCTTAAAACCCACCTGGGTTTTTGACTTTTTTGTTAGTGTATTATTGGTACAACTAAGGTGATCACATTAAAAGTTATTTTTATCAGATTTTAAACTTTCTTTGGGCGAATTATATGCTTTCATGTTAAGATAGACAACAATATTCAACATAAGACCTTTATAAAGCTCTAAATGCACTGAATGAATGAATAAATAAATAAAATCCTCACTTTATCTTGAGATAATTGTAAAACAAATTAATGTGTGGATTATGCTTATAGCCTATTTGAAGTAAAGTAAGCGATTGTATATTTTAGAAAATACTTTCCATGAATAGTATGTTTCCTGACTCGGCACCGCCGAGGGACGTTATCTCTCATACGTTGACGGGTTTAAGGTCATAGGTGCCGGTACTAACAGTAAATATGTAAATACATTAGTAAAACTATTAGTATTGTTTCTTACCTTTGATGGTAACAAAAGTATTCAGTAAAATTTGGTTTTCCAACAACAACAGTTAAGTTCAGTCATTTGTTGCTAGCCTTCAAATAAGCATTCTGTGGAATCAACACTAGAAATAACGTAAAAATTCTTGTCAAAATTAAGAAGCTTAATGCTCGGAGCTCCGAAGACTACGTAACGCTTACTATTTTAAGTGCTGCATTCAAACTTCAGTATTAATGGAAGTTGCGATGTACAGTAAAGCAAGCTGCATTTTGAGGGAAAACCCGTCGTGGAAAAAGTGTTCGCGAAATTCCCGCAATTGAACGCACAAAGCATCGAAAGTGAATACTTCAACAATAAAACTATTTATTTTACGCTGGAGAATATTTTATTTCATTTTAGACATTTTGAAACATTTACTTTATAAAATATGAATTATAGGCCTATCTTTGTTAATTGTTTTAAATTAATTTTCGGAAAAGAACGGTCTTGCGACAAGTGCTCGGGTAATTCCCGTAATTGAATGCACAAAGCATCGAAAGTGAACTTCAACAATAAGACCATTTATTTTACGTTGAAAAATATTTAAGACTTTTTGATGAATTATGTCTTTGTTTTAAATTAATATAGCTATTTGGTATTCATATTTGGCGAACGTCACTGAGACTCCTAGGATGATTCTGATTGTTCGTTTGTCTGCCTTTACCACACAGTGTTCAACTTTCGGTCTTTTAAATTTTCAGGATACAAACAAGAGACACTCTAAATTTTCTGTTTAGATTTTGGCAGCATACCAACGTAAAATTACAAAATGGCGCGCTTTTTTTTTTAAAAAAAAAATAGCTGATATCCACTGGTGAAAATCCCGGGGGGATGATGGGGACATATCTCTTACAATCTTGGAACTTCCCCCTCAATAATCCGATTGGAAATGTGTCTTTTAGGAAGAAATGTGATGATTTGTGTCCAACTGTCACAAAGGAAAGTGAGATGAAATTGATACCTCCCAGAAAAAGCCTCAAATCTGACCGCCTCCCAATGTTGAAGACAACTCTGCTCCCCTACCCATGTTGTCCCTGAGTCCCACACAGGGGACATAAAATATGATGATATTATTTACTTTACAACTTTAAAATCAGACTGGCAACATTGAAAACTGTTTACAGGAAATGATCATATTTGGATCATCCCTTGTAAACAGTTTTCAATGTTGCCAGTCGGATTTTAAGGTTATAAAGCAATAATAATGTCGTCATATTTTATGTCCCCTGTGGAGGACGCCGGGACCGACATGGGTAACCCTCCCCAGCATTGTTTTTCTCCTTAATAAATATTTTGTACATCTCCTTAATAAATATTATATATACCATCTTACCCGTCCCCCCAATGTTGAAGACAAATTTGCGCCGCTGCTGATATCCACGCTACAAAGCGCAATTTTAGGTCTTTCAAGTTGAAATTTTCAAAGTAGAAGCACGAGAGACTAAATTAGCTGCATATATTTTGGCGGCATAAAATTTCAAAATGGCGGCCATTTTTCAAAATAGCGGGTATCCATGCTACAAGGTGCAATTTTCGGACTTTTTAAGTTGATATTTTGAGGGTAGAAGCACAAGACCTTCTAAAGTTGCTGTATAGATTTTTTCGGAGATCCAATATAAAATTTCAAAATGGCGGCAATTTTTTCAAAACAGCAGTGAATAGAAAGTTGTTGCAAGTTGTGACAATGACACTCATAAAATGTAAATCATATTTTAACATTTTTACCCCAAAGAGATTGAAATATTTCGAAAAAACCCAATTAAACCCCAAAAAAACCAATAAAACCCGAAAAACCCACATGGGCCCAGGTGGGTTGGGTTTTTTCAAAAATACCCGGGTTTTTTCAAACCCTGGTAAGACGTGAAACCAAAAACGCCGAAAGTGACCTTGTTTTGCATTCAGAAACATCTACATTCATTTTATTAATAGGTGTTGAGCAACAAGCGGAGGAATGAAACAGAATGACCTTTTACCTTTTTCTTCTACCATTTTAATACAAAAATGCGATCCTTATTTGGTATAAATTCCTGCAGGCTCCTTAGAAGGAAAAGATGATTTGTACGAGACGAAAATATAAGATAACCAGAATTCAATAAATTTGTCTGGATTGAACTATCAAATACCTTACAATACAGAATAAATGGCGCTGATGCGTTTAGCCACTCGGGCAACAAACAAAGGAAATAATCTATTATATTTTCCAAGAAGGTACATTCAATGGACAAATTATTACAAACGATAAGGGAAACAATAATTTCGTTGATTGCGTTCCACATACTGGACGGTTTGGGTCACATAAGCTGTCACTTTGTCCACCAGGAAAGTTACTTTAAGTTCTAGTCACTTTAAAAAACACGATATTAAGTGAGAAACTTTCCTAGTCGATAATCCCAGCTCAAAACTCAAAGTGAATTTGGCAGGGTTGGCAAAAACCATGTTTAATTTGTTTTTCTTATTTAGTTCGTTTGTTTGTTTAAATAGATTTGCTTTATAGAAAAGTTTGCTTGGCCTTAACATCTTATGCGACAATGGGGTTATGAAGAATGGAACCTATGGCTTAAATAGGGATGGCAGATTTCACACTTTTTCTTAAGTTTACGCTTTTCTGGCACGTTATTAGTTTTTATTTTCCCTATAAAATGGCTTCTTCCGTCTTTTAAATAAAAAAATAATCATAGTTTTAAAAATTTATAAATATTTGTATACTATTTAGTGTTTTTTTTTTAATTAGAGGAACTGATTTCTCACACACTATTACAATCCAACCCAGCGACGTATTCAGAGAGAAAATACACAACAGGATGCGTTTCTAGCTTGTATTTAGTCGGTCTCCAACTTTATGATTACGATTATTTGGTTTTAGCATCTGTCAACATTGTCTCGATCAATAGTGATTTACTGATGTGAAGAACAGAAGCAATTGTGAACCAATAAAAGCAAAACTCCAAGTGGCTGTGAATTTTGTCAATATATTCTGCAAGTATTTTTGAAAGCATAAAAAGACATGTGGGACTGTTAAAAAATCTTCATTAAAATACAGTATACCTCTTGCATTCCAGGTGTCATTTTCCTATGTTTGTGTTGTAATACCAGGTTTCCATTTACTGTTAAGACTGTCTAGACCGTTATATAGGAAATAGTTATTGTGCAAGCGCGAGGATAGCATTCACATTACTGATAAAATAATAATAACAGCATTGTGGAACATTTGGACTGAAAAAGGGAAATTTTGATGTTCTGAAGAGATTTTATGCCGCTTCAGGTTGGCGACACTGCCGGAGATCAAAGATAAAGTTTTTTTTTTCTTTTTCCAATCTCGAAATGCGATATCGAAGTTGCCAATTGATTATCGTAAAAAACCAACACATGTCTCCCTTTGGCCTGCTATTCATCGGAACAAAACTTTTTTTTTCTTTTCTGTCAGTAAGATGCTGTCACCTAAGGAGAAACAGTAGAACTAATTCGTGCCTTGCACTCACTAAAATATTTCATCATTTATATGACCCGTAATAAAGGATACGTTTTCATGACATCCCCATGGATGTCATAGGAACGCAAGATGTTAAAAGGCAACTAAGATTTGTGTGATATAGGATTTGGTTGGC
The DNA here is from genome assembly GCF_964235325.1 of Thermobia domestica. Taxonomy (NCBI): domain Eukaryota; kingdom Metazoa; phylum Arthropoda; class Insecta; order Zygentoma; family Lepismatidae; genus Thermobia; species Thermobia domestica. The sequence continues at coordinate 141,346,071 of NC_137462.1, read as the reverse complement.
TGGATTTGAGTCTAGTGTCTCTTTCAACACCGCGGTTATGAGACGAAGCCACATGATTTCCCAGTGGGAATTGTAACATACTTTTTTGTATTGCAATTGCTTTTTTAATGATAGCACCCGTTTCTAATCAAAATTATTCCGGTTACTATGTGAAACCATATATGTTTGTTATTTGGCAACCGACTGGGTCAGCAGAGAGTAATTTTAGAAATTTCACTAATAGCGTCCGTATCCAGCAATATTTTCACCATCTCTTTACAAGTAGCCTTTAACAACCTTTCAGCTAGCTAGTTGCGTATGTTTTCCCCTTTACGAAAAGTTTGGCCAATATATAACTAGCTTTCTGTACACTTTTTGAAGCACGTAGTGTAGCAGTTATGAACTTCTGTTTCAACAACAAACGAAAATACTGCTGAGAATAAAATATTGTACAACAATTGAGATAAATTAGTAATTAGGATAAATTAATAATAATAACTGGACAATTAATTTATTAAAACAGGTAAAAGTGCACGTCACATCTTATATTCTGCCCTCGCCGCGGCACACTGTAATAAGAGGATTTTATTCTATACCATATTATATAGAATTACCCTCCTCTTTGTCACTTTACAAAATGGTCATTTCCTTTTTTTAGAAATCGAAATATGTAAGTTCCAATGGTCTAACGTGTATCCCACGAACTAACACTGATTTTTTAACAGAGTTTCACTGATTTTGTTTGTGCAACAAGAAAATTCCACAGTTTGACGTGTACAATAGAACATGAAGGCATCAAATATGAATATGGCTTTAGATGTACGTATAATATTCAATAAAACCCAATTTTACCCAATAACCCTATTCTAACCTGCAATTTTTACACATAGAAGAGGATAAAAAATGCACTTATAGGTAGCTCACTGTTTTCGATACCGCGGATGAAAATAAAACAATACCCATTCGGGAAACAAACTTATTAAGTATACTGGGTCCTGGTTAATTTCAAGAACATCACATTTTGCAAAATTTAAAGGAAAATTGAACCTGCATAGAACGACATATCCATAAGGAAGAAATTTCTGAAAGAGGATGTAGTAAGTAATAAGGATGCAAATAACATGCAAATATACTTAAAATTTTGCAATGCGCTATCATCTACATGTATTTTTTGAATCATTACAAACTCACACTGGGATGAAATCGGGACAACTCGTAAAGTATTGTGGAAATTAACAAGTAGGAAACGCAGTTATGTTATGGACAGTAAAAGTTTCAATGTTATAAGTTTTGCAGAAATTCAATTGGGGTACGAGCCCTCCACGATTTAGTTGATGTAGAATTTAAAGTTATTAAAATCGTGACCAGGAAAAGAAGCAGTGACATACGTAAATAGAGTTTTGGTGCAGAATTGAAAATGGGGTCAGTTGTAATATTACTATATAAGTTAAATTTATTTAAATAGACGAACAACATATACACTATCTGTGAATATACAAACAGTAAAAACAAAGTGTACCGTTCTCAGTATTATGCAACTGTAATGCAAAGGTAGCTTAGTGAACAAGAATTTTTTTGCACTGATCTTCCTTTGCGCAAATACCACTCAACGCTACCCAGTTATAAGGCGATCCTCCAGCTTCACCTGCCCTGAACTGAAAAGATGCAAAACTACTTGGAAGTCACAATCTAGCACAGGCTGGTGTGTAAATATCGCACTTATATATTTTACATGCATACCATTTCTTATGTTGCTGAATGCAAATATTTTGCAGAAGCATAAGCAGGGAATTTATGAAATATATATATAACTATTTCAAATTGAATTCCACTTGTCCTACGTGTGGTATTGTCATGTTGCCCAGAACAGATATTTTAAAATTAATTTTAACTTTCAAAGAATTATTTCAGGTAGCCCCTTCAACTTGCCTGAGCCATACAAGGTATCTTTATATTGAACATTGTAAATGTTTTGCAGAAGGTAGTTACTGAAAGAATTATTTTTCAACAAATATTTTGAGTGGTGTTCTTAAACTTAACCTACACGAAATTATGTTCGAGTTAAGTCTTGCAGAAGCGGCCAGAAAAAGGCAAAATTAACGAAATCTACAGGAGAGTCGCGAACTAATTGAGAAATTTTCATTTCATTCCTATAAACAGACATAGTTCACCATAATTTATTTAGTATTTTAAACCATAATTTCCATGGGATTCAATAACAAGGGTATAGTTCGGACAATTCCTTAATGTTGCACCAGAGCTGTACAAACCATAAGGTAAATACGTTAAGGACAAAAGTGGCCTTTGCGATTATTATTTTAGTTGAATATGTATCTTTCCTCTTTGGAAAAGTCATTAGTACTATTTTTATCATCATGTCACCAAATCCTTACTTTTACATCTCCTATTTTAAGTTCTGATACAGATGTTTCGGGTGCATACAACTTCACAGTTAAGATGATTAGCAGTCTTACTAAGGAACCTACATAAGATTTCAAGAAGTGTTTTCTGAGGATATTTACATCACTTTAAATGTTGGATTTGGACACATTACCTTCATTTAATGCTGAAAATTTTATTTCGCAACTTTATACTTTATGCTAACGAAAAGTTTAAAACTAGCTTTTAGAAGAAACCTCAGTGAGAAACTACACAAGCCAAAATAAAAAATGAAATCTTTGAGTTTTACGTCCCACGGTTATGCCGGTTAGGCTAAAGGAGACGGTGATGATGAGATATGAGTGAAATGGTGGAATGAAGAAAGTGGGAGGAAACGGGAGAACCCACGAGCACGGTGTTTGTCCACCACAAAGTTCACTTGGCGGGGGCTGGGATCGAACCCGGGACCCCAAACACCAGAGGTGAACGCTCTACCACTGAGCCACCGCGCCCCCCACAAGCCAAAATAAGTATTCAACAGTTTAGTTCTATGATTTACGAAGTTTGTGATGGTGTCTACAGCAGCCAAAAATGAATTTAGGAACAACTACAAAGAGCAATAAATTAAAAGACATACAGTGGAATTGCATAAATTATTGTGGAAAGTGTTTTCGTAAGAACACCGAATTGGTAGAAGACACATGGACAATTATTAAGGATAATCATTAATCGAAATTAAGTTGAGAAATATTCTGTATTAATTGTTCTTTAAAAAATAACAAAACTTACATCAGCAGATATAAAGGTAAAAATCTAGTAACACAGTAATGTTCCCAGAAATGGAGTAAATATTCAGTTAAAGTAATAAACACGGAGGCAAAAGGTAAGTCCCTTTTCTTATAAATATATGCCCTATAGCTTCTACAAGTGGATATGAGTATGTATTGAAAAAGTAAAACCGAGATTGTAATCTTTCGATACATTCTCACTATCGCTGACGGTGCTTGCTCCCTTTGAATGCATCCCTGTTCTACTGTGCGGGCCTAACAGGTTCGATTTGCCCTCATTCAGTTAGAAGCATTCGAAATTTTTAGTGGTCACATAGCGCAGATTGAACAGTATTTTTTGGACTATCGTTTTTTACAGCATATATCCACACAACATATTACATAAACGCTAATTCCTCCTAAAGTGAATCTGCATCTATGGATGTGACTCCCTCCCATAAGAAACAATTTATAAGGAACTAGTAGTCAATTCCATAATGAAAGAAATCATCATTCATAAATTGAAGCAAAGACACCTAAACTGGGTTTACAGCAAATCGTGAAAATGTTACATTTTATACAATAAATGTCTAACCCAGGGTAATGTAACCCGCCTCCATTTTGTTACAAAATTGTTGTATACATTTAATGCCTGCCCACTCTTCTGTAACACAATACTCTCTTGTTCCTACAGCGATGACTTTTAGAAATGAAAATGAAAAAATTCAGTTTTACGTCCTACGTTTATACTTTTTAGGCTAACGGAGACGGGTGATTAAGGTAAACGAATGATGATGGAAGAATTGGTGGAATGAGAATGTGGGAATATCCCGACAAAGGAATTTATTCCGAAGTTGGACGTCCGCTTTCACCACGTTTTTTCGTTGTCATCTCCTTTCCACATTTTCTGCAATTTGTTATTAGGTTCATTAATTCGTGCTCTTCACAAACTTTTAAAAGATTTTGCTCGTTATCAACGTATTCCTTCACAAATGTTAAAACTATTAGTTCACAGCCCTTGTACATTCGCCATGTTGATAACATAAATGCTCGTTACTTTCTCACAATGCAACTGTTCGCTTACCTTGCGCCAAGTAGTTCCCTCCGCTCGCCGTACAGTCCCATGCTTATAACCCTTATACCAGGTTATTATAAAATAATTATCGCTGTTCAGAGAACTCTGGAGACGTAACCAGTCAGCAAAATGCAACCAAACTTGATAAGAGAGCATATTTGGGAACATACAGAAGCGATTGGTGTAGAAAACAAAATTAGTTCCAATTTTCGCCACCAAAGGTAATTGTGGCGCTGTACAACGCCATATAAATGTAGTGTGAAAGAAACACGACACTAGTGGTGCTAAATGATAAGGCTGTAAATACCTCTCCAGGTGCTTACTCACGTTTGCATGTGTTTCAATGATACGGGTTTGAGCGCCACTATGTGCCAGAAGTGAATTGATGGTGATCCGATGTTCGTTTCTTTTTTCTTCCAACTCTTTGCCTTGTATTCCAGGGGCCCCGGGGTTCGATTTCCGGTGGACACACGTGAGTCGGATCCCATGTAAACCTGTAGGTCCCGTCCTTAGAACGTCATCATCATCTTATACGGTACTAGCCTCTATGCTTTTTTCTTATTCACGGACCTTCACGTCAAAGACCTGCCTTTGGGCAGAACTCCACAGCATTATCATCGCCCATAACACAGCACTACACTACGGGGTTACATGTCGGACGGGGGGCATAATTACGGCACTTGTTTCATTGAATATCAATAATATCACTTATCTTGCATACCACACCCACCGTACTTAACAGAACACAATAGTCTTTACAGGCGAGATTTGACACTAATCTTTTCCTGGAATTTTGGAGGCAGCTTGCATTTTATGAACACAGGAAAGACTAACATTTAGCTTCGTTTTTGTAAGATATCCAAGAATTTTAAAGGGGCGCTTCAGCTCAAAAAGTCCTACCACGTAAATCCGCCACTGACCACGGGGTATTAATAGTATTGGTAATCAATGCCACGAAACTCACAATAGAGGTAATTACAGCCTTCCTTATCATTTAGCATCACTAGTATCATTTTTGTTCCACTCTGCACTTATTTGGTGTTATACAGCGCCACAATTACCTCTGGTGGCGAAAATTGGAACTATTTTTTATTTTCTGCATCAATCGTTTCTACATGTTCCCAAATGTACTCCTACCAGGTTTGGTTGCATTCTGTCAAGTGGTTACGTCTCCAGAGTTCTCAGAACAGCGGTACTTATTAAATGATAAACTGATATATAACAAATAAACAGATTTTTCGAGACCCTTATATATTATCAAGCACATAAACGATCTCTTCCCTGTAAATTTTCAAAATTTTGCTAGAAACGGACGTCCAACTTTGGAACTTAACCCCCGACAAAACCCACGGACACGATGTTAACCACAAATGCACTTGGCCGGGGATCGAACCAGGGACCCAACACAACAGGTCACAACTATGCTATTGAGCCATCGTGCCCTTCTCCCGATGTCTTTTCGAGATTCTTAAGTCATGTACTTCGTTAGTAGATCTATTAAGCTAATGATTGACTTAAACACAAATTGGTATTAAAGCGATTTTATTTGAAAAAAAAATATTCGGTAATTATTATTTTTTTTTATTTTAAAATTTCTAAATGGTACTAATTGACTAATTGGAATTTATATCTGTTTCCATCAACGAAGCTACATGTAGCAGGGCTTACTGTTTATACTCAGATCTGAATCTCAGGCAAATAGGTTATTCCACTGAGAATCGAACCTGGAAGCGCACACAAAAAAACAAGAAGCGATCATCTGTATTATTCAGAAAAGACAACGTATTATTTCGAAATACTTGAGTACAAGGTACCAACAAATTGTAGTTTGCACCCTTGTACAGCTCATACAAATAACTGTGCAACTTTCCTATTAATACTTTCACTTCAAATATGGTTTGATTTTGAGATTTACCACAATGCCTACAGCAAATGCACTTTCTTTTATTTTATACATATGCACAGTTACTGAAATATGTAAAATGCTCCCCGTATAAATATTTTGAAATCGGAAGGAAACATCAAATTGCTAGTGGGAGAAACTTTTTTGCTTTTGTGAAAATGAAAAGCTCTAGGTTGCCAATATCATTTCTTCACTGTAAAGAAACCTTGAATTTGGTAAATGTATCGGAATTGTTTATTATTTTAATGTCTGGCCTTGCTATTTTCGCTTGTACTCAAAAGGTTTAAGACCTGTAAATGTGAAGTACGACTTGCGTTCGTCACTTTTTCTTCAACACACTATATGCACGCTCGCACACTTCACTCTTTATTTTCTTTTTCTAATATATTGAATTATTCAATAAGATATCCTATTTCTAATAATCCGGCTTCTAACATATTAAATTATGTACTCTTTATTTTACGGAAAAAGGTAATACTAATTTTAATCGAAAGAATCTTACCACTGAATCACAAATAGCTTCTCTTTCGTCTCCATCTTCGCTCATTTCTGAAATCCGCCGCTTTTCGATTGTTCAGCTTCTACTGCCCTCTAGCAGCAATTTCGAATTGCATTTTTTTTCCTGGTCAGCATTGCAAGAGCAGAAATAAATTATATTCACGTTATACAAAAGTAATTAAATCTAAATCATCACCTGTATGTAGCACAGTACAATAAAGGTAAGTCTTCTTTTGGGAAATTTTTTATTTTGTACATTTGTTTGCTAGTAAAATGTATTGTTTTGAATTTGCAAGGCGTTTTTATCGGATTTCAAAAGGAACAATTTATTTGTTAAAATAGGGTGTGTCATTTTACATGTACGTATTTGGATATATTTTTAAAATAAAATATTAATGATCTGTATTTCATAAAAGCTGAGCATCAAAAATTAACATTTATTTAGCCGTGTTTATACTGCGCCCTGATGAGCATAAATATCTGCGAATCTAAATACATCGTGTTTCGTTTGTCATTTGTTGCTTTTTGGAGTAATCGGAAGTGGCGTTGAGTTGAATTCGGTAAATGTTTGTGCGTTTGTCAATATGGATAATTGGGAGGATGTGATAAGTTTATTGGAAGAGTTCGAACAAACGAAGATAAAGGACAGACCAATACCAAAAGGTTTGGAAGATTACATATTGTATGTGGCAAAAACAGGAGATCCCGTTTTTCAATGGTGTCGAGTGAAGTCATTGTTTCGTTACAAACTTACCTCAGTGATGACCGAGTTTTTCACAACATGCTCTTCAGTTGAGTTTTCAAATTGTGCCAATATGGAACCTTTTAATTATGATGCAATGAAAATGCAAATTCTCGAACGCCTTGATGCATTTACGAGTGCCCCGTTTACAATACAGAGACTATGTGAATTACTGACAACCTCTAAAAAGGAATACAACAGAACGGACAAGTTCATGCGTGCTGTTGAGAAAAACATTCTTGTTATAAGTACAGTGGAACCACGTTTTAGTCAGTCTGAAAACTTGCAGAAAACCGTTGATGGAGCTCCTACAATTACACATGAAAATGGATTGTCAGATGACACGAAAATGGAGTCGTCGATTAGCAGTGATAGTGAGCATTATCCGAGCAATGATATATCCGAGCGTCAAACAGAGGACATAAATAACCAAGACAACATTAATTTGAAAAATTCAGACGAAAGTGAAAGTCAAGAACATGAAAAAGTAGATACAGCTGGCATACATACTGAAACGGCCGATCATGTAGCTGCTGATACTCTCCAGCTTCAAGATAGGGAAGACAATAATCCACCTGACGTTTGCAACATTGTTGAAGATATGGCTGTGAGCTACGAGGTTGAAGTTAGTGAACAAGGTAAACCCGATGTTGTCGCTGATAATAATGTATCAGAAAATTCTGAGAACGAAGAGGTACCAATTGTCCTGAGTTCCCAACCGAAAGAACCTGTTATCGACGTAGTTGAACCCACCGAAACTATAAGTGAGATTAAAACTCATGTAGTTGAGAGAGAAGAAACGGAAACTAAACTTGAAGAGGATACCAAAGTCAATGAAGACAATGTGGATACTGGGAAGAAACATAGTGATGATGTGACCGGAGGTGGGGATGCTGATTTAAAGTGTATAGAAGATGGATCGATGAAGATACGTGTTGACAATAGTGAACCAACAACAACTTCATCCAGTGATGCATGTGTTAACGATAACAGTGCGCCGGAAGAGATTCCACACACACCAGACATAAGTGATATTCGTGAAGAACCGCCTGCTAAAGATACCACCGCAAATACATTAGAAGCAGATGCCGGTTGTGACGTGCGACCAGTAAGTCCAAAGATAAATGATAGCGGAGAGTCTGTTATTGTTTCAGATTTGGAATGTAACGACGAGCCTTGTACAGAAAAGACAGACGAGTCAATAAAGTGTGTGGCAGATGTACAGGATAGGGCAGAAGGTGAAACGAGTGCATCAGAGAATAAAAGTGACGCCAAAGAGGCGCCTTTACTGACTAGAGTTGAGACCAATAATACCAGTTGTGGTGAAGGATCCTCAAATGTGCAAGATGAAGTGTCAGAAACTGTCAAGGAAGTTAATGATGAAATGCGTGATGAAAGTGTGAAATAATTACTTAGAAAATTTAAGTGATCACTACTGTAATGAATTAAAATTGACATATTGAAGTTGGTGTTTCACAAAAGAATGTGTGAGAAAGTAGATATAATGTAGTGTTTGAGACTCGTTTGGTCTTGGCCTGTCTGTATTTGTAATGTGTAATTTATATAATTGAGAATCGTTTAATATGCTAATGCGATGGTATGTAATGGCTAGTAAATTTGGGTTTGCTCTTTGTAATTACATTGGTAGAGCTCAATACAGGTTTTTAAACAACTTTAATTGATTTCCTTTTATGGTTCTTAAAATTGTAAATATTGATAATTGTTTTACACTAAACGATTCTGTTATGAACTTCAATGCACTTTAAGAAATCTTAGCAGTACCACTTTTAGTATTAGAAATTTTCGCAGATTTTGTTTCTCTTAGTAAGAATGGGGATTTTCATGTCACCAATAGAGTTAATTCAGTTAATCTGGAGTAGTCTTTAAAGTATTAATTGCCTCTAATATTTGGAGGAATAAAGGGGAAAAGTATGTCGGGAAGGTTCTTGAACACAGGTCCCCCCATATAAATTAGTAGCTGGGTTGGTTCCTTTTGCTACCAAAGTTTAATATTTAATTCAAATAGTATTGTCGAGCGAGCGTTAGCGAGTGAAGGCGGGATAGAGCCCCGCAGAGCACGTTGTTTTATTTGTTGATTACAGATAAATCGGAACGGGGACCTGAGTTCTAGGACCTTGCCAAGTATGCCACATCTTAAATAACATCCACGTATTATGTGGACTGGTATTCCTAATCAGATGGTTATATTCCTAGTATAATTTCGGCAACCAGTTTTTTTTTTTTTTTTTTTTTTTTTTTTTTTTTTTTTTTTTTTTTTGGATCTAAACCTAAGAGTAATATAAGTAATGAAGTGAAAAGGTAAGGGATGCAAAAGTTCAGGATTCCACAATTTTATTCTTATCAAAACATCTGTGTGCAACCAAACAAAGCTTAAAGGAGATGAAAGTTAAGAAAACCAAGGGGTGGGTCCGGACCCCCCTTCCCCCTCGGACCCAAAAATTAAAGAAGGATGAAACAAAAAGAAACGAGAAAAACAAGATTCGGCGTTAAAAATATAAAGCTATTGCAAACGTTTGGTTACTTTTTCTTATTAGGAGCTTTGTATGGAGGAAACAGGAGGGGGGGGGGGGAGTTGAAAATGAATATTATTATAACGGAGCGTTCCCAATTCTATCTAGCTCTATGCTGGTCCTGATCCTATGGACTACAAATGACGATCGGTGAACCGGTTCGATCAGATAGACTCTCAGGTAGAACTTGAGAAATGTTCACAATCACCATTGATATGGGCCTGGACAAATGGTTCCAGTCACACTTGTTAAAGAAATTTTCAATTTCGCGGCAACACTAATCCATTTTATAGGGTGTCTTTACCATTATATATTAGGGTTGTCCAAAACCAAATGCAAAAAATTCAACTTGTTCTAAATAATCCTCCACAAGGCTTATATATTTCCTCGAGTCATAAGCTACTTACGTTCATTCGTAAATTTAAGGTAAATATATGCTGCACTAAAAATATTAGGTGGGTAATGGGTATACGCTCCATTACATTCCTGTATACTATATTATAGGAATCAAGACTACAGTGTAATTTAACATAGTAGCTGTGCTAATAACCGGATAAATATAAGTTCGTAGCTTTCATTATTATCACTAGATTTCGAGATAATCCTTTTTTTCCCAAGAAGTTCGTGAATTAATAAAAGAAATGGCTGTGGTGATGATGTAGCTGAAAGAGTAAGTCTCATCCAAAAGTATAACGAAGCCACCTAAAGATGTGAACAGAAGCAGTTTATACTTCGACTGGTTGAAATCCGTCGTAAAAATGTTCCCGCTCCACTGAAGAAAGCGTTTTTGTAACTTGAGAATACAAATACTAACATTTTGTTCTGAAAGGTTTGATAACTAACAAACAAAACAAAAAAAAAAAAAAAAAAAAAGGACAAAATGAAGCGACCTGTAAATATGACTTAATTGTACTGAAATTTCGTTAGTTATTTGTATACACCAGAAGGAATAAAATAAGCCTTGTGAACTCCCGACCACTGTTAGTTTTGTTTTGTGGACCACCCTAATATATATATATATATATAATATGTGTGTGTGTATGTATATGTATATACCTATATATAGGATTCACCTCCAGCATAGCGCCCGTACTTGAACACTTTGAAGAACTGTCTCCAGATGGTCGTACCGCGCATTTCTACTGGTACTGGATGAGTTGCCTTGTATTTTGCTTTGTAGCGGCGAGTAGCCGTGACGAATTACCACAAATATCGAGCTCTTTCTGCACACGGTGTATTACGGATCACAGCGAACCAGAGTGGTTCGTAAACCTTCATAATGTACTGAACAATGGCTTTACGTTCATCCGTTGGTTCTTTTGTTCCTACACGTACAAACTCAAAACTATTTGCTTTACTTAGCCACCAGGATTGATGAATTTTACCCGAGTTCTCGTCAGCTGACCCGACTGGGCATTCTCTTGATTCGTACGTAGGAAATACATATATAGAGGATGACCTTAACACTATCGTTCAGTATATCATGGACATCAACGCGCCACTCTCCCTGTGATCCGTAGTCAATCGTGTGCAGAAGGAGCTTCTCATTTGTGGCAGTTCATCACGACTTCTCGCCACATTGAAACAAAATACAGGACAACTGACCACAAAAATGTGTGCTACAGTCGCTTCGAGAACCTACTTGTCAGTGTTGACTAACCAATGTGCTAAATTATGGGAACTAGGCTGGCTGCAAGCAAGTCCTAAAAGCAAGATAACCGACAGTGTACCTGTACGTCAATTCGTCGTTCCTGAAATAAACTTAGAAGCAACAAAGTATGTCGATATGATTATTGCATTTACTCGAATGTAAGTATCACCTTTTTGCAAAAGGTATGGCTAACACTTTTGAGGGACGCTTGAAATCATGTACGGTAATACATCTTTGAACAAATAATACCAGAAACAATGCTGCATGTGTGCTCAATGTTTTTTTCAGAATAGATAGAGGTGGTGCCGGTACCCTATCTTGAAAGGTACTTCTAATAGTAAGTCACTGGTTTCGAGCCGATAATGAACTGTCGGTGTGGTAGTTGCGTGAATTTTTCTTAGAAACCTCAATGAAAATGCTTGTGTCCTCGTAATAAAAAGGGTCCTCAAAACTGACACATGTTTTTAGGGAAGCGCTTAGATTCGAATAAATATGATAATTGATCAATATGAACGCTGACGAAACCACTACTGACAAAACCTTGTGCTTTGAGAAGCTAAAAGAATAACTGTATCAAGCTGCACCACCATGTACATTAACATGTACAGTCACCCACAAAAGTACCTGGACCCCAAGTAATGGAATTATAACAGTCAAGGGTCCAGGTACTTTCGTAGGAGACTGTACAGGAGGGCGGAACTCGAACGGCAGCCATTTCTCTATGGTAAGTTAGTTATTTACAGCATTGGTGTTTGAAAATAAGCGAAGAGCTGCAGATGCAAAATATTTGCTTCGTACTTAACCATTCACAAGACACACACTGAAACTTAATTTCACGAAACGATGAAAACATAACTTCTGGGCATTTTTGCCCAAATTTTAATCCACTGGATGGCATGTGAATGACTTGATCGATCAAAACTGATTTATTTCACGTAAAATGTTGGCCTTTCCAAGAAATAGTACCACTATGGGTAAGCTGATTGTATAAAAGGAAACATTTTATTTATTTGTTTTTACAAAAAAAAATATTTATTAACAAACTATTGAAATTTGAGCCTTTTGTTGGCTTGTGAAGAATTGGACTACCCCCTTCCCGCACAAGAACTAAGGATAAGCTGGTTTTAAAAACAGTGGGGCGCTCCCTCGTGGCTGTATATGTATAGCATGCACGTATTTTGCGTGGGAGACCCGGGTTCGATTCACGGCAGGAACTCGTTCCAAACCCACGAAGCTGTAGGTGTATGTCTCCTATAGCTTCGCTGCTGAAAGAAACTGTAGAATCAATGTCCCAGATTAAAAACGGTGGAAATTCGGTGCACCCCATCTTAACCAATGCATTGTCCCGTAGGTTAAGAAAGAAAAAGCAACTTAATTAGTTGTGTGGAATGTGTGTAAATAGTAACATCAGATATTTTATATTGGTGTAAATTAATATGTATAATGATCACGAACATTTCAGTAACTTATTGCTCATTTTAATACTGTGAAACAAATACTAAGTAAAATATAAAATATTTGTGAAACCGAATCTCCATTAGAGTCTAGCTGTCGAAGGTAACTGGATTACTTGCCGATATACTAGGCATATAGAAGGTCAGATTACGAATCCCTAGGCGCATAATAGGCTATGGGTAATCGTAAGAATATGTGCCAGGTTGATAGTGTTAGAATAGGACTTACAGTTTTCCACGAGAAATCCCCATTTTGTTGCTACCATCAGACCTATCTGCTGCAGATTTTATTAATCGGGGGTAATCTCGAGCATTGTGTTCTTTCTTCTAAGCCAGCATTTCCCAACCTTTTTCAACTTGCGGCACACTACGGGTGTAACATGGATTCTCGCGGCACACTTAGAGATATTATTATTTGTAAATATAAAAAACAGTGGTATTTTTTGCTTTGATTAGGTAGTTAGAGGTAGGGTTAGGTGGTAGAGCAGCCATGGCTGAACCTCGCTTGCTTCAATAAAGACATTTTTCATTATTTTTTTTTTTCATTGATTACTGATCTTCGCACAGAGAAGAAAGCTCGATCACTGTTTTTTCCCCGTGGTAAATCACTATGCTTATTCTCCATTCTAATTTTTAAAAAAAGAAAGAAAACAATTGCAATGAAATATTGGAATCAGGTTTTTAAAAATGCGCTTTCTTTTTCGAAAACTATCCAAACTTTTACTAAGAAGGACGATCATAGTACGAACGAACGAACAAATAAATCTCTTTTACTTTTAAAACACAAATGTAGGTAGTTTGTCGAAAGGATTGAATGATATTTTAAATTTTCAAGTTACGAAATAGTCTGCAACAATAAAGAAGTAATAATGGTCATAACAGTAACAAATACTTTTTTCAACTTTAAAAATGTACAAAATGTAACACGGTATGAAACTTACAATTGTAAATTCAAAGTAGAGGTTCATAGTAATGTGCAATACAAATATACATTTTTCCCTACGTTTTGCGATTTGACTGTTATAGAATTAATAATTTTGTTTCGATTTCCTCGCGGCACACCAGCGGCCCATTCACGGCACACCAGTGTGCCGCGGCACACCGGTTGGGAAACGCTGTTCTAAGCAAATAGCCTGGTAGGGAATAATGTCCGCTGTAAGGATACAGAATATTCAATGTTAACTTGTCATTGTTAGACAGTTGAGGAGCGTACTACGATGTAACAAAGATAGCTGAGATGGAAGCCAGTGTAGTAATCACACATCACGTAAATGTACGCTCTATTGCATAACACTTTGTTGCTTTTACATCTGTAGTGCAGTCATGAACGATTAATATTATATATATATATAGGGTGGTAAGAAACTATTTGAACAAACTTCGGGAGCTGATTCCCGACACCGAAAGCAGCAAACAAACAAACAAACAAAAAAATCCTCTGGCACTTTGGTCAGTGAGGGATATTTTCGGCGATATAAGGTGCCGAAAGCGTGGAAAGGTGAACTTCAGTGGGCTGTAATTCAAAAACAACGCAACGTAGAGAGTTTGGTTTAGAACATGACACTCGAAATCATACCTACTCGATTGAAAAATGTATGTTTCAAACCTCCGCAAGATGTGTGCAAGGTATTCCCCAAAGAAACTTAGGATTTCCTATAACCTGGCAAGTAATCCCCATGTTCTTTTGGGGAATCCTGCGCACACGAATCTTGCAAAGGTTTGAAACATACATTTTTCAATCGAGCAGGTATGACTTCGAGTGTCATGTTCTAAACCGCACTCTCGACGTTGCGTTGTTTTTGAATTACAGCCCACTGAAGTTAACTTTCCCACGCTTTCGGCACCTTATATCGCTGATACTATCCCTTACTGACCAAAGTTTTTTTTTTTTTTTTTGATGTCGGGAATCAGTTTCCGAAGTTTGTTTAAATAGTTTCTTACCATCCTGTATATGTATAATGTATGTTTAGACTACGTTCACGTTTGTAAGACTTCATAAGTAGAGGAATAAGAGTACTGTGTACACTATTCGCAGTAAATAAATGTTTTCATACGTTTAAACATCCAAAACACAAAATCAGCAAGCGGTTTCGAGGCACTATTCACCTCTTCCTCAGTACAGAAAACTTGCTGCTACGTAAAATAGTTAGCGTATAAAATGCTTTACTTGTCCATCCTGTAGAGCAAAAGAGATTTATTTTTTTTTTTTTTTTTTTTTAACGTCCCATGTTTATGCAATTTAGAATAAAGGAGACGAATAATTAAGGAAAGTAAACGATTATGAAATTAAATTGTTCGTGCTTCTGGGACCAGCAAAAGAGATACGATAAGTTTGTAGTTCGATAGTAAGATTTCTTTCTCTTCGTATTTTATGGATAATGAAAAGTCCTTGGTATGTACTTATTGTAAGATGGCAAATAATAAACACTCACGATCTTGAACTAACATTCAGTTAACAGTCTTGAACTGCGAACCACTCAGCAAACTGATAATGATGTAATATACGTGGAAAGAAATATTTTTACTTGAAACATTTACACACACACTCAGAAAGTACTACTGTGTAATAAGATTTGTGAATAAAAGCTGTGAACTAAATGAAAAAAAGTGAGAACACATCGTTGATTGCACATGTTTTTTGTATGGTTTCGGCCACTTAAATTGTAGCTTTATTCATTCACATGAAGATCGAATCATTCTGTAAACAGATTTTTGTCTTTTGGTACAACGTTTCAAAGTTTGAAAGGGTCCTCTTGCTAAACTGGTCGTCTATGTAGCAAGAAAAAATACGGTTGTTTCTTTCTGAAAGAATTGACGATTTAACAATTCTTCTGTATTGCTGTTTGATTCAATATAATTCATATGAAATATTCATTAAGACTGTAGTTATGTACAAATACTCATTTACTCCCTATCGATTTCCATGTAAATGACAACCTGGTGAACAAAGCTACAGCTTAAGTGTCTGAAACTGTGAGCAAAAATCTTATAACTAATTAGCAGAGTTATTATTTTCACTTATCTTTTCATTAACTTCATTCAAACTGCGTCATTTCTGTCTTTAAGTAAATATTAATGAACGTACGATTGTTAAGTAAAATAATTTTTATTCTAAAAGACGGATAACCTGAGTGTAGCTACAGGATTTCTTTAGATGAGCTGAGATGGTGATGAGTGTTTCAAAAGCTTTCGCTGATTTTGTGAGATTTGTGTTAACGTATTAGAATTTTTGTTTACCGTTTACAGATGCGCATTCCATTGTAATTACAACATTCACTAAATTTTGTTAACTTGACCTCAGCTCTGTTGAACTTGCATTTTCTCATTGCATGGCTTACTTCCAGAGCAATAAGGACTATACCTGGCACATCTTTTAGGAAACAAACAATGCACTCACGGTACTGCGCCAGAAACACACTAACTCTGTGACATATTTTGGGAATCTGTGGCTCCCTTCATCTGTCAAACGTCAAAAATCAGAAGTAGATTATCAGTTAACTGTAATAGAGAAATTGTCTGGTATATTTATATTATTCCTAAGTTAACGGTATAACTAACCTAATTTTGCGTATGCATTTATCCAGGTGAAATTCAAGAACCAAGAACTCATCTGATACTGCGTTGTGATGGAAGTCTAACATGAAATATAATTGGCCAAATAAACATTATCCTACACTCATATACGCCAAAAATATAAAATAATATCCCGAATTTTAAGTGACTAGTGCACTCGCCTTTGATATACAGAGTTTGTGGTTCGGACTCCTCTTTTAACTTAAATTAGGATGTCCAGACTTTTTTTTTTTTTAACGGGATTGTCCTTTTCTGAAAAAGTTGTCTGGTGTCCGGAAAAAAATCCAAACCGCGCAAAATGTACTGTTTTTAATTTAAAAGCTTCCTGTTTTTGTTTCTTAGTTACGTAGTATAATAGTAATTTCTACAAAACCTCACTTATCAGAAAATATGTCATTCGAGATCCAATAGATGTGTCTCATTTCAGTTGCTGTTAAATGTTAAACGATAATATAAAAACTAAAATTAAAATAATAAGGTTAAAACAGTACGAGACTGTATACTTACTTTTGAACCACTGCGTAAATACAGGGTGGACCATTTATAACGTCCAGCCGTAATAACTAAGAAACCAAACGAAGAAGAAGAGCGAAACTTAGCACAAAGCAACTATAAGGAAGGGGACATCCTTGCACGTATTAATAAAAAATATCGAACCAACAATGTTTCCAACCCAATATGAAGTTACGTGTTTTCAAGTGGCGCTATGGCAGATTATTAAATATTTCAAATGGACATGTCAAGCGAAAACTTAAAGTTCCCTATTATTATTCAATGCTGTTGACCAAGGATGTTATAGTACCACAAAAATTCAAAGTTTGGAAGCCTCTATCACACATACAGAACAACGGAGATGGTCGAGATAATGTACATCGAAATTACGTTAGCGTTGGATACCATGGTCATGGTATGACTTATCTGGAATTAATAGGAACGAAGTTACAATGGTTTGAAAATTTGATTTTTTTGAAAGGTTTTATTTCGAAAAATTTCTGAAATAAGTATGATATCTAGTTACTTGTATGGTTTGCAATGAACGTACAAATTATTTTTCCGTTTATAGCGTTTGTGTATCTCAAAGCGTTCTGGAGCAGCACTGTTTAACTCATGCAATTGCGGGAACTTACTGTAGTTACACCTACTAAAAGCTATTGCTGTAATGCCATAGAAGAAAAAGAAGACAACAATCATTTTAAATATTTTAGACAAATACGCTATTTTCAGCAGTGTTGCGAACTTTATTAATGTTTAACATTTTACTTGGATACTGCACTTCGTAACGTTTTTTTCTAAAATTTGATATACTTGATGCCCATGCCCGTGTGACACTTTGAGAAGGGAAGCCTTTTGAAATTTCCCCTGCCCAAAATGGCAGCCATTTAAAAAAAAAAAAAAGCAGACTTGTATGTTCACGGACCTGATCATCCTCCAAATTATCGAAGGGCCATGAATCATATATCGTTGAGTTGAGTTGATTTTAGTTTAGCGTCTTTTTCAGCAGCGAGGCTATGTGAGACGTGGACCTACTGATTAACGTGGAATCCGAAGCACATGAGGTCCCGCCGGGAATCGAACCCGGGTCTCCCACGCCAAAGGCGCGTATGCTAACCGCTTTGCCACGAGGAAGCTCAAATCATACATCGTAAAGCTATTGGAATGTAGATTCCGAAGAAGTAGCATTTGTGTCCATTCTGCCCAAACTAGAAAGAAGAAAGGAAAATGTCTGTTTTTAGAAAATTGTCTTAAGGTAGCAACACTGACAATTGTCGTAAAAGGAAACACCAAATTATGTCTTAGACATTTATGGTAAACATTTAAGCAATTACGAAGATAGGTGTGATACAAAATAAGAAAATGGGATAAATGATAGTACTTGTGGACCACTCTGTAATGTGCTTTGTTATAATTTGTTCTCGGAGGTAGTCATTCAACGGAGCCCATCTTTTTCGTGTTTTGAGGTAATAAAGTATAATTTTTTAAAGTTTGATTAAATAGGCCTAATTGACAGGTAATTCGCACTCTGCTAAGAGTAAGAGTATGTAAGAAATGTTTAATTCTGTTTTTGTAGTTAGGGATTTCCATTAATATTGTTATTTGTCTTTTTATGTTCGTAGCTCCCGTTGTTGTCCGTTCTGCTCTTTTGTAGTTTCCGAACGAAAAATTCAAATACTGGTACGCACGTTATGTCATTTCAATCCATACTCGAAAATATTACTATTGAGATCTTCAAAGAATTCTCTGAAACTGCATTTGAGTAAAGTAAAGTTTAAAGTTTTTAATTAAGTTTCTTTTTAAAGGTGTCAGGTAGAAATTAAGGTGACCCGCCCTTGTCATCCCAATCAAATAGGCGAGGTAAAAATGAAGATTTTGAATTTTAAAATTTATAGCAGTTAAAAACTCTCAAAGGGAAAATAAATGCATCATTATACCACACGACCGGTTTGAAGTAGGTTTGCCAAATTCAATTTTGAAAAAATTCTAAAAAAGGGAACTTGGAGAAATCCATATAATGCTGTCGATGTACGGAAGGGAATATTCGTAGCTACGTTTATTGTAATTATAACTGTAGTTATAAATAAATATAAATAACAAGATGCGTGCCTCTGGAATACCAGTTTTATCTGATAGGGTGGACATGGTCACATCTGCTCTTTGCCAGCTCCAAGTACTGCGAGCTGAGGAGGAAGGGGTCCTCTGCCCAGCAGCCCCAGAAAGGAACTATTTACTATTGGAGCATATGATAATCTAGATTACAATCCCTCTAGCGTTCTTCAAACGGATCATTTCATGGCACTAACTTGCCTATTTTTCCACAGCTCACACCAGTTCAGCAGGGAGAACGGCGGGAGGTTGCGTCTGAATTCTCTTAAGATTTACACAAATCAAGTTTCCGAGCTCCCAGAAACGTACGGTATTGTGTGAAGGCCTGATGTTAGAAAATAAAACACCAGTATACCCAACATGTAAACAAGAACTAACAGATACAATTATACCCTCATTGTCCAGTAACCATGTATATGAAAAGAGGTTGCTTGGTTAGAACATATCTTTACGTAACAGACTGCAGTGGCTTTCAACAAGAATAAGGTAAACATGATGCCTTTATTATTATTATTTTATTTGACCATCAACACTGTTAAATGGCTATCTATTTACCTAAGATTTAGAAGAACTTCCGTTGAGTTCACCTGCAGTTGATGCTGAGTTTTTGCAGGCAAAGCGTTTTCTCACCAATAAAGAAACAGAAAACAGAATTTTTTACGTGCAGCAGCTTTATTTGGGAAAACTAAAGTTCATAATCTACATGACGATCTACACCTCTTTCAGAGATGTATAAATATCAGTATGAATAGAAAACTCAATATGCAAAGTTTCTTCAAATTCGAAAACAGTTCATATCCTCCGACTCTCTCTGCTGGTGGTCAACATGCATTATAGAAGGCAGATTTGGATGAACCACTTGAAAGCTTGATAAATAAAGGTTACAATATATTTTCATTAACATATTACGCTCATATGTTCACCTATGCACGTCTCTTACGTTCCAAGAATACTATACTGGACAATTTCAACATTATATGGAGTATATTCAGAATGTTTCTGCTAAAAGGCTCGACATGGTTTGGGATGTATATAATGAGAAAAGAATAAAGAGTAGTGTGCATGAAGTCAGACGTAAAGGAGTTCGACTGGCAGTTTTCCAGGATCCCCTGTTCCTCATAGCTGGTGTGATTTTTTTAGCAGTGGCGCTAACAAAAACTATCTCTTTTCCTTTGGAAAGTGCTTAGTTAAGAATGTGAGAACTGTACAAGTTGTTACTAACGTTGGAACTAAATATGTTAGCCTAGCAAACAGTTCAACTTCTCGTGATGGACTAAATTGTTCTTGTTTCGAAGAGGCAGATAGACGTGTTATCGTGCACAACAGAGATACAATTATCTACGGGGCCAAAATGGTTCTCATACGAACTGTTGATACAGGTGTTTTGGTTCTTTGCCGTATCTTTTTATTTTGATTTGAAGTCGTTTGGTCTTGAGTATCTGTGGTTTTCATTTGGATCCGGCCAGAAACAAAGGTACATTCCAGTTCACGCTCTTGCGGAAGCATTTGACTATAAGAAGTTCTCTGTTCTTCCTGGCTTCCATGCGTTTACACAGTGTAATACCATTTCCACGTTTGCTTTCCACGGAAATCTCAGTGCTTGGAACGCATGAAATGAAATGAAATGAAATTTTTGAGTTTTACGTCCCACGATTATGCCGGCTTGGCTAAAGGAGACGGTGATGATGAGTAATGAATGATATGGTGGAATGAAGAAAGTGGGAGGGAACGGGAGAACGGTGTTTGTTCACCATAAAGTTCACTTGGCGGGGGCTGGAATCGAACCCGGAACCCTAAGCACCAGAGGTGAACGCTCTACCACTGAGCCACCGCGGCCCCTTCGGGACACATGGAATAGCTATGATAAAGTAACTTGTTTTTGCTACCATTTCGGCTCCTCTTCCAAAATTACAAACTGATGTGTTCTATGATTGAACAATTTGGAACCTGCATGCACCAGAAGAAATGTGTGTGTATTAATATTGGTGAAATTAGTCATTTTCAGTTTACTTCGAAAGAAAAGCTATTTGATAGACTTGCTACATATCAGTGGTTTTGTTTGAGGCCAGTGTCTCAACCCCGTAGCGGCAATATCTACTCCAGAAAATTGGGGATGAATTAGTGACGGCAACACTTGGCAGATGAAATGAAGATCTCTTCCTCAAATTTGGCAGGGCTGTCATGATCTTGTTTAGTGTGGATGGAGAAAAGGTTGCTCTTCCAACTGCAGCTGTCGACTAGTAGTCATGAAGCCTACTCTGATCCCGTGTCAAATGAAAGCTCCCCTTTGTTTGACTTCAGATTCATGCTTGGGGTGGTCCACTTCTTTTTTTTTAAAAAATGGTCACATGACATGGAGTCCAATATGGCGTCCACACGACTATATATATATATTACGTTCAAGTAACTACAATATATTGTACATTTGTACATGCGGAATATAACATGTCAGTATATTTCTGTGAATAACAAAGATACTTTTTTGTACATCTTACTACTAGTAGATCATACATCTTATTTTGGTGAGGTTATGTATAACATGACCAGGTGATTTGTTACCACCAGATTATAAGTATATACAATTAACTTACATATTACTGATGCATATTCTTACACATCTACTTGCTGTGCTATTTACTGTTATCAACTTCATTTTGTTTACTTTATAGTTTCTAGCTTATTCTTTGATTGTAACTTTACAATTTTCTTGTTTATGTTCAAGGTATTCAAAGAGCGTTTCTGCTTATACAGTAATATCACAAAACAGAGATACAAAATTCGTTCTGGCGCTAAATTAAAGATAACGCATGTTTCAAGTGATTTAATACCGTTCCTTTATATTATCGACATTTTTAAATATGATGGCTTTGTTTTAAAAAAAAAAAGCACTCAGTTTCTTTATATTCGTTCCAAAGCTGATTACTACTAAACTACTTCGAAGTAAACGTTATTGAATAGTCTCACCTTTTCAAGCGTTACCTATATTATTCATGCATCTTAAAAACTAAGTTAGGCCATTTTACGTAGCGCAAGGTGTTGAATTGTGAGAACTTGTATTGCGCTAAACGAAATGGCATGCACAAATACTCTTGCAAATAAAGACGGAAAAACATTTGCAAAGCTAATTAGTTTAGTAATACTTTTTTTTTAAAGCCTCCACTTCCCTCCTGCCTTGGACGATTTCCTACGGTCTTATTGTAGGGCAGTCGCAACTTGCTTCTGCCTTTTTTCTTTCTCCTTTACTCTTTATATTTCATTTTTCCCTCTCTACTGTCGGCTTTCGTCCTCAGCAGATTTGAGGTGAGGCTTTGTTTTATGGCATGGTGCCTAATTATTTAAACCATGTCTTAGTTTTTCTTGTTTTTAGGTCTACTATTTATTATTATTATTATTATTATTATTATTATTATTATTATTATTATTATTATACAAAAGTACACATACAGACATAGCTCCTTTCTCAGACAAGACAGCAAACAAACACAAGTGTCTGCTCTCGTTGCCTTCTGCCGTGGAGTCAAATCATGTGGGACCCATCGACCCAACTTGTAGTGCTTCCCAAGTTGATGGAGGTGCTGCCGAATGGTTTCTCGACTCTCGCTGAATTGTAGTCTCAGTTCCTCACATGTCTGGCCACTGTTCGTGTCAATTCCTGCCTGAACATCTTCATTTTACACATGTGTTGGTCTTCCGGCATGCGGTACGTCTTAGAGTGTTTCGTCACAATCCTTAAACTTTTTAAACCACCGCTGCACTGTCCGCATAGTTTACGACACCCTCACCAAAGGCCTGGCATATCTTTCGCCCCGCTGCAGAGTCGTTTGATCCCAGTTTGAACTCGTACAGCATACACGCTCTTATTCCATGTTCACTCTGTCCTTACGCAAGTTCACTTTGTAACTGAACTGCCACAACCAGGTAGTATGTTGGATGTACCCACACTAACAACTGACCTTCGCCTTATGTCCATTCGCATTCAACTCACGGTGTGAGGGCCAATTGAACACAGACCTTCACAAAAAGCGATATAAGTTTCTTGGTTACCTTTATAATTGCTAATCTTAGGCCACGTGCCCACCTTTTGGTAGGCTTCTTCAGGCTAGATAGACAACTCTGAGCAACAAGTTCAGTGCTTCCTTCATTTCGTACACTTCGTGGTTGTTCGCTTCACGGTAGGTCAAACACAGAACTTCTAGCCTCGAATCATTGGGTCAAGGTTTCCGTGGCTTGACGTAAGGTCATTCCACACTTGGAAATTTAAAATCTGCTGTCACCACGTTTGTGTTTTGTTTCCATCAAGCTTATAGCACGGAAACACATTTTTCTTTTGTTTAATTTGAGATCATCTAGTTGTACTACTTAGCATAACTTCACTCTAAACAACCCTTAAAAATGAAAAAAATAAAAAAAAGTACGAAAACATGTTTACCAGTGTCAGCCTCAGTAAGAGACAATAATGCCAGTTTTAGTACAACACACTCTCGCTTATTCTTTTCGTTCGTTACTTGTTTTGGGGAAAGCGAGTTTGTGCCCACCATATATATTAATCATTAGTGCTAGATGGACGCGCATAGAATTATACTTGTATTTACATTCGGAAAAGTATTAGTGCTCTTGTGAAAGAAGATTTAATGTGCAGAACACCAGAGAATTTATGTGGCTGGACCGAGTGAATAGTTCGTGAGGTCCAGCCTGCTACAGTTGTGAGAAAGAGGAGAGACAAAAAATGTTGGGAAGAACTTAGAGATCAATTGATGATAACAACTGAGTACCAAAAGTTCTGAAGAGAGATTCATCACGTCGGCGTTCGAACCCAGGACCGCAACCAGGAAATCGATGGGAGTGACCGCGCCCACTACATTAGTAAGAAAAGTGCTAGTGATGCGTTAATGTCAAGGGCATTGGGTTGAAATATGAATACTCATCATATTGTGGACACGAGCGCAGTTTGAATCTACTTCAAGGTAGGATTAAATATATTATTTCCAATTCCCAATTTTTGTGTTGGGAAGATGTGCAACCATGGGATATTACGCTCTCTATTATTGACTAAGTTCCTTGTCACTTCGGCACAATAGTTGATAAAGGATTATTAATCCCTTGCGGGTAAAACTTTTGAACAGGCATTGGCACGTAGTCTAGACTTGGTGGTATTTCGATAACACATTGCAAACGCGAATCCATGATTATTATTTTCAGTTTATATTTTCATAATTAACAAACATTTTATCATTAAATTTAGCGTCATTAATTTTGTCTATATAAGGTTTTATATTAATCAATTTTGTGGCGATTTATGTGTTGAGTTGAGTTGATTTTGAGTTTCACATCCCTTTCAGCAGCGAAGCTATATGAGACGGGGCCTACTGATTAACGTGGAATCCGAACCACATGAGCTCTTGCCAGGAATCGAACCCGGGTCCACTCGCCAAAGCCGCGCACACTTACCACTTAGCTACGAAGGAGCTCCCGATTTATAAATGTATTATTATTATTATTATTATTATTATTATTATTATTATTATTATTATTATTATTATTTGGTCTAGGAATTAATTCGTGCGGTTGGTACGCACACATTGAAGCTGTAGTACAAACACAAAATACATAAATACCTTAAGAGAAAATATTGTCCATCGCTAGCCACCACTTTCGCCCATCTGTCAGGCAATGTACGGATTCCGTGGCGGAAGAAGTCCTCATCCTTGGAAGCGATCCAGTCAGAGACCCATGTTTCGATATCTTCTGAAGAAGTAAACCGCTGTCCAATCAAATCGTTGTTCATGCAATCGAACAAGTAGTAGTCCGAAGGAGCAACGTCTGGTGAATACGGCGGGTGGGGTAAAACTTCCCATCCGACATTTTCTAAATAGGTTTTGACCGGTTTTGCGACATGTGGGCGAGCGTTATCATGTTGAACAATAAGTTTATCATGTCTGTTCTCCCATTCTGGTCGTGTTCTGGCCAGAGCTTGCTTCAAACGCATTAATTGTCGTCGATAACGTTCTCCATTCATAGTTTCACCCGGTTGCAGCAGCTCATAGTACACCACACCTTTCATATCCCACCATATGCACAGCATAACCTTTGCACAGTGAATATCTCGTTTTGGTTGTGATGGACCTGGTTCACCTGGTTTCACCCAGGCCTTTTTCGTTTAGGGTTCTCGTAATGGATCCACTTCTCATCACCCGTAATAATTCGATGCAGAAACCCCTTTCTGCTCTGTCGTTGAAGCAGCAATTCGCAAATGGTTTTTCGTCTTTCAGCGTCTCTCTTTCAATTCATGTGGAACCCAATGTGACATCTTTTGAATCATTCCCATGGCTTTCAAGCGTTTGGAGACTGTTGTTTGATCAACGCCTAATGCTGCTGCAAGTTGTTCCTGCGTTTGACACGAATCCTGCTCGAGCAATGCTGTCAATTCTTCGTCTTGAAATTTTTTTGGCTGTCCAGCTCGCTCTTGGTCTGCCAAGCCGAAATCACCACTTCTAAACCGTGCAAACCACTTCTGACACGTTCGCTCAGCTAGAGCATGGTCACCATACACTTCCACCAAAATACGATGACTTTCAGTCGCACTTTTCTGCATGTTAAAGTAATGCAGCAGGACACCCCGCAAAAACACTTTATCAGGCACAAATTGCGCCATGTTCACTTAACTACAAACTGGTGTTGTTGACGCTTTAATCCACTGCCCTATACTACGAACGATACGCGATGACAGGGGTTTGCAACACATGTGTGGATACACGGAACTGTGGGACGCTCCGTTCGTTGCGCCATCTCTTGTCCACCCGCACGAATTAATTCCTAGACAAAATATTATTATTATTATTATTATTATTATTAAGACTTTTAGAAGAATATTGACGATGATTTAAATGCAGGAAATCAGATGTTATTTCTATATTGTCAAGCTAAACACACAGCTTAAATATACTAAATCCGTTTTAAATATACTAAAGCTGCAATGTCTAAACAACTAAGTCAACTAATATCTGTTTGTGCTGAAAATGACACCCAGACTTCATATATGAAGCAACTCTTCGTAGAAACAGTAAAACGAAAAGGTATTGGCCATATATTTTATTTGAATAAATGAAAAAAAATGAAATCTTTAAGTTTTACGTCCCACGGTTATGCCGGCAAGGCTAAAGGAGACGGTGATAATGAGAGATGAGTGAAATGGTGGAATGAAGAAAGTGGGAGGAAACGGGAGAACCCCGAGAAAACCCACGAGCACGGTGTTTGTCCACCACAAAGTTCACTTGGCGGGGGCTGGGATCGAACCCGGGACCCCAAGCACCAGCGGTGAACGCTCTACCACTGAGCCACCGCGCCCCCTTTTGAATAAATGAATATATCTATATATATATTCAAATAAAAGTCACCCAAAACAGAGCTAAGAAGCTCCGACTACTTTGGAAACTATATAATTTTTAGGTACATGCATTTTAAAAAATACTACATAAACATATCACTTTTAAATACAAATACATACATTTAAGCAAAAAAAGTAAAACATATACAAACTAATACACTGACTTTTGTACACAGATTTACAAAATGTATACACAGATTTACAAATTTAGAAGCAAAGTCATACACTCATTTTAACATAATTGACAATAATTTCTTAAGACAGAGCTGTATTTACTGAAGAAAATACCGAATTCAAGATTCAGTCTTTGTGAAATTAAATTATTATGAATCATCGACTTTTGATTTGATTTGATTTGATTTATTTGCGTTCATTTGACCATACAAAGTACACAAATTTGTACATATGGTATAGAACATGTCATTTCACAATAATACATTGGTTAAATACAGAGTTAATAAACACATACAAACAAACTATAAGCATACGAATATAAAAATTTAAAAAATTTTACAATAAAAGAAGGAAAAAAATAAAGATTTATTATTTAATCTAATGGTTAAAATATATCTACATACCAAGTTTTATTGTCTTCAGAAATAATAAAGGATTATTGACCTATAGACTCATCTACAGAATAATAAGATTTACAAATTAGCATATTTTTAACCTCTCTCAAAAGCTTTACATCATCTTTTATGTATTTCAATTCTCTTGGTAATTTATTATATAGCACCGCACCTCTATAACATACAGGGTTTGTATGATAAGTAATGAGACCAGGTCTGGAAACATTGTTTTATTGATCTGATCTGTACAGGGACTTAAAAGCTTTCGAAGTACTCTCCTCTTGCGTCGATGCACTTCTGCAATCGATGTTTCCACGCTGCAAACGCCCCCTGGAAGTCAGCAGCCGGCATGTCCTTTAGAAATGTGGTCACGGCTGCTTGGATGGCTGTGACGTCTGCAAAACGGGTTCCTTTCAAGCGTGGCTTCAGCTTCGGGAAGAGGAAGAAGTCGGCCGGGCTCACATCTGGGCTGTAGGGTGGTTGTGGAAGGACTTCCACCCCAATCCGGGTCAAAAAGGAGGTCACTAAGAAGGCGGTGTGGGCAGGGGCATTGTCGTGATGCAACTTCCACCGGCTAGCGATCGCCGGTCTTTTCCGCTTGACGCTCCTGTGCAGTCTCTCAAGGACTTGTTTGTAGAAGGCGGCGTTGACGGCTTGTCCTTGGGGTACAAACTCCTTGTGGACCACCCCCACATTGTCAAAAAAAACAATCAACATTGTTTTCACCTTTGACTTCGACATTCTGGCCTTCTTGGGGCGCGGGGACGCAGGAGTGTGCCACTCCGCGCTTTGACGTTTCGTTTCAGGGTCGTACTGGAACACCCACGACTCGTCACCTGTTATGACGTCATCTTCAAAGTTAGGGTCACTGTTCATGAGGTTCAACAGTTCCTGACAACAATCAACACGTCGTTGCTTTTGTTCGTCAGTCAACACTCGCGGCACCAGTTTCGCACAGATTTTTCTCATTCCCAATTGTTCCGTCACAATCTTGTCCACTGTTGTGTGGTTCATATCGAGTTCATCAGCAATCAATCTCAACGATAATCGACGGTCTGAGTTCAGGAGATCCCTCACTTTTGCCACAGTTTCGTCCGTAGTCACTGTTGTCGGGCGTCCAGCCCTCTCCAGATCCTCAACGCTTTCCCGGCCGTTCCGGAACGCACTGTGCCAACGAAACACCTGGGCTTTGGATAGGGCTTCCTCTTTGTAGGCCTCCGTGATGAGAGAAAGCGTCTGAGTAGCCGTTTTCCCCAGGCGAACGCAAAATTTGATCGCATAACGCTGTTCGATGGAACCCTCCATGTTTGTTGATTTTCCGCCGTGACAAGAATGTTCACAAGGGCTTTGTCCAAGGCTTGTCCGCGCTCCACTAAGGCTCGGAGCCAACTGACGCGCGGTGCGTTGCTTTGCTCGGACCCCCCCCCCTACATCCTCCATCACCGACAAACCCGCTCCAGCGACACGCGCGCCGCGGCGCGGCGAGTCTCATTACTTATCATACAGACCTTGTACTTGTTTTGTGTGACGGTATTACAAATTTATCACAGTTTCTAGTTCTATATTTATGTACGTCAGCATGCGTTAAGTAGTTATCTATATTTTTTCTGACTAATTTTAATACCTCATATATATACAAACTCGGTATCGTAAGCAATCTGAGTTCACGAAATTTACTTCTACAACTACTACGAAAATGAGAATGTGTAATGATGCGAATTATCTTCTTTTGTAATCTAAATATTATAAACAAATCATTAGTGACACCCCAGAAGGCAATACCGTACTGTACTCGGGAATAAAATGACGCATAATATAATGAAATTAAAGTGTCTAGGTTAAGAACAAAGAAGAGTGTATAAGCCATATAAACAATAGAAGATAATTTTTGGCATAAATTGTTTATATGATGTTTCCATTTAAGTTTGTCGTCTAGGTTTAATCCTAAGAATTTCGTATTTGAAGCACATTCCACATTATTATTATTAATTGTAATCGAATCGATGATGAATTAGTTGGGGAAAAAATATAAACATTTGGTTTTTTCGGTGTTAATAATTAAGTTATTGTGGTGTAACCAAGTTTCGAGCTCTCTTGCTGTTATATTTACGTTATTTTGCAGCTCAGTTAAATTACTTCCTTTTACAAGTATATTTGTGTCATCTGCATACAGAAATAACTTACCATGAGTGATATAAAGTGGTAGATCATTAACATATAAAAGAAATAATATTGGTCCTAAGACTGATCCTTGAGGAACTCCTATGTTAACCATAGAAGGTGTTGATCTGTGAGTTTCGATATACAAGTTGTCTTCATTAATGAAATTTATCTCTACAAATTGTTGTCTATTTGTAAGGTAAGTTTGAAACCATTGGTTAGCAACACCTCTTATTCCATATGCATTTAATTTACTTAAGAGTAACGAATGGTTGACACAATCGAAAGCTTTACTTAAGTCGCAAAATATATAGATAGTGGGTATGATTTACTTTCTATTGAGTCTACTACTTCTTGCAAGAAATGAAGGACAGCTGTAGATGTGGATCTATTTTTAAGATAACCATGTTGCGAGTCAGATAAAACATTGTTACGTTCCAAATGCGTAATTAATCTATTTTTCATTATGGATTCTATAATTTTCGAAAATTTAAAGGAGAGAGCTATTGGTCTGTAATTTTCGCATTTCTTTTTGTCACCCTTTTTGTGTAATGGTTTTATAAGGGCCCATTTCAGGCTGTCTGGGAATATACCTTGTAAGAATGAGTCATTAATTATGTGAGACAGAGGCTATGCAATTGCGTGGATACATCTTTTGATTATAAATTCCGGGATGTCATCTGGTCCCCTTGATGACCCGTATTTAAAATTCCTTACTACTGATATTATTTCCGAAGGATTTGTTGGAATTATAAATAAAGAACTACTTATTTGATTAATTCGATTAGGGTTATTCTTAATATCATTCGATGGTGTTTGCGATTTAAGTAGGTTAGTAACTATATTGCTGAAGTAAGAGTTGAAAAGCTCAACAATAACATGAGGGTCTTTACAGTTTTTGCCGTTCGCTAGTTTTATTTCAGTATTTTGAACATGTTGTAGTTTTTGATTTGTTTCTTCTTTAATTATTTTCCAGGCCATTTTGGTCTTATTTTCTGCATTAGAAATTACATTATTATATTAGGACTTTTTGGCTTGTTTTATTACCTTTTTACATATGTTTTTATAATTTTTACAGTAAATCGACATTCTAATTGAAGCAGAATAGATATAATAATTAGTTGAATTCGGGATAGTGAAAGGTAATCTAGTTCTTAAAATTTTAGGACATGCATTAAAACCAAATTAACAGAAATTCAGGCGCATGAATCAAACCATTAAATCAAATTTGAATTTATTTCTTTTCTGGATTGTAGCAAGCTAACTTTAAATTCACTTAATAACATTTTATAAGAAATATATTCCTTTAGGGAGGATTTGTGAAACTTTTCATAGCGCAAGTATCTCAAAAACTTACACAGTAACTTATCAATTAAACGGATTTCTGATTGAACATAAGGCCACCAAATAACAGATGCATATTCTAACTTGCTTTTAATTCAAACATTGAACAATATTGTTGTTGCATCTGAACTTGAAAGATCTTTTCTATATCTAATAATAAATTCCAAATTCCTATATACATCTGATTCTATTTGCTTCATATGAGAGTTAAACGTTAACTTCTGGTCAAATTTCACTCCTAGATCTTAGACACCATTACATCTGAAAAGCCTTACTCCACTTATTATATGAAAATGAACAATTAACTTTTAAAAAGTAATAACCAAGCATTTCCCAAACTTGAAAGTTTATATCTTATACTTTATAAATAACATTTATGTCTTCCTGTAATAATTGAATGTGAAGAGGACTTCTAATAACTTTAAAAAATTTCAGGTCATAAGCAAAGAGTAGAGAATTGAGTATTTAACCACATTCGGTAAGGCGTTTATAAACATGAGAAACAAAAGAAGTCCCAAATTAGATCCCTGAGCAACACAAGAAGTAGCTGTAAAAGTATACGAACATGAATGCTTGTAGACAACAAAAAGTTTTCTACCAGTTCAATGAGGCGAAAAAAGTTCAAGTAAATCATTTAACAGGTTAAAATATGATAGCTTTTTATAAAGGTAACCAAAAAAGTTCTGTCGCATTTTCACCCACCACCTTCAAACATCAATATGTCACCTAAGACGTATAAGAAGTTCACCTGGAAGTTCAAAAATAGTCCCCATCAGCATCGACGACCTTCTGCCAACGTTCTGAAAGGTCATGGATTCCATCGTGGTAGAATTTGGTGGGCCGTGAAGCGAAGAAGATATCAAGTGCATTTTGCACCTCTACTAGGGATTTGAACTGGCGTCCTTTAAGGTGATCGTCCAAGGAATGGAACAGGTAATAGTGGACGGTGCAATGTCCGGCGAGTATGGCGGATGCAATGATGTTTCCCGTCCAATGCGTTGAATGGTCCCACGTGGGGCTTAACATTGTCCTGTAACAAGATAACCCTTTGAGATTGAGAAGTGCTGGCTCCAGAGTTTTGAGTTATTCTTGAACACGGCTCACCTGCTGACCGTACACAGTTGCATTGATGCTCTGACCACCTAGTAGCAGTTCCTAAAGCATGATACCGCGAGCAGTCCACCAAACACACAAGAGGACCTTCTTCTGGTGCAATGCTGGTTTTGGCTGTTTTGGAACTGGTTCATGGGATACTAACCAATGATGAAGGCGCCGTGAAGCTTCGTACAGGACCCACTTCTCATCACATGTCAACACACTGCCCAGAAATATCTCCTTCATCAGACGAGACAGCAAAGAAACACAAGTGTCTGCTCGCGTTGCCTTCTGCCGCGGAGCCAAATCATGTGGGACCCATCGACCCAACTTGTAGTGCTTCCCAAGTTGATGGAGGTGCTGCCGAATGGTTTCTCTACACTCCCTGAATTGTATTTCCAGTTTCTTACATGTCTGGCCGCTGTTTGCCTCAATTGCTGCCTGAAGATCTTCATTTTATACATGTGTTGGTCTTCCGGCATGTGGTGCGTCTTTGAGTGTTTCGTCACCGTCCTTAAACTTGTTAAACTATCGCTGCGCTGTCCGCATAGTGACGACACCCTCACCAAAGGCCTGGCATATCATCCGCCCCGCTGCAGCGGCGTTTGATTCAAGTGTGAACTCGTACAGCATGCACGCTCTTATGACGCTCTGTGGAGGTCCCATGTTCACTCTGTCTTTACGCACGTTCACAATGTAACTGAATTGGCACAACCAGGTAGTATGTTGGATATACCCACACCAACAATTGATCTTCGTCTTATCTCCATTCGCATTCAACTCAGGGTGTGAGGGCCAATGGAACACAGACATACACAAAAAGTGACAGAACTCTCTTGGTTACCTTTATAATTAAAATAGCATCATCTAATTTATCAAGTCCCTTATTAAAATCTATACAGAAATCATCGACAGAGTATTCGGAGTTAAATTCCTCGACAGTTATTTGTGAAAAAGTTAATAAATTCGTAATTGTTGATCTGAGTGCAATAATACAATGCTGATAACAGAATAAGAATAGTCTGACATGTAAAAAGATTTATTTATATAAAATTTCCGCAGGAATACAAATAATAGATAATTTAAAATTACATTAGAGACTTGGTTGAATTCACGTTACTTATTTTCGATAATGCAGGAAAACCAGTAAGATATAACAAAAAGGAAATCAACAATTCAGGTAATCAACTTGAACAATAAGTTTATCATGTCTGTTCTCCCATTCTGGGCGTGTTCTGGCCAGAGCTTGCTTCAAACGCATTAATTGTCGTCGATAACGTTCTCCATTAATAGTTTCACCCGGTTGCAGCAGCTCATAGTACACCACACCTTTCATATCCCACCATATGCACAGCATAACCTTTGCACAGTGAATATCTCGTTTTGGTTGTGATGGACCTGGTTCACCTGGTTTCACCCAGGCCTTTTTTCGTTTAGGGTTCTCGTAATGGATCCACTTCTCATCACCCGTAATAATTCGATGCAGAAACCCCTTTCTGCTCTCGTTGAAGCAGCAATTCGCAAATGGTTTTTCGTCTTTCAACGTCTCTGTCTTTCAATTCATGTGGAACCCAATGTGACATCTTTTGAATCATTCCCATGGCTTTCAAGCGTTTGGAGACTGTTGTTTGATCAACGCCTAATGCTGCTGCAAGTTGTTCCTGCGTTTGACACGAATCCTGCTCGAGCAATGCTGTCAATTCTTCGTCTTGAAATTATTTTGGCTGTCCAGCTCGCTCTTGGTCTGCCAAGCCGAAATCACCACTTCTAAACCGTGCAAACCACTTCTGACACGTTCGCTCAGCTAGAGCATGGTCACCATACACTTCCACCAAAATACGATGACTTTCAGTCGCACTTTTCTGCATGTTAAAGTAATGCAGCAGGACACCCCGCAAAAACACTTTATCAGGCACAAATTGCGCCATGTTCACTTAACTACAAACTGGTGTTGTTGACGCTTTAATCCACTGCCCTATACTACGAACGATACGCGATGACAGGAATTTGCAACACATGTGTGGATACACGGAACTGTGGGACGCTCCGTTCGTTGCGCCATCTCTTGTCCACCCGCACGAATTAATTCCTAGACCAAATATATTTTTTCGATGTCCGACTGACGAAGAGAGCTTGAAATGATTTCAAAGATAAATTTTACAGGCATAACACCGGTGAGTACGCTATTTGTTTATACTAGATGTGCCAGATGCGCTCCTTATTACATCCCTGTAGCTGTACTCAAAAATTTTCACCGATGATGGCTCAATGCAAAACATGTTTAATCTGAAGTGTGGAAGTTCAATCTCAGATCGCACCATTTGGCCGTTTTAGTACACGGGAATAATGTGCGCAGTACTTTTTGGTATACTTTATTTACTTCTAGTTTCTAACTGTTAATTATCTTAATGTTTTCATTTACATACATCTTTGTCTCCTTCAGTATACATAGTATTATGGTTAGAAATTCGGATAAGCACAGAGAATGTCGCAGTTGACTCTGGTGGAGGCAAAAACTTTACAGTTATACCGCGTACTGTCGCTACGGTTCATAGTAAACTCAAATAGTCCAGACTAGTTTTCGTTTTATTTTAATAGAGGCAGTACAATAATTTAAATATAATTCTTTCAAATGATTCTTATTGTTAAATAAATTATAATTTAGTGCATATCTGAACTGAAGGAAGCTATGCATTAATTGAAGAATTGCATTCTTTAGAGCAGTGATGGCCAATTTATAATGAACTGCGGATCAGGACAGGAAAGAACTAAACTCTGGGTATATTTTCCTTGTCTCCTCTGAGCCAGAGTTTGCTAAATGTATATAAGCCATAGGTTTTCTAAATCTTTGTTCTATTTTGCATATTCTACTTCTTGTTTCATGCGTATAGGCCAATTAGTGTCTGCGATACGAACATCTAAAAATAACCCTATAAAATTTATTTCGGCTCGGTACCAACGGCTCTTCCTTGCAGAAAGGTTTGATAAGTAAAAGGTTAAATAAAGTATTTTTACAGTTAAAAGTCAAGCTTCGATTTATGTATATTATGATGGTCAGCTATACTGTTTCTTCTACGCATGGACTTAAAACAAAAGGGAAGAGGGA
The DNA here is from genome assembly GCF_964235325.1 of Thermobia domestica. Classification (NCBI taxonomy): domain Eukaryota; kingdom Metazoa; phylum Arthropoda; class Insecta; order Zygentoma; family Lepismatidae; genus Thermobia; species Thermobia domestica. Next base: position 141,311,260 of record NC_137462.1, on the reverse strand, counting down.
GGGGGAGAGTCAAATCACACATTTCGAGGGCCGGATGAAATATACTGCGGGCCGCCATTTGACTATCATTTCTTTAGAGAATCAGGGCTTTACTGGTTTATATTAATCAAACAAAAGTTTAATTTCATTTATATAATTCTTTTCAAGAAAGAATAAATTATCAAATACAAATGCTGAAATCTTTCTTATTTTGGTAGCCATCTTCACTGAGATTTCCTAAATAAATAGTCTTTATACTACAAAGTAATGCTAGAATCATATCGTAAACACAAAGAGAAACAGAGTTTCTGAGACTACAAATACGAGCTAGGGTATCCTAAAACTACATTAAGCAATAAAAGTTTAATTTTTACTCCCACTCGTTAAATCTTAAAATTCTGCTTACATCATTATCATCGGAAACTTGCTCCATGTATAAGTGAGTACTATTGAAGACTTGCATTCGCGTATAACCATAGTCTACGGTTCTAAAGGCCGACCAAGCAGGAGGATCTCCACTGGGAAAAACGTCATGTAACTCTGAGCAACCCTACAAATAAAATGAAAACATTCTAATAAAAATGCATGTAATTCTTATCTAATTAACTTAAGTGTTTATACGACAAATAATTGGTAAGAATCTTTAAAATCAAAAATCTTAAATTAAATTATAGATCAATGTGCTACATCTCGAAGGCATGTTAGTCTTGGCCTTCTTCTTTTACTTCTCTTTATGTCAAGACCATTACACTGCAGAAGTACTATACATCTTACTTGCCACAGTACTTAAAACCAGAGCTAGACATAGCTCCCAACCAGGGTTTACCATATATACAGGATGGTAAGAAACTATTTGAACAAACTTCGGGAGCTGATTCCCGACACCAAAACCAGCAAAAAAAAAAAAATCCTGTGGAACTTTGGTCAGTGAGGGATAGTTTCGGCGATATAAGGTGCCAAAAGCGTGGGAAAATGAACTTCAGAGGGCTGTAATTCAAAAACAACGCTATAGGGAGTGGGTTTAGAACATGACACTCGAAGTCATAACTGCTCGATTGAAAACTATATGTTTCAAATCTCCGCAAGATATGTGTGAGGGATTCCCCAAAGGAACGTAGGGATCTCCTAAATCTGACAAGTAATCCCTACGGTTTTTTAATCCCTCGGTTCCATTATTCTTCGGAAGACACTATTAAAGGTAAGACCCAGTAATATCAAGATTTAGATCAGAGCGCAATGAATTCTTCAGAATGTATATTTCTTGTAGGCTAATGTAACGCTTTCCAGGAACCAGTAGAGGAGTTTAGGAGATGGTACTCAATGTGAAGCAAGGTAAGACAGGGTAAGTTTAGGCAGTGGTGCTATTTAGCCGATTCTCACCGGTTCGCTAGAACCCGTTGTTAAAATATTTCCGGTTCGCAGAACCGTTTGATACACCCAGACATCAGGGCCGTCGCGTGAGCGGGGCGACCGGGGCGATCGCTCCAAGCGCCGCGATCAGGGGGGTGCCGGGATGACAAATCAACAAAATTTAAGGAATTCAGATTATGTTGGTAAATGAATTTTATAAAATAATGTTAAATCAGATGTTTTAATAATGAGAAGGCCACGGCTAAGTAAAATTTATTTATTTGTTTCATAAGGACAACACAACAGGCTTAATGCCCAGTTATAGTGTCGTGTAGATAAATTATCTATCCTACACTATTATACAAACACAAATATACGTCGTTTAATCATGCAGAAGTTATTGCCTGGCAATTATTTTGAACTTGTTTTCGGGCATACTAAATACATCTACTACATGAAATCTAATTATTTCGTTATATGAAGCACACATTCTCCATACAGGAGACTTACGTAATATGTTAGTTCTTGCTTTTCTACAATAGATTGTCATAGCGTTTGCTGTTCTAGTCTTACCTATTAGAACACGTAATAATACTTCTGAAACTAATTCTGGACAATCAATTTTACCCTTTTACAATTTATGTAAGAACAACAAACCAAAAACCCAACTCCCTTTTCTGATGTTTGAAAACAATTTCGTTATTAAGTCTTAATAGCGGATATAGTTTGGGTAGAAACCGGTTTTATTGTATGCAAGCATTCTTAAAAATTTCAACTGTATATTTTCTATTGCATCATTTTAGTGACATTTGGTATCCAAACAGTATAACAGTACCGGTATTCTAATTTTGACCTCACATACGAAAAATATAACCTTATAAATGTTGATTCTTTGTAGAGATTTTACCCTATCCTATAAATTAAATCTAGGTTTCTATATGCACTACTCGTTAATGCGTCAATGTGTTGAGCAAAGGTTAATTTGCTATCGAATATAACTCCTAGACCTTTGATAGTATTTGGGGTAGACAAGGAAGTGCCACTTATTGTATAGGGAAAGTTAATTGGATTTTCTTTTCTCGTGAGAGATACAGATTTACATTTGGACATATTCAGGACCAATTTGTTCTCATTACACCATATTTGAACTCTTTGTAGATCCTATTGAACTTTTCCGCAGTTATCAATTGAACTTACTTTCGAGTATAATTTGAGACTGTCGGCAAAAAAAAACTTGAGAAGCTTTAATACTCAGAGAAATATCATTAATAACAAAAAAAAAAAAAAAAAGACCTAGATTAGATCCTTGAAAGACTCCCGATAGAATATTGAACTTGAAAATTACTGGTAATGTAAAACATCGTCTAGGATTACTGAACTGGAACTTTCTCCAGCCCTCTGTGAGAAGAGTTTTTTTTTCTTTAAATCTTGAAATTTAATATTTGTATCATTATTTGTATATTCTATGCTATTACTATGTTGATGTGTATTGAGTTCAAAATAAACAAGAATAGCACTCGATTTCAATAATTCAAAACCACGTTTTCATTAACTTATATGCAACTTTTAACTGCAAAAGTCACTCACTTTTTTAAAAATTGACATAATACTAACTTCTTTTATCTTACATTATGATCTTACATTCCATATTTAAATCTAGGAGTACAGAATAAACTCTGGTTGTTTCTCATAATACATTAGGAAAGGGACGCCTTAGGCGCTCCGGGCGCCTACAACCCATGCGACGGCCCTGCCAGACATAACAGTAAATTTTACCCAGGAACAGTAAATTTTAGTGTAACTATCTTTCTTTTCTTACAGCTACAGGGTTGAACATATGATCTCTCAGAACAAGGTATAACCGTTTATTTCTTAATCTCAAATGTTCAGATATCAAGAATGAAAACTGGGATCATATGAGGGTAGTGATGAGGGTTATTTATATTTGAAACGCATATATACCATTATCAAGAATTGTCGATTCATTGTTGGATTGCTGTCCCCTTTAGCCTAACCGGCATAACCGTGGGACGTAAAACTTAAAGATTTCATTTCATTTCATTGTTGGATTAAGATCTTTCCAATAATTTTTGACAGCAATTTGTTTCCAAGATATTTGCATTGTTACCTAATTTCGTGATACCAAATTGAATTAAGATGCTGTGTAGGTCTCTTACTTGTTCTTGTGGTTACCAGTAAAAATTTTGCTTGTGTCTACCTTCTATGGTTTGTTTCTAAGAGAATTATATCTATTTATCTACCTATCCATCTACTATCTCTCTCTCTCTCTCTCTCTCTCTCTCTCTCTCTATATATATATATATATATATATATATATATATATATCTCCAGAACCAGTTGTTAAAAAATAGAATAACACCACTGAATTTAGCTTTTGTAAAGCCCATTATAGCTAATGCAGAACAAAGCGTTATTTGTAATCAGGCACGATGCAGTTATTCTAATTGACCACAAACAACAAAACGTTTAGAAGTTTATTTTTTATTTGTCCCTTTCCTATTCAAACTTCAATCACTCAATCTCTTTGTACAGATAGAATAAATTATCGCTACATGAACAGTAATTGCTACAGAAGAGGTTGCATACTATTATAACTCTTGAGAAAGTTCTTTCAATGTTAGGAAGTTCCCCATCAGCCTTTTTATTTAACTCAAGTGCAATTTGATCAAACTGCTACTATTAGGAACTGTTTGTATAAAATACCATAAAAAATGACCAATATACATAAACATTCAGGGCGAATTACAAACAGGACTTATGCACCTAAACAATTGCATTTCTATGCGTAGATTTACATTGATTATGGGGGTAAAGTACGTTAGTATAACTAGGCATTATAGGGAGACCCGGGTTCGATTCCTGGCGGGAGCTCATGTGGTTTGGATTCCACGTTAATCAGTAGGTCCACGTCTCATATAGCCTGGCTGCTGAACGGGATGTTAAAATCAACTCAACTCAACTGGGCATTATATTATTAAACTGCATTACAAAAGCCATTAAACACAATGATTAAGACAGTTCAATATAGACAAAATTTAATACCTGCAAGAAACAGTTTGATATCAAAGGATAACATACCAAACTAACAGAAGCAATGTTTTATTTTGTTTGAGCACAATCAAAATTAACTTTTATATTGTGCTTTGAAACATAAAATTTTAAAATCCTCACCTGTTACAACATTAGCTTCCGTTATATGAAAATGAAAATAAAGTACATCTTGGAACATTTTTTCTTCTATTTGTAAAATCAAAATTTTCTGTTTCTTCCTTTGGAAATACATACATGGAATAAAATGACAAATGCACTCAGGCAAATGTTAAAATTGATTGAAGAAACCAACTGAAAACTTATGATGTTATATGTTTGACAAATCTCTATTTTCACAGTGGGTGGATAGCACCGGTAGACATTTTGAAATATACACGTCTGCGTTCACAACTACTCTTTTTCACGTTTACATGAAAAAGCTTCGGTTGTGGTTATCACGCACCATGCTAAGACATTTGGCTCAAATTTCGATTACAGGATCCACTTTACAATTACGAGTGTGGTTGACTTGTCTCTACTGTAAAATCTCTGGTTTGTGACATTATTACTGCTCGCAACTAAAAAGTATTTTTCGTCGTCCATAATGATGACAATGTCATTCTTCGGCACTATTTACCGCAATGCACGACATTTAAAAAAAAATCTAAAAAAATCGTGCAGTTGTTTGGCAGTATATTGGAGTGTCATATTGCGTTCATATCTCTTCAGGTCAAGTTTCTTCAGTGTGTGGCAGAAGTGTCCTTCGACACCCCGAATTTGGATCCCACTTTACGAGCAATAACTCCAATTCGATTTCCTGCTGATTACTTTAATTCCTGAAGCTTCTGTTGGACAAGAGTAGCGTTAGCATTTCTTAATAATTACTTTGAAGGTTGCAAAAAAGTTTCGAGATAAATGGCCCACCTTGTATATATATATAATTAGTATAAAACCGTGGGAACAACCAAATAGTCAACTTACCGCTGATCCTGTGGTTATATGCACAGGAGCTTTTGGATTTGTATAAGGTGCTTCGTAACTTCCATTGTATACTTCGTAGTTGTATATTGGCCATAACCGTTCATAAGAATGTTCATGTGCCCATATCTCAAGATCAACACCATACGTGTAAAACAGTTCTTCTAATCCAAACCTATAAACAACAGATATATTTACAAGCACAAGGCCAAGAGAAAATACTCTTATTTATGTATTATTAAAATACGAATACAAGTAACTTTAAAATAGCTTTTGCAAATCAAAAATTATTTCGTTCTTAACAGTAAACCATTACTATTAAGTATACCATTATATATATCAAGTATAGAAAACTTTCCACTTATACCCAAAAATTTATATTACAATGAGGGTCTAAAATTTCTCAAATTTCGTAATTTGTTGTAAATGAGTAACAAGCGAGTATTTGAAAATCAACTCGGTTTCTACACATAGTAGTCTATAGTTTCCGGGAATTATTGTTTTATAATGATTCAGTTATACTGCTATACACATATTCTCCTTTCTCTGATTACTCTGATTATCTATTTTGTTTTTATTTTTCGTAATTGTGAGAAATTCTTAAGTAAAAATCACACGGCAATGAATAATAAACCTATTTTTTTATTTTTATTTTTCGTAATTGTGAGAAATTCTTAATTAAAAATCAAATGACAATGAATAATAAACCTTGTCTGAAGCTTAGGAAAATACAAAAAGAATTGCTAATCCTATACATTAATTAAATTATTAAAAAACTGGATACACATCACAACACAAGTAATTCAAAATCTTACGATTTTATAGCACATGCGTGTAGGTACATAATGAAAGTAACGTTAAATATATGTGCCGAAAAGGAAACAAAAGGGTATTACTTTTAAAGGAACTAGTTTAAAAATTATTATTATTATTATTAAATAAAAGCTAACTTGATATTTTTGTGAATTTACTTGCAACTAATTTTAAAATAATCGTGCTATTCTTGTGAAATTTAATTTGTCAATAATTCTAAATGACCTGATCAATTTGAGTACAATCCTTCTACATTAAGGTATATTAAAATTACAGAAAACTTGATTTAAATGGATTCATGCGTTTAACATTACCGAAGAAAGATCTAAGAAACCCTACAACTGAATCAACAATATTCACTGTTGAGGAATTGTAAATATAACTTTACTATTTCGTGATTACTGTTATTTATATTTGAAAAATAAACGAAAAAGAAAAGAACAAAGAAAGACCTTGGACTATAATAATATTATTTTTCCTCAGCATTCAGTGTAGCTACTAGACTTATTTCTTTGACATTTAACGTTTGTTATTGGACTAACTTGAATGAAGCAACATAAGCTGAATATGTAACAAATCACAAGGAAAAATATCACAAATTTAGATTTTAATTTCTATTGTAATATATTGATATTTGTTTTCTAAATAGTGATTTCTAAACGAAGTCTACAAATGAAAATTAAAACTGATTTGTGATTTGCAAGTGAACGCAAGAACCATATAAAAATTTTATACTGTATGTTCGGAAGTTATTTATTTATTTTACCTCAATAATTTATAATTTGGTTGCTGTCTTCTGCTAGAAAGTGGAGAATGTTACTACTTGATTCTTGTAATTACTAAGGATTCTGATGATCGGTGCATTATGCGTAGCGGTAATTTTATTAAGTGAAGTACTAACTATTGTTCTTGCAATTTTACTTATAAATACGTAGTTTTAAGTTTAAGAATTAATCATAGCATGTATCTACGTTGTAAGGAATACTTCGAAACATAACAATCAAGAAATTCACATATAATTTATATTTAATTCACATATCTTTATATATAAAATTGAAAATCACTATGTTTGTGATTCTAAATCTCCTGAACCGCCCGACCGATCTCGATCAAATTTGTAACATGGATGAGGTTCGAGACTGAGCTCGTTTTAGGCCATTCACTTTGGTGGTAGAACTCAGGGGAAGGGGAAGAGGGTATAAAAAAATAAATAAAACTTAATAACTCCTGAACCACTCGACCGAACTTGATCAAATTTTCAACATAGATGAGGTTCAGGCCTGGGATCGTTTTTACGATTTAAATTTGACGGAGCAACGTAGGAGAGGAGAAGGAGGGGAGATATATAAAAATCAAGTTATATAAGACTGAAAGTGACTATTTGTGTAACTCTCTATAACGCTATTAACTCTTGAACTATCCGACCGATCTCAATCAAATTTTCAAGGTACATGAGGTTTGGATCTGGAAACATTTTTGTAATTTCACTTTAACGGTAGGTCCTTGGGGAGGGGGATGTATAAATAAAAATTAATAAAACCTAATAACTTTTGAACCACCCAACCAATCTCGATAAAACTTTCAACATATATGAAGGTCGGGCCTTGGATGTTTTTTATCGTTTCACGGTTGACGAGCCACCTAGAGGAGGGAGAGGGAGAGATATATATCTAAAAAAATGACTGCCTTTGTGACTTCATCACTCTTGAACCACCTGACCGATCTTAATCAAATCTTCAACATACATGAGTTTAGGGGCAGGGATTATTTTAGGCTATTCACATTGACGATGCAACGTAGGGGAGGGGGACTAGGAGAGAAATTTGAAAATGATAAAAAAATAACCGATATTAGTGTTGAATCCATAGTTTTCGGGGTCGATGAGAGAAGCACTGACACTACTTATGCTGTTTCAATCCAAGTTCAGCCCTGACAGTTGGGGAGGGGGAGGATACAATGTAGGGGAGGGGAATAAACATTTAAAAATGATCGAAAATGACTAATATTAGTGTCGAGTCTATAGTTTTAGGAGTAGCTGAAATTACCAGTAACAATTCTGATGTCGTGTGCCGCAGCACGGAGAAGGGGGAGGGGAAGCTATATATAATAATATTCGAAAATGACTAATATTAGTGTCTAATCCATAGTTTCCGGATCATTCAGATGAACAGTGACATTTCTGATCCGATCCGTTTTAAATCCAAAATCAGCCCCGCCACTTGGGAAGGGGAGAAAGAGACATATAAAAATGATGGAAAATGGTCGCTATCAGTGTCAAATTTATAGTTTTGTGGGTCGCTTAGATGAACAGTGATATTTTCGATCCCGTTTAAATTAAAATTCAACCCCGCATCCTGGGGGTGGGGAAGGAAGATATATTTAAAAATGATGGAAAAATGACCGATATTAGTGCTGAATCCACATTTTTTGGTGTGTCGCTGAGACGACCGGTGACACTTCCGATGTCGTGCCGCGCAACATGGAAGAGGAGGAGGGGGAGATATATAAAAATGATTAAAATGGCCGGTATTAGTGTCTGATCCGTAGTTTTTATGGTCGCTGAGATGAAGAGTGACACTTCCGATTCCGTTTAAAACCAAATTCAGCCCCGTAACTTAGGAGAGGGGAAGATAATAAAATGATCAAAAATGTCCAATATTAGTGACGAATTCATGGTTTTCAGGGTCACTGAGATGATGAATGATCTTTCCGATGCCGTTTAAATCTATGTCATTAAAAACGAAAACAGCATATTTCACGGGTACTAAATACATGAGCAGTGTTGGGTAAGTTACTTGTAAAAATGTAACGCGTTACAAGTTACTTTACTTTCTCTTAAAATGTAACGCGTTAGTAACGCGTTACTTGCTTCAAAAAAGTAATTGTTACTTTACTTCGAAAGTAACGCGTTACTAATGCGTTACTTTTAGGTCCGAAACTTTGAGTATGTGGAAAAAATCTTATTACTTCAGTTTTCCGTACTGCTATTACTACCGCTATTATTATTATTATTATTATTATTATTATTATTATTATTATTATTATTATTATTATTATTATTATTATTATTATTATTGCACGTTCTGAATCGATTTATGTAAATGCAAGGACAAATTTTTACTTTGCAACTATATCAACATTTTAATGTAATGTAACATTGACTAAAATGCCATACTGCGTTATTCGTAGGGATGTGCACGAGTGAATTCGAGAAAGTTTTCTTTGAAACTAGATTCGACTAGAAACAGACATCTTTGAACTCGACCCGAGAACTCGGCTTGAAAAATTTCCTCCAACTCGACTCGAATTCGAGTCGAATTTCGAGTCGAGTCGAGTCAAATCTGGTGTATAGTTTCGACTACTCTCTTCAAGTATCTTACATAGACAATATAATTATTATCAATGGTACTACTACTACTACAACTTCTTCTTCTTCTTCTTCTATTATTATTATTATTATTATTATTATTATTATTATTATTATTATTATTATTATTATTATTATTATTATTATTATTATTATTATTATTATAACAACACTATGTATAAACATGAAAGATAGGAGGTTTATATATGAATACTGAAAAAGTAGTTGATTGCCAACCTCGGTAGTCGTGAAGTCTAGGAGTAAAGGACATTGTTCACCAGCTTCTGAATTTGGGTTGAGGGTCTAGGTTGAGTATTCGGGCTCGAGCCAAACGTTGTTAAAAGTTATAGGGCACTGGCCAAATATCTTCAAAACTGCTCGGCCCGGGTTTAGAATTGTCAACGACTCGAGCAGATCGGCTCACAGCTCATTCACTATCGACTCAAACCGAGAAGTGAGCTGAGCCAACAACTCACCCAACCAAGTCGGCTAGAGCCCTTCGCTCAGTTGAGTCGAACCGAGCAGATGGCTTATCCCAACCAAGCCAGCTCGAGCCGATGGTTCACCCCAAGCGAGCCGGCTCGAACCATCGGCTTAGTTAAGCCGATCCGAGCTAAGCTTGTTATAAAAAATTTCTTGTAGTCTCGCTATCGAGACGAGACGAGATGCGAGCAGTGTCCCGTCTCGTGAGCAACACTAAAAGTATTCCATATTACTGCTTAGCTTACATTTCTCATGGCTTTCGCTTTCCAGTGTAATCAGCCCATGATTTCAAAACGAGTTAAAACGAGCGAGCCACTTATCAAACTCGAAACTCGACGCCAAAAACAGTGAATCGGTTCGGAACTCGACTCGAGAATATTACTCTTGACTCGACTCGAAACTCGACTTGGATTCGAGTCGAGTTTTAGCTTGACTCGTGCCCATTTCTATGCGTTAGAAAAAATGGTTGCTTATTATTATTCTGCTAAACTAATTATATAATAATAACAATGTTGCTATGTAAAATTAAAAATACAGAATATAGAGAAACATTATACTACAACTGACAAAGTTAGAACACATGAACTGGGGGTGATCAAAATTGCCAATAACTCTAAAATCGATACATGCTTTTTAAAGCTAGTTGTTTCAAACTCTATAATCAACGGGACTTTAGGATATGCAAACTGATCTATAAGAACCCTAATATTACATACCATCAACATTACATCAATAAAGTAGGCCTGCTCATCAGAACACCGTTTATTCATATTAAGCCCTTACTGAATGTCGTTCATTATGGCACCCTAATTGTTGGTAAATATTTCCCGCCGGGACACCACTTTACTTTTAAATTCTGTTCAGCTGTGGCGTACTTACGATTTTGTTTCGGTGGGGCTTTGCCTGAAAATGTAAAAATTTTGCAAGATATTTTATATACTTTACTATAGTAAGTAAGATTTCGGGGGGGGGGCTTAAGTCCGGAAGTCCCACCCGTAAATACGCCACTGCTGTTCACCATCATCTTCAGCTTTTAAGAAAAAGTTTTCTTTCAAATGTTCGAACGATAAAATATTTTCGTTCTCCATCTTTATAAAAACAACACCATTCAAAGTAAAATAGACTACCAGTACCATTGCACTCATAGTTCACTCACTGAATGTATTGATTTGGAGCTGTCAAAATCTAAGACAAAATCTTCCAGGTGCTTGCAATCAATACACGTGATTTCCCTGAGACTGTCCTCATCTTCCAAAAGCAGCAAGTGGCACTATATTTTGTTATGTAAATAAACAAATCAAATTGTATCTATGAATGTATTTGCAAGCCTACCAACGTGAAGTTCGTAAGGCGAAACGGGAAAATGCACATCGAGATTTCCCGTTCCGCCTTGTATTAATATGAAAAGTGATAACAGGTTTGACATGCTAATTTCATTGCTAGAGGTCATAAGGCGAAACGGGAAAAGGCGAACAGTGCAGAAATTGTCGGTCACTGACATCGTTCATACTCCATTGTTCCATTCTGAGAAATTCACTTACAGGAAAGAAACATTTGTTTCCGAAAAAAATATACATATATTGTAGTTACTCATCCGAAATGTAACGCGAAAAAGTAACGCAAACTAGGTACGTTACTTAAAAATTTGTAACGCGTTACCATTACAGTTATTTTGGAAAAAATGTAACGCGTTACTAGCAAACGTTACTTAAAAAGTAACGCGTTACTTGCGTTACGTTACTTCCCAAGACTGTACATGAGATACGGAGTTGTGCATTTAAATTTTCATTTCAACCCAGCGAAGCGGGTAATATATGCTAGTAATTAATAACATACAGTATATAAATACTGAAAAGACAAAGAACTGATAATAGTGACGTTAAGGAAAAGGTTTATTGCCAAATAATACAGGTGGGAGAATACAAACTACCTTTAGAAAATAATTCGTGTATATGCTTCTTTATCAACCACATAAACAAAGTGATAATGTCCTCTTTCCACATCCACGTTGAAATGACAAATGCTTCTAAACGTTCTGTTGTACTTCTATGTTTTACATCCGAGAAGTGCGAACATTGTATGAGTAGTTCGCGCGCATATCGCAACGAGCGTGTGCGTCGTGTACCGGCATGCCTCGGGAACAACTGTGCTCAGTTTCAGCTCTGTAGCTGACCTGTACGGTTGTGTTCTGTGCTTTCACAATGTTTAAGACTATCAAGTCGCCCGCTGCGTGTGAGGTTCGCTCAGTGATACGGTTTTTGTCAGCAAGAAACCTGTCTGCTGCAGAAATTTATCGACAGATTTGCGAAGTGTACGGTGATACTGTTATGAGTGCAAGCAAAGTACGTAAGTGGGTACGAGAATTCAAAAATGGCCGTGACAACGTCCATGATGAGGACCGCTCCGGTCGCCCTTCTTCGATTACAGACGATTTGGTGGCTTCAGTTGAAGCGAGGGTTTGTGAGAACAGGCGCTTCACAATAACAGCTCTCTCAAACGAATTTCCTGACGTGTCGAGATCAGTGGTTTACAAAATTGTTTCTGAACACCTAAAGTTTAGGAAACTGTACTCCCGTTGGGTCCCGATACGATGTGAAAACGGCAGTGAACTCTTGGTTATCGGAGCAGGCGGCAAGTTTTTATGAAGAGGGTATTTTGAAATTGGTTGAGAGGTATGATAAGTGTTTGAAAAAACTTGGCAACTATGTCGAAAAATAGAGTAAAGTATGTATTTTCTGAAAATACATTTACTTTTTTGAAATAACCTTTCGTTGTGTACTTATGTTCAAACGAACCTTACTTAAAAAAAAACGCCTCGTATTTTATTATTGTTGAGTTTAATTATTTTACCTTACTATTTCCTATCCTCTAGTTATTAATTGTGACAAAGTACAAAGAACAAACTAATTTAATAACAAGAACATAGACGCCGATTAGTTTCTAAATAAATAATATTCTGACAACAATTTCATTATTTACCAATGTACGAAAGGGAGTCCAATTCTTGTAAGTGTTTCGTGGAATGTGCAGTCGTCATGGTCATTGTTGGAACAATACATCGGCCGATGACCATATACGATGATCCATGGTCGTTGAGCTCTATTCTCTGGTCTCGTAGCTTCCTATATAGAGAGAAAAAGTGCACTTAACAAGTTAATTAATTATTAATCCTCGTTTAAAAGTACAAAAGTCTTTTGAAGTGAATTTAGATACTTAACAGGAAATAAACAATCATATAGAATTAATAAAACAGGAAAAAAACACCGCAAGTATTCATTTTATCACTTCCTCCGAACTTACTTTGTGACTCCACGTATCTATTCAAAAGTACTAGTATATCTAATGAACGATATTCATGCTGTGATATGGTATGATTTAAAAAAAAAGTTTCATTCACCATATTCGATACGACGTAAAAATATCAAGTTAGCAAATCAGTAGTTTACTTGCTTTTGTTCTATTCTGGCCCCTGCTTCAGGCTTTCAGGGCATTCTTCCATTTTATGTTATTCTTGGTTCGGAATATATCGTTGTATGGTAATATTCAACATCTTGCGAATGGTTTTATTCACATTTGCGAGGAAATCTGTAGATAGAATGATGAAACGATCACCAGATATTATGGACCAGGTATCACCAGCTAACATGGAACTATTGTAGTACATTTTAGATTTCAAATTTTGTGACCAGTAATATGTAAGTAAAAAATTCTTTTGTAATTTTACAAGAGGTTTACGATTCTTTTAAACATAAAGATCTAAATACAGTTATAATAGTAAAAAAACTTGGTTAACACTTACCTGCAAATCTTGAACCAGCCAATTATATTGGTTTACAAGTTGTTTCAACCCATAACTCAGAAAATAGTAATATTCTGTAGAAATCGATATGAAGTGTATAGGACCCATGTTAAAGCTATAGTACATCCCTTCAGATGAGCCTGGCATACTGAATCGAGCTCGGTAGTTGCTGAAATTACTATGTACAAGAAGTATATAATCAATCGATGCTCTCTTCTAGAAATCCTAACTATACGCTCTAAAAAAATTATATTACCCTTGTTTATGCTTTTCATATTCCAAGTAATTTTAAAGACTATATTTAAACCATTTATATAGACCAGATTAAAGTATAATGAAATGTAGTCCATACCAACTAATAATGTACAATACCTTTACAGTATTGTATTTTAATAATTTCCTCATAAGCTTAATTAGATATGAATAAGTTTTAAAGACATTATCTATAAATTATTTTTGAAGACATCACCTGTATTTTAAAAGCAACTTCAAACAAATATAATGATTATTCCAAAATTTTATATAACACAATTTCACTTTTGAAAAACAAGTAATATTTTTAAAATGCGATTAGATTACATCAATTTATTACGCTTGAATGATCAACAAAGAGTAATGTCTGAAACGAAAATGAAGAACCTAATTAAAATCAACAATATAACTTACTAGGCATATTCGTGATTTCCTGGGCATGTCATGTATGGTAAGTATCCAGCAATAACCTCTATTTGTCGCATAAATTCATCTCCCACTCGAGCGTTTTTCTAATGAAAGAACGAACCAAAAATATCAAATCATAACTTTTTATGCAATATTTCTGATTGGTTTTACATTTACAATTCAAATGTAGCGAATTTAAAGTGTATATGTAGTTGGTTGCAGAAGCGCACACTCATGATGCTATCTTCTGTGTTTGTTGAATGTAAGTACAACGATTTTCACTGTCTTTTAAGTATAGAAAGCTATATTTCTGTTTCACATATCTTAGTGAACTCGAAACAAAAATAGAGTTTGTCATTAAATCAGGTTTTAATAATTTTTATATTAATAATAATGTATTAACAAGTAAATAGACTGTATATATAAGTTCTCAACGTAAAGGATGATTTGTTCAACGTAAAAGGATATTTACAAATTTACACAACACGCTTCTGGGAGAGATGGATATACCACAATGTAACGAAATAAACACTGCTTAGTGGGGTCTAACAACAAAAGCTTCACTACCTAACAGGGTTGAAAATATCACGATTTAAAAAAAAAATTTTTTTTTGATTTTTAAAAATTTAAATCGATTTTTTTTATTGAAATCACTAGTACTTGATTTAAAAAACAGTAAAATTTAAATGTTCATTTTTGTTATTTTGTTTTTGATAAGTTACGGAAGTTTCCCAGTTTCTTTTGGTTAGACTAAAAAGCAAAATTCAGTGCGACCAACTATCGGAGAGAAAAATCAGAAAATGGCCAAAAAAGTGACATTTCATGGCTTGTCATCCTCGTATAGATTTAATTCATGTTTTGCCACTTTTGCATAGATAAAATTAATTTTGCCACCTTCGTATAGATTTAATTTGTTTTGCTTTCCTCGTCCAGATTTAATTCTTGCTTTGCCACCCTCGTATAGATTTAATTCATGTTATGCTATCCTCGTGTAGATATCCACATATTGTGGTAGTCCTAATCTTAGATTTTATTTGTTGTCAAATCTAATTTTCATTTTGTGGTATAAAAACATCAGAAAATACGGAATTAAGTTTACCTGTAAACAACTGTATGTGAAGAATTGGATCATGATGTAAACACACTGTTATACAATCATGTCTGTGAATTCGTCTTATGTGCTGATGACAGCTTCCCTTGTATAATTAGCTTATCACGGAAAGCTGGCACAAACACATTTCTTACTTCCTAAATTCCCAAATTTGTTCTGGAACTTCTGCAACCCGCACTCGTAAAAGTTTTATTACTGCACGTGACTTTTTGTCACGTCCACAAGCTTTTAGCTTATCAACCTCAGCAAAGATCCTGTTATAAAATCTTAGGTAATTTTAAAGATAGAGGCCAGTGATACTCAGAAAATAAACGACGCAAGATCTATGTCTATTGTAATCATGGACATAACTAAAGTTTGTACTCTTTACCAGACTTTGATTTAAACAACATCCACTTCTAGTTTAACACCGCATAGTTGTTAAGGACCAGTAAATGATTAATAGCCATCATTACTTCGTATTTGAGATAATAATCTACCACCGACCAAGACTATATCAGGATTTGAGCTCAACGACAATTAAAAGCACGAAACTAGAATATTCATCATCATCATCAGGATGTGTCAGCAACATCTGCTTTTCCCAATGCATACGACAATTCACTAACAGACGCTTTTATTAAAACTTTTTTAAAGTTGATTTATGAGATTTAATTTTATATCTTTCGCAAACACCTCCAAACTAGAACCTAAAATTAGGATAAAACTCAAATTTTAACAATATATTAGGGTATAAGTTGGTGGTAGATGCTAATACAAAATCACGATATTATCAACTTTTACCCTATATTGCATGTTGGTATCACATTCTTAAGGATTTTCATTGTTCCTCGCACTTTTTTATTATTTTAGTGAATAATTAAAAAAATAATAAAAGGCATCAATTTAGGAAGTGCACTACATAGTAGGCACAGAATGTTATTAAATGAACTAATAAATCTTCCAAGTACTCCCTTATAAGCTAGAAATCCGGATGCGTAGATTATAATTTAATAATTGTCATGTATTTAAATTTCTACACTGTATCAAAGGACTTTAAAGTACCAATCAGTACCAGTAAAGTACCAAAGTACCAATATATCATTTTGCTAGTATTAAATGACCCAATTTTTAAAATTATCATGTTTGCTGTTGCTAAGTGAGGTACAAAAATAAAAAGACAGGAAAACGTAGTGAAGATCCTTAATAAATTTTCACATAGCGGGTATTCTGAAAAAGACATCCAAGGACCACAAAAATTGTTTTACAAGTAAAAAGAAAAAAAATAATTAAAATGCTATATAATAGTATAATCACCGAGGCCTTATTCAGCCGCTAGGGTCAACTAAAAATCTGACTATATAGCTACGTTATACATAAACTTTGGATCATTAAGCAATTATATCGATTCTTGCCAGATGGCAATTGAAGCCGGTAGATGTGGACACTAATTCCATCTCAATACAAGTTATATCATGCTTTATCTTTAACAATTTGTGTGTATATGTGTTTCCTTGCTTCTCCGTTAGCAAGTAGCTGTGTTTATTTATCTTTACATATATAACTTGTACTGACGCTAATACATGATGTTTGTATCAACGTCTACCGGTTCTACTTGTCATCTGAAAAGAACTGATGCAACTACCTAATAGATTCGTGGAGTAAGGCTACTGCCCAAAACTTATCTATATGGATTTCTACATCGTTTGATGGAGGTCCTGGAGGGTATACCACTATATAGCACGTTCATTTTGTTTAGACATGTAAAATAGTTTCTTTTGGTCCAGGGGCAACATTTGTAGAATACTCGACATATATAACTAATTCTCATTACGTAAAACACAGATATAATTATAATAATGTTCACTTACACTATCCATATCATATGCAAAATCCCCCACATGCAGAACAGCATCATACATTCCTCGGACTACTTCTTGCTGTAACCGTGGCAAAGACTGAGCGTTCTCATTTCCCAGATCGCCATATACAGCTAATCGAGGACTCCAGTCAACTCCATCCTTCATCGCAGTGAAATAAAAGAGACTGGACCATCCATACTTACTACCACAGTGGTAGGCTACGAAAGAAAATGTGTATATTGTCAAAATTCTGTATTTTTGTACTAGCACAGTCGTAACATAAATTCTGAATTTGAAATACACTGTATATGTATATATACATATACAAGGTGTTTCAAAACAAAACCGGCAACATTTGGGAGGTGATTCCTGACACCAAGATAACACGAAAAGTATAGACCAACCTGGGTGCACAAATGCTTCCTTTCGGAGTTATAGGCTGCCGAAAATATGAAAAAAAAAAAAAAAGAAATTTAAAGGTCCATAGCTCCTAAACTGTGCGGCCTACCGTAGTCGGGTCAAGACTTCACTTAGGAACTAATATGTGCCCTATCCAAAAAAAAACATGTTTCAGAATCCTAAGGTACTCACGCAAGAATTTTTAGAGAGGGTGTTTTTCTACGGTCATATAACTTGATGTACTCATCGACTACCTCTATAAAAATTGTTGCGAAGTATCGCAGTATTCTGAAACATGTATTTTTGTTTAGGGCACATACTATTTCCTGAGTGAAGTCTTGACCCGACTACGGTAGGTCCCGTAATTTTAGAACTATAGACCTTTAAAGTTCATTTTTTCATGTTTTCGGCAGCTTATAACTCGGAAAGGAAGCATTTGTGCACCCAGGTTGGTCTATAATTTTTGTCTTATCTTGGTTCAGGAATCACCTCCCAAACGTTGTCGGTGTTGTTTTCAAACACCCTGTATATGTGCATTTGTTAAGCGAACAACTATAAATTAAACTCAAGAATGCGTCTAAATATCTAATAATGCTGAAATTTTTAGACAGAACCCCCATCTTCATCAGCGGCTTATTTATTTACATAAAATTTCCATATAATCTTTTGTACATAAGGAAAAGGAATGGCCATCCTACTATTGCTCTGCTCGCTTATAGTCGTTCCATCACATACATTAGACTCTGCTTTAGGACCACCCACAAAATTATAGAATATGTGTCTTCGAATTTCTCCGAAAATAACGAGTAAAAAAGAAAAACTTATAATTCAAACTTCAATAAAAGAAAGCCTTAATTTAATACTACAGACACTTTATTGTTAATTTATAATATCACGCAATACTCACTGTATCTCGTTCCTGGAGTTAGGTTAGTAAGTTTCACTCTGTGAATATACTGAGTTCGAGCTTCGTCCCCACCGTCAACAAATTTCGTTTCTGTGCCGTAAAAAACATTAACTAAAGTAGTTTCACCAAATTCCACAACCGACTCTTCAGTACTGTTCATAGTGCTCCAAGTGACAACCATTTCATGAGGATTATCTGCAAAATATGAATTTTAAATATTTTATAATAATCTACGTAAGAGGAAATAAAACTCTTGTTATATGCCTATGCATATATCTGAAATAGTGAAATCATGTTTGGTAAATAATTAAACTTCCATCTAGATTAGCTAATGAGAAAGAAATAAGGACAAAGTAGAACTAATTTTCTAAAAATGATAAACAAAACTCAAGGTATTCCAACTACGTACCCGAAGCAATTAGAATGTATGCACATGAAAAATTTGAAAATTGTAAATTGCAAAGATGTTATGCTGCTTCAGGATACCGCATGGTCATGTATTGCTAAAGTAATGTGTGACACCATTATCCAACCTGGTGGAAAATGCAAATGCACCCTCCATATTCTTCGAATTTTACACTATCCGATGATCATTAATTATTCTATTTATCTGTGCGTACGATAGTTCTGCACCAGATGCAAAATCATTACAGTCGAAGTGGGAGAGGGCGGAACAGAAGTAAAAAACTTTTCGTGCTGCAATATTTCGACATACGAGAAATCTTCAGGTAGTCTTACTTTGTTATCGACTTTCTATTTGTTAGTCAAAATCAAACAGGACTTTTCTTGGATGCCTAATATCATTAGTTTCGTTTTCAATTGGTAATTGGCGAAAAACATATAACTTTATTTAACTTCTTTACATTTTCTTCTTCTTCTTCTTCTTCTTCTTCTTCTTATTATTATTATTATTATTATTATTATTATTATTATTATTATTATTATTATTATTACTTATAATGATGTTTTGATGACTATGGTTTTAAATTGCGCTTTGACGACACCATGTACTTCATGTTATCTATTGTAGCAAACAGAGCAGAAACAGATTCTTGTTTGCTTGCAGAAGGATGGATTTCTTTCAGATATGCGCTTGTTATTCTATTGGTTTTGTTAAGCGTTAATTATGTCGATTTAGATTATTATTATTTGAAATTATTTTTTGATTAAGTTTATCTTTAGTGTGGTAAAAAAATCACAGTCGAAAAAAAAAGTTATATATTTTAAATATTTTTCATACAGGTGGAAAAACCAGAGATTGATTTATTTCTCTATGTTCATTGAGTTAGAAGAGACCAGAAGTTTCCACCTAACAGTAAAATTCTAAATATTGTTCTATGCTACGTAACTTCTGTAGGTGAGTGGGTCACAACAGAAATAGGTTAAGAGAAATTTAACCACAGTTACACGATTGATATAAAAGACTGCCGTAAATTTGCTTCGGGGTCCAGTTGGTACAGTGCAGAGGCAAGGTAGTTGTTTTGAAGAAGTCTCCATCGTTCGGAACATAGAGATGGATCTCTCCTGCCCATCAAAGGTTGGATCTTCTGGTCTATTCTGCCGAATAGTATTGTAACTAACTATCCTTCTACTTATCCTATAATATGGATAAATGTTAAATTGTGATTTTCAGTAGGAAATGTTAAAGATTCTTACCATGTAATAGAAAATGTCTCCCATCTAATTCTCACTTTCATAAATATTCAATTAACTAGCTTTCACTTTTGTTACCGCCATTAATTAGTTATTAATTTTGTAACTTCATTTAATTTGTCATATCATATTTCAATAAATCATTGTAAATATACTAGCAACCCTTTATACATAATTTAAGTTTGTTTCCATAATTTAACTAAAGGTGTATCTTCTTTGCAGTGACAGGCATTTTGGTTAGCCAATGCTCTTGCCAAGATAGTTCGTTTACATTTGCTAATGACGTTATGGCTAACAGAGTTAAATATTACACCCGAATAGAAAAGTACACCACATTAGACTGTTATCTGAAGAGCAATTGTTTAATTGAGCTTACACAATTTCTTTTTTCCTATTCTTACAGTAACGAATGAAAATATTTGTTTCGGAGCATACACTTTTTCTTCAAGCAAATACAGAACTACTCTGAACAAGCAAAAAATATCGGTTGGATATTCGATAAATAAAGAATAAGCATCACTATAAACTAATCGGCGAAGCAGTAAGAATTCCGCTATCGCTTCCGTTGGAAGCAATGATCGTTATGCAATCAGCTTGAGTTCAAGGGGAGGAAAACATAATCAATGGTGGTTCTGTGAGATGAAACAGTCCCAAACCATCCTGCGGGACGAGTATTTATTAGGGATGGCCACATTTTTTCGAAAAATACTTTTTCAAAAACGAAAAACGAAAAACAAAAAATTTTTCGAAAAAGCGAAAAACGAAAAAATGAAAAATGAACTTTCCGAAAATCGAAAAACAGATTTTTCGAAAAAGGCCATCCCTAGTATTTATCCGTACAGCGAGCTACAGGGTGCTACGAGATGGAAAATATTTTGAGTACATCAAATGACATGACCCACATTTAAGTGCATATTTGAACTGTGAGAATTGTAGCTTTGCATTTATGAAAGGACTGCATTCTTTAGAGAATCGGGTACTTCATAATCGAATTATTTGTATTTTTAAAATTTAAAATTTAAAGATCTACTAATCCATGTTTCGTCAACGTACAAGACAGGAACTTATGCCTGAATTGTTAATATTTGAATCAGAATAGGAAATCATTACAGTCGATTTCCACTAGAACGCTTCAAAATTACATGAAATCTTTCAGTTTAACGTCCCACGATTATGCTCTTTAGGATAACAAAGACGGATGATTAAGGCAAGTGGATGATGATGAAAGAATCAATGGAATGAAAATATGGGAGAAAATGGGAGTATCCATAGAAAACCCACGGAAACGATACTGCCTATAACAAATTTACTTCCCCGGGGATCGAACTAGGAACCCCACACACCAGAGGTAAGTGCTCTACCACTGAGCCACAGTGCCCTCCATGGTCTACTAGAAAAAGGAAAGAGGGAGGTTTGTGAAACATAGAAGGAAAATATAACTCCATGACATACCATAGGTAACAATATTTGGTACAAAATAATAATGACCTAGGAGTATACCTTACTTTATATTTGATACGTGTTCTTTACGTTCAATTAGCAACAATATTTTGTCGTTTACAGAGAATACGTAATTGCATTAGTTAATGTTCGGCGTGTTTCTAACTATCAACTTGAGGAATAATATGACATATCAGTCTGTCAAACGCCTCAAAATAATAAGATATTATTTACAGTATGACTTTGGAAATACTTTTTCTAGAGTGAGCGAATTAGTTTTATACCTGATAATATGAAGATTCATTCAGATTTTATAAAATCCGAATTATATTAGGATTTTGCGCCATGATTTCAGACCAAATATATCATTCTACACTCCAGAGGTAAGAACTCGTTCCCTAGAAGTTTATGACTAACGCACCATAGCAACTAATCTTACATATAAAAATGAATATTTGTTCGTTTGTCCCACGTACCCACCCATTGTAACAAACCCACAACATTGACTTTGTATACTTCAAAGTAATTTTACCGAAGAAACTATAGTGTGAAAGAGACCTCAGGTTCGTATCCTAAGGGAAGAATAGGGGGCTTCAATTTGGAAGTAGTAGTTTAAGTAAAAATATGAAGTATCTCACAAATTTCTTGTTAGAAACATAACACTCGGTATGTAAACTCATTTCTTAAAACCAAGTTGACATACACAGATAACTAACAATCAGGAAAAAAAAAATACTATGGGGGTAAGACACCCCTAGGGGGCTGGAAAGTAGTGAAATGTATAACTAATCGGAAACGACCGATATATTGGTGTCAAATCCATAGTTTTCGGGGTCGCTGAGATGACTAGTGATACCCAAATATCGTTTAAGTTTAAGTACAGCCTCCATCGACATGAGGTGCAAGGTGAGAAGTGATGAAAAATAAAATGTTCAAAATGACAGAGATCAGTGTCGAAATCCGTAGTTTTCGGGGTCGTTAAGCTGATTGGTATCAGACTCTATGGTACTTAAGCAGAAATGTAGTCAACACGGTCCCTGTCACCTGGTCCGAGACTTGACAAGGCAACGCCAAAGTCATACTGTAAGTGATGTCTTATTCTGAGGCGTTTGACAGACTGATATGCCATAATATTCCTCAAGTTCAGTATTAACAATTATCTTCAGACGAGAGCAACACCAAAAGTGTTCGTCCCTACTTATTCTACTCAGTTCTTAAATTTCTGACAGGGGGTACGCTGAAGGCATTGTGCATATCAGTTGGACCGGAAGTGAGAGGAGAAACGCCAAAGACGTTGCTTTTTACTTATTCTACTCAGTTCTTTATGTTAAAATATGGTGCATAAACATTACTCTTCCCATGCAACGCCGCGTATTTCCGTTAGTGGTAAATATTCGACAAACAAACTGAATTGAGAGTCAGATGCACAGACTCAAAAGGTGGATTAATTTTCTTAAATACATCTCTGACTTCCTTAACTTTCAATTTCTTAAATACATGCCTGTGTTCTATTTTTTTTAATAATTAAAATACTTGCATTTCTTAACTTTAATTTCAATAATCTAAACCAAGGATACACTCTACTTTTAGTATATGTTATATTCAATATCATATCTATACTTTATTGATGAAAAAACAAAAAAGTTGATTTGTATTGAAAGCAGCACACGTCTTGCACGTGGTTGTAAAACTATTATTATTGTTATCATAATATAATAAACCAAAGAAGCAGATCTGACGCTGCATTTATTACAGATAACATTCAATTTCAACAGTTATTATCTTTACAAGCATAATTTAATTTCATTATCTTCATAATACAAAACTCCATATTTTGCACTTTCCTCAAGTGTAGGAAGTAAAGTTATTCTCTTTCCTTTCTCCTCACACCTACAAATACATTGCTTTATTAATCATAAAATTATCTTTTGTATATAATTCAAGGACTTTCAAGTATTGCTAATCATGTTATATAAGAGTTACATACTATTTATATCAGTTAATGCTATGGAGGCAGCGTGCTCAGCTATAAATTGTATTATTTAATAGATGATAACATTCGAACAATGATTATAAAGAAACTTATTGATATAATCAATTGACAAGAATTTGCATTATCAAGAGGTCATATGACGTCTTTTTTTTTTTTAAATTTAACATTTTTTTTTTTTTAACAAGCCTGTAAGGCTATGAGAAAAACATTTTACAATAATAAGAGAGAACTACAGCGAGCGTGTCAATAATTTACCTCACAGGGCTTTTCTCTTACCTTAAAGAAGAAAGCGGTTTGTGTTGCATAAAAATTCAATTCTACGCTATTGTCTGAAAATGAGAAGGAAATTTGGAAATTCTTCTTAGAGTCTAAGTTTGGGGTTAACTAATAGCACTGAGATATTCACCATTTTTTGGAAAGTCAGATTTTTAATTTTTTTTAGCATTTTTAAATTATCATTAACAAATTTGTTATCTTTGGAATTATTATTATTATTATTATTATTATTATTATTATTATTATTATTATTATTATTATTATTATTATTATTATTATTAATTACTGAAATTTCTATTGCTTATTTTGTTGCAAATAAGGCCTTACATAAATTTTGAGTATTATCGTAAATTTTCACGGACCTCAAAGTTTCTTTCTCACTTTGCTTTGAAAAATATGCTACAGCAACTTAGACCTTGGGTTAAATGCATCTACTTATTACAATATAAGATTACGAATACATTTAGAAGAAATTTTACGAAACTACAAACACAAAGAGTAATTTATTCACTAAACGAGTGCTAACAATATACAATTTAGAATTACTCTTCTCGTAAGTTGCATAAATTAATGCTTCCTTTACACATGTTATGAGCCAAAACTCTGACCCCAATAAGACAGACACTTCGAAGTCCAGAGATGGAGGTTTTCATGTGTAAGCAAAGTCTTATCAATAAAACAAAGGAAAACGCTTTTAAAACTGAAAAAAAAAAATAATAATTTTAATAATAATAAATAAATAAACGATCTGTATTACACCACACGCAGTGGTGAAAAGGAAAGATTAAAAGAAAATGAAAGGTCTAACTTTAAATTTTTAATTGTCTGGCCAAATGTGCGGCTCGCACAAACATAATGTAAGCGCCACTTCCGATGAAATTGGGTTATTATGTAGAATGGGTTGGGATTGTATCATAGAGCAGTATGCAGGCAGTTTAATTTCGGAAATATACCTGCAGATGGCTAGAGTAGCTTATTTGGTATGTGTCACTGCACTGAATTACATACGGATGTTGACCCTTCTTCCCCAATTTAATTGAAAGTCAGAAAATGTGACATACCATTAAGTTTTCCCGAACTGGTCAAATAATTCTGCATTTAAGAAAAGAACATATTAATTGAGAATTCTAAGGTTACGTTAGAGGTGAACTTCTCATATTCTGGATAGGAGGAATGGTATTTTTACAACTATTCTAATTATTATTATTATTATTATTATTATTATTATTATTATTATTATTATTATTATTATTATTAATAATAATAATAATAATAATAATAATAATAATAATAATAATAATAATAATAATAATAATAACTTTATTTCGAGTGCTGCAAACAGTTCGTACGCAAAAACCCAGCACTTGTAAAAATATTACACAATAGGCTACAAGTAAGATAATAATTATAATAAATGGAAAGTCAAATGTAAGCTTAGCAGGTTAGATTCCTTTTTAGAAGTAAAAATACATAGTAAAAAAAATCACGATCTAATAAAAATGGCCAATGTACTAAACAATGTAGGTTGCTGTTTCATTTCAAATAAGTTTCTAAATTTTAATGCACATCAAACTAAAATATATCTTTTATTTTCGTATTGGTTAAACTATCTTGAGACAAATATAACTTTTTTTAATCATAATTTTAATATATTCATTAATCTACATAACAGATACTCTGTAAGATTTCAAAAATACATGATTATGGTCAGCTTAAATTATAACATTTTGCAACTCCTTTTAGTATCTCAGATTTCGAATTTAACGGGACCATCGTCGACTGATTTCTTATTCTCTAATTTAATACTTTATACCTACATTTTCTAGACAATATTTGCTACAGTGCTAATTTTCTAATACATTTGAATATATGTTCTATCGATGAAGTTTCTTTTGTCAGACAGACTTTGGAATCCTCAATAATTTACCTAATATTCATAATTATGAGAACAATAATTATTTTTAATTTTGTAGCAAAGCACCCTGACAAAATATTTCTGAATAGCTTCTATTTTGTTTATTAGCGCGTTACAGATATTGTTCCATACGACTGAATCAAACGCTAGTTTAGATCTGACTAGTTTCTTGTATAAGTAAAAATATGAACTACCATCTTTAAAATCAGGCCATTGATTGAATATAAATCCCCCGATGGCAGAATCTTCTTTGTCTTTCTGCTATAAGCTTTTGTAAATCAAAAATTTTCTGCAAGATTTCTGCAAAACTTTTCTGCAGAAGAAACACTTGTGATTCTTAAAAATACGCTTTACGCGATGTAAAAAACAGTTCAAACTATACTTATGCGAGTCGTCCGTGCATTTAAGACATCTACACATAGCAGGTATGTTTTTATACTTTTCTGTTGACTATATATATATATATATATATATATATATATATATATATATATATATATAGGCCTATATATACATTTCGCAATTTTCTGCACAGGTGCGGCAAATTTTCTGCGATCACATAGCAGATAGCGGCATGTTCTGCTATGGGGGTAAATCCTATAACTTTTCTTGGCCCCTTGAACTGTATTATTTATATGACTGCCAAATTTCAGTTGCCTGTCACATAGATAAACCTAGACTTTTGATTTGTTCTTTCTTATTTACTGTTACTCCATTTATTCTATATGTACTAACAAAATATTGAATCTTGTTCGTAAATGCCATACATTTAGCTTTTCACAGTAGATTTGTAATAAATTACATTTGCACTAGTTATTTATTGTATCCAAATATTTTTGTAATAAGTAATTATCGTATTCGTTGTTAACTATTCTAAAAAAAAATATGCCATCTGCACATAGTAATATTTTTGAATATTTAATTTTATTTTAGATAAATCGTTTGGGTATTTCCTTCCCTATTTGACCTTCAATAGATGATACACTGTCAATTTTTACCTTAAAAGTTCTATTTCACAGGTAGCTTTCAAACCATCTAATGTATGCTAATGATAATCCGATACGTGATAACTTATTAAGGAATAATAATAATAATAATAATAATAATAATAATAATAATAATAATAATAATAATAATAATAATAATAATAATAATAATAATATCACACATCTATTAATTCATATACAAATTCAGAAAGGTTACCCTATTAACCTAGACACACACTAGTCAAAATTTTTCACCAGTTGAACTCCTGTTATGCTATTATATTGAAAAGAGGGCTTATGTCAAAGCGTATAATCATGCTCGTTATTTTGCATATTTATTGAGATACTAATATTCCATTAGAGATAGAAAATGCGTTACAACTTGAACTTAACATAGAAAAAAAATTACAAGCGGAGTTCTTGTAAACGTATCTTTATTTCACCTAAAAATTACGTTTTTTTTTTTTTTTTTTTAAATAAAAGGGAAGTTATCAGTGTTACAAATCTGATACTAATCTTTAATCGAACTTGAATTTAATTGCGTCATCAAAAGTAATCACATTAGTGCATTTGATGAGATAATATATACATTTACTATAATCTTATCGTATTTATTTTGTTTACCAGTAACTTACACTACACAATTTCGTCCTTGAACTTGGCAATGCAAGTACATGCACTCCCATAAAATATTTACACGCATATCATTAAGTAACATCTAAATAAATAATTGCTATTTTTTTTTCTTTCTTAAAGTCGATATGAAGTTTCAATTGTTTCAGAGATTATCATAAAGATATCCGTACTAAACGAAGCTTACCTCCATATGATATATGGATTTGCTCGGGCTGGTGATATACTAAGCGATCTAACCTTGATCCATACGCAGCTTCCAATATCAACAATACAAAAATTAATGCTTCCCTCATATTGAACCTGAAATGTAACATTAAAAATGTTTAGTTAGTGAACTGTCACATTCAAATTCTAAAATAATCATTATTAGTTACCACAACATTAACGAAAATGATTTTTTCTTATTTCTTGCTAACTAACAGCTTTCCTTTTACGAGGGCTATCCAGAAAATAACTCACGATTTGGAATAAAAAGAAGACTTGTGAAAGTAGACAATTTTTATTACATTGTGAAGCGACACTCTTACATTACTTTTTGACATAGTCACCTTTCAAGTTAAGGCGTATTATAGCGATGAACGAGCTTACAAAGTCCATTGTCATAAAAAGTTATCACCTGTGACTTCAACCATTCCTACACGTCAGTTTGAAGATCTGGGTCGTCATCAAAATGCTGCGTTGTTAGACAAATATTGATGTATGGAAACAAATGGTAGTTACTTGGTGCGAGATTCTGGCTTATTATTATTATTATTATTATTATTATTATTATTATTATCCGTGTCAAGTGCTGATATAAATTTCAAAACGGGAACTTATTGTACGATTCATTTCCATCGGAACTTATTTTCCTTTAAGTTTCATCACCACTTCTATGAAATAATTAAATGAAAATAGTGTGGGGCTGCGCGATAATACAGACACACAAATGCAAGATACTTAAACCTGGCCTACTGTTACAATAAAAATCTTTGTAAATAACTAACAGCTAAGTAAAATATATTATGAAGCATAAATAGAATAGATAATAAATTATTGATAATTTAATTTTTAAATCCGTAAACTGGTAGAGTATATTTCGTATACTGATCGTAGAGTACATTTCGAATCCAGGCGACGCCCATTTAAAGTATTTAATTTCAACAGCAGTGGTTCTTTAAGTTTTTAAAGCCATGAAATGATTTCGGAGGTCACTTGCAATTTATTTATTTTGCATTTCTATAGGCAGACTTATCTCATTTTGAAGCTTCGGGATCAGTATTCAAGTTCTGCAATAGTCATTTAGGTGGTATTAGGTACCTAAAATCTTTTTCTTTTCTTTTCTTTTCTTTTTTTTTAAAATAAGAACCGACTTCAAAAAAAAAAAAAAAAAACACTAAAAAGCAGAAAATAATAATAATAATGCAGTAAAAGCAGAAAATAAATGAGTACTATTACTAATATATAATTATTTAGATGATAATTTTATGAGCCATTAATATGTTTGGCTTGGTACCACTACATTTTTTTTAATTCATGATAATGCTTTTAGGTGTTTTTTTTTAATAGTCAGTTCATATTTAAAAGACGTTTTAATTTTCCGCTTTTACTGTATTTTTGAAGTTGGCTATGTTTCTTTTAAGTTTGTTTAATTTTTCCAGTTTCGATGTCCAAAATGCTTCTCGCAGTGAGGCAATCAATCACAGAAAAAAAAAAAGAGAGAATGATATTCTGACAAAAGTCGAGAAAGACCGGCATGTAAGCAGTCACGACATTTACAATAACCTAAACAATTTTAAACAATTTGGAGAAGGCTGACCACAAGGATGATCTCAAACTCCTTGTTGTATGCAACCACCTTATTTTGTTGGTTATCTGGTTGCCGTATAGTTTAGGATAGCTTTTGATTTCATAAGGTGTCGCGAGAATTATTTAATTTTTTTTTTTTAAACAAATGAGTTTCGTTTTACTGTGTGAAACTATGGCAGAGTTTCAAACTATTCGAATTCAATTGTCAAATTTGAAGTAGTACATTTATAACTACTAATTGCAATAGAGTAATAAATTTAAAGATAGAACTTGTTCTCGGACACTCAATCCATACCAAAAAAACATTAGGCCTACTCGTTAATCATTACTGCTTTTGTTCTACGGTATAGCGATAAATACTGAAACCGGAAATCAATAATTTGAATCACTTTCAGTTTCAATAGAGGATTAAAGGAGGAGATAGAACATTCTTAAAACGCTGAGTCGATTGAAAAAAAAAAGTTTCTTGAAATATCTTACAGTTTTTGCTTTATGGAAATCAGATTTGAAACCGGAAGTTACAGAAAATTTCAAACACATCCGGTTTCGATAGCGCGTTGCGGGTTAAGATTATATATACATTTGAGACATTGTTTATCGCTATTTATTACCACTTCTGTTCTATAGCAGTAAATATTGGAACCGGAAACGGTTAATTTGAATCGCTGCCAGTTTGCGTTGAGGGTTAACGAAGGGGCTTTCGAACCAATTTTTTTGGAAGCTGAATCGATTGCAAAAACTGCTTCTTGATATCACTTACAGCTTCTGATCTATGGAAATCGGTATTAAAAACGGGAGTAATAGTAAATTTGAAATACTTCTAGTTTTAGTAGTGTTGCAGACAGTCATAATATCTTGGCTTGAAGAGCTGAATCGTTTGAAAAAACACAGCTTCTCGCTATCTGTTACCGTTTTCATTCTGACAATAAACGTAAAAACCAGAAATGGCTAATTTAAACTACTTGCAGTTTGAGTAGAGGGTTACCCGAGGAGATGGAACTTGTTCTATGGACGCTCAATCGATTGCAGAAAACCGCCGCTTAATATTTATTAACGTTTTTGCTCTAATACTCAATGTTCGAAGTGGAAAAAAAAAAGCAGAGACGGTATGTTTTATTAAGATTTTGATTCGACATACCACCTATCTAAGTGCTGAAATACAGTGAGGGTATGTTGCCTAAAAGATTGCATTCCTACTTACATAACATCAAAAATAGAACCTGTTTCTCAGACGCTGAATCTATACCAAAAAGCCATTACTCACAAAACCTTACTGTTTTTTCCCTATGGGGATAAAAGTTGGAACCAGAAAACTTTACTTTAGACCTACTTCAGTATTCAATAGATGCTTAAGGGAGGAGATAGAACCTACTCCTGGAAAGCTGAGTCAATTGCAAAAAACTGCATCTTGATATTTCTTACCATTTTTGCTCTATGGGAATCAATATTGAAACTGGAAGTACTAGTAAATTTAAACCACATCCGGTTTGGTAGGGTGCTCGGGATAATCATGGTACGTTGACCTGAGACATTGTATCGTTTGCAGAAAAACTATCTTACCGTTTTCGCTATGTTACCGCTGAATGCAAACTAACTTCTCCCTATGTTACCGTTTTCGTTCTATAGCGATAAACGTTGAAACCGGAAATCGTTACTTTGAACCATTCTCGGTTGGAACAGAGGGTTAATGGAGAAGGTGGAACCTGTTGTTGGGAAGCTGAATCAATTACAAACAACTGCATCTCAATATCTTACCGTTCTTGTTCTATGGAAATGAAATGAAATCTTTGAGTTTTACGTCCCACGATTATGCCGGTTAGGCTAAAGGAGATGGTGATGATGAGTAATGAACGAAATAGTGGAATGAAGAAAGAGGGGGAAACGAGAGAACTCCGAGGAAACCCACGCACACGGTGTTTGTCCACCACAAAGTTCACTTGGCGGGGGCTGGGATCGAACCCGGGACCCCAAGCAACAGAGGTGAACGCTCTAACACTGAGCCACCGTGGCTCTTTATGGAAATCAGTAGTAATCGGGAAGTAGTAGTACATTTCAACCACTTCCGGATTTGATAGAGTGTTATAGTACACACTCATGGGAAGCTGAATAGATTGCAAAAGAATACATCTCGTTTTAATTCTATGGAAACAGTATTGAAAACGGTAGTAGAAAATTTGAACTACTTCCGGTTTTGGTAGAGTATTCGAAATAGCCATAGTATGTTGAATCGTTTGAAAAAAATCACTTTTTCGCCAACTGTTACCATTTTAAGTTCTATGGCGATAAACGATGAAACTGGAAATGGCTAATTTGAACCACTTCTGATTTGACTAAAGAGTTAACGCAGGTGATTGAACTTATTCTTGGCACAATGAATCGATTTTTTAAAAAATATCGTACCGTTTTTGCTCTGTGTAAGACAGTATTGAAGCCGGAAGTAACATTAAATCTTAACTACCTTCAGTTTTGGTATATTTCTTCGAGGTAGTCAAGATACGTTGACTTAAGATGCTGAATCGTTTGCAAAAAAGAACCACTTCCCACTATCTGTTATCGTTTTCGTTCTATGGTGATAAGTATTGAAACTAGAAATGGATAATTTGAACCACTTCCGGTTTGAATAGAAAGTTGACGGAGAGCATTTCGATATCTCTTACCTTTTTTGTTCTGATAACTGTCGAAAGATCGACGGACGGACAGGCAAAGCCCTTCTCTATAACTTCCGACACTTATGCATAGCATAATTGATTACTTAACATTGTCTAATATTTTATACGTAATAACTCTTCTATTCTATTAGTGAACACTGCATCGATATGACCAACAGTGATATAATGCAGTGGCGTAACTAGTTTTACTGCGCCCTGGATATACGATATACTCATACCCGTCCCCTGTTCCACACATTTCAGCTGCTGCGTTAATATATACAGATGGTGATCAGAAAAATGGAAACACCTGTAGTTGGCAACACGTCAGATGTATGGGTTGGCAGTGGTGTCGTTGCGCCCGCAGCGCCGGACCGCTGGTGGTGGTGTGTTAGGTCGGTCTCCATACTACGTCAGGTGCAGTGGAACAGCAGTGTCCAGTGGCTGCAGCAGACGGAGGTAGTGTAAAATGGGAGACCTCTCAGAGTTTCAAAGAGGGCAAATTGTTGGTGCGCGGTTATGTGGAGTGAGTGTGACGGCAGTGGCTACTGTGTTAGGTGTGTCGCGTGGGACAGTGTCGAAGGTGATGACGGCCTACACAACACACGGGAAAACCACATCGGGGAAGCGGAACAGTGGGCGGAAGAAAATCATGAGTGACAGGTCACGCCGGGTATTAAAGCGCATTGTCACGCAGAACCGTCGTGCCACTGCGGAGCAAGTGACGGACGAACTCAATCAACACCTCCCCCACCCTGTTTCGACAATCACAGTCCGCCGCGAATTATATGACATGAACTTACGGGGTCGTGTTGCACGGGCCAAACCGCTCATCAGGGACCATAACACTTTCGCACGCCGCAAATGGTGCCGCGATCATGCAGCTTGGACCATTGAGGACTGGAAACGTGTGATATGGTCGGATGAGTCATCCTTCACCCTATTCCCAACCACGGGCCGTGTTTATGTGTGGAGAACGCCCAAAGAAGCTTATGATCTGCAGTGTCTCCGCCCAACTGTGAAACATGGCGGCGGCTCGGTGATGCTGTGGGCCGCCATATCATGGTTTTCATTGGGTCCTGTGGTCACACTTAGCGGACGAATCACTGCCAACGATTATGTCGCAATTTTAGAAGACCACTTGCATCCTATGGTCCGGATGTTGTTCCCGGACAATGACGCCATCTTCCAGGATGATAATGCACCCATTCACACAGCTGACGTTGTTGCAGCGTGGTTTGAGGAACATCGGGATGAAGTTCAACACCTCCCCTGGCCCACCCAATCCCCAGATCTCAACATAATTGAATATCTGTGGTCCGTCTTGGAAACACGACTCCGGCGACGATTTCGACCTCCATCGTCTCTCACAGAACTGGCCGATGCCCTGCACGAGGAATGGTGTAAAATTCCACTTGCTACCATTCACGACCTCTATGCCTCCATCCCACGTCGCATCAAGGCTGTTCTGAAGGCGAAAGGTGGCCCGTCATCATATTAATCTGGTAAGTTGCAATTTCGTTCAGGTGTTTCCATTTTTCTGATCACCATCTGTAGAATACATTTGGGGGTGTGCGTATCGCAACACGAAATTACCCAAAATAAGGGACACCCTAATATATATATGTATATATATATATATTTTATTTATTTATTTATTTATTTATAATAGTCCTGTACAGAGCCAAACTCCATTTACAGAGGAACATATGTATACACACATAATTACATATGAAATACATATTTTATATATCTATATACTGAAAGAAATAAAAAAAATACATGTAAACAAGGAAAAATACAAGTTAAATAATAAAAACAAATGAAAATATTAATAGTATAAATTTAAAAGAAAATGAAAAATATGAAAAAATGAAAAATATAAAAAAATGAATATGAAAAAAATGAATAATATGAAAAATAAATAAAAAGTCTCCAGCATAGGTTCAACTCATAGAGATAAGTCATAGAGATAACACTTCTTAATTATTTAATTAATCCATACATAATGTCTTTTCAAAATATTATTTTTGAGTATACGCAAATATACAGCGGTAGGATAAGAGAAGTCAAGATCCAAATCTGATGAAACCAGCTGATTGAAATTCTTACAAGCTCTAACTATGAATGAGTCCTGGTGAATTGTAATATGAGATCTCGTTATGTTAAATATTAAATTCTTACGCAATGGTCGTTTTGGTATATTGAAATTAATATATTGGAGCAAATTACAATTATCTGTTACTGAGTTTATTGTCTTGTACAAATATGTTTGCTGAATAAGGAAACGTCTACTGTAAAGAGAATGCATATCAAATTTAATTAAAAGAGAAGAATACGAGATCTTATTTTTAGTTGCTGATATATGATACAATTTGAAATAAAGATGTTTCAAAAATTTAAATTGGACTCGTTCTATGTTATTTGCTTGTAATTTGTGAATAGGATCCCAAAGAGCACAACAGTATTCCAACTTACTTCTAATCATCGCTATAAAGAGGTGTTTTAAAGCTTGGATATTATATAGGTCTCTTGTACTCCTTATTAAAAACCCTAGTGCCCTGTACGACTCTGCAATAATTTTATTTATGTGACATTTAAGTGTAAACTTATGATCTAGTAATACACCTAAGTCATTAACAGAATATACTCTTTTTAACTTTTCACTATTAATCTTATACTCAAAAGATGGACAATTAATTTTATTTGAAAACGTTATAACATTACATTTTTTTATGGTAAAATATAATTTGTTTTTGATACACCATTGCAGACAACTATTAATATCTCTTTGTAGTTCATGTCGATCATTATTCACTTTTATAGCTTTAAATATTTTCATGTCGTCGGCATATAATAAACAA
Source organism: Thermobia domestica (assembly GCF_964235325.1). Taxonomy (NCBI): domain Eukaryota; kingdom Metazoa; phylum Arthropoda; class Insecta; order Zygentoma; family Lepismatidae; genus Thermobia; species Thermobia domestica. Next base: position 141,276,323 of record NC_137462.1, on the reverse strand, counting down.
TTACTATATTTTACAACATTTGGTAAATCATTAATGAATAAGGAAAATAGCAGTGGGCCCAAATTTGAACCTTGTGGTATACCTGAATTAGCTACGTAAATAAAAGATTTTACAAAATTATAATTGACAAAATATGTTCTACCTCGCAAATAAGAGATCATAATATTTATCAAAGAGGTTGAAAACCCCATAGCCAGAAGCTTATTTATTAAAACCGTGTGATTTAATTTATCAAATGCTTTTTGAAAATCCGTATAAATTACATCAACGTAATATCCATCATTTATAGAACTTGCAATAAATTGAGAAAAAGAAGTTAAGTTGGTCAAAGTTGAGCGTCCTGGGTAAAAACCATGCTGAAAAGGTGAAATATAGGATTTGACATGCAAGAAAATTCTGTTAAATAAAATTTGTTCGAAAATTTTTGAAGGAACTGAAATTAGGGCAATAGGTCTATAATTTTCAATATTCTTAGAGTTTCCCGTTTTTAATATCGGTGTTATTTTACTCAGCTTCCATTTATCCGGAAAGGATTGAGTTTTTAAAATTAAATTGAATATCAAACATAGTGGAACTAATAAAGGTTCAGCACAACCTTTAAATAAATATGTGGGAAGTTCATCTGGGCCACTACTTCTGCTAGATTTTAATTGCTTTATTGATTGGTGAATTTCATTTTTAGAAATATGTGTTATTGCTAAACTATAGCTTATAACTGATTCATAATTTTCATTCAGAGTATATGTAGGTGGACTAGGATCATAAACACTGCCAAAATACTTAGCGAACCCATTTGCAATTTCTTGAGGTGAATTTAATGAATCATCCCTGTATTGCATTACAGAAATATTAGATTTTCTTTTTCTTTTACTATTCAATAAATTCCAAATTTTTTTAAGGGTCGTGTTTGACTATTTCTTCATAAGATTTAATGTAGTTATTATACGCAGTTTTTATCAATTTTTTCGAATGTCTACGAAATTCATTATATTGTTCGTCATGATAATTTGAAGTTTTTCTGCGTCTCCTATGATACTCTTTTCTTTTTAGAACATTAATTATTTCATTATCGAACCAAGGTGGAAATTTTCTTCTATTTCTATTGTTAAACTTGGGTACGTGTGCTTCAATAATTTTATATACTGTATCATAGAAAATATCTAAAGCGTCATTTATATTCCTAACGTTTCTTAAGTCATTCCATGTTTGATTCTTTAAGTCTCTATAGATACCACAAAAATCTGCCTTACGATAATTATAATAAGAAGAGACGTCACATCTCTTTCGGGTATCCTTATAATTACATGGAATATTAAATACCAACGGAGGGTGATGTACATCAACTGATACCAGAGGTGAGGTACATAACTCGACTTTAATTACATCATCACGGCCGCATAAAACCAAATCAAGTGTTCTGTGATTAACATTTAAGACATTATTCACATTCTTTAACCCTAACAATGATATAAAATTATTAATTTCTGTGATGAAAATATCATTTGCATTCCAATTTGTTGCAGTGCCGATAAGTGATGGTATGTTAAAGTCACCTATAATTAATAATTTATCATTATATTTGACAAATAAATACTCTATTTTTGAATACAACTCTCGATACGTATCAATACTTGTACCAGGAGGTATATAAAGCACAATAACCATTATCCTAACAGCTCGTATTACAATTCGTGTACAAACAATTTGAATGCCATCGATACTAGTATCAATAGAATAACTATTATATTTGTCTTTAATGGCTAAGATTACACCTCCTCCTCTAGTCCCCAACCTATCCTGTCTATAAATTATATATCTGTTATCTAACATTTCATTGTCATAAACATTACTGGTAAGCCAAGTTTCTGTAATAGCTATTAAATCATAATTCTCCGCCAAGACTCCCAAATACAAGTCACATGATTTGTTATTAATACTACGCATATTTTGATAATAAACAGATAAATCATACTCACTACACATGTCTACTTATGCGAGAGAGCTTGTATATCTGCCATCGAATTCAATGTATGTACGCGTCTTTCATTGGCTGATTTTCTAAGCTTAATCTTACTAGCCCAGTCTATCCACACAAACTCATAATTATTTTCAAGCTTCACCTTCCTTGCTTCCTTGAACAAGTTTCGCCTGTAACTAGTAAGGTTCGGATTGACATAGATAGGGTTATTAACCTTCAATCCAATATCACGACAGGAAAGATTACGTTTTACCTTTCGTTTTTGAAGGAATGCGTCCCTATCTTGTCTCCGGACAAACTTTACAATTATGCCTGGAATGGAGCTACCTGCTGTAGAACTTAATCTATGACAAATATCTATCATAGAAGTGTCCAACTTACAATCAAGCGCATTACCTACATCTTTTATTATTTGGGTAACATTTTCGTTATTCGTAACTGGAATACCATGCACTTCCAGTGTATTCCTACGACCATATTGGTCCAACTCCTCAATTCTTGACTCCAGCACATCAAGTTGCTTAACTAAATTAACAGTTTCACTTTTCACTTGGTCTACTTGCTCAACACACTTTTTAAGGTCACTATTGTATTGTCTTAGCATGTTGTTATTTTCTTCTATTTTCTCATGGATAAATTCAATCGATTTTCCGAGTTCCACTTCCACTGTTTTATTCTCCTTTTTTATTGTCTTAATTTCCTCCTGTATTGACAATAAAAGTTGATACACCTCTAATAATGTAGGACATGAATTTTTGGGCGATCCAGAAGAATCAACACCACCACTTTTCCTCCGAATATTTACACATGTATCACATCGCCATGGATTATCAGAATTACGTATTGATTTAACATCATCCTCTTTCAAATTTGCGCATTTAGAATGAAACAGATTATTACAGGAAGTACATCTCACTTTCATATCTTTGTCCAACCTGGAGATGGATTTTGTACATTTTCCACAGACACTCATTTTTATAAAACTACGATAGTTTCGATTTCTCGATTGTGCTCCAATAATTCTTAACTTAGGGTTTGCAACGCTGATTTCGACTGTTGTTTGTTTGTTTACATTCCTCACGAATTCCAGACACGAGTTAATTGCATTATTTTAGTTAATTTTGTATAGATACTGAATTCTTATTATTCTATTTAATATTAGTACTTACGTACTAATATATATATATATAGGTAATAAGACCGGCAATGATGTACAGTAGTGAAACCTAGACAATCACAAGGACTGAAGCAAAAAATGTGTAAGTGATGCAGATGAGAATGTTAAGGTGGGTGTGTAGTGTGATGAGTAAGGATAGAATGAGGAACGGTTATATCAAAGAAACTGTTAAAGTGCGATCCTTGAGTAAAAAAGTTTTACTAATGAAAGTTGAGGTGGCTGGAACATGTAGAACCAAGAAATGTGACTATGTTCGAAAGAAAATTGGAAAGTTGGAGATAACAGGTAAACAAAAAGGTAAAAACCCAAGCTAAGATAGAAGGACAAGATATAAGATGATTTGAGGGAATGAAGAATAGGGAACAGATGATTTGAGGGAAAGAAGAATAGGGAATGGAGAAGAATGGGGGAAAGAAGTTAAGACAGAAATGCCGACCGCATAGAAACATAGGTAACGGCGGAGACAAAGAAGATAATATTCACATTGTTGATTTCTTTTCCATCAGGTTCAATATTATTGGATATAACTATGTTATAAGTGCAACATGAATTATTACATTCCTCTATTAGAATTCAAACAAAAATATTTCCAGATGTTCTCTCGAGTCACTCCGAAAAATGCTTTGAGGAAGGGAAAAAATTTGTGACTGATTATGCACAAAATATTTCACGGAGAATTGCTGGGGGAAGTAATTATACTGAACAATGATACACACAATTTGCGTGGCTACTTTCCATAGCTTCAAGGCTTAGTAGATCTATCGTTTTTTACTGGGGACTTACACTCTCACTTTTTAAACATTTGAATCAACACAAGAAGTTTTCATATATATATATATATATATATATATATATATATATATATATATATATATATACAGAAAGGCCCAAAAGTAGGTAAACAGTACCGTAGGCCTAACGATCAGCTCATTGCATTCTACATCTTTTCTTATTGTTATCCATCAAGTAGACCTAGTTTCTTTATTATCCGTTCTTAATGTCTTTTTACTTATATCTTAAGCTCGGAAGAACCTAAGTAAATAAACCCATAAACTAGAATGTTATACTTGATCAATGTAGGTATGTATACATACTTTTGGGCCACCCTGTATATATATATATATAATATGTATCAACTAAATATTTCCTTTCTATCTTTTAAACTGAAAGGAGCTTCTGTTGTAACTGGACTTAAAATTTTATGTTCATATTCTTTTGCAATATACGGGTATTATGAGTTTACACAGTGGGACTTATAAAAATGTGCTGTTAGATACGCCTGTTTCTAGGCACGATAATTCTTAAACAAAAGCGAATTTTTATTTTTATTTTTATTTTATTTATTTATTTATTTATTTATTTATTGGCAATAGATAACTAAAGCCATCATCTCGACCATGTTCGTTAATGGCGTCAATCTGTTAACATATTCACGGGTAACGATGACGTTACCGGTGGTTATCCGTATCCCATTTAAAATCTATACAATTTTCTAGTTTTAAGCAATCTGCACAGTATCATAGAAATTTTGTTTGCCTATAATAAAAGGATATGTAGCTTAATCCAAAACGTCCTTCTGAATATCCTATACATGGAGTCGCGAGATTCTCTTTTCTGTCTTTAGCAGAGTATATTGATTGTGAAAATGAGATCAGCAACTTAAGTAACTTTAGGTAATAGACACAAGTTTATTTTGTAGATTGGTTTCTGCAGCGTTATCGTATTTTTCCTTCTACAATTGAGCACATGTGTTCAGTAGGTTTTACATTAGGGCCTGATTTCCCTACGGTGTCTGCATACCGTTTCATTTGTTCTATATTGGACATATATTTATCTCCCCTACGATTTCCTCCTTTATTAAAGTTATCCTTGAATGTTAGACTACAGAAGAATATTACTAACAGTATACTTTTGTGCAATGAAACTACTGGTCACGTAATTATCCATCCTAATCTTCTACATATGCTTAAAGAAGCTTATGCCGACTTACGCTTTCAGATAACCAACTGGCTAAAAAATAACACCACTAATAATTGTTTTGAAAGTAACTTGCAGATGTTCTGCAAGATCACTGGCCATTCTGCGAGAATTGGTTTCCACAGAACGCTTGACAGCTCGAAGATATCTCCATGAACTCTTAAGGTTAAATGTGTATCTAATGATCGAAAATTTTCTTTTAAAAAGGATATTCATCTCAATCAATTTTATTTCGGGAAAAATCCTTCAAAAGCAATGAATTTGTCTTCTTATATATATATATATATATATATATATATATATATATATATATATATATATATATATATATATATATATATATATATTAACTATTTTGCTCAGTCGAATCAATAATACCTGTTCAAGTGATTAATAGGACCTATATGCCGTAGTCTTTTCAGCCATGCTAAATGTTACGTGTGAGTAGTAGACACTCTTCACTTCTATCATAAAAAATGAAACACTAATAAAATGTTCATATAAAAGGGACGTATATCCGGACTCCCTTCAGAAATCCCGACTAACATGTAATATGAACTTTAAAACAATTAAAAAAGAAACTTTTCTCTTAGGAGCAATCTTTGGTTTAATTGTAAACCGTTAAATGCATCAAACATATCTTACACCCCCTCTATATAGGATATCCTTATGAAGTAATAAACGAACTTTCTGAAGAAAGAAAAACTTTGTGAGTATTGTGAAGCAATGTCGAATACTCCTGTTATTGAAGTGAGGAGAAATAAATTTATTTTATTAGTAACATTTATCTTGGAGATAAAGAGTTATTGACATGTATCGGAGTTATTGTTTCTGATAGAATATTACGTATTCTGCGTAAACCACGATGAGGTCAATGGTTACTGAATGTTTATCTTGGTCATGTTTATTCTGTGTATGTCGTCCTTGAGTAGTTTTTATATGCGCAAGTGAAGTTGTTGAGTTTCATTTGTAGGGATTAGAAGAGAAAGGAGGACAGAGTATTTTATATGTTTATCGCAAAAACATAAAATTAGGAAATCACATGATACCCATATTAATGTGTAAAATTTGATAAGAGCGTTAGAGAGTGATCTATTCATTTTTGAAAATTCATGTCATAGCTTTGAACAACATATGTTCATTATTCAACATATACGAAAGATATTCAAGTCAATCGGTATGAACAGTATGTTTAGAAATCCTATGATTATACTCTGAGAGAGGATTTCTTTATGGGGCCTATTAAATTAAAAAAAAAAATAATTAGTAAACATGGTTCATAAAACACGTTCCTTCAAAGTTATAAAGCTGCCAAATTATGAAACGTTACTATTAGAGCCTAGCCAGATCTGAAGATTAAAATGTAGCGAGGTTGTGCTTCAAAAGTAGCGGATTTGAATTTTTTGTAGCCCAAACAAAAATTAATTATTTTGCACCTGTATATATTTTATACTGTATATACTTCATATATATACAGGGTGTTTCAAAACAACACCAACAACTTTTGGGATGTGATTCCTGACACCAAGGTACGACAAAAATTATAGATCAACCTGGGTGCACAAATGCTTTCCTTCGGAGTTACAGACTACAGAAAACATGAAAAAAAAAATCAACTTTGAATGTCTATAGCTCCAAAACTAAGGGACGTACCGTACTCGGGTCCAGACTTCACTTAGGAATTAATATTTGTGCTATCCAAAATACATGTTTCAGAATCCTAAGGTACTCACGCAATAATTTTGATAGACGGGGTTTGGCTACGAGTATATAATTTGAAGTACTCACCAACTATTTCTTATATATTCTTATCGATTTAATGGAAATATATGGAGTTGGAAATACATCAAATGTCTGGGTTGGCATCGGTCAGGTGGCGACCGCAGTTCTTGTCTGTTGGCGGTAGCATGTTAGGTCAAACTCCATGCTACGTCTGGAGCAGTAGAACTGCTATGTGCTACTGGGTTAGGGTTACCAGACGTCCCGGTTTTCAATGAAAAAATTAACTGTCCCGAAAAGGCTTTCGAGATGCCTGTTTGTCTCGGTTCTTCTTCAGATTGAAAAAAAAAATAAATAAAAACAAGAGGTTTTCGGAAGATTTTATGTAGCCAATTAATTTTGCTAAACAAACATCAGGGAGTTTGAAATCACATCCACTCTTTCTTTCTATTTAAAAAAAAATATATATTAAAGCGGGAGCATATGTTATGTAAATAATTTCTTGAATATCACCTTCAAGGAAAGTATTTTTCCCCTGTGACGAGCTACTAGTTCTTTTATACTTGAATCGGTAGCGCAGAAAGCGCATCACTTGCGGTATCGACATTTGCGGTACTTCGAGAATTGACATTTGTGGTACTGGGACATTTGCGATACTATTCAAATAACTTCTTATTCTCCTTGCTAGGAGAGAATATTTTCGGGTGTTCAGTTAGAGGATAAGCACGCAGTATCAACTTCTACACAAAGACCAAATTTTATAACATTAATGTAGCCAGCACGTTGTTCTAGGGGAAAATAACATTTTTTTTTTTTTTAAGGGGACTCGGGCTTTCTTGCTTACTAAAAGCAGATTAAAAATCTTCTTTCAGAATATAAAACCATTATTAACTCGCCATACATACAAACTTTTCTCAGAACACTAAGAACATGTAAACCCAAATATAAGGATCAATTATACAGAAAAGTGGGGGGGGGGGAATTTACTAGGATACATGGTAGACCCGTCCGAAAGATGTAAACAAATGTTTGTGATTGGCCAAAACTGAAAAATGTAAACAAATTCTTATCTCTCATTGGTCAAACGCCTGCCCATCATATTTAAAGGGAACTTCTAGAAATATTTATATTTTTGTTTTATTTTATGGCTTTCATTAACAGTTTTCCAATAACTACAGATAATTATGATGGATGGATTGAGACTTCTTTTAGGGTCGTGTTTCTGACTCAAGTTATGACGCAACAAAGAAAAAAGTATCTCTTCAATCATAAATGGGAGTGTGTCTCGAAATTGATTCAATATTTATAACCTATTAAACACAATCGGAATTGGGAATAAGAGACGCCAAGCAGCTATTCTTATGTTATCTTTTCATATTTTTATACATCCCTTGTGGGGTTTCATTTGCATTAACTGTGTATAAAATGAAGTGGAAAACAGTGTTTCTTTCATAAAAATGTTCCAGGGCACACCAGGAGCGGATCCAGGACGGACTTCTTGGGGGGCGGTGGGTTGTAATATTGCTACTTAGAGCTACTTTTAAGAGCTCCAAACTTTGGGATAGGTTTTATTTATATATGAAATAAGAAAGTTTCCTCTTCTGGGGAGGCGATCGGGGCAATCGCCTCCCGCCCCTGGGGCACACTTAGTATTCAGATGATCACATATTATTTTCACATGGTACTATTGTATTTATTCTTATATTATAGACGTGTTATTTTGGTCTCCTCTGGAAGGCACACTCAGAGCTCCGGGGGGCAGTGCCCCGCAAAACTTGTCTGGAAGAAACACTGATTGGAAAATTGTGAGTAGTAACCTGGAAGAGACAGGTAATTAATTGACTCTGACCAAATGAGTAGGACACCTGATCTTATATATAGTCTGAGATTGGTGTCCCGGTTTTTCGTTTACAAAATCTGGTAACCCTATACTGGGCAGACAGTGATAGTTTAAAATAAGCGACCTTTCATATTTCCAAGAAACATGTTTGGTTAGATCTGTTTTGTGGGTATTGAAATACACTTTACAACGTTTACACTACACTTTTTCGCTGTCATTTCTCACTTCTTTTATTCAATTGCTAAATTATTTATCTAGGAGCCATGGATTTTGGAAGTTTTTATTGTACGTACTCCACTTAGGCCTACTCATTATGTTAATATAAGTAATACAGTTAACACAATTAAATTTGTGATGTTCACGTTTACACAGCTTCGTTCGTCTATTAGGCTGTGAGACAGCAACCCGATCAGTGATACTGTAACCAGTGATGAAAATTTTCCGATTCATAAAAACATACTCCACTTATTCCTATATACCATATCGTTGTTGAGCCGTGATGTGAGGTGGCAAATTTTCTTCTATATTTTTCCGGAAAATTTTCCGTTCTTAACAAATATCAGTGATCAAGTAACAGTTCCTCAGTATTCATAAAATTGATTGAATTTATGTATAGAAATGTTAAAAAGTGAAAGATCGTTTAAAGAATCTGAAAATTTTCATGGCTCAGACAATTTTCAGTACTATGTAGGAACAAGTGAAACAATTTTTCATGAATCGAAGAATTGTCTGTCCTGTACAGTGATGAAAATTTTCCGGAAATTTTTGAAACGGAAAATTTTCCGATACATAAAAACATGCTCCACTTATTCCTACATCGTTGTTTAGCCGCGATGTGAGGTGGAAAATTTTCTTCTATATTTTTCCGGAAAATTTTCCGTTCTTAACAAATATCAGTGATCAAGTAACAGTTCTTCAGTATTCATAAAATTGATTGAATTTATGTATAGAAATGTTAAAAAGTGAAAGATCGTTTAAAGAATCTGAAAATTTTCATGACAGACAATTTTCAGTACTATGTAGGAACAAGTGAAACAATTTTTCATGAATTGAAGAATTGTCTGTCCTGTACAATGATGAAAATTTTCCGGAAAATTTTGAAAGGGAAAATTTTCCGATTCATAAAAACATACTCCACTTATTCCTATATACCCTATCGTTGTTGATCCGTGATGTGAGGTGGAAAATTTTCTTCTATATTTTTCCGGAAAATTTTCCGTTCTTAATAAATATCAGTGATCAAGTAACAGTTCTTCAGTATTCATAAAATTGATTGAATTTATGTATAGAAATGTTAAAAATTGAAAGATCGTTTAAAGAATCTGAAAATTTTCATGACAGACAATTTTCAGTACTATGTAGGAACAAGTGAAACAATTTTTCATGAATTGAAGAATTGTCTGTCCTGTACAATCATGAAAATTTTCCGGAAAATTTTCCGATTCATAAAAACATACTCCACTTATTCCTATATACCCTATCGTTGTTGATCCGTGATGTGAGGTGGAAAATTTTCTTCTATATTTTTCCGGAAAATTTTCCGTTCTTAACAAATATCAGTGATCAAGTAACAGTTCCTCAGTATTCATCGATTTGATTGAAATCTTGTATAGAAATGTTAAAAAGTGAAAGATCGTTTAAAGAATCTGAAAATTTTCATGCCTCACACAATTTTCAGTACTATGTAGGAACAAGTGAAACAATGTTTCATAAATCGAAATGTTTTGTGTCTTGCATGGAAAAATTGAAGAACTATTTTATGAGTCGGAAAATTTTCATCATTTTGAAGCAAAAAGTAAAACAACTTTTTGTGAATCGGAAAGTTTTATTGCTCTGTAGAAACAAATGTAAGGAATTTTCATGAATCGGAAAATTTTCGTCACGTTGTAGAAACAAGTGAAAACACTTTTCATAATCCGGACAGTTTTGAATATTATGTGTACTGATGTTAGGTGGAAAATTTTCCTCTATATTTAACTGCGCATTGAGATATACAATTCCTGTAGAGGAAAATTAGACAGCAAGAAATTATAATTTTCCAATTAGATTTCGGGAGCCAGAAAATTTTCTAATATTTCAAGTTGGGAAGAAAAAATTTACATAGTATTTCTCTCTCTCTATCTCTCTCTATTATATCTACTTATTTATAAATGTTGCAGAATGTAAATCTATAAAAGTAGTAAAGCTATGAGAAAACCGTCTTATGCGTATTAAACTGACGAAATCTAATATTGTAAGATCAAAGGTGGATTCTAAGGGAAGAACGCCTTGAAGTTTCTGAAACATTCTTGAAATGAAGAATCGTTAGATTTTCACTTCATGAAACTTTGTAAGACAATACTTATTACCAATAAATTCTACGGCTAAACAATGATGTAGGAATAAATGAAGTATGTTTTTATGAATCGGAAAACATTCATGACTTTTAATAAATTGAAATTTTAAATAATAGAATGGGATATTTGTACTCTACGAAATCATGTTCTCTGCACTTTGTATACATACACATACACACACACACACACACAGACAGAGAGAGAGAGAGGAATTGAATTGAGTTGATTTTGATTTTAACGTCCCTTTCAGCAGCGAGACTATATAAGACGGGACCAACTGATTAACGTGAAATCCGAACTACATGAGCTCCCGCTGGGAATCGAAGCCAGGTCTTCTATGCCAAAGGCGCGTATGCTAACCGCTTAGCAACGAAGGAGCTCGCAGATGAAGAGAGAGAGAGAAACACTGTGTAAGAGTTTACTTCCCAACTTGAAATATTAGAAAATTTTCCGGTTCCCAAAAGCTAATTGGAAAATTATAATTTGTTGCTGACTAACTTTCCTCTACAGAAATTCAATTTTGTAGCTGAATGTGCAGTTAAATATAGTGGAAAATTTTCCACCTAACATCACTATACATAATATCCAAAATTGTCCGGATTATAAAAAGTTTTTTCCACTTGTTTCTACATCGTTATGAAAATTTTCCGACCTATGAAAATTCCTTTCACTTGTTTCTACAGAGCAATAAAACTTTCCGATTCACAAAAAGTTGTTTTACTTTTAGCTTCAAAATGATGAAAATTTTCCGACTCATAAAAAAGTTCTTCAATTTTTCCATACAAGACACAAAATATTTCGATTTATGAAACATTGTTTCACTTGTTCCTACATAGTACTGAAAATTGTGTGAGCCATGAAAATTTTCAGATTCTTTAAACGATCTTTCACTATTTTACATTTCTGTACATGAATTCAACGAATTTTATGATTGCTGAGGAATTGTTACTTGATTACTGACATTTTTTTAGAACGGAAAATTTTCCATCTCACATCACTAACTGTAACGCACAAATTCAATGTGTCTAGTGTTGTCAGATCTGGAGATTAAAACCAACTAAAACAAAAATTGAATTAGCATCAAACATATTGGGCCTTACGCAGAGTCGTTCTGACGCGTGATTAGTATCATACTAAAGAGTTCGACTAACATGTTTTCTGCAGTAGTCAGGCCTTTCGTATGACGCTAATCATACGTCAAAGATCATTAAAAATAGAATACTCAACAAACAAAGCTTTTGTTGTATAATATAAAACCAACTATTTCTGATTTCATATATGAAAATAAGAAAGTATCGAATTATGCAGTTATAACCTGCAGATAATTAAAAGTAGCCCCAAAAGTAGTGTGTCGCTCAATTTGAAATTTTGGTATCGAGGGCACTTTAAAAATCGGCCAATTCGCTACTTATAGCCCAATCTGGCAACACTGCGCTGGGTATAAAACTATTGGACCTATTACAATCGGTTGAATGAATTACGTATTAATTACAGAATTAAATATTCATGATCCACATTTCTCCGGTTCCGGCGGAACAAATTGTGTAGAGGAAGTTGGAATATGGAAATATACTTTTAAGTAGGGGAAGATTGGACAAAATTTGGTGGCTCGTAGTTTTCTCGCTATATACAAGACAATTATAGAAGTAAAAAAGTAAAAATGATCATGAAACACTCTCCAGTTCTTCGGCTATTATATACTGGAATTCAGATTTTCATTTTACGAACTGATTTTTCCTAATAAGATATTTTATGAAGTAAATGTTTTCTACCCGTTTTGTCCAACCAGTATGATAAAACGGAGAAAACTCAATAGCAAGAACTAACTTAGGTTTACAAGAAAACTACATGTTCAGGATCAAATTCTAAACATAAAATTACAGCAGTAAATTGTCAGGAAATGCAATAGTAGATCTAAGAAAGAGGCATTGAAAGTGAATGTGCTATATGTGGAGGGGAAGAGGCCAATGAAATATTGTCTTCAGTTTGAAGATTTTATTTCTTGCAGAGTGCTAAAGAGTGGCTTAGATATACCTATTAAATATTCTACATGCAGTGTTGCATCCATACAAGTCAACATTAATACGATATTTTATAATGTAAACAAAAGGGCGTTCTTTCTGTCAAATTCTATAAGGGTAAACTCTATTTAAAAATAAAGAGAAATTGTAAAATGCTATTAGTGAAAGAACGTTTCGGAAATTTCTTAAGAACAACATCTGTTTTCTCAAGACTACCGCACTATTCATGTGCCCATTTTTGGCACTCTAAACACTGAATCCGTTGCTGGAGGAATGAAAAACATTACGTTGCAGTGTAAACTTGCAGTGACTTTTGATTCCTCTTCTGACAAGGATTTATGCAGGAAAACCTTTGTATGTTCGTCTGTTTTTGAAACTTCATTAAAGTTGTGGGCTAGTTTCTTTTGCTTAAAACATTTTGAGTCAACTTTGAATTTTTGTGTATTTTGAATTTGACTTGTTTCATCATTTTCTATTTTTTTCTAAGACCTAGAAGTTATAATTGTTTACGTTTTTATTTGAATGATTGCTCTGCTGCACTTTACGGTAAGTGAATTAATTCGGCAGAGCAGATGCAAAATGACGTAGATGGCTGTTCTTGTACAGGAGTCTCTCTTGCCCGGTTAACAGTTTTGGAACTTTTGGGTTCTGTTAAGTGATTGTGACGTTCTTGTAACTCTTCAACGTGTGCATTTCAATCATAGGTGCTGCCGGATAGAGTTTCACTGAAGTCAGCGAAGAAGCGAAAAGATGATCAGAAAATATATTTGGGTTCATAGGGCAAATTTTTCAGTTCTTAAATCCGACAACCACTTTAATACGTGTTAAGTGGAGTCATAAGAGCGACATCTATTGGTTGTATTCAATGCGTGCAGTGAGGTGTAAAATAGATAATAACAACGTTATAAGATAAGAGCTAACAAAATAAGTACAAGACTTTTAGTATTTGTTGCATGTCAATGAAATTCTATGAGTTTATCATACCATTATATAAAAAATGTATTTCATCCAACCATTGTCATGACAATGTGCAAAACGTTCTGGGTGAGCATCAGCAAGAAAGTCAGGGTTTTCTCGTTTTCTGGAGAAGATGAACATCAAAGGTAAATAATTCCCACTTGCGGTCATAATAACAGTTACAGTCATAGGCCTTCCTCGTTCAGCAGATAAGAGCTTACCAACTTACCTCTTTTTCCAAAGCTATTCTTTTGACAATTTCTTGCAAACTGTTGAAGCTCCAGTCTAATCAGCATTCCAAATTCGATCATGTATGAATTTGTGTTTTTGATAGATCTGTTCGTGGAAAAAAGCTCAAAGAAAGCTACGACGGATGCTCTGCTGAAACCAATAGCTCGTGCAGGTGATGTGACTTCTAGGGTCCTAAATGTCACTTTTGGTTTTCTCTTTACATATGAATAATACGAATATTTTACCGCTTTTTTCTTTTCGTCAAATAACAATACTGCAAAGTGAACGATCCATGCAAAGTGATCGAGAAAAAAGAAAAATTGCCGCTCGACCTTTTCAAAAACAAAAAATTAATTTTTTCATGAATGTTTATTCATCAGGGTACTTTGGAACCACAATTGATTCTTTTTTACAACATCCCAAGAAGACGCAGCGGCTGCCGCCATTTTGCATTTTTTTTTTTTTTATTTTAGGCGTTTACGTTGCTTTGAATATCTCAGCATGTATTTGTCCTACCAAATTGAAAATTGCTGGACGTCTCAACTCTTGCAGTGCTAAAACTGATCTGTTAACATTTTTGCCTAAAACCACTTGAAGGGGGTGAAATCACGGTCTACAGTAGCAACTTTTTGGACATTGAAAACATGTTTGGGAAGAGAAAACAACAGATGTAGAGGTCTGAATTTGTGTGTACATGTAGTCCGGGGTCATAAGTTAATACACAAAAATTTACAGACCTGTAGCTGCTTCCAAAGTAAAACAACCAAAAGTTGTTTTACTTTTTGCTTCAAAATGATGAAAATTTTCCAACTCATAAAAGGTTCTTCAATTTTTCCCATAGAAGACAGAAAATATTTCGATTCATGAAAAATTGTTTCACTTATTGCTACATAGTACTGAAAATTATCTGAGCCATGAAAATTTTTAAGATTCTTTAAACGATCTTTCACTTTTTATCATTTCTATACATGATTTCAATCAATTTTATAGTTACTGACGAATTGTTACTTGATTGCTGATATTTTTATAGAACGGAAAATTTTCCGGAAAAATATATTGGAAAATTTTCCGGAATATTTTCCACCTCACATCACTAGCAACAACCGGTCCTCGGGCCGGCCCCGGTCCAGTGGGCTCTTTAATCGGCCAGCCTGACTCATTATTGGAAATGAATTTCTTACGTAATATCTTAAACTAAGCTGAAAGTTTCTCTTGGATAACTGATGTCCGCCTTCAAAATATCCTCCGCGTTGAACATCCAGTGTAGAATGTACCACCCAGCATTTTCAAACTGGTCAAGTGTTCCACTAAAATAGTAAATAAGTAGATTTTCTGCTTTTCTTTAGTAAGTAAATATTTTGGTTTCTGTTATAACAGTTTTTTTTTTTAATGTTCCTGTGATATTAGTGTACGACGAACGATTTTTAAAATGAATATGACTATTCAGTTCTTGTGAAAATGTTGTACATTGTCTCGTACGGCCCTTGATTCCAGTAAGTCCTTTGTGGTAGATCCACTCCCTTTTCCAATTTGTACATGCCTGATCTACATGTAAACTAGACAGCTTCATCCAATGCTATAAATGGAATTATAGAAATAATTATTTCATGTTTCTTTTTCAGCAGGAATTATTTCATGTTTCTTTATGAGCGTATTGGTTTTTACGTTAGTAACCATGCCATCGTTTATATTACTCTTGCCTCTTTACAACGAAAATACTTTATGATGGACAGATCATTGAAATGACTTCTGGAAGTAAAAATAAGTAGCCTACTAAACAATCGCTTTCAAGTTGAAAAACTTACCAAAACCTGTACTATTCGAGCATTGCTTATGTAAATATCTATCTATAAGCCTTCATTGTTTTTGTAATCTCTGCTTGTTACATAACACTGATATAAATGCTAGTTCAAACTGTTTAGAAATACTGTTAGTTGCGCTTACTCAAAAACCTGAAGTAATTCATAGTAGAAGTACCTCCTTCAAAATAAAATAAAAATGAATGAAAGAAAAAATAATAAAACGCAATGATGAAATTCAGTAGAATATGCAAAGGATTTCAGGGTCTGACTCCCTCCTTGAGAAAGATATTATGGAAAAATAAACATTTAGCATGTACACCTTGTCTCAAAAAGGTTGAGCGCATTCTTTATTGGTGTTTTGAGGCAAAAATTTTCTAAGTCCAGCTTCGGGTATCTTCGGGAAAAAGTAAGCCAGGTTCGAACCTCCAAGCCAGCCTTTGCAATCGGGAAAAAGTTTGCAGATTTGTTTTTCTTCTTTTAAATATAATAAGACTTGTTACCAAGTGTTTAAAAAAGCAACATTGATTTAAATACTTAATGATACAATATTTCGAAACCTTTTTTTTTTTTTTTTTTTTAATGTCAGCACATGTTTGTTTGTCATTTAGCTCTCCATACGTAATGGAACATTTAAATACGTTAAAGAATCTTTCCATATGTAAAAGAATGCTCAAAGTTAAGAAATAGAACATAATTATCGCCTGAGTACTAAAATAAAAGTCAAAGTAGAACAGAAACAGCGTTTGTAATGGATATGAATGTCATAATTATCTTGAGATCCGTTATACATCGCTAGAAGCATAGTTCTAGAAGTCCTTGTGTTAGCTCATTGGTAAGCTGTCGGATTTCAAATCTTAAGGTTGAGAGTTCGAATCCCGTCTAGATTAGTCCTTTTTTAAAAATTATATTTTCCGCAATGCATGAAAAATTATATAAAATAATTACATTAGAATACATATGTTGTGTATATATAACATAATCATTGCAGAACATAGTAATTATTATGTTTAAAATATAACATCTGAGATAATTTTCACACTAGGTCGGTATTATATATGAGGATGTAAATACAACTTAAGAAACTCGTTCAATAACAATAAATAAGTTATGTAGTGTATTTATTTGCATCTATTTGTCATACAGATGTAACTTCTCATTATTCTCATTACAGCATGTCATTTACATTCGTGAAATACAATATATTCCTACGGATATAGAAAGTGTATAAACAGAGTATCCAAAGTCGTATCCTGCTTCAAGACACATAACTTTTCCCGATCCCCTTAACGTCACGGGAGGAAACACAAACTCTCTTTAGAACGGAATGTCGTTACTTAGAGTCTCATTCGAATACGTTGAATATGCTTTTGTATATTCATCTCTCTCTCTCTCTCTCTTTCGCTTTGTTTATGTGTGTGTGTGTGTGTGTGTGTTGCGGAATATCCCAAGTTGAATACAACATTTGCCAAGTATATGAGCATCATTGTCATCGAATACCAGAAATTGAAAGTCGTGTTTCTTCAGGTTGGGTTTGCGTGTTCATGTTAGCTCACTGGTAGAGTACGGACTTGAGTTCAAAGCCTACAGCTAATTATCATTCTTTTGTTAGTAGGATTGCACAGAAATCGGATACAAGGAGTGGTTTACTTCTAGAAATATTTTCAGAAGCGTTTAGGTAGCCCTGAAAAGGGCTGTTTTCGGGAGTTAAGGCGGGGACATTAATATTGTGTCCAAGGCCCTTCTGAATTTATTACACGCTCCATTCTTCTGGGCATGGAATCTATTACATGGGTGACAAATCTATCTCCTTCCCCTACCTCCAGCCATGCTTCGGAAACAAGATGCCACAGGTCATCCTGAGTTCTTGGTGGATCTGCCTCAGGCCAACTTTCCCTTAGAGTACGCTTCACTTCTGCCCACATATTTTCCATGAGATTGAGGTCTGCTCCACGAGCGGCCAGTCGATTAAATCAATCTCAGGGTGCCCTGCGAACCATTCCTGAATCACACGGGAAGTATGTATTGGCGACTGGTATTGCTGGAACTGAATTACACCATCAGGCTGAAATACTCGTACAGATAGCACCATGATATTACTGATAATGTCTAAGTACTGAGCATTGTCCAGGTCCTTCAATTCTATGAAGCTGTCCTGCTCCGCGACTGGAAATCCAACCCCAACATAAAATAGATACATGGCCACTGCGATTGCAAGCAGCCACATATCCATGGTCATATCGGGTGCCTCTCGGACGATACACAAAACGGCGTCCCTCCTTTGATGTTGTGAATATGGATTCATCTGAGAAAACTACGTTTTCCCAATTGAGACCCACATTCGCCTGTGCAAACGCGAGACGGTAAATTTTGTGGTCGTCTGAGAGTTTTTCCTTCACGGCAGCAACACGGCCACGTAACCCAGCATGACGAAGCCTTCGCAGAGCTGTATGCTTTCTACCAGGAAAGAGAGAAACTTCCCTTAGCTGTCTAGACGTCCTTGGTGGGTCTAACCGGGCTTCGTTTACTAATCTTGGGCTTGGGCTTCGGTTGACACATGCGGACGACCAGGAGATCGTAAATTATCAGTCTGACCTGTAGCACCATATTTCCGAATCCATCGCCTTCCTGTAGAGGCCGGGACACCTACTCGCCTGCTAGCTGCAGTTGCAGAATAACCTTCCAACTCCCATAAAGTAATTACTGCTGTACGTCTATCCATAGTTACCAATGTTCTGAGCTGTGAGAAGGAAGCAATAGGTAGGTAAAAGCTAGTACCTGACGTGTGATTGGTTACTTGCACGACACGCCTATTGTGGGGAACAGCGTTGCCAGATCTAGCATAATGATGCTAGATCTAGCATAATTTGCATGTCTCTAGCATCTAGCATCTTGCTTTTAGCATCCTGCCCAAATCTAGCACAATTTCAGCAAGTTTATCAGAAAGCCGTAAAACCTGGAGATGAGAAAGAAGTTGGTCGTGGGAAGAAAAAGAACGGCAGAAATGTATCCTCTTCCATTGATTCATACAGTCGGTAAACCATACAGGCAGTCTTATTTTCCGAAGTAAGTTCGAAACGTCTTTGAGATTTTTTGTGGCTCCACCCAGGGTTTTCTAATCCTTTAACTCCGAGGCATGGGCGGAGCTATGGGGGCCATTCTCCCCCCAACTTTTTGACAACTTCACCATCTTTATTTCTGATTTCATTATCATATTTATTCCTGAAATGACAGCTCCGAGACCGACCAAAAATCTGCCGCCCCCCCAGCAGACGATTCCCAACTCCCCTTATGCTGCGAAGTAATTTTCTTTCAAAATATGTAAACAAAAACTTTGCATTCATTTATACTATATATACGCCATTGAGTCTGGCAACGACTGCATTAATTTAGCTGAGTTAAAATTTTGGTGCGTGAAGTATTGCATTCTTGCTCTCTGTGTATTTTAAGTTACGTTATCGTATCTCAACTTCGTTTTTTTAAACTCCTGAATTAGTAATTATGAGGATCTAGCATAATTTGACCGAATCTAGCATAAGTTCGATCAGGTTTTGGAATAATTCCGAGCTGTGAGTCTGGCAACGCTGGTGGGGAACGACTTGGTCAACGACTCGCGAAAGAAATCTGA
The DNA here is from genome assembly GCF_964235325.1 of Thermobia domestica. Lineage (NCBI taxonomy): Eukaryota > Metazoa > Arthropoda > Insecta > Zygentoma > Lepismatidae > Thermobia > Thermobia domestica. The sequence continues at coordinate 141,256,660 of NC_137462.1, read as the reverse complement.
AAATGGTGTGCCGTAATAATAATATCAAAAACAGTTTTTATAAAGGAATATTAATACATACGAAAAGCTGTTTAAAGAATGAATTGTTGTACTGACTTTACACGTATAAAAACATATACCATATACCAAACAGATTGAGCGATATGATGATAGCTGTTTTGAGACAAACTCTTTCGAAGTCCAACTTCGGGTATCTTCGGAAAACAGTAAACTAAAGCTGCTGGTTCGAACCTCCAAAGCCAACCTTAGTAATCGGGAAACGATGTACAGATATGTTTTTCCTTTTGTTAAATATAATAAGACATGTTGAAATGGTATTAAGTGTAGAAAAAAGTAACATTGAAATACTTAATGATACAATATTTCGAGACTATGTATTCACACTCTCGTTTCGTCATTGTGATTTCCATACGGAAAAGAGCATTTACGTATGAGCTCAGTTATATTTCAGAAGCAGCTTCCGAAAAGCGGTCATGTTAGCTCAGTGGTACACCACCGAGCGTTTAAATCGTGAGTTCGATACCCGTTCAGGTGAAATTCTTTTATGATATTCTACTTTCCTCAATGCATGAAAATTATGTAAAATAGTTACATTACAATTCATCAGTTGTATATATCAGTTGAATATATATATTCATATCATCAGTTGTATATATCAGTTGAATATATATATTCATATCATTTCACGACATAAGTAATTCTTATCTTTAAAATATAACATCTGAGGTATTGACAGAACGTCGGTGTGTTATGTGTGAATATTGAATACAAATTTAAAAAATCGTGTAATAGCAATAAATAAGTTATGTAATGTATTTATTTGCAGCTACTTTCATCGCAGATAACTTCTCAATATTCGCATTACAGCATTTAGGTAGAGCATATCGAAAATCGGATCGTGGTCCAAGACAAAAAACTAGCTAGCCCCAAACTGTCACGTAAGAAATTCGCGAATCGCAAAAGTAAAGTGAAGAGATTGAGAGCGCTAATTCCTTAATCGCTCTCTCTCAACTCTCTCTTATCTGCATTTATACACATAAAAGTGTATGTATGTATGTTCCAACATAACTCATGTATGCCTAGGGCAGGGTTTCTCAACCTGGGAGTCGCGGCCCCTAGGGGATCGCGAAGATAGGCGGAAGAGATAAATATAGTTAGAATCTAATACCAGAAATTATTTTTAAATATTATTTTTAATTTTGTTCTGATAGGCATACTTTTGTTTTTTATACACACTGTAAAGAACAATAAAAAATAAGTCTACTGAACATTTTCAAAGGGTGTAGAATTCGTGTTACTATTCGGTTCAAAGTCTTGTCGTCGCGAATTCTGTCGAGAAATTTGAAGCTTAAAATATACAAAACGATAATCATGCCTGTTGTTCTGTATGGTTGCGAAACATGGTCGCTTACTTTGAGGGAAGAACATAGACTGAAAGTATTTGAGAACAAGATCCTTAGACGAATATTCGGACCCAAGAGGAACGGGAATGGGGAATGGCGGAAACTTCATAACGAGGAACTACATAATTTATACGGTTTACCCAACATTGTTAGGGTCGTCAAGTCTAGAAGGCTTAGGTGGGCAGGTCATGTAGCTAGAATGGAAGAAAGTAGAAACGCTTTCAAAATCTTGACTGGAAGACCAATCGGAAAACGACCATTAGGAAGACCTAGGCGCAGATGGGAGGACAATATTAAGATGGATTTCGCTGAGATACGAATACAAAGTAGAAACTGGATCCAAATGGCTAAGGATAGAAGTCAGTGTAGAGCTTTTGTGAACGCGGCATTGAACCTCCGGGTTCCATAGGCCATAGAGTTAGTTAGTTAGTAGAGTTGTTTAAAAATGAATTTAAATCAAAGAGGTATGATATAAAACTAATGAGAACTGTATATAGAAATACTAGAAAAATACACATGCAACAAAACCTGCACATTGAAATACAATTAAAATTAAAACCTAATGAGACACTTAAGCATGGTGTAATTTCACTAGTTCAGCAATGTCCGGTTCAATCTTCATGACGAACATTATCAAGCCATTTTCAACTGATAAGCGATTTCTTATCTTTGTTTTAATGTTTACCATAAAAAACACACTTTCGCACAAGTACGATATAGCAAATGGAATTATTACTTTTAAAGCAGCAATTCCCAGACCAGGATATTCTTCTCTCCTCATCAGGCAGAACTTGTCCAAGTCTTCGTTACAAAAAACCAGTTGCAAAGACTTGTCGCATGATCATTCTATTATTTGGTCAAGAAGTTGTGGGCTTAGATCGGATACGTTAATGGCCTCTTCAATGAAGGAGTTTAACATCCATCTTGAACCAGCACCTTCGTCGTTGGGAATATAGATATTACAGTTACTGTATCCACTGTCAGTGCCGGGCGCCGAAAAAAGGGGCCACACATTTCGGAGGAAGTGTGTTACTCATGTTAGGAAAGTGCATGTGCACATGTGTAAAATAGAAGGAAAAACGTAATAAAATGTGCTCAAAATTAAGGAAAGGTAGGGTTTATTTTGAAAATGTTATTGAGCTTCGTGCCAACCATGGTGGCGCTTCGTAGCTAGTCTGTCGACGTCACTCATATATACGGTGACATCGTACTATACTCTCGCCCCGGGCGCTGATTTTCCATGGCACTGTTCACTATAAACAAAAAAATGGATTCTACTATTATAGAAATAGGTATGTTAAAAATCCCACACAAGCTTATTATAAAACAAATTATAAAAGGGTCGCTGACAAGAGCGTGTGATAAAAGGAGATCGTGATAGGAATTAGATTGAGAACCACTGGCCTAGAGTAATTTTAACCACATTTCTTATAGTTTCGAAAAGAGTGCTGTCGGGTTACCTAAGGTGAATGGGAGGGGGATACATATAAAAGATTGGTAGAAAATGATCGATATTAGATTCATAGTTTTCGGGGTCGCTTAGATAAATAGTGAGACTTTCAATTTCGCTTAACTCCGATTAAACTCTCATTAGTAGGGATGGGCACGAACGACTTTTCTTTGAAACTCGACTCGACTCGAAACAGACATCTTTGAGGTCTACTCTTGGACTCGGCGCGAAAAATATCTTCCAACTCGACTCGGATTAGAGTCAAGTCGAACCAAAACGAGCAAAATCCTGTGTGTAGTCCTACCTGGACAATACATAGACAATAATTATTCTATCATCAATTATACTACTATTACTACAAATAATAGTAATAATAATAATAATAATAATAATAATAATAATAATAATGATAATAATAATAACAATAATAATAATAATAATAATAATAATAATAATAATAATAATTATTATTATTATTATTATTATTATTATTATTATTATTATTATTATTATTATTATTATTATTATTATTATTATTATGACAACACCGTGTACAAACATGAACAATAGATGGTTAGTAAAGGAATACTAAAAGCTAGTTGACTGCCGACGTCGGTAGTCATGAACTCTACAAGGCAAAGACATCGTTCATTAATCTAAGCTGTAAGCGTCGGTGGACTACAGATGGTCAACTATTGACCTCTCGCCAGAAATTGGTGGGCCCGCAGCGACGATCCGTGGTGGCCCAAGTTCCATTTTGAAAACTTTACTACCAGCAGCAGAGACGCGATGAAACGCCAACGAACCACAAAATTACTCTCCCAAAATATGTCAAAATGCCTATATGTGTGATTTGTTTATATTTAGGTGAATCAAAAAACACAAAACAAATACCCGGGGTGGACGCAAACTATCAATATTACGATTACTAGGCACGTGTTCTTCTGACTTCCCCACGGAAACGATCATAAAAAGCTTGGTTGTTGAAGGATAAATCATTGACGTCTTAATTTAGCCAATCAGACAAACCCCTACATCTCGAGTTCTAGAAGGTGATACCGTGAACAGTTTCAGATTTATTGCTTCCTGGTAGAGTACTATCCATGAGCAAAATTTGAGCATAATAGCCGACATGCATCTTCGGTGCCTCTTATCTTTAGTACAATTTTAACCAGAGATGGTGTGGGTCAATGAAAATTTGATCCACGACCCACCATGACCCACTATCACCCACCACCCAAATGCCCCATTGGCCCACTCTGATCCATCAACCATCGTGATCCATTCTTACCCACCACCAACTATGAACCACTCTGAACCATTGTGACCAACTCCGACCCACCAAAACCCATCGACATCAACTCTGACCGATGGCCCACGTCCTCCTCTCCATTGGCTAAAGAGGTTACACTTGTAATAAAACAAGACTGTGAAATTATCACTTATCGGAGTTTGAATTTCTACCGTTAATGGCTCAAGCACCTCTCTGTTACAATACTGGTGGGTCTGACCTTTACGATATATAATGGCAAAGTGTTTCTCATCTTCCAAATTAAAATGAATTTAAATTTATCATATATAATTATTTCTTTGTTGCCTTACGGACACATTTCAGTAGAAAATAGGGTGAAATTTGAAAGTTTCAAATCAAGGAAAAGTAGACCAACGTAAAAAAAAAAAAAAAAACAGAGAGAGAGAGAGAAAAAAAAACTAATTTTCTATATAATTAAGCATGCCGTACTAATTGAAAATGCCCATGTAATTAAGTTTAGAATACAAATTTTATGGTCATTTTTCTCTAACTTTATGGCTTGATTGCCTTATGCTCGGAACGCTCCATATATTAAACACAGCTTCAGCAATTATAAATAGAAAGCAGTGGGTATAAAATTCAAAAAGAACTTTAGTTTGCATTACTCAATCTGTTTCTCAACTAATATCAATCGTTTTCGATTATTTTTACAAATCAACCCACTACCAATTTCCAATATATAGAAAATGCACCCCCGTCCCCCCGCTCATAAAAGATAATTTTAAAAAATGCCAGGACATATTCTCTTTATTTTTAATAAAGAGTTATATGCTGAATTTCAGCTCTCAGTTGAACGGCTTGTGAGATACTCAATTTTTCGCTCATGTGGTTCGGATTCCACGTTAATCAGTAGGTCCACGTCTCATATAGCCTCGCTGCTGAAAGGGACGCTAAACTAAACTCAACTCAACTCAATTTTTCGCAAAAATTCGGACTTCTACTCCCCCTAAGGATATGTATTATAATGAAAGTGACACGCGTATGATAACTTCCCAGTTGGGATTGGAGCCTGATTATATACCAAACGTCAATTTATTTGACTTTGCAATTTGACCGTGATGATTACGGAGACATAGTTACTTTCAATTTTTTGTGATACATATCCTTATTTCATATGTTACAGATGATTCAAAAATACTTTTTCATGCAGTTAGCTCCTTTAGAATCTCACAGGCTGCATCCCAAAATCCAACTCCTACTATCCTATGACAATCCAAAAGTGACTGAACTGTTTTTACTAGGAACAAATGACAAAAGAAAAATGGAGATCTTGAAAGTAAAATGTAGAAAAGCTTGGTGCCCCCAATAACTACATATTTCTCCGCCCCTTCATCCCGAACTTAAAAATAAAACTTAATTCGAATATGGTTAATTAGTGAATTTATTACAGTTAAATTCCACTCACTACATGCTACAGCTACAACTATGTAACAAAAAAGAACAACTGTGAAACATGTTCTGAATTACTATTAGATTTCTTACGCTATTATTAAACATATTAGAATAGTAAAAGAGGATTGTTCGTGAAATAGTATATTTGCTCTTGATTTATAACTTTTTCATACGGAAAAAATAAAATATTATTCAAGTTTTAAACTTTGCACTCTGCAAATATGTTGCCCTCTAGGCAATGAGACTAATGTGAAATGTGGACTATTGTGGACTAATGGGAAATGCTGCACTGTTAGCGGCGCTGAAAACTTACGATTCGATTCTAATATCGAATGATTTCGATATCTTTATGTCGCTACGTAACCACCCTGGGTGCTAATGGGAGCTTAGTTGGACTTGAATTGAAAGTAGAACCATTCACCTAAGCGACCACGAAACTATGGATTCGATACTAATATCGACCCGTTTCTAGCATTTTTGATATGTATCCCGACAGTACTCTTTTTCCAGACTGTAAGAAATATAGTTAAAATTGCTCTAGATATATCAGAATTATGTTGAAATACACACATAAATCCACTTTTATATTCTGTATAAATAGAGAGTGAGCGAGCGAGCGAGAGAGAGAGGGCGACTGAAGGCATCACCACTTCCACATTGCAAAAACATATATCAGGAATTGAATTGAAAATCTATGTAAAGACTTTCTGCTGTGGCATGCTTCATAAGGACAATTCCAGTCTGCTCACGTGACCTTTGGGGTTCATGAATTTTTTTGTGAGCGTTCCGACTTTGGATTCTCTGTTTATACCTTCTGTTTATGCATCGAATAACTTTTCAAGAACATAAATGACATTCTGTATTATGAATGTTGAGAATTACCCTGTATATGACAAATAGCTGCAAATAAATACACTACATGATTTATTTATTGCTATTGAACGAGTTTCTTAAGTTGTATTTACATCCTCATATATAATACCGACCTACTGTGAAAATTATCTCAGATGTTATATTTTAAACATAATAATTACTATGTTCTGCAATGATTATGTTATATATACACAACTTATGTATTCTAATGTAATTATTTTATATAATTTTTCATGCATTGCGGAAAATATAATTTTTAAAAAAGGACTAACCTAGACGGGATTCGAACTCTCAACCTTAAGATTTGAAATCCGACAGCTTACCAATGAGCTAACACAAGGACTTCTAGAACTATGCTTCTAGCGATGTATAACGGATCTCAAGATAATTATGACATTCATATCCATTACAAACGCTGTTTCTGTTCTACTTTGACTTTTATTTTAGTACTCAGGCGATAATTATGTTCTATTTCTTAACTTTGAGCATTCTTTTACATATGGAAAGATTCTTTAACGTATTTAAATGTTCCATTACGTATGGAGAGCTAAATGACAAACAAGCATGTGCTGACATTAAAAAAAAAAAAAAAGGTTTCGAAATATTGTATCATTAAGTATTTCAATCAATGTTGCTTTTTTAAACACTTGGTAACAAGTCTTATTATATTTAAAAGAAGAAAAACAAATCTGCAAACTTTTTCCCGATTGCAAAGGCTGGCTTGGAGGTTCGAACCTGGCTTACTTTTTCCCGAAGATACCCGAAGCTGGACTTAGAAAATTATTGCCTCAAAACACCAGTAAAGAATGCGCTCAACCTTTTTGAGACAAGGTGTACATACATAAGTCTTTATCATGCTTGTATTGAAAGGATGTGAGATTACGTGCTTGACCCTCTTAAATGAAGTTCTGCGTTCGCCACTGACGAAATTATATACAACATATTGTACTACTACATGTCGGATGAAAGCACTAGAATCAAATACGTGCTTATCTAATTGTTTACAGTATTCTGTACAGAAGGTTAAACTTTTATTTATCATACAAACAAACTAATATCATACGCCAGAATTGGACGAATTTCCAACTCAGAATATTTGATTAGCGTTGCACAGAAACAATGGCAATCTTTCCTTTCTTAGTTCATTCTTCTGGTCAAGTGCTCATATGTAGGTAGCATGCACTGGCTGACAAAATAGTGACGCCTTTTGACCCATAATTTGTCAAACGTTTGAAACATGGGTGGGTGGCAAAATTGAAAACATGACCTAATAATGTAGCGTTACCAATAAAATTGCAAAGTCTACAAAATTGTGCTGTGAACACTATTGTTTGCCGCACAGTATTAATAAAATATCTTTAAAAGGTACAAACATATACTACAATTTCTGTAAAGATCTCTTCTTCCTTCGCTTGCTTACTTTTGAATGTAAAATTTTTAAATTCAGTTTGTTGTGGAAGAAACCATTTGTTTGAATATGTTCATAATGAAAACCACTCCCAGTTATTTTTACACTTGATTTTCTTTCTTTCTTCCTCTTTGTCTTTTTTAGTACTGGTTTCCCTTTCGTTACAAACAAAAGAATACAAGTCTTGAAGCAATTGCGAATGCATCGTAATGATATATTATCATTATCAATCATAACATCAAATATTGTGAGAACAGAGGACAATGATGATAAAATTAGAAGAATGAAACATTTCATAATAACCTATTCCGCAGTAAAATTGCCTAACAGAGTTGAAATGTTTTATTGCAGCTCGGCCATAATTTACAATTTATAGATAAAAAATGTCACGTAGTCGGTTGACAAACGATCGTTCGGTTTTGCATGAAACATTAATGAAGAAAGTATTCCAGCAGTAAGCCTGTTGAGTAGGGCCACTACGCCATCTTGATTTGTCAATCAATTGATTTATATGCGGAAGTAATATTTTTTCTTTGAGTTGAACATTAATTTTAGTAGTGTCATTTTACTTATTTATTCTTTACATTTATTTAAATGTCCTTTACTTTATGAAAGTTTAATATTATGATATGTAATTTTAATACTTCTAAATCAAACTTAACTTAATTCATGTTAAACTTGCATATTGCACCTTCATTTTTACAAAGCAAGAGGTACTTAGAAAGACTTGAAGAAGTAAACAGTAAAATAAAACCATTAAAAACCCTGTTTGTTTCGAAGAAAAAAATAAGAATACTTTCACATACAAGTCAATGGGTCAAAAAAGAAAGATGACGTGATTTTCAACACCCTTAAAAAGTCCAAATACTGGGAATGAGCTAAACTCAACTCGCGTAACAGTTGATTATTGTAATTTAAAATTGTCTAAAGGCATAAGAAAAATGTAATTGACTTTACATTGCTTTAGTAATTTGTTTTTTGGTGTATTCGATTATCGAAATAAAACAAGTAAGTTTCATTTCGTGGTGAAACTATGATGGAATCTTTCGATATTTGTCCGTCTGTGCGTCCTGATCTACACATACCTAGAGGCCCTACTGTTCTGAACCAAATTTTGAACTTATCATATTATCATATTATTCTTCAGTTTTTTTTTCTTTCTTCACCTAAAGATAACGATAGTTTGCTGAAGGTCAGAAAACAACTACAGTTTTTTTAATGGCCCTAACGTTTGTATTTTATAAATTAGTATTTTATTAACAATATCGTACTGTGGTTGAAAGTCATTTCTCAGAAAAATTGAGATGGGGTAATTTACTGTTGAGGGCGAAGTTTGTTTTTTTCGGACAATTTTCTCAAAAACGACTCAAGCAGTTCTGTTCATATTTCATAAATAAATATTTCATTAATATTCCTGTAATATTCGCGGTGGCTCAGTGGTAGAGCGTTCACCTCCGGTTCTTGGGGTCCCTGGTTCGATCCCAGCTCATGCCGTGTGGATTTTGTGTTGGACAAACACCGTGCTCATGGGTTTTCTCGGGGTTCTCCCACTTTCTTCATTTCACTCATTTCTCATCATTGCTGTCTCCTTTAGCCTAACCGGCAAAAACGTGGGACGTAAAACTTAAAGATTTCATTTTTAAAAAACTTCCCAATGTCTCCTGACTTTTCCAGTGACTCTTACCAGGGCGCTTCTCGTACAATTATGTCGTCCATCGAAACATACTTTTTTTTTTCCTTTTCACCCCTTGCAAATTTAGCTCCATCCTTATGATCTTCGCATCTGAACGTTCTGATTATTTTTTCAAGAATACAACCAAATCTTTCACTCGGGATTGTGGTTTACCACAACTGAGTTTATACGATGATACCAACCATCTACAGCGTTATTTGTTCGGTGTCGTTTTTTGGTAGCACTTCCACATGTCAGCTGATATTTGTGGATTTTCCAACCACTGGTCAAGAAAGTAGTCGAAAAATTCAGTCAGTTTTTCGTGGGCTTTTGTGACAGGCCCGTATCCAGGGGCTGCGTGCCCCCCCTAAATTTTTACTGACCCCTCCTAAAATTTTCACGGTAGGCTTACAAGTGAACTATAATATGGTGAGGAACTATAATGTGGTTGGATCGGGCCCCCCCAAACTTCGACCGCCCCCCCTAAATTTTTGGGCTGACTACGGGCCTGTTTTCCAATACTGTGGGTATGTAGCCATCCTGATAGAGTCCCGTACTTCTTTATTTGCTATATATATTTGTCAGGCCAATGTTTTGCACCTTCCTCCAGATACTTTGAGAATAATAATAATAATAATAATAATAATAATAATAATAATAATAATAATAATAATAATAATAATAATAATAATAATAATAATAATAATAATAATGATGATGATGATGATAATAATGATAAAACTTATAGTTTAGCTCTTGGGAAGACATGTTTAATACCTTCCAAAGCTCTTACCTCGAAATCGATATTTATGATTTCAGAAGGATGGCCTGAAATAGACGAACGTAGGTAACCTTTTAAATAAAGCACTAGGTTTCTTCTCTAGTGTTTTCCTAAATCCACATGAACTGTGTATAACTGAGTGAACTGCTTGCTAACACTCTTAAAAGTGCCATCTAACATGTAAGAAAATAGTTCTTCCTTGTTGGAAAATTTCTTTCGCTCTGGAACTAGCAAATATTAAAAACATATTTTACAGTCGTCAGCTAGTAAAAAAGTATTGCCATCTGCCATGACTAAGCTTTCTGGATCCAAAGTCACTTCCTCACGACTACTGGGCTTTTTGTACTAGAGGCCTGCACAGGCTCGGGCCGAGCCTGACCCGGCCCGCGAGCCGGTCTCAGGCCTACAAAGTATATATCACTCCGGGCTCAAGCCGTGAATGTTTAAATACATACTCATATTTCTCGGATCTTATTGGGCCTAACTTTGTGAATATACTGCACAACGATATTTATTGCACCGTTCTTTCTGGAGAACTTTTAAAGCACAGCTGCAAAATTAAACCTCTAAATGCTGTAAATAAAAATACAATTTTGCGTTAATTATTAAGTTTCTGTAATTCGGGCTCACTTGATTATCACACGAGCTCGGGCCTAAATGCCTATCGGACTCGGTGCGGGCCACACATTATAAATTCACGGGCCGGCCCTGGGCTAAAAATTCCTGCCCGTGCAGACCTCTAATCTGTACACCCTGAACTACACGCCGCTGCCTGTGCAATGTTGTTTTAAACGCCTCAAATTGAGGAATCTTCGTCACCAGTTCAAATCCTGTCTGTTGGAGGTCTTTGAATTCGCCGTCAAAGATCTAAAATAAAATAAAATAAAATAACGCTACGCTAGTTTGGAGGTCGTTCAAATATTACGTAATCATAATCGGTATTTAACCACATGAAAGGACCGTAAGTCAAAAATTAATAAAGCCTCAGCAACCGATTCTAACTACTTATTACTAGGCAAATAAAGATTGTTTCGTGAAAATTTAAAATGTACTTTTAAAATATGCTGTCTCTACACTTAAGGTTGAACATAGCTTTTTTTTTTTTTTTTAGCATGAGAATTCGAATCACATGAGCTTCCGTCGGGATTCCAACCTGGGTCTCCCACGCCAAAGGTGTGTACGCTAAAAGCTTAGCCACGAAGAAGTTTTTGATCTCTCTCAGTTTCAGAAAACTCAATTGGAGGACGCTGGTACAAATAACTTCAGCAAATGTTCGGAGTGCCTAGTAGACCTATCCGGCTGTGCTGCCACGGTAGTTTAAGTTCCACGAACTGCTGGTTGATCGACGTGTGAGTCATAACTTGTGTGTCACTGGGATGAAAATCTACCCATTAACCTGTTCATTAATCAATATAAACAGCTCGAGACGAACTGCCACGAATTTGCATTGGGATGAAACGCTACTGGCACGAAACACTACTACACCGGGACGAAACACTACGAAACCTCGACCATCTCGAAAATGACAAAAAGTTAAGTATGATAACCTTGTGTATGAGAAAGTCAGTAACACCAATCACGTTTGAGTATGTATAATTCAGTGGTGCCCACCCCCCCTTATGTCCATGACGCACCCCCCCGTGTTGTCTATCCATAGGTATTCTTCCATGAAAAAAATCTTTTCGATTAATTTTTACCCCCCCCCGTCAAACATATTTATATAGATTTTTAACCCCCCAAATATTTCAATGACGCAGTTTGCGTCATAACCCCCCCTTGTGGGCACCCCTGTATAATTGACCCTGAATGGCGACCATGTTTGTTGTCTGTGAGTGCCATTTTATGCATTTGCAAGCGTTTACGAAAACTACAGTTACTCAAAACGTACCAATCAGACGAACACGAATCAAAAACTAACGCTTACAGGAAAGACTGAGGTACACAGAAAATGACTTCAAATGACTTTGTAGGGTCAATAAAATGCCATAATCGGATCCAGCGACTCAATAAACATTTATCTACTATTTGTTCAGATTTTTGCAACGTTCCCTCTCCATTTGACCTTCAAATGACCTTGAACCTGATGTGATGAAGCTTAACCGACCTAGGATTCGGAATCAACGACCCCCAAAGCCCTAGTACACTCTAGTGCGACTCGTTCATACGTCCAGTGGTGCCCACCCCCCTTACGTCCATGACGCACCCCTCCTAATTGTCTATCCGTAGGTGTTCTTCCATGAAAAAAATCTTTTCGATTAATTTTTACACCCCCTCAAACATATTTATATAGATTTTTAACCCCCCAAGTATTTCAATGACGCAGTTTGCGTCATAGCCCCCCTTTGTGGGCACCCCTGCATACGTCATAGATAAAATGTCAACCTAATTATTATTTTCAGTTTACGATGGAGCGTATGCCTTTAAGTGACGATAATAATCAGCGGATATTTTAAAAACGTGGGGTTTTCTGGCTTCGTGCCCACTGAGACTTTTCATCAGGAGACCAAAATACACAACATACTGCAATACCAGCCAATTTAACGAAAACCAGATTTCCATAACCGCTGAGCGGGGTCCTTTTAAGAAAAATCGATATGAATCCAAACCAATTTTGTTCCTTTATTTGGAGTTTAATGTCTTTCAGTATTGAGACTATTTGAGACGTGGATCTACAATTTTACATAGGATACAAACCATATCAGCTCCCAGCGGAAATCGATTCTTATGTTCTGCGCATTTAGTCATGTCCAATTGATAAGCAAGCTAAAAGCGACCTTGAAATTAGTTTTTACGTAAAGCAGAAGGTAGGCGAAGATTTTAATGTACCGAATAAAGACAATATAAGAAATGGTTATCGAATAATAACATATAAGTTGCGTTTCAAGATCAAACTTGAAAGATATGACATATTTTCAGCGTGCGACCAACTAAAGGCTAGCCAAACAAGAATTTGACGGGTGTACGGGACATTCGTGACACTATAACTTTTTCACGAAGTTTTTTAAAATTTTAATCCGAAAAATAGAGCACTCGGCGTATAAAAATAGAGCCTAGCAGAATGACTAAAGTAGGCCTACTACAATTACTAAAAGTTAAAGGAAAATATTTGACTCCTCATGTTCAGTATACAGGGATGTACGCAGAGGATGGGTTTTGGGCGATTGGGACTCCCGAAATCTCAACTTTTATGTAAATTTAGTTCAATATTAGGGGTGGTTTTAAAATTTATGCTCATATTGAATTTGGACCCTTCCGAAATAGAATCCTGCGCAGGGACGGCGCCAGAAACGCTTGATGGGGTGGGCGGAAAGAAGCGGACCTAGTTGCTGGGTGGGCGGACAATGAAATTGAGAACTGGACAATTTAGATATGTTTTTGATAATAATTAAGTTTCATTTTTTATACTCTTTAGTTAGTTAAGGCTCAGACCGAAATAGGGAAGGAACAAGGATGTGGAAAACAGCTGTCTTGGCCTTTCCGACATTCGCCTGGTACGACTGAAGAAATGCAGAACTTAGGATGGGCTGCGGGAGTTCGTGACTATATGGTCAACCTACCGAAATCTGCGTGGTACACACACTACCTCTATTTCCAGTTTTTTAAAACAATAATAACGGTGTGTACTGTGTAGTCGAAGTTCAAGACAGCTTTACCTTCTCTCCCTCCAAGAATGCACATGAATGCATAGGAATAAAAGAAGATTCAAACAACACAGACTAACAGATAATACTCTACCTTTCGTTAATAACATAAAATACACAATAAGTAGGTAAAGTAAAACAAGATTTTTTTGACGTGATCTCTATATGCAACAGCAAAGACCTATGTTACTAAAAGAATAGGAAAATTCGGCAGCATGATTGCTTGATGATAGCTTACACAGATATTTTTGAAACTGAAACTCAAATTAGCAAAACAAATCTAAAACAATTATAAACTGGATAAAGAAGTAAATAGCAATTAACAAAACTTCATCATGATCCACAGAAAGAGCAATGTATTTTAAACTATAAAGAGCTGATCGCATGATACGAACAAGCTTACAATAAACTTTTATACCTGCACCTTAATGAAGAGCAATGCGTCGATTTTTATGTCCAGCATCGAATGCGTTTACCACACACTCTACAGCAATATTCATTACAAGTTTTCTTTCTACTGAGAGGAAACAAAGATCGCTTAGGCAACCGCTTGCCATTCGATTTCTTAGATATGTTTTAACCCGTCTAAGACACGAGAAAGAACGGTCACATGGTGAACTAGATACAGGAATGATGACAACAATTATGGCTAATTTGTGAATTTCATGAAAGCAATTTTGAAACCATCCTTTACTTCAGTACTGAGAAACCGAGGTAATTTTGCATTGCTTTTCCTCCTCATAACGTTTCGAAACTTTCGGGAGAGGTTTCAATTCCACCCCTAGACTCTTGACATCACGTCCATAGTGACGTGCAAGTGGTTCAATTTCCTCAAATGAGAAAAAGTCTTCACTTTTAGGGTGAAGAGTGCTTATCCCACATAGAATACCTGTATTTTATGTAAAATTCTTATTTATTTCTGCAAGTATTCTGTCAAGTACAGGAAGAAATATCCTAAGTCTGTATGTTCTTGGGATTGGATATCTTCTTCCTCAACCGGTGCTAAGTCATAATATACTGACGTAAATCATTGAGCAGTGATCTGGACATTGGACCTGTTAGAGATATACCGTTATTTTCAGCAAGACTCAAAGACTCATTCCAAATTTTTTTCGAACTCCTCGACTGTGTTTCGAATTTCAGTAAAATAATCCAGTATACCCTTCGTAATTAAAACAGCATCAGCCAGTGTGCTCTCCTTGTTTTGTAGATAATCTGACAATCTTTTCAACTTTCCAAGAAAAAGTGTGAACACGCTTAGTTGGAACACAAACTGAAAATTCACTTCACTCAACAGACGTCTTGCTTCTGAAGAGCGACTGCGATTTTCATTACTTATCTCAGCAAGTGTTAGAATAACTACCCTAAACGTTCTCTTCATAGCCACACAACCTGCAACCTAAGATAAAAGGGTAAACAATATTCAATTAGTGGTTCAGAATATTCTTAATGCCAGAAATAATACTATATATTGAGTACTATAAGAAGATAGTACATTAGTATCACTGATGACACCGCAGCAACATACAAAGGACGCGATGACCAATTAGTGGAAGGTCATTATGATGATGCAGTGTCCTGCCCAAAGGTCGATCTTTGACCCGAAGCACAGTGCACGAAATGCACAATGTAGCTGTGCAAAAGTCCAAAATCAAGTTCCTTGGAATTACACCCATTGTACCCGTAATGAGTCACAAAGAAATCAGACATGACAGGAACAACAGTAGAAAAATATGACGTTCTGCAGGGAAATGGGTTTGCACGTACAAAAGACGGGTTGTGATGCAGCATCTGGTATTACTAATGTTGGTCAGATTTAAAGGGTCAAAGTTAATCCATCGTGCTCAACGTTTGCTCGACTGTTAGGAATCGAGAACTGCTGCATTTGATGCTGCAGGGATGTACTATAATTGAAGTACAAATCGATTGAAACATTAAGTGCGTTTTCCGCAAGTAGCACGCGTACATCGGAAGTTGCTATTTGTACAAAAAGCTATGTGATATTGCAATTTAAGAGAAAACAATAAAGATATCCACCTATATCCACCTATATGCAATAAATGAATGTTCTCGTATGCAGTAATAGTGACATGAGCTGCAGAAAACTGCAATCTGATGATGTGTTTAATAATTTCATATACGATATCTACATCCCGGAGAGAGCTGTTTAATATTTGGCGTGAGAAAAGAACCCTAACTGCCGAAAATGCTGCAGTTGCAACATATGTCTGGGGCAGACAGGAACTGGAGAAGACAAATACAGATGAAAACGAGTACATTCTGCAGCAAGTAAACAATTTAAATAGCAAAGTGTATCAAAAGTGACAGAAATCGAATCGTGTACTGAAGAAATTTTTATCACAAGATGGTAAGTGGCTATATAATGTCAGTTTTGTGCCTCAACAGCAATAAGATGATCCAGAACCAGGAGCATCATTTTGCAGCACACTCAGAAGGCCACCGAAGGAATTTAAACAACTGTCCATATCAACAAAGAAGAGAAAGGTTTCCTCGTTAGTGAAAACACACTCAGCAGAAGAATTAACATTCGCCGCCCGAAGTAGTTTTCGTTGGTCTGAAAGAAGAGATGCTGCACGCTTGTGGTGTGTTGTTCCACAGACTTACGCACCAAGCTTTTCGCCACTTGCCATTAAATTTTTGGACATTGTTATCCAGCCACTTATCATCTTGTGATAAAAATGTCTTCAGTACAGGTTAGATTTCTGCCATTTTTGATACACTGTGCTATTAAAATTGTTTACTTGCTGCTGAATGTACTTGTTTTGATATGTATTTGTCTTCTCCAGTTCCTGTCTGCCCCAGACATATGTTGCAACTGCAGCATTTTCGGCAGTTAGGGTTCATTTCTCACGCCAAATATTAAACAGCTCTCTCCGGGATGTAGATATCGTATATGAAATTATTAAACACATCATCAGATTGCAGTTTTCTGCAGCTCATGTCACTATTATTGCATACGAGAACATTCATTTATTGCATATAGGTGGATATCTTTATTGTTTTCCCTTAAATTGCAATATCACATAGCTTTTTGTACGAATAGCAACTTCCGATGTACGCGTGCTACTTGTGGAAAACGCACTTAATGTTTCAGTCGATTTGTACTTCAATTATAGTACATCCCTGCAGCATCAAATGCAGCAGTTCTCGATTCCTAACAGTTGAGCAAACGTTGAGCACGATGGATTAACTTTGACCCTTTAAATCTGACCAACATTAGTAATACCAGATGCTGCATCACAACACGTCTTTTGTACGTGCAAACCCATTTCCCGGCAGAACGTCATATTTTTCTACTGTTGTTTCTGTCATCTCTGATTTCTTTGTGACTCATTATGGGTACTATGGGTGTAATCCCAAGGAACTTGATTTTGGACTTTTGCACAGCTAGATTATGCATTTCGTCCAATGTGCGAAGGTCGCTAGGCAAAGTGAACCCATGATGGCTTGCCATAGTCTTCCATGGAACGATGATACCGTTCTAAGAACGAGACTTACAGTAGGATCCCAATCACTTGTGTTCCCACTGGGAATCGAATCCGGGACTTACTGGGGACACTGGGAGGTCAATAGGAGTAACATTATTTCGCATCTGTTTATTTTCATGGTAACTGTGCGGACAAAATGTGGACCAGTAATAATCTTCGACAACTACAGCAGGAAGCGCGCGTTAATCCGAATATTTGCTTGAGCTGTTCGGGTTATTAAATTGTTTGGCGTAAAAAGGGAGTGCTCAAAAGCCACAAATCCAGTTACAAACGAATATTTGTCAAGGTTTAGTTCTAATCCAAAATATTTACAGTACCGTATATGTAGTTAAGTATTCAAAAGTCATTTGAAACAGTCTTTTATTCAAGAAAAGTGACCTAATCTAGTCCAATAATTCACAATAACTGTTTCTGTTTGAGCAACCAGTCTAAAAATATCAACTCCGCCAGCTAAATGTCATTCGGACAAGCGCAAGGTTTGGATTACGGTGGCTTTGGATTGACGCGAGCAGCTTGTATTGCTAATAGAGAAACAAAATACGGAAATGTGTAATTAAATGAGCTCGAATGAAAGCAAGTCGCCTATACTCATGTCCAATAGAACAAGCTACCAATCATATTTACACCATATGAGGGTAAACGATATTAGCAATATTAGCAATTCTAATTTTATTAGTCCACAGCAATTTGCGAATTATCTGGGAATGATAGGGAAATCCCCCTTTAAAACTAGATACACCATGTAAGTTTTATTTTTTTCGTGTTATTTTCTCCTGGAGTAAAAACTGGAATTAGAAAGGAAGGTTTACATGGATTGTGATGTCAAATAACGGAATTCAAGGAATAATAAACACATATTCCTTCTATCAGTACATTTGAGTAGGGGCGGGGGGGGGAGAAATTTTAGTTTTCTTTCTTAAAAGGAACTTTACAGTAACAACAATATAATAATGCATAAAATAATAAAAAATCACGTATATGTCAATAACTGAAATTCAAGTAGAGATATTAAGTAACAATTGTTTTCTTTTTTGTTTCGTTTCATGTCTGCGGCAATTACAAGTGATTATTTTTAGACTTTTTCCAACCCTACGAAATTGGTTCAAATGGGTTCGTAGCTCACGAGGTACTGGAATTTAAAGCCTGCGTAATTTAAAGGTTAATCACGACTTTGGCATCATTATATTACTACAAGATTTGTCTTAAAATCATTGTTCCTTGTAGATTTCAACAGAGTCCTAGAAACTTTTACATTACAATCCAAAGTAATACCTATTACTTTTGAAGTACAGGATGTCACCTTTATTTCTCTACTTCTGTTGGGGTGGGCGAGGCCATCCATCGGGTGGGCAGTCGCCCACCCTTAATGCCGTCCCTGATCCTGCGTATCTGCCTGTCTGTACATATTATAAATATTTGGTTCTGCATTTGTTCCGACGCGAAGACTGAGAAAGGTAAATTCCCATCCCTTTTTTTTTTTTTTTTTTTGATTACATCAGCGATATGCGCAGCTTCTCACACAGTTTTGTCCTATTTGACACCCTGCAAAAAAAAAAAAAGAAAAAAAAGAAAAAAAAGAAAAAAGGCATATAGGCCTATGCTATGGAACATGTTACTTGAAGCAAACATATTTTAGGCAAATGTTATTGAATACTTCAAATATCACGTGAACGTGATGTTTTTTTTTTTTCTTTCTTCAATAACGCTACCCATGTTAAGGCTGAGTAATAATAAGAATATTCTTAAGGCAACATGCTTTTTACTAAAGTAGCTTAAATGACAACCTTATAACAGTCCCAGTTACACCTAATGAAATAGTCGTAGTTCGAAACCAAAAGAAGTCTGCACTAACCACTGGAGCACCTTTTGCCCTTAGAACAGCTCTGAAGCGAGTAGAATGGAATCTTAGAGGTCATGAATGGCAGTAGGTGAAATATTACACCATTCTGCATGCATCGCATCACTCAGTTCCGTGAGATAGGATGGATGAAGGCGGAAATCTGCACCTGATTCATGTCGCCAAAACGGACTACAAATTTCCAATTAAGGTCGGGTCCGAGGACTAAGCGGACTAGGAGAGGTGTTCAACTTATAAGCCGTCCCGATATGCCTCAAATCACGCCGGAACGGCTAAAATCGTATGAATGGCGTATTATCATCTTGGAATATGTCATCATTATTTGGAAACAATATTAATACCATATGATGCACGTGGTCTCCTAATATGGTGACATGGTCACATACGGTGTCGTGACCGGTAAGCATCAGCACAAGACACCGCCACAGCCCGTGGTCTGAATTATGCTAAACGATGATTCATGTTACCAAATTACACTCTTCCAGTCATAATCAAGCCATGCGATATTTGAGTTTCAGTACATGATAAAAATATTATTGTGCCGCTACTTCACAAGTTAATAAATGTTATACTATAAGTGAAGCTACTTAACTTTTCAGCCATTACTTAGTTTTTTGGATCCGTTCCAGATCACACTGTTAATAAGTGTGTACAGTATGTTAATGAATATGTGACCAAATTATTTGTATAGGATTGATTGAAAAATTCAAATTGAAGAAATAATTTGAGCAGTGTTGGCAACATCAGTTATTTTTCAAGTTTTGAATTGTTTGATTTTTTGCTATAGGTTCATTCCAAACGAAATCAGCATATAGGTGTAGTTTCACTGTCTTCGATTTTGCTGATGATTTGATTTTGTTGTTATTATACTGGCCAGCGGCTCCATCTGTGAATTACATAACTTTCTGTATGTGTGAGTGTGGTAGATGCTGTTTTAAAAGATGTAGGATCTTCTGAAATGTGTGCACAACATATGCTCCAAGGAATTGCTGATGACACACATACTTTTATGTTCCAGGTTATGTAAGCATTAATTTTGCATTGTCAAGTGTCAACTACCTATTGGTATGATAATATGTCTTTTATGCTGAACATATGGGTTGTAATCGCAGGCATCTATATTACATGTAGGCCTGTTATTCGACTATGTTTTTCATTGTCTGAACACAGCCATATTGTACCTTCAATAACTGAGACAATACTGTGAACCACCAAATCATATTTGTTATGCAAGGAGATATACCACAGCACAGGCTCGCAACCAGCCACAGAGGTTTGGGGGGCCATGAATATGCTAGGGGGACCAAGTCATTAAAAATTCTCTTACAAATAGCTAAATTGTGTTTTTGTATTAATAATAGCATTTTGTGTTAAGGTCTGGAGGGGCCACGAAAAGTTATGGGGGCCAGGCCCCTCTACCCCCCTCTGATTGCGGGTCTGCCACAGCAGGTCATTTTCCCACATGCTGAATATTTTTTCTTCAGACCCTTTTTCAATATTGACAACATTGAGTTACAATAACATCCATACACAGGAGAGGACAACATACCACCAGCTGAAATATACGCCGATGTTCTGAGGAAGGTCCAAGATCGTGTCACAAAATAAAGGTTAGTGGCCTTTCCCCCTTCTACTCAATAAAGATGACCAAACTTGAGTCACTTTTGCGTGAATGACCTTTACCTTTGACCCGCCATTTTGGTGACAACATTGGTGATATTGGTTTCTTTTTTGTATATTCTGCTGTATTATTATGTGTATTGGGACAAAGTTTCATGTTCCGCACATTCACTAAACTGTAACTACAAATATTTTAATATATGCATGTTTGGAGCATTTTTCACGTGTTCAGTTCTCTCTATATTGAAAATGGTGAACCATCAGCATCTGCCACTTTGCATTTCAACACCTCTCTTGATATCTCATAACATACCAAAACATGAGCAAAATCGAAGACGGTGATAGAATTTTTTTTCAAAATTGACTAATTTCACTTGGAATGCATCTATAACTAAAATATGTAAAATTAACTTAAATTCCGTACATGGGATATATACAGAATGTACGGTTATGCAATGACAAGTTCGTTGTTATTTTTTCCTGTAATATTTGTACCTCACATCCAGTGGCGTACGCAGAATTTCATCAAAAGGAGATTTAAACACAACCTCATATATTTTTTTTAGTATGTGCGATTTTTGTAGATATATCTTAATATGATAAATGTTTATTTTTCCATAATATCTTGTTCAAAGGATGGTTTGAACCGGAATCCCCTCATGTACGCTGCTGTTCATATAACAACACTGATCGACATTTTTTTCAAAAGTTGAGCGATGTTTTGAAATGAATAGGTAACTTCGAATGGATTTTTAATGCTGATTTCAAAAATAAAATCAGTTTCTCTCTATCACGTCACATTTTTTCACAAATCGTTAAAACATATTAGCATCAGCAGGTGTATTGTTTTATTACTAAGCCTATAAGGGACTTAACGAAACCTGTTACATATTAAGTTCAGGCATTTCTCACAATTTTTGTACAGTTCTTAAATGTATGCGACATGCCACAAGATTGTAAAATTAATGTTAATGTTAATGTAAATGTACATTTTCATTTATACCTACATACAAAATCACAAATACATTACGTCACTTAGCGTCAAACTTCATTCGCTTCGATTTCCTGACATCGCTGACGCTCGACACGGAAACATCCCTTTTCAACATCCAGCAATAGTCTGCCATCATGTTAACGTTCCATCTCCCCTGGTATCGCCTTTCCATCTCTGCTATGCCTTTATGAAATCTCTTCCCATGCTCCTCACTGTAGTCTCCGAGATTACATGGAAAGAAATCAAGATGGGAGTTGAGGAAATGTAACTTTAGGCTCATTTTGCTTCCAAGTTTACATAAATTTTCCAAAAGGTTTTTCAAGTAATGTTCATAGTTCTTATGTTTTTCATTTCCCAGAAAATGGGCAACTACCAGTTTGAAACTAACCCAGGCCTCCCTTTCAGTTTATGTCATTATTTGCTCAAATTCACGGTTAAGCATAAACTTTCTTATTTGAGGGCCAACAAAAATGCCTTTTCAGTTTCCCATCACTGATTGCTATAAATTTACTTGCAATGTATTTAAAACATTTCCCATCCGTGTTTAATGCTTTAACGAACTGTTTCATGATTCCTAACTTAATGTGCAATGGAGGGAGTAGTATTTTAGACGATGGCGCCAATTGCTGTTGTGTCACATTCTTCTTTCCTGGAGAGAGAGACTTTCTACGTGGCCACATTTTCACTTTCCAATGATTTTCCCGGTCCCGACTGTCCCATTCACACAAAAAGCAGGGAAATTTTGTGTTCCCGGATTGGAGACCTAACAACAATGCTATCACTTTAAAATCGCCACATACTGACCAACCATGTTCTTCATATTTCACTTTTACGAGCATAAGTCTCAACGTTTCATACGTTTCCTTCAAGAACACAGAATATGCTATGGGAATTGATGGTAATACATTACCGTTGCTCAACAAAACACCTTTCAAGCTGGCCTTCGATGCATCAATAAAGAATCTCCGTTCTGTTGCATTGTATGCAATACCATAGAATTCTATCGCTTTTCTTATGTTGTTGCAATACACTAAATTTTCTCCTTCAGTGAAGTATGGTAGAAGTTCTTTCTCTCGGTGCCTGTACCATGAAAAATGTGTTTCAGGAGACAAGAGACAATTTTTCTTCAACCGGGAACCAAGAAGTTGGGCAATAGCAGTCTTCAACATGATTTTTTGGTTCACGCCATACCATTGGGATTCCAAACGGCAGGGCTTTCTTCTTGCCACATGTCCAGAATCGCAAAGCCTCCACACAAGTCTTGCAAACTGTATGTGGGGCCCACTTTTTGTTCTGGTCACCTAATTTCATTCCAAAATATGCATTGTATGCATCCTTCACAAATTTTGTTGCACGTTGTCTTTGTCTCTTCACTACATAACATCCGCAAATGTAACAAAAAATGTCTGGAGAGTTCACACACTTTCTAAATAACATTGTTTCACTGTTTCAAAGCAACAAACCGCAGAGAAACTTGATCAAAACAGCGTATCCTAGAGCTGTGTATACATAAATTGTTTACGTGACACTTACAGTGATTTCTTACATTAAGTAATATGATACATTAAAAAATTGCACTTTATTACATGTTAATGAGACTAGCTACAACAGCAAAAAATTACGTATTTCTTTCGGTTACTTTTAAGAATTTACAACAAAACTTTGAATGTCTAAATTATCCATTATTGTAATATTATGCGCCCTGTCATCTACCGGGTAAAAATAGAAAAAACTGTGGGTGATGGAAACAAAAGAAACATAGTTTTGGGATCAGTATCAAAATAGTTGTTCAAAATAGCAATTAGTTTCCAGACATCAAAACCCATGTCGACCAGTGTAATTTAAAAAGAATGTCATCAAAGGGAAAACTCACTGGAGACATCAAAATCAGAGGTTAGTTTTGCAGAAGGAGGGGTGCAAAGCCAGTTTCACTGCCATTGCTGATGTGACTTCCGTTTTCTAGAACTCTGAAACCGCCACTAGGTGCGGACAACTACACTAAATTTTCGTCTATTTCTTAAATCAAGTCATGGTGCAATTACTACTGAAGCATTTATTTATGAAATATGGATAAAATTATAATTGACGTTTTTGAAAACTTCGAGAAACACTAATCTACACCTTGTGGACTCTTCGTGAGAAATGGTATGTCTCATTGTAAGGAGTTATGAAATATACATAAGAAAGCATGAGCACGTTTTGAATAAGTAAAAGTTCTATCCCCTAGAATAAATTATCGCTTGTAGAATTTTCAGGAGAAACAGCTTACGCCACATTATAAGATTGTTAAATTAAGTATGAGCAAAATCACCGGAACAGTTTTTTTTTTTAATATCTAAAATATACAGCGCCCCCCCCCCAAAAAAAAGAAACCACTCGTTGTGGTATTGTACAGTCAGCGACAAAAGTTATTTCCGTTTGGTAAAATTTATTTTGGGAATAATGGTGATAGGGCTGGAACATCCAACGGTGATATGGTTGGAACGTACGGGAAATTTATATTCTTCTTAATTCACTGAAATCTGTACTTAAATTGTCCTTCCATTCTGCAAGTTATTTACGAAACTAATTTCATGAAACTGAAAGAACTTTCGTCTCTGACTGTACATTAGTACATTCTTCTCACTTATTTCACTGACGTCATTAGCTTTTTAAATCTGGGGGAGTCGCATGAATCAAAATCAAAATCCTCTTTCCGACAAAAATTATATACAAAGTAGTATATAGTTCCTTTAAATATATTTGACTAAAATCTGGGGGACGCGTCCCCCCGACCCCTCGCTTACGACGCCCGTGCTCATTTGACGGTTTCATTGTTATAGAGAGTTTTAAGTCAATTACTGTACTTACATACGTTCTGTAGATAAAAAGACTACTCATTAAATAATAAAATAATAAATTCCACTCTGGCACCACTTTCCTCAACATAAGGGATCTTCATCATTAAGATTTTCTTTCTGAGCTATGTACTATATTTCCAAACGAAGAATTGTATGACTTTTTGAACTCACATATACCTACAATGATTCAACTCAAATTCCAACGTAGCTGATTATATATGACATATAATATGTTTCACTTCTTTACGTAGTTTTTATCACAGAGGAATGCAATGAATCAAGCAGGTCAATAGCGTAATGAGTCATTTCTTTTGGCACCGATGTTTTATTTTAGCGAAGTTGTTGCCGGATTTTCCCGCTTTGCTTTACGTAGCTATACGAATAATTTAATGCATATTAAAAACTTCTATGTATCTGTATGTATCTCACTTTCGTTATATCATGTCTTATGTACTTGTTCTATATCTTTTTATTCAGTA
The DNA here is from genome assembly GCF_964235325.1 of Thermobia domestica. Taxonomy (NCBI): domain Eukaryota; kingdom Metazoa; phylum Arthropoda; class Insecta; order Zygentoma; family Lepismatidae; genus Thermobia; species Thermobia domestica. The sequence continues at coordinate 141,231,428 of NC_137462.1, read as the reverse complement.
TATTTGAGTGTTTTAAACAATTACTTTTTTTTCTTTCTTTAAAGATAAAGAAGATATGTTCGTAAACAGAAGTTGAAAGATAAATGCTGGTCACATGACGTGGCCGGCATGTACTTATTATCCTCTCTTGTGGGCATGGTGAAGGCAATTTGCTAACAACAGCACAATCAATCACTGTAGCACGCGACTCATCTGACCTTATCTTCGTATAATATTTACAGTATATCTATTGCTACATCGATCCATTCACATTAACAGAGGTAAGTTTTGTTTATTTTATTTAACATGTTATGAATGCAGTTTCTATGTTGACATACTGGTAATGAAGTATGACAGTTTTTTTTTCTCTTCTTCTTTGTAGAACCTAGAAATTATCAGGAAACAAATCCTTAATTTCATTTTTGGGAACTATGTTCAACTTCGGAAATTGTACGTATAACGTACAATTAAAACAGGAATTTATTGGATGGGATGGGAAGCTTGCCTCCTAAGTGAGTTAAATGGAATTGGCAGTTGGAATAATTAAATAATAATAATAATAATAATAATAATAATAATAATAATAATAGCACTAAATTGAAAAAATCAGTCTTTTTAATAACTATCGACAACAATCTGCCAAAACCGGAAGTGGTTCAAATGTACTATCCGCGTTTCGATACCAGTTTCAAGGTTTATCGCAATAGAACGAAAATGGTAATAGATAGAGGGACGCAGATTGCAAACTATTCAGCGTTTCAAGACATCTACCGAAACCATAAGTGGTTGAAATTTACTATTACTTCCAGATTCAATACTGATTTCCATAGAGAAAAAAACTGTAAATGCTATCAAGATACGTTTACTCGCAATCGTTTAGCATCCCGAGAATACATTCCATTTTATCCATTGGATAGTGTCTATTTTACACGTCAAATTAACCATTTGCGGTTTCAAAACTTATCACCGTTGAAAAGAAATAGTAATAGTATGTGACAAACGGTTTTTGTAATTGATACAACATGTCAATCATATATATCATCACAACCCTTAATGCTCTATTGAATCCGAAAATGGTTGAATTTACTAGTGCTTTTGATTTCAGATTTTCATAGAGAAAAAATATTGAGAAGTAGTTTTTAGCAATCGATTTAGCGTCCAAAGAAAAGGTTCTATAATATACTAGCAGCGTTCACCCCGCTTCGCTGCGGTCACCCCGGAACGCAATAAACTTTGTTACTTAGATAATTTTTACTTTTTCGCTTTCAAGTGATATGATAAAAACCATAGAAGATTGCATTAAATGTTAACATTATATCGCCTGTCATTTATGTTAACCCGCCCCGCTTCGCTGCGGTCACCCCGGAAGTTTTCGCTTTCAAGTGATATGATAAAAACCATAGTCGATTGCAGTAAATGTTAACATTATATCGCCTGTCATTTATGTTAACCCGCCGAGTGACACGGTCATGCGGGTTGCATATAAATACGTTTATTTTTACCTATGATGAACTAACAAAGGATTTGTACGTTATGGACACTTGAATGGTCAATTATCTCAAGACACTGGTAATTAAAAATTAAAGTGATATGATAAAAACCATCTAGGGTCCAAATCCTAATAACCCCCCAAAAATAAAAGAAATTGGTTCAGCCGTATTAGCGTGATGAGGTAACAAAGGATTTGTGCGTTCTCTTTTATATATATAGATAACCTTATTAGAAGTCTTGTTCGCTGGAGTTCATTGTGAAATGGCACTCACTTGTTTTTACTAGCATTTGTTTTCAGTTTAAACGTGGTTGAAGTGAGACAGTATGCGATGGTATGCCATACCGCCTCTGGTTTTTCAGTGATGAAGGCATACCGTCTCTGGTTTTCCAATGATTAAAACATACCGTCACTGGAAAGTAGATGCTAAATACCTTTAATAAATCCATTTTTATACACAGTAATTGACGAATAGCTAAGCACGTAAAAGATTTTATTTCTTATGTAGAAAAGTTGACAACACCGATATTTTTCTTACCTCTTTCCTATCTTTTGTTTTTAAAATTAGATGTCTGCAAAGAAGTCACCTTACTTATATTTTGATGTGCCATATTGATATTTTCTTTGTATGTGTGTATGTGAGTGTCTTCTTGCCGTAATGCATGTGAATGTCATGTTTTGAGCATGGGCAGGTTTAGGAGTTGTCTGTTGTGGGAGCTGACCTTACGGGTGTTTTGAATACCCCACCGTCGAGTGGGAGACCGGGAGTTTTTCCGCAGAAAATTATTAATATCCTCATTCGGATTTTCAGCATTTTGGTGTATACTTCTCTATAATGCAACATAAGGGGACATGTTTTTTTTTCAGAAAGTTGGAGGGGATCAAAGACTTTCTATGCCCCCACCCCACCCCACCCCCGCGTTACTACTGAGAAGCTCTCCAATGGTTTTCAGTCATTATGTAAATAGAAATGTAATCTTTTAGGCAACATACCCTCATTACAACATTTAGGTAGCCGGTATGTCAAGTCAAAATCGTCTCTGGTTTTTTTCCACTTCGAACACTGGTTTAAACTCGTAAGGCATACAGGCTCGTATAACGCTGTTCGGAATTCTAATCTTTGACCCGCTCTCACTGACGTCCTCGTATAATTGTAACGACTGCAACTAGCAGACAACAAGAGGAAACACCCACTTCTTTTTTCGCATTGAAACCAATCGTGTGATCAGCGCTTCGCAGTCACGCGGTAAAACACGTCAGACCATGTTTTAACCTACTTAAAAAAAGTTCTCATTTTGATCCCTACGCATGTGTGTATGTTCGCATTTTATCAGTGGCGTAACTACAAAGGAGCGATTAGAGCAGTTACTCCAGGGCGCACAGTAAAAGGGCAAAAAAAAAAAAAAAAAAAAAAAAAGGAAAAGGAAAACTGTTCCTTATGCAAAGAATATTTGAAAATATTTCAAAAGATACGCTATAACTATTAGCAGTTAATTGGCAACAGCCGATATTGGAGGTGGATCCAGGAATTTTTTAGGAGGGGGCGCAGGTCTGAAAAATAAACTTGACACATTTTTCGATATTAGTTCGCTAACTAAAAATGTGAACTGCACTGCTTTATAATACGTATTTATCTCTGCCCTTCTGGAAGCGGCATTGAGGAAAGCCATGTTGTTCAACACGAGAGAATCCAGGATTAACATGAACTGGAAACGCATATATTATCTGCAGTGAGTGGAGAATGCACTCAGAATCTTCCTTTTGAGAGAAATTTTAAACTTCTTTTTTCACAGCCTTTGAACAAGCGCTTCATTAGGGACTAATTTATATGTTTACTCGTCAAGGAGGGGCGCGCGAGCCCCGCGCTCCCTTTCTGGATTCCCACTGGGGGATACCCGAACAATAGTCACTACAATATTTGTCTAGTTAGCTACCTAGTGAAAGTTTTGCATAATGAGTCATTGCAATCGGCACGCCGCGTCCCCTCCCGGATTTCAGGCCCACCCGGAAATAAAACGAAAGTTGGGCTTGTTTGAAACCTAGTTGACACTTAAAAAACTATCCTGTACTCCCTACTTATATTAAGAATTATAAGCAAAGTATAAAAGTAGCAGTTTGGATAAAGTGCAGTAAGCAATTTTTAATCAGGCAAGCATATATATACAGATGGTGATCAGAAAAATGGAAACACCTGAACGAAATTGCAACTTACCAGATTAATATGGTGTCGGGCCACCTTTCGCTTTCAGAACAGCCTTGATGCGACGTGGGATGGAGGCATAGTGGTCGTGAATGGTAGCAAGTGGAATTTTACACCATTCCTCGTGCAGGGCATCGGCCAGTTCTGTGAGAGAGAATGGAGGTGGAAATCGTCGCCGGAGTCGTGTTTCCAAGACGGACCACAGATGTTCAATTATGTTGAGATCTGGGGATTGGGCGGGCCAGGGGAGGTGTTGAACTTCATCCCGATGTTCCTCAGACCACGCTGCAACAACGCCAGCTGTGTGAACGGGTGCATTATCAACCTGGATGATGGCGTCATTGTCCGGGAACAACATCCGGACTATAGGATGCAAGTGATCTAAAATTGCGACATAATCGTTGGCAGTGATTCTTCCGCTAAGTGTGACCACAGGACCCGATGAAAACCATGATATGGCGGCCCACAGCATCACCGAGCCGCCGCCATGTTTCACAGTTGAGCGGAGACACTGCAGATCATAAGCTTCTTTGGGCGTTCTCCACACATAAACACGGCCCGTGGTTGGGAATAGGGTGAAGGATGACTCATCCGACCATATCACAAGTTTCCAGTCCTCAATGGTCCAAGTTGCATGATCGCGGCACCATTTGCGGCGTGCGAAAGCGTTATGGTCCCTGATGAGCCGTTTGGCCCGTGCAACACACCCCGTAAGTTCATGTCATGTAATTCGCGGCGGACTGTGATTGTCGAAACAGGGTGGGGGAGGTGCTGATTGAGTTCCTCCGTCACTTGCTCCGCAGTGGCACGACAGTTCTGCGTGACAATGCGCTTTAATACCCGGCGTGACCTGTCACTCATGATTTTCTTCCGCCCACTGTTCCGCTTCCACGATGTGGTTTTCCCGTGTGTTATGTAGGCCGTCATCACCTTCGACACTGTCCCACGCGACACACCTAACACAGTAGCCACTGCCGTCACACTCACTCCACATAACCGCGCACCAACAATTTGCCCTCTTTGAAACTCTGAGAGGTCTCCCATTTTACACTACCTCCGTCTGCTGCAGCCACTGGACACTGCTGTTCCACTGCACCTGACGTAGTATGGAGACCGACCTAACACACCACCACCAGCGGTCCGGCGCTGCGGGCGCAACGACACCACTGCCAACCCATACATCTGACGTGTTGCCAACTACAGGTGTTTCCATTTTTCTGATCACCATCTGTATATATTAACGCAGCAGCTGAAATGTGTGGAACAGGGGACGGGTATGAGTATATCGTATATCCAGGGCGCAGTAAAACTAGTTACGCCACTGCATTATATCACTGTTGGTCATATCGATGCAGTGTTCACTAATAGAATAGAAGAGTTATTACGTATAAAATATTAGACAATGTTAAGTAATCAATTATGCTATGCATAAGTGTCGGAAGTTATAGAGAAGGGCTTTGCCTGTCCGTCCGTCGATCTTTCGACAGTTATCAGAACAAAAAAGGTAAGAGATATCGAAATGCTCTCCGTCAACTTTCTATTCAAACCGGAAGTGGTTCAAATTATCCATTTCTAGTTTCAATACTTATCACCATAGAACGAAAACGATAACAGATAGTGGGAAGTGGTTCTTTTTTGCAAACGATTCAGCATCTTAAGTCAACGTATCTTGACTACCTCGAAGAAATATACCAAAACTGAAGGTAGTTAAGATTTAATGTTACTTCCGGCTTCAATACTGTCTTACACAGAGCAAAAACGGTACGATATTTTTTAAAAAATCGATTCATTGTGCCAAGAATAAGTTCAATCACCTGCGTTAACTCTTTAGTCAAATCAGAAGTGGTTCAAATTAGCCATTTCCAGTTTCATCGTTTATCGCCATAGAACTTAAAATGGTAACAGTTGGCGAAAAAGTGATTTTTTTCAAACGATTCAACATACTATGGCTATTTCGAATACTCTACCAAAACCGGAAGTAGTTCAAATTTTCTACTACCGTTTTCAATACTGTTTCCATAGAATTAAAACGAGATGTATTCTTTTGCAATCTATTCAGCTTCCCATGAGTGTGTACTATAACACTCTATCAAATCCGGAAGTGGTTGAAATGTACTACTACTTCCCGATTACTACTGATTTCCATAAAGAGCCACGGTGGCTCAGTGTTAGAGCGTTCACCTCTGTTGCTTGGGGTCCCGGGTTCGATCCCAGCCCCCGCCAAGTGAACTTTGTGGTGGACAAACACCGTGTGCGTGGGTTTCCTCGGAGTTCTCTCGTTTCCCCCTCTTTCTTCATTCCACTATTTCGTTCATTACTCATCATCACCATCTCCTTTAGCCTAACCGGCATAATCGTGGGACGTAAAACTCAAAGATTTCATTTCATTTCCATAGAACAAGAACGGTAAGATATTGAGATGCAGTTGTTTGTAATTGATTCAGCTTCCCAACAACAGGTTCCACCTTCTCCATTAACCCTCTGTTCCAACCGAGAATGGTTCAAAGTAACGATTTCCGGTTTCAACGTTTATCGCTATAGAACGAAAACGGTAACATAGGGAGAAGTTAGTTTGCATTCAGCGGTAACATAGCGAAAACGGTAAGATAGTTTTTCTGCAAACGATACAATGTCTCAGGTCAACGTACCATGATTATCCCGAGCACCCTACCAAACCGGATGTGGTTTAAATTTACTAGTACTTCCAGTTTCAATATTGATTCCCATAGAGCAAAAATGGTAAGAAATATCAAGATGCAGTTTTTTGCAATTGACTCAGCTTTCCAGGAGTAGGTTCTATCTCCTCCCTTAAGCATCTATTGAATACTGAAGTAGGTCTAAAGTAAAGTTTTCTGGTTCCAACTTTTATCCCCATAGGGAAAAAACAGTAAGGTTTTGTGAGTAATGGCTTTTTGGTATAGATTCAGCGTCTGAGAAACAGGTTCTATTTTTGATGTTATGTAAGTAGGAATGCAATCTTTTAGGCAACATACCCTCACTGTATTTCAGCACTTAGATAGGTGGTATGTCGAATCAAAATCTTAATAAAACATACCGTCTCTGCTTTTTTTTTTCCACTTCGAACATTGAGTATTAGAGCAAAAACGTTAATAAATATTAAGCGGCGGTTTTCTGCAATCGATTGAGCGTCCATAGAACAAGTTCCATCTCCTCGGGTAACCCTCTACTCAAACTGCAAGTAGTTTAAATTAGCCATTTCTGGTTTTTACGTTTATTGTCAGAATGAAAACGGTAACAGATAGCGAGAAGCTGTGTTTTTTCAAACGATTCAGCTCTTCAAGCCAAGATATTATGACTGTCTGCAACACTACTAAAACTAGAAGTATTTCAAATTTACTATTACTCCCGTTTTTAATACCGATTTCCATAGATCAGAAGCTGTAAGTGATATCAAGAAGCAGTTTTTGCAATCGATTCAGCTTCCAAAAAAATTGGTTCGAAAGCCCCTTCGTTAACCCTCAACGCAAACTGGCAGCGATTCAAATTAACCGTTTCCGGTTCCAATATTTACTGCTATAGAACAGAAGTGGTAATAAATAGCGATAAACAATGTCTCAAATGTATATATAATCTTAACCCGCAACGCGCTATCGAAACCGGATGTGTTTGAAATTTTCTGTAACTTCCGGTTTCAAATCTGATTTCCATAAAGCAAAAACTGTAAGATATTTCAAGAAACTTTTTTTTTTCAATCGACTCAGCGTTTTAAGAATGTTCTATCTCCTCCTTTAATCCTCTATTGAAACTGAAAGTGATTCAAATTATTGATTTCCGGTTTCAGTATTTATCGCTATACCGTAGAACAAAAGCAGTAATGATTAACGAGTAGGCCTAATGTTTTTTTGGTATGGATTGAGTGTCCGAGAACAAGTTCTATCTTTAAATTTATTACTCTATTGCAATTAGTAGTTATAAATGTACTACTTCAAATTTGACAATTGAATTCGAATAGTTTGAAACTCTGCCATAGTTTCACACAGTAAAACGAAACTCATTTGTTTAAAAAAAAAAAATTAAATAATTCTCGCGACACCTTATGAAATCAAAAGCTATCCTAAACTATACGGCAACCAGATAACCAACAAAATAAGGTGGTTGCATACAACAAGGAGTTTGAGATCATCCTTGTGGTCAGCCTTCTCCAAATTGTTTAAAATTGTTTAGGTTATTGTAAATGTCGTGACTGCTTACATGCCGGTCTTTCTCGACTTTTGTCAGAATATCATTCTCTCTTTTTTTTTTTCTGTGATTGATTGCCTCACTGCGAGAAGCATTTTGGACATCGAAACTGGAAAAATTAAACAAACTTAAAAGAAACATAGCCAACTTCAAAAATACAGTAAAAGCGGAAAATTAAAACGTCTTTTAAATATGAACTGACTATTAAAAAAAAACACCTAAAAGCATTATCATGAATTAAAAAAAATGTAGTGGTACCAAGCCAAACATATTAATGGCTCATAAAATTATCATCTAAATAATTATATATTAGTAATAGTACTCATTTATTTTCTGCTTTTACTGCATTATTATTATTATTTTCTGCTTTTTAGTGTTTTTTTTTTTTTTTTTTGAAGTCGGTTCTTATTTTAAAAAAAAAGAAAAGAAAAGAAAAGAAAAAGATTTTAGGTACCTAATACCACCTAAATGACTATTGCAGAACTTGAATACTGATCCCGAAGCTTCAAAATGAGATAAGTCTGCCTATAGAAATGCAAAATAAATAAATTGCAAGTGACCTCCGAAATCATTTCATGGCTTTAAAAACTTAAAGAACCACTGCTGTTGAAATTAAATACTTTAAATGGGCGTCGCCTGGATTCGAAATGTACTCTACGATCAGTATACGAAATATACTCTACCAGTTTACGGATTTAAAAATTAAATTATCAATAATTTATTATCTATTCTATTTATGCTTCATAATATATTTTACTTAGCTGTTAGTTATTTACAAAGATTTTTATTGTAACAGTAGGCCAGGTTTAAGTATCTTGCATTTGTGTGTCTGTATTATCGCGCAGCCCCACACTATTTTCATTTAATTATTTCATAGAAGTGGTGATGAAACTTAAAGGAAAATAAGTTCCGATGGAAATGAATCGTACAATAAGTTCCCGTTTTGAAATTTATATCAGCACTTGACACGGATAATAATAATAATAATAATAATAATAATAATAATAATAAGCCAGAATCTCGCACCAAGTAACTACCATTTGTTTCCATACATCAATATTTGTCTAACAACGCAGCATTTTGATGACGACCCAGATCTTCAAACTGACGTGTAGGAATGGTTGAAGTCACAGGTGATAACTTTTTATGACAATGGACTTTGTAAGCTCGTTCATCGCTATAATACGCCTTAACTTGAAAGGTGACTATGTCAAAAAGTAATGTAAGAGTGTCGCTTCACAATGTAATAAAAATTGTCTACTTTCACAAGTCTTCTTTTTATTCCAAATCGTGAGTTATTTTCTGGATAGCCCTCGTAAAAGGAAAGCTGTTAGTTAGCAAGAAATAAGAAAAAATCATTTTCGTTAATGTTGTGGTAACTAATAATGATTATTTTAGAATTTGAATGTGACAGTTCACTAACTAAACATTTTTAATGTTACATTTCAGGTTCAATATGAGGGAAGCATTAATTTTTGTATTGTTGATATTGGAAGCTGCGTATGGATCAAGGTTAGATCGCTTAGTATATCACCAGCCCGAGCAAATCCATATATCATATGGAGGTAAGCTTCGTTTAGTACGGATATCTTTATGATAATCTCTGAAACAATTGAAACTTCATATCGACTTTAAGAAAGAAAAAAAAATAGCAATTATTTATTTAGATGTTACTTAATGATATGCGTGTAAATATTTTATGGGAGTGCATGTACTTGCATTGCCAAGTTCAAGGACGAAATTGTGTAGTGTAAGTTACTGGTAAACAAAATAAATACGATAAGATTATAGTAAATGTATATATTATCTCATCAAATGCACTAATGTGATTACTTTTGATGACGCAATTAAATTCAAGTTCGATTAAAGATTAGTATCAGATTTGTAACACTGATAACTTCCCTTTTATTTAAAAAAAAAAAAAAAAAAACGTAATTTTTAGGTGAAATAAAGATACGTTTACAAGAACTCCGCTTGTAATTTTTTTTCTATGTTAAGTTCAAGTTGTAACGCATTTTCTATCTCTAATGGAATATTAGTATCTCAATAAATATGCAAAATAACGAGCATGATTATACGCTTTGACATAAGCCCTCTTTTCAATATAATAGCATAACAGGAGTTCAACTGGTGAAAAATTTTGACTAGTGTGTGTCTAGGTTAATAGGGTAACCTTTCTGAATTTGTATATGAATTAATAGATGTGTGATATTATTATTATTATTATTATTATTATTATTATTATTATTATTATTATTATTATTATTATTATTATTATTATTATTCCTTAATAAGTTATCACGTATCGGATTATCATTAGCATACATTAGATGGTTTGAAAGCTACCTGTGAAATAGAACTTTTAAGGTAAAAATTGACAGTGTATCATCTATTGAAGGTCAAATAGGGAAGGAAATACCCAAACGATTTATCTAAAATAAAATTAAATATTCAAAAATATTACTATGTGCAGATGGCATATTTTTTTTTAGAATAGTTAACAACGAATACGATAATTACTTATTACAAAAATATTTGGATACAATAAATAACTAGTGCAAATGTAATTTATTACAAATCTACTGTGAAAAGCTAAATGTATGGCATTTACGAACAAGATTCAATATTTTGTTAGTACATATAGAATAAATGGAGTAACAGTAAATAAGAAAGAACAAATCAAAAGTCTAGGTTTATCTATGTGACAGGCAACTGAAATTTGGCAGTCATATAAATAATACAGTTCAAGGGGCCAAGAAAAGTTATAGGATTTACCCCCATAGCAGAACATGCCGCTATCTGCTATGTGATCGCAGAAAATTTGCCGCACCTGTGCAGAAAATTGCGAAATGTATATATAGGCCTATATATATATATATATATATATATATATATATATATAGTCAACAGAAAAGTATAAAAACATACCTGCTATGTGTAGATGTCTTAAATGCACGGACGACTCGCATAAGTATAGTTTGAACTGTTTTTTACATCGCGTAAAGCGTATTTTTAAGAATCACAAGTGTTTCTTCTGCAGAAAAGTTTTGCAGAAATCTTGCAGAAAATTTTTGATTTACAAAAGCTTATAGCAGAAAGACAAAGAAGATTCTGCCATCGGGGGATTTATATTCAATCAATGGCCTGATTTTAAAGATGGTAGTTCATATTTTTACTTATACAAGAAACTAGTCAGATCTAAACTAGCGTTTGATTCAGTCGTATGGAACAATATCTGTAACGCGCTAATAAACAAAATAGAAGCTATTCAGAAATATTTTGTCAGGGTGCTTTGCTACAAAATTAAAAATAATTATTGTTCTCATAATTATGAATATTAGGTAAATTATTGAGGATTCCAAAGTCTGTCTGACAAAAGAAACTTCATCGATAGAACATATATTCAAATGTATTAGAAAATTAGCACTGTAGCAAATATTGTCTAGAAAATGTAGGTATAAAGTATTAAATTAGAGAATAAGAAATCAGTCGACGATGGTCCCGTTAAATTCGAAATCTGAGATACTAAAAGGAGTTGCAAAATGTTATAATTTAAGCTGACCATAATCATGTATTTTTGAAATCTTACAGAGTATCTGTTATGTAGATTAATGAATATATTAAAATTATGATTAAAAAAAGTTATATTTGTCTCAAGATAGTTTAACCAATACGAAAATAAAAGATATATTTTAGTTTGATGTGCATTAAAATTTAGAAACTTATTTGAAATGAAACAGCAACCTACATTGTTTAGTACATTGGCCATTTTTATTAGATCGTGATTTTTTTTACTATGTATTTTTACTTCTAAAAAGGAATCTAACCTGCTAAGCTTACATTTGACTTTCCATTTATTATAATTATTATCTTACTTGTAGCCTATTGTGTAATATTTTTACAAGTGCTGGGTTTTTGCGTACGAACTGTTTGCAGCACTCGAAATAAAGTTATTATTATTATTATTATTATTATTATTATTATTATTATTATTATTATTATTATTATTATTATATAATATAATAATAATAATAATAATAATAATAATAATAATAATAATAATAATAGAATAGTTGTAAAAATACCATTCCTCCTATCCAGAATATGAGAAGTTCACCTCTAACGTAACCTTAGAATTCTCAATTAATATGTTCTTTTCTTAAATGCAGAATTATTTGACCAGTTCGGGAAAACTTAATGGTATGTCACATTTTCTGACTTTCAATTAAATTGGGGAAGAAGGGTCAACATCCGTATGTAATTCAGTGCAGTGACACATACCAAATAAGCTACTCTAGCCATCTGCAGGTATATTTCCGAAATTAAACTGCCTGCATACTGCTCTATGATACAATCCCAACCCATTCTACATAATAACCCAATTTCATCGGAAGTGGCGCTTACATTATGTTTGTGCGAGCCGCACATTTGGCCAGACAATTAAAAATTTAAAGTTAGACCTTTCATTTTCTTTTAATCTTTCCTTTTCACCACTGCGTGTGGTGTAATACAGATCGTTTATTTATTTATTATTATTAAAATTATTATTTTTTTTTTTCAGTTTTAAAAGCGTTTTCCTTTGTTTTATTGATAAGACTTTGCTTACACATGAAAACCTCCATCTCTGGACTTCGAAGTGTCTGTCTTATTGGGGTCAGAGTTTTGGCTCATAACATGTGTAAAGGAAGCATTAATTTATGCAACTTACGAGAAGAGTAATTCTAAATTGTATATTGTTAGCACTCGTTTAGTGAATAAATTACTCTTTGTGTTTGTAGTTTCGTAAAATTTCTTCTAAATGTATTCGTAATCTTATATTGTAATAAGTAGATGCATTTAACCCAAGGTCTAAGTTGCTGTAGCATATTTTTCAAAGCAAAGTGAGAAAGAAACTTTGAGGTCCGTGAAAATTTACGATAATACTCAAAATTTATGTAAGGCCTTATTTGCAACAAAATAAGCAATAGAAATTTCAGTAATTAATAATAATAATAATAATAATAATAATAATAATAATAATAATAATAATAATAATAATAATAATAATAATAATAATAATTCCAAAGATAACAAATTTGTTAATGATAATTTAAAAATGCTAAAAAAAATTAAAAATCTGACTTTCCAAAAAATGGTGAATATCTCAGTGCTATTAGTTAACCCCAAACTTAGACTCTAAGAAGAATTTCCAAATTTCCTTCTCATTTTCAGACAATAGCGTAGAATTGAATTTTTATGCAACACAAACCGCTTTCTTCTTTAAGGTAAGAGAAAAGCCCTGTGAGGTAAATTATTGACACGCTCGCTGTAGTTCTCTCTTATTATTGTAAAATGTTTTTCTCATAGCCTTACAGGCTTGTTAAAAAAAAAAAAATGTTAAATTTAAAAAAAAAAAAGACGTCATATGACCTCTTGATAATGCAAATTCTTGTCAATTGATTATATCAATAAGTTTCTTTATAATCATTGTTCGAATGTTATCATCTATTAAATAATACAATTTATAGCTGAGCACGCTGCCTCCATAGCATTAACTGATATAAATAGTATGTAACTCTTATATAACATGATTAGCAATACTTGAAAGTCCTTGAATTATATACAAAAGATAATTTTATGATTAATAAAGCAATGTATTTGTAGGTGTGAGGAGAAAGGAAAGAGAATAACTTTACTTCCTACACTTGAGGAAAGTGCAAAATATGGAGTTTTGTATTATGAAGATAATGAAATTAAATTATGCTTGTAAAGATAATAACTGTTGAAATTGAATGTTATCTGTAATAAATGCAGCGTCAGATCTGCTTCTTTGGTTTATTATATTATGATAACAATAATAATAGTTTTACAACCACGTGCAAGACGTGTGCTGCTTTCAATACAAATCAACTTTTTTGTTTTTTCATCAATAAAGTATAGATATGATATTGAATATAACATATACTAAAAGTAGAGTGTATCCTTGGTTTAGATTATTGAAATTAAAGTTAAGAAATGCAAGTATTTTAATTATTAAAAAAAATAGAACACAGGCATGTATTTAAGAAATTGAAAGTTAAGGAAGTCAGAGATGTATTTAAGAAAATTAATCCACCTTTTGAGTCTGTGCATCTGACTCTCAATTCAGTTTGTTTGTCGAATATTTACCACTAACGGAAATACGCGGCGTTGCATGGGAAGAGTAATGTTTATGCACCATATTTTAACATAAAGAACTGAGTAGAATAAGTAAAAAGCAACGTCTTTGGCGTTTCTCCTCTCACTTCCGGTCCAACTGATATGCACAATGCCTTCAGCGTACCCCCTGTCAGAAATTTAAGAACTGAGTAGAATAAGTAGGGACGAACACTTTTGGTGTTGCTCTCGTCTGAAGATAATTGTTAATACTGAACTTGAGGAATATTATGGCATATCAGTCTGTCAAACGCCTCAGAATAAGACATCACTTACAGTATGACTTTGGCGTTGCCTTGTCAAGTCTCGGACCAGGTGACAGGGACCGTGTTGACTACATTTCTGCTTAAGTACCATAGAGTCTGATACCAATCAGCTTAACGACCCCGAAAACTACGGATTTCGACACTGATCTCTGTCATTTTGAACATTTTATTTTTCATCACTTCTCACCTTGCACCTCATGTCGATGGAGGCTGTACTTAAACTTAAACGATATTTGGGTATCACTAGTCATCTCAGCGACCCCGAAAACTATGGATTTGACACCAATATATCGGTCGTTTCCGATTAGTTATACATTTCACTACTTTCCAGCCCCCTAGGGGTGTCTTACCCCCATAGTATTTTTTTTTTCCTGATTGTTAGTTATCTGTGTATGTCAACTTGGTTTTAAGAAATGAGTTTACATACCGAGTGTTATGTTTCTAACAAGAAATTTGTGAGATACTTCATATTTTTACTTAAACTACTACTTCCAAATTGAAGCCCCCTATTCTTCCCTTAGGATACGAACCTGAGGTCTCTTTCACACTATAGTTTCTTCGGTAAAATTACTTTGAAGTATACAAAGTCAATGTTGTGGGTTTGTTACAATGGGTGGGTACGTGGGACAAACGAACAAATATTCATTTTTATATGTAAGATTAGTTGCTATGGTGCGTTAGTCATAAACTTCTAGGGAACGAGTTCTTACCTCTGGAGTGTAGAATGATATATTTGGTCTGAAATCATGGCGCAAAATCCTAATATAATTCGGATTTTATAAAATCTGAATGAATCTTCATATTATCAGGTATAAAACTAATTCGCTCACTCTAGAAAAAGTATTTCCAAAGTCATACTGTAAATAATATCTTATTATTTTGAGGCGTTTGACAGACTGATATGTCATATTATTCCTCAAGTTGATAGTTAGAAACACGCCGAACATTAACTAATGCAATTACGTATTCTCTGTAAACGACAAAATATTGTTGCTAATTGAACGTAAAGAACACGTATCAAATATAAAGTAAGGTATACTCCTAGGTCATTATTATTTTGTACCAAATATTGTTACCTATGGTATGTCATGGAGTTATATTTTCCTTCTATGTTTCACAAACCTCCCTCTTTCCTTTTTCTAGTAGACCATGGAGGGCACTGTGGCTCAGTGGTAGAGCACTTACCTCTGGTGTGTGGGGTTCCTAGTTCGATCCCCGGGGAAGTAAATTTGTTATAGGCAGTATCGTTTCCGTGGGTTTTCTATGGATACTCCCATTTTCTCCCATATTTTCATTCCATTGATTCTTTCATCATCATCCACTTGCCTTAATCATCCGTCTTTGTTATCCTAAAGAGCATAATCGTGGGACGTTAAACTGAAAGATTTCATGTAATTTTGAAGCGTTCTAGTGGAAATCGACTGTAATGATTTCCTATTCTGATTCAAATATTAACAATTCAGGCATAAGTTCCTGTCTTGTACGTTGACGAAACATGGATTAGTAGATCTTTAAATTTTAAATTTTAAAAATACAAATAATTCGATTATGAAGTACCCGATTCTCTAAAGAATGCAGTCCTTTCATAAATGCAAAGCTACAATTCTCACAGTTCAAATATGCACTTAAATGTGGGTCATGTCATTTGATGTACTCAAAATATTTTCCATCTCGTAGCACCCTGTAGCTCGCTGTACGGATAAATACTAGGGATGGCCTTTTTCGAAAAATCTGTTTTTCGATTTTCGGAAAGTTCATTTTTCATTTTTTCGTTTTTCGCTTTTTCGAAAAATTTTTTGTTTTTCGTTTTTCGTTTTTGAAAAAGTATTTTTCGAAAAAATGTGGCCATCCCTAATAAATACTCGTCCCGCAGGATGGTTTGGGACTGTTTCATCTCACAGAACCACCATTGATTATGTTTTCCTCCCCTTGAACTCAAGCTGATTGCATAACGATCATTGCTTCCAACGGAAGCGATAGCGGAATTCTTACTGCTTCGCCGATTAGTTTATAGTGATGCTTATTCTTTATTTATCGAATATCCAACCGATATTTTTTGCTTGTTCAGAGTAGTTCTGTATTTGCTTGAAGAAAAAGTGTATGCTCCGAAACAAATATTTTCATTCGTTACTGTAAGAATAGGAAAAAAGAAATTGTGTAAGCTCAATTAAACAATTGCTCTTCAGATAACAGTCTAATGTGGTGTACTTTTCTATTCGGGTGTAATATTTAACTCTGTTAGCCATAACGTCATTAGCAAATGTAAACGAACTATCTTGGCAAGAGCATTGGCTAACCAAAATGCCTGTCACTGCAAAGAAGATACACCTTTAGTTAAATTATGGAAACAAACTTAAATTATGTATAAAGGGTTGCTAGTATATTTACAATGATTTATTGAAATATGATATGACAAATTAAATGAAGTTACAAAATTAATAACTAATTAATGGCGGTAACAAAAGTGAAAGCTAGTTAATTGAATATTTATGAAAGTGAGAATTAGATGGGAGACATTTTCTATTACATGGTAAGAATCTTTAACATTTCCTACTGAAAATCACAATTTAACATTTATCCATATTATAGGATAAGTAGAAGGATAGTTAGTTACAATACTATTCGGCAGAATAGACCAGAAGATCCAACCTTTGATGGGCAGGAGAGATCCATCTCTATGTTCCGAACGATGGAGACTTCTTCAAAACAACTACCTTGCCTCTGCACTGTACCAACTGGACCCCGAAGCAAATTTACGGCAGTCTTTTATATCAATCGTGTAACTGTGGTTAAATTTCTCTTAACCTATTTCTGTTGTGACCCACTCACCTACAGAAGTTACGTAGCATAGAACAATATTTAGAATTTTACTGTTAGGTGGAAACTTCTGGTCTCTTCTAACTCAATGAACATAGAGAAATAAATCAATCTCTGGTTTTTCCACCTGTATGAAAAATATTTAAAATATATAACTTTTTTTTTCGACTGTGATTTTTTTACCACACTAAAGATAAACTTAATCAAAAAATAATTTCAAATAATAATAATCTAAATCGACATAATTAACGCTTAACAAAACCAATAGAATAACAAGCGCATATCTGAAAGAAATCCATCCTTCTGCAAGCAAACAAGAATCTGTTTCTGCTCTGTTTGCTACAATAGATAACATGAAGTACATGGTGTCGTCAAAGCGCAATTTAAAACCATAGTCATCAAAACATCATTATAAGTAATAATAATAATAATAATAATAATAATAATAATAATAATAATAATAATAATAATAATAATAATAATAATAATAATAATAATAAGAAGAAGAAGAAGAAGAAGAAGAAGAAAATGTAAAGAAGTTAAATAAAGTTATATGTTTTTCGCCAATTACCAATTGAAAACGAAACTAATGATATTAGGCATCCAAGAAAAGTCCTGTTTGATTTTGACTAACAAATAGAAAGTCGATAACAAAGTAAGACTACCTGAAGATTTCTCGTATGTCGAAATATTGCAGCACGAAAAGTTTTTTACTTCTGTTCCGCCCTCTCCCACTTCGACTGTAATGATTTTGCATCTGGTGCAGAACTATCGTACGCACAGATAAATAGAATAATTAATGATCATCGGATAGTGTAAAATTCGAAGAATATGGAGGGTGCATTTGCATTTTCCACCAGGTTGGATAATGGTGTCACACATTACTTTAGCAATACATGACCATGCGGTATCCTGAAGCAGCATAACATCTTTGCAATTTACAATTTTCAAATTTTTCATGTGCATACATTCTAATTGCTTCGGGTACGTAGTTGGAATACCTTGAGTTTTGTTTATCATTTTTAGAAAATTAGTTCTACTTTGTCCTTATTTCTTTCTCATTAGCTAATCTAGATGGAAGTTTAATTATTTACCAAACATGATTTCACTATTTCAGATATATGCATAGGCATATAACAAGAGTTTTATTTCCTCTTACGTAGATTATTATAAAATATTTAAAATTTATATTTTGCAGATAATCCTCATGAAATGGTTGTCACTTGGAGCACTATGAACAGTACTGAAGAGTCGGTTGTGGAATTTGGTGAAACTACTTTAGTTAATGTTTTTTACGGCACAGAAACGAAATTTGTTGACGGTGGTGACGGTGGGGACGAAGCTCGAACTCAGTATATTCACAGAGTGAAACTTA